>NC_134326.1:20793330-21515166 GCF_964195595.1 Calonectris borealis
TGCACCGGGAAATACCAAACACCCTTATTTGTAAGGAACACTGCCAGCCCTGGCTATGATTAAACCCCCATAAAAAGGAAGAGACTCTCTAGCCAGGTTCATCCGGGTGTTGAAAGAGCAAAGAATGTGGTTGCCACTTTCCAGTTTCCCTTGGCACAAGGATTTTCCAATCAGCCAGGACATCCCGAGGATGGGAAACGGTGCCGGACCACCTGCGTGCTGGCTGTGCTCAGCGGCTGGCGAGTCCCTCCAAGCACCAGCGTTTCCAAACACAGCAGAGCAGCCCTGAGGTTACACAAAGTCTTTTTGATCCCACCTCAGTGACCTCAGGGCTACAAATGCTACCGTGGGACCTTCTTCTGCACTGGAACGAGCTCCTCGTTCACCTGAAAACCCTGCAATCCAGGCACGCTACAATACGAACCCTCCTTGGCTATTGAATGCAATAATCACATTCTGGATAGCTATGAGTTACTGTGCAAAGGGAAAAGGCCTCTCTTAAAGTCACTGCTTTGTCCTTTTACCATTTGTGTATGTGGCTGCTTAATATATATTGAATAACTTAAACAATCCACATGCCGTAACATGCCCCCAAATGTTTAGTTGAGTGTCCCCAAATTTGTTTTGCATGTTTATCCTTCCATTCGTTAGGAATGTAAATGTTCTTTGACTTCGCCCTCTGCCTTTCAGCATTATTTTATGGAAATTCCAATTTCCTGCCCTGAAAGAAACCCTGATGATAATGAGAGGCTTGAAGCTTTTCAAACAAAAAAAGCAGTTTGAGTCAATTCTGCATTTTGTTCTTAATCAAAACTAGTTGTGTGCATTTGCATCAACAATGAGCTCAGCACACAATGCTCCATATGGGCTTGGCTGCTGGCATTCAGTGAATGGCAGGAGCCACTGAAAAAGCTCCCTAGTTTTCAAAGATTTAGGGATGACCTTGCAAAAGTGTCATTTGTCACTGCCTTGTCCAGAATTGCTAGAAAAATCCCTGGAAACACGCGATGGAATCACAGAGCCCAACTCCCACATTGCAAAGCAGCGCAGCAGCACTTACCTACAGAGAGACAGTGGGAAATAAGAAACTGGAAGCTTTAAAGGGAGCCCCAAAAGATTTTTTTTCTTCATGCTTTATCTGGATATTGGTCTTCCACTTCAGGTGTTACTCTTTTTTCAGGCACACTATTTCAACTCAGTTTATACCGAGTCTACAATAAATACGAACGCAAACAAGTTACGGTCCATTAATCTGGACACCTATTTGCAATTCTAAAGCATCTAAACCACTTGGAAACAGCCCACAAACTTTTACTGTTCCCCAGTTTGGACCTGGTCTCACAGAACCCCCTTTACGCTAATTCCAGTCAAGTTACACCCAGGAGGGGGTATCCAAGTACGTGCAATTTTAGGACCAGGTCCCCATTTTTGAGCACATTAATAGCACCCAGAAGGGCCGCAGCACACAGACGTTGCAGGTCTGTTCTGCAGAGAGGAGAATTAGGAGAAATAGGGATGGCGAGTCACACAGGCATCCCTGGACGTGCTGTCGTGAGTGGCTGGACAAGTTGTGCTCAGAAAGGATTTATTTCCACTCATTTTAGTCTTGCGGCTGTGAGAGGCTTGCAAAACCTTTCACCTTCTTTCCCTGGAGTCATATATATTTTATGAGAAATTTAAGAATTACCTCTTATTAAAATGGGGATAGTGTAATTACCAATAAAAAGCAGATGTTATGGCATGACTAATGCTTGAAAATGTGTATGTAGCAAGCACAACATACCAGCACATCCAGGCTTTTCAGTAAGATAATAAAAGTTGTCTTTGTTGAAACTAACTGGCCAAGTCGCAGAGATCTGAAGTTGCAGGGAAATCATTACGGAAAACGCTGAAAGGCTCCATGAAAGGGCAGCTTTGCTCCCACCGATCTCAGCAGCAAAATGCAACTCCAGAAGGTTAAAATGAAAAACCCACATCCCTGTTCACCTTCCCTGCATCAGGAGGTGTCTGAAAAGGTGTCCTGCTAAAGCACCCCGACCGCCGTGCTGAGAGCATCCTTCCCTACAAGCCCGTAATGAGCTGTAATTAGTGAACTCCCTGACACCTCCGGCACCTCTCGGGGGGTCCATAACCCACCTGCAACAGTCAAGATCATTCCCTTGGATCAGTCCCAAGTATTTTGGCAAGGCGATCTGCGTAGGCTGACTTCTGAAGCAGGAATGCACAAACATCATGGAAATGGAGTTGTTCAGCAAATCTGCTCAAGCAGTCCCCAGGTTCACAAACTTCGTCTGCGCTCGCAAATTCCTCTCCCTTCCTTCCCGGCAAATTGCATTTATTGCTTTTCGCCACAAAAGTGTCTTTAAAGCAACACTCGCTTTGCAAAAGAGCTTTTGCAACTTGGAAAGAAGGTCTGGTCTTCTGGGTGTGGGTATGAATTTGGGGGCATAGGGAGGATCTGCGCCTCGGCCGGGGGAGGCTGCGAGGTAGCGGGAGCTGGAGGTGGGAGCTCAGCACCCAGGGGTGCCGGGGGGCCAGGACACCTCAGCAGCCACGGGCTGGTGCTCACCCCTGCCTTCTCCTGTCTTCACAACCCAGCTCTTTGACTCCTTCTCTGGCCCAAACGCCATGCCTTGCCCAAGCCCGGTGATTCGGGGTGCGCTGGAGGCAGCAGAGACCTCCCCGTCTTTTCCTTAAGACCCTCCCATACTCAATAATTTCCTCTGCACATAAACGCCATCTTTCAATTTTAAAAAAAGTATCCGAATCCCCAGACTATTCTTGGCCCTGCAGGGGTGTCAGCTCACTGGAGAAACCTCCTGCAACGTCCTGGGCTGTGTTGCAGGCTGGAGGGTTTTTTTACGTTGGTTTGCACCAGCATTAGCTCTGTCATTTTGTGAAATGAAACTAAGACATATGCATAAGCAGCCTTGACAGCAATTAGTTCTGGCAGAATCTTTGTGGTAATGAATTTCAATGAAGCTGGGGTTTTGGGTGCCTGAACACTTCATTACCTGCTGGTATATCATACTGATGCAGTTGAGAAATCACATTATAATAAACCACTTTTTACTGCAGGCAGCAACCAGGATAATAAATGGGATGAATAATAATATAGTTCATTCAAAATCATTCCTGTGCTTCAGAGCTCTGGAATTTCAGTAAATAGATTAAATACTATGCAGGAATGAATCTTATTCTGAATTTCTCTGTTACCTGGATATTTATGAGCATTTTTAATGTATTGTCAGAGGAGCTGCTCCACTCTATTACACTTGCCAGTTAAACACTGAAATACATACATGTTGATGCAGTAATAAGAAAAACCATCTGTCATTTAGCAGAAAATATTTTAAACCTGAATGGAGGAAAATAGATGATAACTATTTCAATGTGAAATATCAGGAAGTCTTTGTCTGTTTCTATGTATCTACAGGATATATTCTTTTTTAAAGTATAGAAATACATGACTTTGAAAATGCCTTAAAAGGCATAACTGAGGCATTTCTGTGCTTTCTTCTACGTTTATAAACCAGAGAGAGATGCATTATTCTGTCACGGTAAAATGAAATTTATACTTATCACCGTCTTTGCAGCAATTAGTATGAAAATGAAAAACGCATTAATCTGATGCTATTTCTGTTGAAATTTATCCTTTCGAATGTGTCACTTGGGCTGCTGGTTGCTTGTGATGTGTCCATCACACAAACTCTCCTGCATCAGTGAAGAACAAGGTGGAGGAGCCTGTCCTCTCTGGGCTTTGCTGAAACACCCCAACCAGGACCATCACCCCAACTGGGACCAGTTGGTTTATTAGGGCTTATCTCAGTAATTTGTTATCTCACTGACGGGGGTAAAAGTAATTGATGCTTCTTTAGAAGGAAGCCAGGCCGTCTGTGAACATCCCAGTAAAACCAGCATGTCCGCAAGACTGTACTGGGGAGGAGGAAGGGGACGGCTCTGCCAGCAGGGAGCTGGGGGGTGGGTGAGGTGTCCCCCCTTTTGTGATGCTGCCTTGGAACCCCGTCACTAAGGCAGCGAGGCGGACGCGGGATGATGCTGTCCCCACTGGCTTTCCCTTGGATGCTTCTTGGGTACCTGGTAACTAAAAAAAAATCCTTTCTCTCACCCTTGTGAACAGATGGGTTGCAGTTATATTACCCAAATATATAGATTCAGGCCAATTTGAATGAGATATTTGTAAGATATCCTTAAAATGCAAAAAATCTTAGAGACAGATCTTTTGACAAGAAAAAAGCGGAAGAAAGTCAATGTGGATGGGGAATTAACAGCACCAGAGCAGCAAACAGCTAAGGGGTAGACAATTTTTCTAGTAGCAAAATATTTGTGTGTGTTTATCTCTAACGGTAAGATGACCTTTTACCTTTTTTTCAGTGAAATAGTGTCTTATAATAGTGGTGATCTGATAAATAGGCTTTTCAAATAAAAAGAGAAAAAACTGGAGTTGAATTGAAACATCAAGCCCAAACTCTCAAAGCTTTGAATTGCATATGCCAGTTCTGCTTGTACGGAAAATTCAAAAAGAAAATATCTGGAGGAGAAGAGGGCTGTACAGGGTTTTTTATCAGACTCTACCCAAATTTTAATGTTCTTCCATTTCCAGAATGCTCACAAGCACCGCTGATCTACCAAGATTTTCAGGAGGCCATAAATCACCCTAAATAGCCCAAGCCCGAGGGAGTCCCATTTCGTTGGCTTGGAGTCTGCCAAGGCAGTTCATGAAATCAGATGTAAGTTTAACCTCAAATCAGGTACAAACTGTCTCTGCGGGCCACAGTTTTGTACAGTGCCAAACAGTAGTCTGTAAAAAATCAGGTAGCAGGGGATGGAGACTGGGTTTTTATTTCTGAAGCCTGGTTATTGCTGCTCTTCGTCAACACAGGGAAAACAGGAAATTTCATATTTTTCCTGTGTGAACTACTAAAGACTGCTTGAGAATATAGGAGCTAACTTGGTATTTAACTTTAATTGAAAACCCTATATGAGAAACTATTTCAAGACTCAAAAAGAAAGAGCTGAAAGATAATCAGCCAAATCCTTCCAATCCTCAATCTTCTGTCTGGCCCCATTATCTCTTTGCAGTGGCTGATGTGCCATGCCCTGCGTTGATAGCAGAACTGATTAACATTGGTGATTGGTTTTGCTAATGGCTCTTGCCCGTTGATAGCATAATTTTGTTACATTTGATCAAATACAAATTTGTTTCAGGAGCTTCCAGGAGATCTGGAGACAAGGGATGAAACCACTCCCCCACCATCCATCCCAGGAGTCTTGGAGCACGTCCTGCTGACCAGGGACAACCCTGAAGACTTGAATACCAAACTCTCACTTTGCAATGCCCAGGCAGTCCCAGATTACCCGGTGTTTGCTCTTGCGTACCTGCCCTACTACAGAACCTCTTACACCTTTATCAGCCCACCTTCCTTTGCTGCATCGCACGTCAGCACAGAAACAGAAGGAAGCTCCAGTGATGGCACGGTTAACACTAAGCAGGATGAGAAAGTGAGTTATTCAGCCGTTTCCGCAGGATATTTCCCATGTTACAGAACGAATGAAGAGCTTCTTGGCCAGCCACTCACGTATGGATTAAATACAGAGGAAAAAAAGCCTGATAACGATGGGAAAGATGAAAGCGAAGATGGATGTGCAGAGGATGTTGGAGATGCTGAGAAAGTAAGCTGCAAGGGGAATTGCTAAACTGCTCCCCAAGACTGCAGAGTCAGGGAATGCTCCGTCCGCCACGAGTGGGAGCACCGACCCCCCCAGCCTCGGTGCCTCTCGCTTGCCCCGGGGCCTCACTGGCCTCTCCGATGGCACCAGGGTTGTAGCTGAATCGGACGTGGAGACGTGCTTTGCCTGAGTATTGCTATTGCACTTTCCTTTCGCTGAGGTCACGCACGAAGATATGCAGAATTCGTGCAGGCAGTGCCTTTGCTTGAACACATACTTTCAGGGCAGGAAGAAACATAACTGGCAAAAAACCCAAACAAAATAAGCCAAGGCGAGAGTGGGAGCTGCTGCCTTTAGGTGTGTGTGCGGAGGGGACGTCCCCCCGTCTGAGCGAGGCACCTCGGCTCCCTCTATCACATGAGCTGCCTCTTAAGAGTGCTTGTCACCCTGCACAGACTGTTTCAAAATCTACGTGGTTAAATTGGGTGAAATTAAGTGAGGTGAAACTCACCTTTAATGTTTCTGAAAGGGGTAGGAAGGGAGGAAGAGAGGTGGGCACATCTCACACCACGCTGTTCCCCAGAATTAGGTCTTTAAGAACACAATAATGAATTGTGCTCTGAAAATATAATGCAGGAGTAGAGCTATCTGCAAGGAGGAGACACCTGGCAAAGTCCCTGTCCCTTGAAACAACCCCATGGACCCTGGACTCCTGCTGTGTGGGGACACTTGGCTCTGGATGAGATCTGTCCCATTGCTGCAGGGGACTGCTGTGTCCCCAAAGGCAGTGCGGTTTCCAACGTGTCATCCCTGTTTTTTCACGCATTTGAGACCTTAGCTTTTGGTCCTGTACATGTTTCTTTCAGACCATCCCACCAAGTTTGGAGTCAGACAAGAGGGCGCTTTCTTCTATGACCGATGAAGAGCCAACAGCCCACCAGCTCCTGAGAGGCAGCACCTCTGAACACTGCGCGGCAACCACCTCCTTCTCCAGCGGGCTGCCAGGTCTGCAGCAGCCCCTTCCCTCCGCTGGGTACTGCCCTTACTACAGGACAGCAGGAGAGCTCTGTGCTGGTCCAGCTCTAGGTGATGGGTTCTTCACTGGGACAAAAGGTTTGGAGAACAAAGAGGGAGGACAAGGGCAAGAAACAGGTATTTGGAGACTCGGTGCCGGCTGCTTGGTGTGCTGAGAACAAAGCAGGAGGTTTGTCTTTGTCGGCAAAAGAGCAGGCGTGAATGAGCTCTTGAAAACTACAACAACATGAAAATCTGCACGAATATGGAGTAAAAATATTCCTCCCCTCAAACAAAACAAGAAGTGATAACCCGGACTGTGTAATGACAGCAGAAAGCAGCAGAGAGGGAAATGCCTGATTTGGGGGAATCCAGATAAACTTGCTCTAGGAAACATCCCGAACGAGGAGGGTGAGGAAGAGAACTGTCTTTTTCTGTGGCTAATCCCAAAGGCTAGATGCTCACTTGAGGGATGTGCAGCTATGGGAAATGGCCAATGGGAAAAAAAAAAAAGAATTATTTAAATCTAAGCTGCTTGGAGGAATTAAGCAGAGACATAATTTCCAGTAGGGATTGGGAAATACATTTCCTCTCCCCTCCACTACAATCCTTCCATTGTATTAATGGCATCTGTTAGACCTGGTTACTGTGCACAAGAGTCATACACAGGAGGAAAAAAAAACATTTTTATTTAAATTCTTTGTCAATAAAATTTTTTGAACACATTTCTATTATGTCTGTCTTCATTTCACTTGCACAGTCAGTAATGAAAATACTCCTGATTACTTTAATATGTGCAACCATGAGCTTCTATAAAACATCAGTTTTGACTCTGGGAAACTGGGCAACAGCATCCAGGAACATCTTGGCTTTGGTGAATCTGACCGATTTACACCAGACGAGGATCTGACCAAAGAAAGGTCAGCTTGGTGTTTTCTTTGCAATTATGAAATTTTGCAACATACTCTCCTTACTGCCAACTATGTCACTTCTTTGAGACACCACACAAGTTGATGAAACACGGCTCTTTCCCATTGCTGCTATGTGCGTAGACGCTTTCTCTTCAAAACAGATGTGTTTACGCCAGTCATTTAGCTAATCTTTGAGTGCCTCTGCAATGATTACGTTGGTATCAATGGCCTCCAATGGCTGTCTTCAGAGAGCAGCCTGCGGCTAAGTGTACCAGTGTCACCTATTCTCTCTTAGCGATCAAAGAAGCAAACCACATCATCTTTAGCTATTTCACATCCCCATAGTTAGAGCAGTTTTCCCTGTGGGTAAGTGTGACACTGAGACCAGGAAGGCTACAGCCTTGTAAGGTACATGATGATTTGGATAGTAATTTCTGCCCACGCTGCACTTAAGTGTTTTTGACAAGTAGGGAAAGGTTTTTGGCTGGATGCTGGGACCCAGCAGAGGACAGGAGCTTCGACCCCACTCTTCCCGCTAGGGACTGCGCGGGAGGAGGCGATGCTCCACCCCGAAGCAGTAGCTGCCCGTGTCCCACGGCGGACGAGAGCTTAGTGCTGTTTCAGGAAACCTGGGGTCAGCCAAACTGGTGAAAATTCATCCCAATATCCATGCACAGCTGCCCTGGCTGGAAACTGGAACGTGACTGGAGCAGCCGGAGATGCCTTCCCTGCCCCGCATCCCCGCATCCCGGCGGGCACCTCAATATAATTCTGCCACCTCCTCACTGAAAAACAAGACGAATCAGACTCTGGTGGAACTGAGTCCGGCGGTATGAAATAGCTTCTTTTTAAGCACGAAGGCATCCTACGTCTCGGGCATGTTGAAAGAAAGCCATGCAAAATATAGTGGGATTATCTAAACTCAAGTGACTGGGCAGAGGAGGGAGGGAATTCTGCCTGAAAATCAGGTGTGATTTGTTCTGAGAATATTAAATTCAGCATTTCCATAAATTCGGCATATTAAAATAGTTTAAACTACGTAGTATCAAATCCACAAATCTGCCTGACTTCGACTAGATAGGAATTAGCTGCTTTCTATTGGCTGTGCTTGATAATTTATGAACAATGAACATCAGAAATCAAGGATTTGGGAGATGAGAATATTACAAGCTTTACCCTTATGGATCAGAAAAGCCTAATTTTAATCAAAAGCCGACAAATATCATATCATATGTTGCCATCTGGAAATTGGAGCTGAACAAAACTCACGATTTTAATATATTTTCCATACAGTCTTGCTCAGAGGTAAAAAGCAAAGGACGGAGGGCAGAGCTGGAAGCTTCTGTGTTTCTCTCGAAGGCTTATGCTGCTTTATTACTTTTCCACATAGTTAACATCCTGTACGCAGACAGCAAATGATTTTTCTCAAACTGCTCCGTGGATCAGATTGCTACCTTAGAGAGGACATCGTGTACCTTTACCCCAAGAGAGGCCCTGGTCAGCTGGAAATAACAAACAGTTCAGTTCAGCCTCGTGTACTGATAATGAATTTCCTTTCATCTCTCCATTTGAAAAATTCATAATTATTGCTCTAAACCCTTAGTACTTCAATACTAGTGGTCCTCTGGAGTTTGAAAAACAATCTGCCATTACTTTGATGCATGCTGTGTAGTCTTCACTGATCCCACTTAAGCTTTTAATCTCATGAATTCACAAACTTAATTCATAAACCAAACCAAACAAACCACAGCAAAATATGCCCTTTAATAACAAAAGTGGTGATGACCATCACTGCCTTTGGGGATTTCTTATAACGCTCTCAAGAGCTGATGTTAGATTTCATTTGGAAAGGGGGGGGAAGGACTCAGTCACAATATTTGTTAATCTGCATGCCCCTAGGGAAAAACCGAATTCAAAGTCAGTAAAAGGGTTCACACAGACATCACAGGGCATGGAGTTCCTCGCTGAAATCAGGTACGAGAGGCCTTCTTTAGTAAAGTACTCCAGGCCTTAAGATCTAGACCCAAACCATCCTAAAATCAACAAGAAAATTCCCTCGGCTCAGCAAGGCTGGGCGTGGGCCGCCGGTCTGCCCGCCTGGCGCAGAGCAGCAGGCTGAAATGCTCCCTCTCTATAAACCTGAATTCCACCAAATGCTGTTTTAGGGAGAAAATTAGCTCACCAACGTTTAAGTGTATCAGTGTGCATCCTGCCCCAGGGACGTGATTAGCTGAGCTCTCCTTCCTCTCCCAAATCCTGATTACGTCGACGTGTATGACTTAATAACTTTACTTTGAACTACATTAGAAACGAAGCTTTTGGCAAGCAGCACTTATCACAGAGGAGCAGAACCCAGCATTAAACAAAGCAGCTTAAACAGGCCCCTTCCCAACAACGTGGCAGGGAGGAATGGAAGCGAGTCATTAATATGAAACAACCTGGCTTCCATTCAGAACCGAATTTACGATAAGTGATTAGAGAATAGCTTGAATGTATACCTCCCACGCAAATACCAGCACACGCACACGACCGGGTAAGGCCACTGATGGGGGAACCATAAAGCCCTGAGACAGTCTCATCCAGGCTGCTTTGTTTTGCCGACGCAGTTTAGGAACCACATCGGACCTTAGGAGCCGTGTTTTGCAGCACAGGGAGAGGTTGAAGGCAGTGCCTGGGGGCTGTGCGGGATGCTGGTCTTCAGCAGGAATACATGGAAATACAAAGGAATGAAGAAGCGAGGGATGCAAGCTCCAGTGATCCACGTGGAAGCTGGTGCGTCAGGAGGGGAAGCAGCTGCGCTCCCCGTCACACCTGGACTCTCGAACAGATTTGATTAGTCTATCCTGACACGCAGACGTATATCTCTGTCTATCTAGATCTATATCTTAATTCTCTCCAGAATGACTGCGTGTGTAATCCAGGTGAGGTCTCTGCCCAAAGCAACTGTTTCCCAAAACACAAAGAGAAAAGCCGGGCTGGGATGAAGGCGCAGGCTGGACCTGTCTGTAATCCTTCCTCGGTTAACGATACAGGTGGGAACGGATGACGAAACAGCAAATAGCCAGTGACCTACATAATCCCCCATAAATCTATCCGTGCCTACCCCTACCACTTCTCATTAACCCCCTCCGGGCTCCCAGGCTGCTGGGGGCACTTTCACCTTTCCCAGAGACACAAGCTGATGGGGTTTGCAGGCGTGGGTAAGGCAGAAACACTAGCGCTTGATCCAAGTTATGTAGTCTTTGACTTCTGCAGCAGTCATTAGAGTCTCACACGTGGAAAAATGCACGTGCTATGTATTTTAGCTAGCAGTCTTTTATCAAGGCTGGTGTCCTTGGGCTAGTTTCTGCTACTGGTAAAAATAAATGGAGAAACCAATTCCCCAGGAAGCCTTACAACAGGATCACCGGAGCTGTGGGACTCCTCCAAGCTAATGTTTGAAACATACACATTGTGTAGGGGAATGACTGTGTTTCTGCTTTTCTGAGCACCTACCTCCTGTGCATGGTGTTCTTCTGCAACAGCTATTGCAGGGGGCACAGCAACCCGCCTGACAATTGCCTGCAGTCTGGGGGGCAACCGGGGCACCTTCTCATGTTATCAGCTGAGAAAAACATAATGCCAAAGACTAGAGGTGGCACAAAACTGCTTCTGTTGCAATTGCACCAAGGAGCAATTGCTGGCCCTGTGATGGCTCGTACTGAGCAAAATTACCAAATGCAAGCAGCTAAAATGGAAATTCTTGCTGGAGCAAGATCTGAAGGCAACTGGCAACACATGCAATGCAAAGGCAGCGTGGCGGAGAGCGAGGAGTTAAGCTTGCCTGGCTGAACGGAGGGCTGTGAAAATAGACACCAACCTGGCTGGGAAGCAGGCTCAGGAGGATCAGCACGGAGGACGCAGTGGCCTCTCTTTCCCACTCGAAAGCTCTGCAATGGCTGAGACATCAAAAACCCCAACACAATACAAACCTGAACAATGGGGGTCTGACAGCTGCAGAGGGTTTGAACAACGTGTCAGATGGGAAAGTTTGTGAGATCGTCTAGATCCCACCGGAGCATGGGAGTTGCAGCTTTTCCTGGTTTCTCTGACTGTATTTTCCCCAGACAGCGCGTGGGGTGAGCGCGGGTCCCGTCTGCGGAGGGGAAAGCCGAGGGAATCACCCCGGCAATGCAGAGACAGCGGCTGCGGTGCCGCTTGCTTAAACCAGCGGCCGTGCCCCAGGTCCTCCCCTGTCCCCCCACATCCCCCCGGGGACCCGACGCACACCCACAGCCACCGAGCTTTGGATTTGCTCCCTCAGTACGTCTCGTCTTGCAGCAGTGTGCTTATTGCTTCCTTTGAAGACCTCATTTTCTTACGGCATCCTCACGAATGTGTGCGCTAGGTCAAGGTGACGGCGTCTCACTCCAAGCAGCTGCCCCGTTAGCACCTGATGCTGGATAATAATAATGATTAATGAATCTTAATCTTCCTGTCACAATTCCCTTTCATTAATATTTATATCTGGCAGATGTACCCCCAAGGGGGAACTCGAATTGCTAAGTATTAGTCTGCTATGTACAGCTGGTATTTTCTGCTGCAAGTTTGAGGACATTCTTCTGAACAGCATATTATGTGCAATTTTATTTTCAACTCATTGTTAATGCTGTCACGTGTCAGCCTAGAGAAGAATGTTTATTTTAGGCCCCTTCATCTGATGAAGTAAAAAACCCCTTAAATACCAACATTTTCAGGAAAAAGGATCTGATGTAAAAGAATGATTACACGCTTAAACAACTGGCATTGTCAGAGAGGTCAAGCTCAGCTATGGATACACCACTGAGCCTCCTAATTACAACAGGGTGTAATTTAAGGCATCGTTAGCAGCCAGTGATTTTAAACGTGTGCCATTTTCCAGTTAGATGTATGTGTTCAGCTGCTAAAAAAAAGTCTTGTGCAGCACTTTTGAAAGAATAAACATTCAATTAAATGATCTAGTTGAGTCCTTATAATTGGGCTGAAGTCTGTTTATAACTAATTCATAATACAGCATCATTAGCCAAATGATTAATTGGTAATTACTCTATGAAAACAAATTAATCACTGTGCTTCCCAAACCACGATCCTCTCTCTCCACACTGTAGCAAACCATTTGGCTCTGGTCTATGATTGTCTTGATTTATTTCTAGTTATCCATCTACGTTCTGGCTATTACAGTTGGAGGAATCTCCGCCCGGCTCTCAGCGATGCACTGTCAGCTGCAGCAATAGGCAACATGAAAAACATTTTCCATTTTTTTAATGTTTTATTACCCTTCCCAGACATGCCTGAACCCCGGCTGGCTGGATATGATTTCTTTGACTGTGCGCTCACTTGAAAGAAGGAACATGAATCTTGCGATTACGTTCATGTAAAGACTAAGGAAATCAGCAGATGTACAATACGGCCAGCCTTTGTGCCTGAAACATTCCTCAGCCTGCAAAGGCTTCAGCCTTAGGGGCAGACTTTCCACAATAGGTTGTTAAACCATGTGGGCACAGAGAAAGCATGAACAGGTTGTATGTAAAAAGAAAATAGCTGTGTGCATAGTTGTGAGTTTTCTTCAGGAATTGATGGAAATGCCCTAACATCTGGGAGACCGTGGCTAACCACGTCCAGCCCAGGGAACCGCTGCGAAGGACCCCTGAGATCACCCGGGGCTGCAGCAGTCAGCAGCAAGTCTGCTGTGGACAGCATGGGCATGCAAGGAGCTTCACAGTCAAAGCAGCCTCAAAATAGAAGGTTGCAAACGGAAAAATAAACCTTCAAATGGCCGTTAAACACCTTTATCTCTGCTTGTTCCCAGAAAGAGGAGGAAAATCAGAAATGCTTTAAGAGAAAACGGGCTAGCAGAAAGGGGAGGTGAGATCTCGAGGAGCGTGCTGGCCATCTGGAGAAGAAAGGAGCCATGCGGCATCAGCAGGTAGCACAAAAAAATGAAGCCCACCAAAATTGAGGGTCATTTTGAATTTCCTGAGAAAAGATTGCAAAGGGCATGCTTAAAAGATCACGGCAGGCAGACGGGGTGTAAAATCACCCACGGGAGGTGGTTGGCTCAGGGGGGTCTCAGGACCCAAATCCAAGGGAGACGTATCCCGCCGGTCCCACGCTGAGCTTGCGGTCCCTGAAAAGCACCGTGCTGACTTCAGATACACGGCTGAGATGACCCACGAAGCACAGCTGGCGGATCACTGCTGTCTGATGGGTAATTTGCCAAATAGCCCTCAATTTACCAAAATCAGATCTACCTGAAGCCCCTTGACAGTGAGTCAGACTTCCAGCATCTCCTTGTTCCAGCTTTTGAGAAAACATCAAGCAAAGCCGGTGGCTGTAGCAGCCAGGAGCCCCCCTCTCCGGGTGGTGACACTACGACAGCGCTTCACCAGGCGGTTTTTACTAAAAAGGAAGCTGACACTGCTAGGTGACACAGAAGACATCAGCTTCTTCATGCTCTAGGTATGATTCAGAGCAGCTTTAGTATTTTAACAGAGGAAGTAGCTTCAGTGATGTGCTAGAAATAAGGGTCGAGACCGTTTTTCAGCTTGGATACCCCAGGGACCCCGTGCTGATTGCCAGATTGCTTCATGGATGAGAGCGTGACTCGGCCATCAAACATTTTTTTACCCTTTGTATTCAGCTTTATGTACCCAAAGCTGCTCCTAATGGGGTGCAGATGTTTCTCAGATGGAGTTATCACAGACAATGGACAGGAGAAGGAACTACTGAAAACTCCGGAGGAGCCGAAGGGAAATCACGGCACTCTTGAATCACCAGCTAGGAAATAGTTGGGTAGAAAAACACAAATGGCTTTTTTTTTTTTCCAGCAATCACTGCTTCTGTCTCATGGGGGAATGAAGGGACAGAAACTAGGATGATGTTTCTTACGGACCATCAAGGAACTCTAAAGTTTAATAAAACATAAAAACACATACAAGGAAAAGGAAAGGAGACAACGCAGGCAGGGAGCCGGCTGCAGGTCCGTGCTGGAGGTGAGCTGGCAGGGAGCAGCAGCAGCTCAGGTGGCTCAGTCGTGGCCCCAGCATGTGTGTGTGCTAACGGCACTAACGCTGCTAATTGCACTAATTGCATTAACTGTGCTAAAAGTGGCCCCAAGCGACTTTGGGGCTCGCAGCAAGCAGCTGCAATGCTACCTGCTGCAGCTATTTCTCTCCAGGCTCCCCGGGACCTTTGCCGCTGGAGCAGCTCTGCCGATGGAGCCGGGATACCTGAGGAGAGATGGGGACGAAGTCAAAGCACCTCCAGACATGGTGCCTACGGGTGCAGCTTTGAGGTTTGGGTCACAGAGACTAAAACCACCGTGCAGCAGCAAGCAGCTATGGGGTAATAAAACAAGCTGAGAGTTTCTGTTTGCCTTCATGCTCAGCAGTTCTGGATTAGTTTTTTGTATGATTTTTCACTGTTTGAGCAGATGGAGTGGGATGATCTTGGGATGATTTGGGAACTGGTCTTCTGATGTTTCCTATAAGTCTCTCACTGGGAACAATTTTCTCCCTCTTGTCTTTCTTCTCTGCCTTCTTGCAATCACAATGCCTGTGGCTGCAGAGGCAGGGCTGACCAGGCTGGGTACCACATGCCCTGCCTGAGGGGTGCTGAGGCTGGAAACAGGAGCTTTCTGCCTCCTCCGCACAGCCCCAGCTGCCCTTGGGAGGATCCTCACTCCAGTCTGTTCCTGCCCCCATCCTGCCGTAGCAGCAGTAACAAAAATTCAGTCGGCTTTGGACTGACTCCTCTGACATTACTCTTCCTGGTATGGACAGGCAGGAAGCCAGAGAAGTGATGCTGAAACTATTATTTAAAAAAAAGAAAAAAAACCCTGAAAACCTGAGAAGGGAGCAGTAGTCCATGTGTAAAAATGTCACAGTCCCAACTCGAAAGGGCACTCACCACCCTCAGCCCGGCTGCATCTGCTAGCTGGCACCTGCGTGTACTCACTGAATGGGAAATAATTGCATAGGTGGTGAGCCAAATGCTGAAAATCGCGGTCCTCAAGGTGGTCTGCGTCAGAGCGGAGGCATGGGAGAGCTGCAGCCGCCTTCGCTAGAGCGGCAGGATTAGAGCAAACTCAAGAGCGACCAGGAGCAAAACCATGGCAGGATTTTTAAGGGAAAAAAACCAGCTTTTTAAACCATTGCGTAGCTGATGATGAGCAAGGCATATGCATTTAATGCTGAAATGAAATGGATTTAAAAGCCATCATGAAAAAATGATCTCAGCTGCTGAGTCCTGTGAAAGCTCCTCCAGGATGTCGAGCAGCTGGAGAGGGCTGATGGCCCCCACCATCACCTGCCCCCCGCAGCCGTGTCCCCAGCCCTGCCCTGTCCTGGTGCCCACCCCGCAGGCATCCCAGTGAAACCTCCAGCACGCTCAGCCCGGCGGCGGTCTCCTCCAAATTAGGGAAAACCAAAGGAAAGGGCAGAAGGCAGTGTTTGGTAGTGGGAGCACAGCCTGGATTTATCATTACTTAGGGCAAGAAGATGCCTTTGAAAACAGAAAGTGAAGGTTTGAATCATACCAAAGGAGTGAAATAATTTTTAATACCTCCTGAGATGTGATGCTGTAGGAAAGCTCTGGCTCTCAGCCCCGAGGACAGGACTGACACAGCCCAATTGTGCCCAGCCCGTTCCCCACGAACAAATGGGGCTTTCTCAGATTGGTAAAATAAATAACTGTGTTGTCGTTGGTAATGGAATTCAAGTGCTGGGAAGGGACAAGGATCCTCTGGACGGTGATAAAGGACTATTTTTATACTTCAGCAGTGCAGGGAGGCCAAGCTGTGGTTTCCTCATCATCAGATTAAAAAGAAATACAGATATACATCCTCCCCCACCAGCAAAGAAAATTGTGGGAAGCTCATTGATCCTTTCTGCTCTGCTCCAAGCAATTAGCCCTGTCTCACCGAACTCCCTTCGCCGGCTTTGTCCCCCTCAAACGCACTGGTCTGGGGACACCCGGGGCGCGCCGAGACCCCGCGGGGAGCTGCAAGATCCTGCAACACCTAACATCAAAACAGAGGACAATGTTTTTTCCAAGATACAAACTCAGGGCAGCTGGATGGGATGTGCCAGCAGGACCCGGCCTTTCTCTGTCATATTCAGTTAAAGTCTTCAGGTGGGGTTGTAGCAGGCAGGTCTGAACTGACAACCTAACAGTAAAATTCTTTAATATCCCCCCGAATGCACACACCGCCTGCAGCAGCCCACAGGGTCTGTCCCACGCGGTGGAGTCCCCATTTCGGCGCTGGTGTGCGCAGGTTAACAGCACCCTCTGCAGCCACCCCGGCAGCCAAAGCCGGGAGAACCCAGCTTCGGAGAGGCATTTTGATCCGACTTCCCGTATAAATGGAGACCGTTATTTTGGCTTCCCGTTAATTTAGGAGAAACTTGCAGTTGTGATATCAGCTTGATGTAAAGCACATCAGATGTGAAGTCCCTCGTCCCTGCCCGGCAGATCCAGGCTTCAGCTGGGTCTCATCCGCGACGAGACCGCGATGCGCCAGCGGCTGCGGCCAGAGTCAGGCCATGGACCGGGACCGGGCTCAGCCTCTGAGCTGCATCCCGGAGCGAAGTCAGCTACGGCAATGAGTACTTCATAGATCCAGGAAACTCTAATATGTTTAATTTCTTGTTGGTAGAGCCTGCTTTGAAACAAAATGAGGAAAGTATTCCAGTTACTCGCAAGCAAATCAAGTGTTGTTTTGCAGGAGATGGGGAATATGTTATCTAAAAACTCTCAAAGAATAAGATTTCTCCATGTGTTGCAATTCAGTATTCAAGCAATTTTATAAGATTGTGCTGTATAGGGCTGGAAAAATCTTTAGCTGCTAGGCTAAAAAGAGACTCTCCCTTAGCTGAAGGAGTAGAACACTAATTTCTCAACCGCGGTGCCTTAGGAGAGCCGTGCGCGTTTCTGATAGAGACGGATGCACCGAAGGAGCCGATGGGGGAACAAAGCAGAGTCTGCGGAGGGAGGGTCGTCATGGCAACTGCTCGAAAAGCACCGGCAAAAGGTTTTCATAGGCTGGGTAGTTTATCACGTTTCCTTTTGGTGGCACTGTCTGCCCAAATATTACCAAATCATCAGCTGGTGTTTCAGGTGGAAATCCCTCCCTGGGGGGCTGGCTTCCTCCAGGTACCAGAATGCAGCTCTTGCTGCAGGGGGAAACACATTGCAGCAAATTGTTTCTGTTGCTTCCACAGGTTTTGGAGGAAAGGTGTTGATCCTCGCAATTAGGCATTTAGTAAGCATTGCAACAGCAATAAACATCTGCTGGGCAAATGCTGGTCCGGGCTGAACCTGAAGTTTTGTGCCTAACTTCCCTTTGGTGGTGGTCACACCGATGGGGACTCTGGAACGACAGCAAGGATGCGCAGCAATGAGCCGTTTGCAAAAATAATACATTTTGAAGAATAAGCATTTCCTTGAGCTTTGGATGGGTGCCACAAAAGCACCACTGGACCACATCTGGGCTCTGAACCATGTATTTCCAGAAGGAAAAGCATCCACACAAAGACCCAGCCCCTGCTGTAAGGCCCATCAGCCTTATGTGTGTGGAGCCCAGCGTGGGGACACGAGTGCTGAGACAGCCCCACGTCCCGTGGCAGCACCAAAAACCGGCACAAGGTGCTGTCACGCAGGGAGGAGACCCTTCACGGCACCCAGGCTGCCTGGATGCGAATGTGACCACGTGTGAGGAGCAACTGCATGGATTTGCCTGCATTACCTTGACTTTATTTTTTTCTTTGAAATACTCATTACAGCTTCACTCTGTTACAGCTCAGCAGAAGGCCTGGCTCTTTGCTCCAGTGTATTTGCTTTCCCTGTTTATCCAGGCAGCCGGAGATGGGCAGCTCTTACCTAATGGCACAGCCTCTCACTGAGCACCAGGGCAGGTCCCACACGTGTCCGAGGGAAAAGGGTCACACGCAGGCGTTACTGTTTGAGGTGTTTCTCATCTTTAATAGCTTGTGGAGCCAAAATGCACAAGGACACATCCAGCCCCTGCTAAAGGTGTGGCATTGTTCCCTGCCTTACTGGCCTTTGAGGAGCCTCCAGAAGGGACCTTCTAGGAGTCCTAATTTGTAAAGTCAGATAATTGTCATTAAAAGGTTTGCAAAGGGTGAATTCCTGGCTCAGGCACAATCTCCAGGATTTCTTCAGCAGACCCAAGGCTCCACTCCTCATTTTCCAGTTTTCACTCTGCTGATTTTTCATATCGGAGCCCTTCTCAGCTGCTCTCTTGATTTTTTCTTTCACTAACAGTGATGCTGCAAGTCCTTCCGGCAAGGATGAACTCAAATTCTTCCTATAGGCTCCACAGTGAATTAATGGAGCTTAAATAGGACATTGTGAGCAGGGAATCAGTGGGACTGAACACGAACAAAGGATGCTTCTCCATTAACACAAATGAGAAACTGTCTCACTGTGCTTGTTTAATCAAATCATTGCCCACAAAGAAGTGGTGTTTGCTTCTCTCATGTAAATTTTCCTGCAGCTTTCAAGCAACTTCGAACATCTCAGTTTAACTGTCTTGTTTGCCATTCTTCTTCCTGATGTTATTGATTGCAGAGATGTTTCCATGCAAATAGGAGTGCTCACCTTGTAAAATTAGCCTGCTCCTCCTTCCCTGATGATGAGCTTCTCCCCCAGCCCAGCTGGGCTTGGCAACCTAACAAAATCCCTTTCCTACAGGAGAATAACAGAAAAAAAGGTGGAAGGATGTTTGGAGGGTTAAACATGGAGGAAACTATTTAGCTGAAGACAATCACACACGCACACACAAAAACCCATTTAAACTAATTTTTAGGACTAAATACTTCAGTTACACACAATTACTGAGATTTTCAAGGCAATTTACAAAAGCCAAGCTCCAAATTGCCATTTATTTTTCTAGATATCCAGCTTCCACAAGCTGAAAAGAATGGTTTATTCTAATTTTCAATTGCCAGTGGGGTTTGTGCGAGGAATCGCGCATTCACGTGCTGCTATTACAGATGTGGTATTTAGCATATGGATATAAGCAGGAGGGGTTTGATCACATGAAGCTGGAGCTCAAACGGAGCTCATCACCTGCTGAGTTTCTGTCTGGTGTCTGACTTGACACAAGACCCGAAAGCCAAGAGTGGGAATTATTTTACCTAAATGTGGATTTCTGTAGTGGAACTGTGTACATCTGAGCTTAGGTTCCCACTGGATCGCAAGCCACAGCTCATCTTAGATGCCTAAGGCTGCTGAGATGACCAGCTCAGGCAGACAACTGCAGAAGGGAAATGTAAAGTTCAAAGGGACAAATCCTGTCCCAAATGTTGAGAAGATGCTTCTCCACCACCATCCCTTTCACCGGGACCTTCTCATGTCTCAGCCCTGCAGACCTGTGCCTGCCTTCGGCCTCCACCTCCTCTTCTGCTCCCCTTTGCTTCTGCTCCTGCCCACCCGCACAGCCCCTGCTTTGGCTCCAGTCAGAGAGGGCAGGACACCCATCGCAGCTGACAAACACCCCTTAGGGCTAGACACTTCTTTCCAAGCTTTTTCCATGTTTCTACTGTTGTTTTCCAATAAAAACTGGCTGAGGCTCAGATTTTCTCATTCATATCTTTGAGCAAAATTACTTGGTTTTCTGCTTGAAACATTAACCGTTGTCCAAGAAATGAAAACACAGAGAGCCTGGTGGACTTCTGAGGGCATTTTAGAAGGATTTTTGTCCACCAGGAGGTCACTGTCAGGGGGGTAACATGTGATGGTCGTATTTAACTATTGCTGCTGGAGGGCAGCAAATGCACGATCTCTCCTGCAGCTATTTGCAATGTTAGCGCTTTGGGGTGGCTGCTGCAGATGCTTGGCTGATGGAGCGTGAAGCTCCCTGAGCTTGCAGTTTGCTTGTAGCCTCCAGGGACTTTCCTGCCTCTAACCTTGGAGAAAACCTCCTCCCTGCTCAACCACTCTTTCTACATGCTCCAATTCCCTCTGTGAGAGCGTGGAGGGTCTGATGTGTAGGAGAGCAGGTCACGGGAGTCAACATTTCCTAGAGAGATCTGGAAAGTATTTTTCCCATGACCGTCACATTGCTGTTGCACACAGCACAGCCTGCGCTGTTCAATTCTGCTCTGGTTGAACATCAACCCGTCCCTTGATCTCCTCTTTGGCAGCTCTCTCTCTTCTCTGCCTGTAATAAAACTAATGTAATGGTGGTGCTGGTGAAAGTGTCCCTTTGACCATGAAGCGTGGTGGGGCTGAGTTGAGCACCGTGAGCAGGCGACTGCTGATGATACAGTCAAGGCTTGGAAACTTGTTCCTGCCTTTGAGCAAAGTGCTCCACTTAGGCTCATTAGCAGTATAACCACACGTTGCCTGCCCAGCCGCCTCTGCCAGGGAAACTTCCTGCTCTTTCAAGGTCTTATCAATAGCTGCTGTGTCGAAAATGAACCCGGGGGATGGGAGCAGGGAGCATGAGTCACAGCTGGCTGTCTCCTCCTGACAGGACAAGAAAAATACCTTTTCTTCCATACTGTAGCCGCCTGTTGCAGCATTGCTCTGCTCTCAGCTTCAAGCATCTCCCTACCGAGCCAGCTCCTCTCAGCCAAAACCTCCTTGGCTGGCGGGAGGGTCAGCCTTGCCTGGGTGGGAGCATGGCTGCAGCTCGCCAGGCTCCAGATGCTGCTGCTTCTCCTGCTCTCCAGAAATTGTGGCAGAGAAAGAGCTTGGTGCACTGGAGAGGGCTGTCCATGGCCCTCAAGCGAAGCTGTTGGATGGTGCTAGGGGGCTGCTCGTGGGACGCTTGCCCTGACTGCTGGCTGGTGCTCAGGCTGTGATCTGGGAGGGTACGCTGGATGTGACTGGGAAATCTCCTGGTCCCTCGAGGCTGAGGGCAGCCTGTCCCAGGAGGTCTGCTCCAGTATTATGCAATTGCATCAGCTGAGTCTTGCCTGTAGCTCTGGAGACATACATGGACATCAGCTACTTCAGGCATTTCAGATGGTGTTCCCTCTATAAAAGCATAAGCAAATGGGTGATGAAAAGACCGAAGGATTCCCCTCACTGCCTAATTCTTCCTGGGACACTATTTCTCCACTAAAACCTACCCAGGTCCTGGGCAAGGAAGGGCAGAGAAGAGCTTTGCAGCCGTTGATAGTGGGGCCCTCCATGCCTGTTTCAGGTGTCTTTGTAGTCCCTAATCCATCTTCCGCGCACATTCCTGCAGAGAAAGCACTCAGGTCTCGCTGCCCACAAGCTTGTTCGGTAGCTCCTGGAGGGGATAACTATTTCTGCTACATGGCCCCCCGACATGTCTTCCCCTGCCTGGATCTGTCTGATTGCTGTAGCCCATGGATTTGTCCTCTTATCACTGCTCGCACATTGCTTCAGGGTGTTTGTGTACATTGCTTTTTAATTTACCGGCCTCTGCTCAGGGGACTCAGCCCCTCAAAGAGACACCAAGCATTAGAGCCGACTCTGGCTGCAGCAGCGAGGTTTAATGTTGTTTTACTTGCACCTTGCCGAGCAGCTTAAGCCATTGTATGTTATTAATAGGTTAATATTTAAAGGGAATTTATCCCTGGATCAGTTGTATTTCCAGAGAAATGCATCCTATCCCAGAAATCTTTTACAGCTGGACAAGAAATGTATAATCCCCTTTCATCTCTAACATACTCTGTCCCTGCTGACTCATTTCTTTAATTCCCAGAGCGGTTAAGTGTGAATCTACTATGAGTTACTGGGTCTGCCCCAGTCCCTGCACTGCAGTGCTCGCCCAGAGAAAATATACGGCTCCTGGTGAGGTGGTGGGAAATTTCTTCCCTTTTATCAGTAGCATTATAAACCTGTTGCGGAAAGAATGTAAGCTGGTCAAAAGAGTGTGGTATGGTGAAAAACAATGGGTTTGTGGTTGAGGAGGAGGCAGAATCAAGAGTGTTCAGGATGACACAATCTCCCTGTTCCCTCTCTTGGCAGGAGGAAGAGGATTCCTCATCCCTAATCGAAACCACACTCATCTCCCTCTGATCAGCACTTGTTGTGAGCGGCTACAAGCCCAGGCTGGGATGCGGAGCAGCAGAAAGGATGGATCCCTTCCCAGTTCTCCATAGGGCACTGCTGCCTGTTGTCAGCCAAAGGAGATCCTCTGGCAGCTGGGAGACGGAGGTGTGTGCGCAGGTCTCAACAAACAGCAGTGTATCTGACACTGTTGGCTGAAGATAAGAGCCGCGAGCTTCTCAGCCCGTCGGCAGGACTTGGCACCATGCTGGAAAGTATTTTTGAGTGCAAAGATGCCTCTGCTAGTGCCACTGCCCAAAGCAGGGGAGTTCTGCTTTGCTTTAACGGGTCCCAGTTCACTCCAGTATAACAGCAGTTTGGCAAACCGCCTGCAGACAGACCAGCAGTGGCACGGGTTTCCTTGTGCATGATCGCTGAGAGGTGCTGCAGTCTGCGGGGAAATGGCTCGCTTGCTCATAATCCACGGCTGACAGTTATGATAAACTCTCTTTTTGAGTTGCAGCCACTTCATTTTAGGGGCAAACACACCCTCACAAACCACAGAGGAGCAGGGCACCAAGGGGCCAAACGAATATTAACCGCTCTGAGCTCGTGCACAGGTCTCTGCCCGCTCTGGGGCTGATTTCTAGGTTTGTGGGTATTGCGGACAGCAGCCGAGGGCAAGAGCCATGTGTCCTGCAGCCCTGCGTGCTGCTGGGCTGAGTGTGTCCAGAGGTACCGCTGCAAGAGCACCTCAGTTCGGCGTCCATCCTAGCTTCTCTACCTTCTTCTTCTGGGCTAGGAGTTGTTTACAATAAAGTCTCCATAATATTTAGTTTCAACTCTTGGTTCAACATTGCACAGAGACCATTTCTAGCACTTTCCCTGAGTTAGCAGATGTTCTGAATTTGGCGTGGAAATGTGTTACTCACAGTTAAAGAGAATTCATATGATTAATGATTAATGCTGCTATCTGAATAATTACCTCATTCAGCCAGCTCTTCTGCTCGCTTTGCAAGAAAATATGCATGAAAAATGAGGACAATATCCTCTTTCTGTATTACTGTATATATGGAATCACATTTTTTCTAAAAAGAAGAAAATAAATTTATTTGAGAAAACAAGTAACTGACAAGTTTCCACAGTGCTTGTGCACACATGTTGCATCCAACATTTATCCAGGACCACAGCCCCCTGAAACCCGCACTGCACCATTAGAGACCTGTGCTTGAGGAAAACCCTCCTCATGGAGAACGTGCATTGTTACATACATTGAAAAAATCTAAAGTTTCAGGTGTAGATTATCTGAGCTGATAACTATGCACCTAATATCAAATTTCTATACGCAATTTCCAGACAAATGCTCCCTTCAGCCAACTCGGAGATAAGGTTTCTTGTTTATATGTGCATACACATAAGGGGACATTGTTTTAAGGTCGGCTTGAATAATTATGTCTCTTCTTGTGGAAAATATTCATTTAGCAATGGAAATTAAAATACTAATTATTTAAGCAAAAAATTTAAATATTTATATCTTCAACATGTATTTTGGTGTTCAGGATTTCTTGTTTATGAACCATCAACATTTTCCATAGTTACCAGAATATGTAGACAAAATACATTTCAACAAAACCCAATCTGGTATTCCAGGAAGGCAATGTAGCAAACCTGATGCCAATCTTTTCAGAAAGCCTCCAAAACTGATCCAAGCAACTGCTATCTGCAGAAATCTGATCTCTATGGAACAAAATTCGCTTTGGGCTGTAGTAAACCACAGCCAGATGAGACAGATGTATACGTACGGTGGTGAAGGGCCAACGCATCTTTTGCAGAGCAAAGTCATGCCCCTGAAGCCCAAGAGGACTTTTCTGATGCAGTTGGCGAGCACAAGGATATCAGTGATCTGCTTAAGGACCAGAAGGATGCCTGCTATTGAGTGGCTGGGTGCTATTCAGGTGTAAGACATGAGATTTACTAATTGAAAGTGCCACACAGGAGGCACAACAGCCAGGCTGGGCTCAAAATCAGGTATTTACCATTTAAGAAAGAGAGCCCAGTCTTCAGCGTCAATCAGAAAGGCATGTTAGGAATTGCCTGAAAAGGGTTTGAGATCAAAACAGAAAATATCTTTATGCTGCTGAGTGCCTGGTTCGTTCCTATCACTTGTGGTTCTGGCTGCCCAGTTCAAAGACTTAAAAAAAAAAATGACTGAGGAGCATCTTGCACGAGAGGGGAACTAACCAGAGCTGGGCTCTTGACCCTGGCAAAGACAGGACTGAGGGTAAGAAGGGAATAAGCAGCAGGTAATAAGAAAATTGTGAATGCTATGGAGGAGGAAGGGGGTAGGGAGCAATTGTTCATTGCTTGCCAAAATACAGAAGTTGGGGGTATCTCCTGAAAAGATAATACAGAAGTTGGGGGTATCTCCTGAAAAGATAATACAGAAGTTGGGGGTATCTCCTGAAAAGATGAGGGAGTGTGATTTCAACGAAGCAAATGAGGATGTTTTTCAGTTGAGTAAGGCTGTGTGAGTTATACTCTTTATCTCTGGACTTACATCTTTAATTTAAGAGTTTATAGCATATTTCCCCCCAAATCCCTGTTTTTTCCCCTTCATACAGACCCCCCTCTTCCCTGGCCGAAGGGGCGATGCTGCTTTTCCCGCTCCTCGGTGCGACCAGCCCCAGCGTAGAGAGGAGCCCGCTCCGACCCCAGTGACCTGACAGCCGGCAGCATCGCTCCCACGAGAAACACGCACCGTCCCCCCCGCGCCTGACCGGGACCCTCCCCACCCGGCCCGGGCGGGTGTCTCCCCGCCGCCGGCCCCTGTGCGGCGCCTTTAAGCCCCGGTGCGTGATGTCACTCCGGCTGGGAGACACGGGGCGGCGGGCGGCGGGGCTGCCGCGGGGAGCGCGGCCCGGGGGACCCCCTGACCGTCGGGACCCGCTGCCCGGCGGCGACCACTGCCCGGCGGGGACCCCCCCTGCCCGGTGGGACCCCCGGGCAGCATGGGCAGCCTCCAGCTGCAGGACTTCGCGGCGGGCTGGGTGGGCGGTAAGTGATGCCGTGGGCTCGGGGGGGGGGCGCGGGAAGACAGCGAGGGGGGACAGGGGCGTGCGTGGGAATAACACCCACCGTGTCACCTACGGTCTGTGCCTCCGACCGGCGTGCTGATACCAGCAGATGCGCGCTTTGCTTTGCTTTGGCTCAGAAGTGCAGTTTAATCCAATTTCCACGGGCGGGATACTTAAAATTTAAGTGTCAGTACGTGTGATGCTGCTGTGCCCAGGGAGGTGGGGGGCGGCTACCAGAGCCACCCTGCCGGCCCCCGCCGGCTCTCCCTTCCTTGCTCTCTCTGGGAGCACCGCCGGGCTCGGAGGGGAGCAGCCGGGGCTGGCCGCAGCCAACTCGGGGTCCCCCCACCGCACACACCCCCGGGAGAGGCACTGCCTGGCTTTGACCCCGCAATCGCGACAGGGCAAACAGGCCGATGGCCAGGACAGTGACGCTGGCAGGGAGGGGTATTGATCCGGTCTGCTGAAAATGCTGATTGCAAACACCGGGAAAATAGATACCAGAAAGAAAAGGGAATGCCAGGATCTGTAGAGGCGCCTGTAATTTAGCACGTCCTACAGAACTGAAAGTTCCACTGGGTTTAGGAGCTGATAAGGTGCACGGCTAAGCTGCCCGCTCCCGGGATGGGCTGCAGGAGCGGCCGGGCAGAGGGGCAATCGTGGCACCAGCCACCGCAGACCAGAGCTCTGCCCAGGCTACCGCTCACGCCAGGCTCAGGAAGGGGGTGTGAGATGGCTCATGGATCCTGACCGGCCAGACGAGGTTAATAGGTTAGCTGACTCTAAAAAACCCTGAACCTCTGCCAAAAGGTTACACGAGCAGCTGATTTTTGGATCTTTGCAGCCTGCGGAGGCTGTGCAGCACGCAGTTGCTCCCTCTGCCCCACTGCCCCTGTGCTATTGCCGCACACCCCCGGGAGTGGGACAGGACGTCCCGGGGGTGAACAGCCACCAGCGCTCAGTGTCGGTAGCAGCGGCCAGTTTTCATGCATAGCACTGGACCACAGGTGGTCTCAGGTTAAGGTCTAGGAGGAAAGGGGACATTTTTATAATATATTTTTGAGTAAAGTCATAATGTGTTGACCAAGGACATGATGCTTTTTTCAGTCCTAATCCACTACAAGTGAGAAATTTCACGTAGCCTCTGGAGCACTTCGGGACACTGGTTTGCACAGAGACTTGCAGATGGGGCAATAGCACAAATTAGCCACCATCTCCGTAAACACCCTAAAAACTGCCAGTGTTGGCTGCAACAAGCACACAAAACCAGAACCTGGCCACGGCACATGGCTTGCTCTGTCCTCCCAGAGAAGGGGAAAACCAGAGCAGAATCCTCTTTATCTGAATCACCAGGTATCTCTATAAACTGCTCTTAAAACGGCAAAGGCTGGGGGTTCACAGTCCCCAGTCAGCTCTAATGCATCTCTGTCTGAGCCAGGAGAAATGTCTGACCTGAATCTCACCATTTTGAGTCTAAAAGTTTGCAAGAGCTTGCAAGAGCGCAAGGAGGGTTGTTCATGGACAGGTCATACAAATACAACACCTCCTCCTCTCACTTGGATGCCTTTGAGATGTAAAGTTGACGGAGTCCAGGAGAGTATTTGGGGGAAGATGCACAAGTGTTTCTGCCCAGCCTTTTCTTTGTTGTCAGGGTCAGGGCACTGCGCTGGGCGTTGCTCCGGCTTGGCCCCGTACAGCTGTTCCTGCGGAGATCTCTCCTCCTCCCCTATAAACCCATCGCTCCTGTCCCGTCACAAAAGCTTCTTCAAGGTTTTGCGTAACACTTTGCTTTCATCCCCAGGAGCCGCCAGCGTGGTTGTGGGCCACCCCCTGGACACCATCAAGGTAAACCACTTTGAACCGTGCTCTCACGTCACCCAAAACCCCACCAACGGGGGGGTGGCCTCTCTCTAGATGACGCTTCAAAAGACCTTCACTTCCCCCGTCACCCCAAGGAGGAATTTAGCCTGGGTAGAAATGTTTTCGTAGACTTTCGCCTTTCCTCCTCTCCAATGCTCATTTCGAATGAGAAACTAAAAGAACTGGCTGATACGTGCGAGTTCCTCCGGTGAGGATTAATGCTGAAAATTAAACCTGGCCTACTTAATGTGTGGTTTACCGAACAGTTCTGACAATGTTTTATTGAACTTTGCCACAGACAAGTATTCAAAGGGCAACGGGGGAACTCTATTTGTTTTGCCGCAGGCACATTTTTACGTGTTTTCCTAGCGTTGGCAGTGCTGGAAGGGCAGAGTGCTGAAATCGTTATCCCGGGGCTACGAGATGCAATATTTACTATTCCTGCAAGACAATTATTCCTCAGAGGGAAGGATTTAGAGATGTAATAAGATAGTGGCTAGCATGATGCAGACAAGCCCACGCACACGCCCGTACAGCCTGACCCAACCCCGCTGACCATCCCTGCTGCTGCAGAGATACAGAGGCAGCTCCTGTTCCCCACGCGGGGGGAGCCGCGGGGCTGCCCGCGCACCCCAGCGACGGGCAGCGCGGGCGGGCTCTGCCCCGGGTTGCCAGGGCAATCCCCATCTCAGGCCGGCCGTCAGGGCGTCATTGCCAGGTTTGGGGGAGTTTGGCAACAGCTGAGAGAGGATCCTGCTGGGAAGCATCGAGTTTCTGGATGCCAGGAAAGAGCGAGCCCATCCTTCAGTGCTTATAAAGACAACTGTCAGGCTGACCCCCCAGTTGCCCTTGGCTTTGGACATGGCCTGGGAATACCAAGTAGGCAGACTTGTTATCTTTCCAAATTTAGGGGAAAGGAGGCAGAAAGGGGAGTTTTTACACAGCGCTAAGCCAGCAAAGGGGCAGCTCAGCGGCGTCCGCAGCCTCCAGGAGATGGAGGGGTCCTTCCCCACCCGGAGGAGAGGACAAGACTGAACGAAAGGTTGGATGGGGTATGTGGTATCTGCACCACGGTTCCCATCAAGCAGGCCTCCTCCTTCAGCTGGCCCCTTCCCAGCGGCACAGCTTCCATCAAACCCAAGCAGCTGTTTTTTCACGGCCTTGCAAAACTCTGAATAGTTTTACATTTACTCACTTTTCATCCTCCACATTGCATTCATTTCCCCAGAACTTTCTTCAGTTTCTGGGTGTCACCCAAGGGCCCTGCCTAATTAAAACGTAACAGAAAGGAGAAGTTTCCTGAGGAATATCCATACTGGTATCAGCTGACTTTGACAGAGATGCCAGCAGGGATTTAACAGCTTAGCTAAGGGGCATATGCGCAAGGAGCAGCTTGTGAGGACACTCAGTTGCCCTCAGTTACTCAAAAAATGTATTAACTTGAACCTCTAAATACCTGGTTACTGTGTAAAGGAAAAAAAAACAAGCCCATGGAGGCAAAATGGAAATGTCTGGGCTAAGCGTGCAGATGAAGCCAGGCGGGAAGGCAGGGCTGTGCACCGCGGTCGCCCTGCCCCAGGGTGCTCGGGGTGCAGCCAGCCTCCCCGCCGGTCCCCGTTACCCCCGGGTGAGTCACGGTGTGCACAGGTCTGCACCCACGGCCCGGGCCTGCCTGCGTTGCACAATGTGTGCCGCATCAGCCGCAGCCGGCATCTTCACGTACCAGCTTGTTTATAAGGGCTCAGTAAATATTCTGCTTTCGCTGCCGCCTTCTGCGTGGCCTCCGGCCAGGCGCAGAGCGGTGCTCGGTGCGCGGTGCGGGCAGATGGCTGCACAGAGCAGCCCTGGGGCGGGGGGTGAGCCCGGGCTTCGGTCCTTCTCGCTCCCCGGACGGGTCCCACGGCAGCACCCCACCGGCCAGCCTCTTGCAGGGCCCTGGGCCACATCATCGTGTCGTTCAACCTGCTGTTTGCTGTCCTAAAGCTCTCCCCAGGAACGAACTCCGGAGGACGCTCACTCCTTTGGGCTTTAAATTGCCAAATAAAGTTCCTGCTTCGCCCTGGTGTAAGTGGGGGCTGAGGCACCGGAGGGGACCGGGCACAGGTTGGCACTGTCCCTCCAGGCTTCATTTCGCCATTCCTGCTAGCAGCAGTGCTGATGGATATGACCAGAAATGCTGTCCCCATTCCCTAAAAACATCCCCGATAGAGCACGGGTGAGTGTCTTCCTATAAAAAATGAGCTTTGGCCCCAGCCAAGATTAATTGCTGAAGCTGCAGGTCCTGCTTTCCAGGGTTTCCATTTCCTCCCACACCTTTAAGCCCCCAAAATGCATAACTTATTAGGATTTTTTTATTGCAAACTTGTGAGTAGCTTGAATGAAAGATGATCTAAATATGTGTGTGCATGTATATATATATTTATATATATGTGAAAAGGGGAAAGCATGTTGAAGCACACAGGCTTTGTCATGATTTACACGCCATTTCTTACAGCAGTTGTAGGCATCTTTTGGAAGGGGTATAACCATTGCTTTCCAGAAATGAAATGTCTTTGTTAGAAATGATGTAAAAATGTATTTTTGAGTGAAGCACAGAGAATTTCTGAGATGGAGACAAATTATTTTGGCTCCATTTAGTATTTCTGTGTCTTAAAATCCACCTTGGATCAGAAGGGCCCTGGAAGCCTCCCAGGGGAGCTCTCCTCTCCATCCTTAAGCAACGCATCCCAGCCTCCACTGAGAGTCCCCAAACGGAGGAGACCACATCACTCTCCAGTTTCCACATAAATCGGGACCTTGCCAATGACAGCACTGCACACCAGCACTCTGCTGCGAGCACGGTGTCCGGCCAGGGTAGCTGGTCTGGACTCGAGGGCAATTTGACAGTCATCGATTCCAGATGTTGCAGAAAGCTTCAGACCTCTGAGGTTCCGTTTAGCCCTGCTTCTGGCAAAGTTCAAGAGGGGTGGATGCATGTATATCTTATTTTATTGCTCTGTTTTCTTTACAACTGAGGAAGGATTTGCTCTCAAAGCAAAGTACACATTGTTTACGTAGCATGAGCTTTCACTGGGCTGGAAGCATGGGATTTTAATTGCATTTCGTGAATGTCTTTTGCAGACTCGTTTGCAAGCTGGACAAGGATATGGAAATACACTCAGCTGTGTTCTCACTGTGTACAGAAATGAGTCTGTAAGTACTTTATCTTAAAATGTGCTGGTAGAAAATGCAAATAGATAAATAGATAAATACATAAAGCAATTATACAAAATCACTGTTGACACCAGCAGTTATATGAAGACCCATAAAGTTGGTGCAATTGAGACTGCAAATTCCTACAGCCTTCTCTTGCTAACTCTAAGGTAACTCTCTTGGTTACTGCTATAGGGAAAAGAGAGATCCCTGGCAGGGAGTGATGCATGACATTGCCCGTGTCTCTGCATGGGTCAGGGTGTTACATCCACAGTGGCTCTTTTCCCTGTACCTGCTGGCAAAGCTCTACCGCAGGTATTTTGCTGACTTTGGTGATGCCAGGACAGAAGCTGGCGATAAGAGGGACTTTTACATGGGTTCCTGTGCTTTCAGCATATCCTGTATTCTGCGCAATCTTTACAAGTCTTCAGCAGCATGAATTAATTTTCATTTGCTCAGCATGTGCTAATGGTTCCAGGAGACATCTGGTACTTGGGTTTGCATTTCTGGCCTGATAGGCAAGTTGGGGTTTACTCCGCTCAGTCCCGTTAACTCCTGCTCCCTTCCCCGGGTAGGTGGCCGGCTTCTTCAAAGGCATGTCCTTCCCGCTGGCCAGCATCGCCGTCTACAGCTCCGTGGTGTTTGGCGTCTTCAGCAACACGCAGCGGCTCCTCAGCCAGCTCCGCCACGGAGAGCCAGCTCGCGCGCCGGCGCTCGCCGACGTGGCTCTGGCCAGCATGGTGGCAGGGTTCATCTCCGTGGGCATCGGCACTCCTGTCGACCTGGTAAAGATAAGGCTACAGATGCAAACGCAGCCGTACATCGAAGGTAGGAAGCAAGAGTTTCTTCTTCCTTTCTCTGTCAGCTCTCGGTGTTCACCGAGAGCTTTAGGGCAACTTTGCTTTAAGACCCTGCTCTCTGCTGCCTTGTGCCACCACAATTGAGCTAAAAATGCTTCCTTCTGCCTCAGGATGGACCCCATCCTGCTCAGCTCAAGGGGAGGGTTTTTATCAATGACATTGATCAGATCTCTGCTGGCATTTCCAGCTGATTGGGATCTATAACGAACACAGGGGCAGGTCTGGTCAGGAGCAGGAGCTGCGGCGAGCCGTGGGGCAGGAACAGCGAGTCCCCGGGCTGTCGGGTCCCTTGCAGATCCCAGCAGCTGTGGTGCCAGCTCCCCACCTCCTGCTGCACGCTCTCAGTCCCGCATATATTGCCCATAAACCCCTCTCTGTTATTCCACCCTCCTCTGTTCAAAAGCAAAAATTTCACATGTACATTTGAAAGCCGCTGGCTTATTCGGGGCAGGGTTACAGGTACCCGGGCGCAGGTAAGACGGGGCAGGAGGACACCGGCAGGGTGGCAGCGGGCAGCTGTAACCTCTCCAGAAGCTGCGGGCAGCTGGAGGCGGCAGCTGAATTTCATCACAGGCTGCCAGCGCAGAGCAAACCCCACCGGAGCACATGCACAGCCGAAGGAAGAGCCAGCGCTGCTTGGATTTCAGCACTTTCACAAACACCTTTCTCATGATTACAGTTGCGGTGCTCAACATTTTTGTATTGGTTTGATAAAATAATATTATGTCCATTTTTAAAAGCTTCCATGCAGCTTAGCAACCTAACGTCCTTTCCAAAAGCAGCTCAGTCCTCTACATCAGAAGGGCCAGCCTCTGAAGATGCCAAGGCCTTCAAAGAAGCAGATTGGCACCAGATGTGGTTAAAATCCATGAAAATTAGGCACATAGCCTTAAACTCATTTGGAAATCTCACTGGGTACATACCTATTGGGAGGCATCCAATGCGTCTAAGAAAAATCTGTCCTGAAGTGTCTAACGTCTTTTAAAATTGGACCTAAGTCCTCTTTCTTATAGCTTTTTTTCCCACACTACATATTGATCCCAGCAAAAGAAAATGGATGGCAGTGATTTCTGTCTGTTCGGTGGCAGTAGGCTTTTGAGAGAAGTTCTGCAGCAATATAGCTATTATAACAGTTGTATTTTTTTTTTGCAGCAAACATTAAACTAAAGCCCACAGTTCCTGGATTTCCCGTGTACCGAGGCCCAATTCACTGCTTTAGGACAGTCCTACAGAAAGAGGGAATAGCGGGAATATACCGAGGCGTGGGAGCAATGCTTCTGAGGGATGTTCCTGGGTACTGCCTCTATTTCATCCCTTACACATTTTTCTGTGGATGGATTACTCCTGACGGATGCATTTCCCCTAATCCCTCCTCCATCTGGCTGGCAGGGGGTATAGCAGGTAAGCACCTTTTTTGCCCGCAACACTGGCAAAACAAGGACAGGAAGGCTCCCAGGGGGGGCTCAGGGGCCACCACATCCTCCTGGTCACCAGGAGAGGACATGGGGCTGAACGACCTTCCTCCCCCAGGGCCAGGTCCCCTGGCACCACGGCTGCGCTTTATGACTTGACAAACTTTATGGAAGTTGTGTTATCAGATCTTCATCAGCTCAACGTCAGCGAGAAGGAAAAACAGCCATCGCCTTCATCTCCCTGGATGTCTCACGGCAGCCTGCGTATCACGTTGCCAGTGATACGCAGCAGCCAAGATGCCTCCAGAAAAGGACTTCAACCTGCTGGCTGCCCAGCAGGAGGGTGTGCACCCTACCTGCACGCAGCAGAAGCAGAGCTGACTGTTACTGATCTTCTCCTTCTTTTTTTCCAGTGTACAGTAAGAGTGGCATGTGCGTCCCCCCGCATGCTTACATGTGTAAGGTCACCCCTACAGCCACTCCCCATTTCTTGGCCATTTCTAAATTGCAGACCCCTAAATGCAAGTCAATCCTTAGCTCAGGTAATGATTACAAAATGCCCTCTTTGTTTCTCTTGCAAATAAACAAAGCCCTGGCCCATTTGCACAGCTTCTCTAGTGTGCCCCAACACTCACGTAGGTCCAAACAAACCCTTGTCTGCCCAACTGGGCCATGTATTGCTGTCACATGCTGACCTTTTCAGAGAGGCAAAGCATCCCACTCAGCGGCAGGCTGATCAATGTAAATAGACGGAATGACGATGGATCTCAGCTGCGTGGAGCCTAAGCCTGGTTGCATGAGATGGACCAGCCTCTTACTTGCATTCACAGCTCAAACTTTGCTTTTCCACTGAGGATTCCAGTTTTTCTGAAGTTGCCCCAAGCGGCAGCTCCCTGCATCTCGGGCTCTTCCCACAGCATGTCCGTGCTCCACCAGAAGCATGGCAGAAGACACGTTTGCACCTGGGGGAGCACCTCCTGGGGCAGGGTTGCCTGCATTTGATTACCAGCATAACCCCCAAAATCTCAATGCTTCTTCCAGAAACAGGGAACTTCGCTCCCAGAAATACCATTCCTGTTCCTGAGCAGGGTGAATGCCCTGAAATGAAAATCCCATAAATATGATGTGGTAGATGAGAGATGAATTTCTGAGTTCACTGACCTGTGGCCAAGGAAAAATAGAGAAGAAATTGTTCAACCACTTCTGCGTTTTTCTAGGAGCCATTTCCTGGGGGACTGCTACTCCAATGGATGTTGTGAAAAGCCGACTTCAGGCAGATGGAGTTTATTTAAACAAGTACAAAGGGACCCTTGATTGTATCTTGCAGAGCTATCAGAACGAGGGCTTAAAAGTAAGTACTATTTGCAGTAAAATCTGGGTATTAGGCATTTAATTTTCAATTGGAAAATACCATGGCTGTCACAAACCTATCTGCAGGGTTGAGAGACAGCTAAAGCCAGTTACTGCTAAATCATAATAATAACAGTAGGTAATTATAGTGCAGATTCTTTCTAGCTCATAATAATGAGAGTACTAATGTGCCTTACAGAAATGAAAAAATGAATGACTGGGGGTCACAGTCTGCTGGTGTAATTAACTTAAAATAACACTTCATGTCAGTGCATTTAATTGTGAATACGATTCGACTCATCATAAATCAGAGGTAGGAAATCTTGCCTCTGTGATTGCTTCTACAAAATGCAGAGATCAAATGTTTCCCATTGACACCGAAGTCAACGGGAACTGATTCCAGTGGGACCGCGTTGGCACCCCGGGTGCGTTTGGCTGCCTTGGGCAATGCTTTGGGGGAACTGATGCTGCACTTTGCACTGCCCACCCTCGTTTTGCACCAAGACAGAGTAGATTAGATTGAAAATGCTCTTAAATCAGAATTGCTTCGGCTTCAAATGTGAAGAAGGACTCCATGCCAAAAAAAACTTATCTCCTTTTTCTGACTTTGTCTATTAGTGTAATAAAAGTTGTTTGTTCTACCTGCAAACTTTGCCTCAGTTAAAGGTGAAAGGCAGAGGACCAGGCTTTGCAGCTTTATTGCACTGCCAATGCATGGTTACAAGAAGCAACGTCTTCTGATATTGAAATAAATCTGTATTTAAGTTGTCATCAAAACATCCTGTGGGCTCTTAGCTCCAAAGTGTTAATTTTCACATTCTGAGGGAAAAGTTACAAGTTACAACAAGAAAAATAACCTGCAAAATCACAAGTCAGTGTGATTTAAACATTTGCCAACATGCCGCTATGTTATGCCAGTGTCAGGGGAGCCTGCGCTCCGGTTCGTTCTTTGCCGTTGAGTGAAGACGGTCACAGTCGTATGAAGGACAGGCACCTGGAGAGATGCTAAAGACCACGCTCGGATGGTCAGAGGAGGGTCGGGGTGCCTCGGTCTCTATGCAGACCACCTGCCCTGCACGTTCAGCTTGGCATGCAGTTTCACCGTAAAACATAGGGTGGCCGTGTGTTTTCCCTTCTCTCTCCATCCTCATCCTCACCCCCTACCTCCTCGTCCTGCCTGAGTATTAACAACTCCTTCAGGCACTCAGTTTTTTTTGTTTGAGGTCTGAGCTGCTTCCAGTTTTTCTGCTATCATACCTGGCACCCGGACCAAAGCCGGCAATAGGATTAAGTAACAGTTGATGACAAGACTAGATCCTTCTCTCGTAAGGAAAATCTTTTTATATGTTGGGAGACACAGAAGTGATAAACGGCAAACCCAGCTCTGGATGTTTTCCTCCTGGGACAAAGGAACAGCATTCGCAATGCTGAAAATAATAGCCTGGTGTACACAAAGAAATGCAAATACAGCCCTTTTCTTTCTCCACAGTCAGGTGTGTTCATTCTGATGAGAAAAATTTATGCCTCTGGGCTTTTCTTCATAAATCTTCATTATTATTTAATACAGCTCTCTCGTGTTACTTTATGGATACTGCAAAAATTTGCATTTCTTCCCAGAAAATTCTATCTTTCCTAGCAAAATAAAACACCCCAATAAATCAAGAAATATCCTAAATATCCCAATATTGCAATTTCACATTGCAAACTCTATCCTAAACAATGTGAAGATGTTTTGATTCTGTCTCATACAAGTCAGCACCATGCACTGGATTTATTGGATACAAGATATAGTCGTGTTTACCAGAGCTCAGTATTTCAGGGAAAATACTGGTTAGACGCTTAAATCTATGGGCTTCTGGTCTTGCAGCCAAGATCTTCCACGCTTTCTTACAGTAGCTGTGGGAGCTTTGCCTTTGTAAAGCCTGGGACGGGGCTTGCCTTGCTGATGTGACTTTTCGTGTCTATTCTGAACGTCTGGTGTTTAGCTTAGTGACCACAGTGATTAGCCTGGGTGGTTAACGGAGTGATTTTGTGGGAAACAGGCCAGCAGAGATGCTCCCTGCAATCATCATTTTGTACACAGGCTCACCCCAGAGCGGGTGGTTTGTGCACACCCTTGCACAAAGCAGGCAGCACTGCTTGTAGCGAGGGGGGTTTCGGAGGGAGACAAGCCAACGCCAGGAGTGACAAGGGCCCCTTCTCCACTTTCCAAAAAGCACTTTACTGTTCAAGCACTTAAAGGCCACAGGGTCTTTCACTCTTCTAAGTGCCGGCATCTTTTCAAAAATATGTATTGAGCAGAATGGGGAAGTCTGGCTGTATAAATTCATATTTGTTATCTTAATGAAAGAAAACTCTGGGATATGTATGAGCACCAAAGCTTGACCTTAGGAACCCACATGTGAAAATACCAGCTTCTATCGAATATTTTTCCAAAGCCAATGGCGAGAGCTAATTCTCAGCAAGGTACAGAGTAAGTCTAGTTTTCTGCTGATTAAGAAATTGTTTCTCTGCTCAGAGGTGAAACCTGCAAAATAGTCCACGTGGCACAGTGCCCACGTCGGCCGGGCTGGCTTGCAGCCACACCGCTCCCTCTCCGCTTCCCAAATGTCTTCTGCACCCATAGACCCAGCCCCGGCAGTCAGAGCATTTGCTGCATGAGAGCAACAGCCTCCTTGCTGTACCCTGGGGTTTGCATGATCCTCGCATGCTATGTACGCAACAGGAAGGAGGACCCGTAGCTAGGTAGGACACTGGAAGACGGTTTAGGTTTCTTGCTTTCTGCTCTACACCAGTGGCATGAGGCCATTTTTTACCCTTTACCTCTCGTAGCTCTTGCTGGCAGATACAGAGGGGGGTCCATAGGGAGCATGGAGCACAATGATACCAAACCAGTGACTTTTGCCATTGTATTTCCATTCTCCAGCACAGACTTCAGCAAAAACCAGCAGTGAGAACGTATCTCCTGAGCAAACCAAGATTTGGTTCTGCAGAATCCCACCATGACTTCGTTCAATGTTTTCTTCTTCTTCTTAAAGAAGCCAGTATATTCCTATGCTCTAACCTTTCTCCATCCCCAACAGGTCTTTTTTAGGGGCATCACGGTCAATGCAGTGCGAGGATTCCCAATGAGTTCAGCCATGTTTCTTGGCTATGAACTTTCCCTCAAAGCAATGAAAAGAGACCAAACTGAGACCAATCCTTAACTTCCAGGTCAGCGCATAAAGACCCTCTAGCTTTATTAAAATTAGAGAATTAATCTTTGAATCAAATGGAGTTGCAATTGTATAGATCCTCTGCAAGTCAGATGGGTACCTACCTCTGAATAGTCAAACACTTTTCAAACTTGGGTCTGTGGGACTTGGAGCAGACAATAGATGTGCCGATGGATTTTGGTTTCATTCCAGATCTCCTGGAATTTCACTGCAATCTGTTCTGCAATCTGTTGTGATTGTTTTGATTAGTATGAGTCAGAAAATAAAATCTGAAAGGAGAATATTCTCTAACATTTTATAAGTTTTGAAATATCGTTCTCACTAAAGTCCCTGCACCGTATCCTTTCCTCCCTTGATCCATCCACAAAGACCTGAAATTAAGCCCTTTCAAAGTGTCTTGACTATCAACTCACAGTTTTACTCTTTCCCTCATAAACCTAGGGTTGCATAAAGGAGCAGCACTAAAAATATCTGATTAAAGAAACTTTTTTAGCAGTTAAATACTCAAGATTATTTGTGGCAGTCTTTGCTGTTTGCTGCAGTACTTCATAAACCTCCTTTTTTCCTATTTCAAAAGTGTTGCCAAGAAGACCTGAAAGTCTCCTACTTTCCCGAGCCAAATCAGCAATGTGGTGTTGGTGAGGGCTCAGCTGCTCTGACCGAAGACTCCCGTCCTGCACCAACAGCATCTGCTTTCTCTTCTGCCACGGACTTAGTCCCTGGAGGACTCTGAAAACTGCACCAGCTCAATCAAATCCAAAGACCACTTTCTTATCAAATCTTTCACTCTGTTGCCTAAGAGCACCTTAGTAATTCCCATGGTGGTGTTGGGCTTTTTCACCGATGACATTTTTCGCTTTGAGCCAAGAGAACAACTTACTTCCCTTACCCACACGAGTGAGAGATACCCAACCCCAGCCCGCCCGACATCGGCCGACGTACAACACTGCGATAATGCTCGTCTTTTTTGTGAGCAGGGACAGGAGGAGGGTGGTGGGTGCGCAGGTGCTTCTTCTGTAGGAAGGTCTGGATTCCCACCAAATCCTAGCTTGCTTTCAGGATCAAATGGATGACTCCACCCATATGCACAGATACTTGTGTCTTATATCACAGAACTCTCCAGTTTGCCACAATTTAACACATTATCATGAAAAAATGCGAAGGGCTTCAACAACTTCAGTTTGTTATCCAAGGTATAAATTAAATTGGGAAACAGAAGGACGTTAAATCCAGAGACTAAGCTGCTCTTTTTCTTCAGAAAACAATAAAACAAGACTGCGTTTCCCCCTGCCGTGTTCCCCCCCATGTTTCTCCCCCCTCAGTGTTTCTCCCCCCCGTGCTTCTCCCCCCCAGTGTTTGTCCCCCGTGTTTCCCCCCCACGTTTCCCCTCCATTATCTCCCCCCGTGTTTCTCATCCCACTGAGACAACTGGGGCAGACCCAGGTCTCTCTTTGGTCTACCTCAGCCTTTCAATTATTCCAAGATCTTTTACGTCATGATTATCTCTGTTTATGCTATCAAGTACCTCTATGCTTTATTGTCTAAGCATGGAGCTGCTGATGCCAAAACCCAAGAAGAACCAGCTCTGCTGGGACAAGAGGCTCTGGTGGCACTGGCAGGAGAGGCTGAGAGGTAACAGCCTCGCATGCAGAGGGACATGCATGGGGGAACAGTCTGGGACAACACTGTTCTCTGGGAAATGTATGGTTCTCCCCATCCTCCTCTGGAGAAGAGCAGCTCTGGGGAAAAAGCCCAGAAATGGCAGTTTTAGCAGATGCCCTCGATAAAGGTTTCTGAAGACAACCTGGAGCAGCCGTCCAGCTTTCCTCCATAAAAGGAGCAGGAAAGAGAAACTCCTACGTCCTCTTCCCTGGATGAATGGAGGAATTGGCAAAAAGACTTGAAGAACCTCAGCAGAAAGTGCCTAAAACCTCGGGTCTGGAGCAGTACCCAGAAATGGGGTCCCCAACCTTGGGCTCCTCTTCACTGGGGCCTCAATTAAAACCAGAAGTGTGGCTTCCCAAAAACTGGCCTTAAAAAGTGGGAGGAACAGTTGGTGTTGCTTCATCTCAGGACTTGCAGGCAAGGAGGCTCACAGTGCCTTTGAGCTTGGCAAGAACACGGGGAACCGTTTTGATAAACGATATGGATAAAATTGATGAGCCTTCACACAAGTATTTGTTGCTGGCTGCATGTAAGGATTCGTGCTTTCCATGTTATCTATTTTAATGCATATATGTAAAACATGTTCTTTAGATGCATAATATCATATGTCTCCAGGGATAATAGTTGGGGAGACTGGTTTTTCGGTGCAAATAAATGGTGTTGCTTATCTGCCTGCATTATGTAAAATGGACCATGAATTAATTAAACTGATGAGGTTTGCAACAAGCTGTGTATCTGAATGATCCTGCCCTCACGGTGCCCAGGTTTGGTCTGTTCAGGGTGTAAAGCCCTGAGACCCATGCTGGAGTTGCATGGTGATTTTTCCTGATATTCTTCATCCAATTAAACGTGTTTTGAGACGGATGCCCAGGATTTACTCGGACAAAACTTCGTGTAACACACACCTGCCAGAGAGCTGTCAGGAGAGCTGCGGACTGCCTGGTGTAGGAAGGGAGCAGAGGGCAGAAAACTTGTAATATAAAAACATGCAAAGCGAGTGGGAAGTGAACAAAAAGCTTTGGCCACATGATGGCATCCTCGTCCGTGTGCCGCTCGCTGGAGCTGCCAGGCGATCTCCTTCTGTCTTGCTCCATCCAACCCCGAGTCCAGGTTTGCTGCCAGACCAGCACACGCTCCCTTCCCAACAGGGCAGCCCCATGCCGGGCAGCGTGCAGGTGATTTTGGGGTGACCCTGCCCTGCCAATGGCTTCCCCAGCCCGGGGATAACCAGATACACTGGTTAATCAGTGTATCACTATCACCCCGTTAGCATTTATAGACAAACCACGAGGGGGGCAAAGCAACGCCGGGCTGGAGCACGAGGGTTTGGAGGGTGACAGCAGCCCTGGCCACCGTGCAGGAGGTCGGGCTGACGCTGGGTCAGGCACAGCAGGGTTGGGACAAGCAGCTTTTGAGGGACAGCAGTTTGTGGCATGGTTGTACCCATCGCTCTGATCGATCGCAGCGGATCCCTGCACATGGAGCCCGATAAAGAATTTAGTCTTGAAGTAGAGAGTGCGTGGCTGTGTCACCGAGGAAGGAGGTCCAGTGGGGTTGGGTGACACCATGTCCCTTCAGCCCCATGTCTCAAAGATGAGGGATAGCAATTACAATTTATGCACACAGAGACTTGACAGGTCTGTGTCTTGTGAATGATTTTCTTTATGATTTATCAAATGCATTAATTTTTAGAGATAGTATCAATATCATTATCCACTGATAGAAATTAGGATCTCTAAGGAATCCTTTTCGGGGACCTGCTGATGAGAGTAAAACGGTGCCTTGCCTGGCAGGCAAACAGCCATACATACAGCTGCTTCAAATCCCTTGTATGGGGCACTGATTGCGTATGTTGGTGGTTTTGTCCCTGAATTACACAAAAGCAAAATCCCCCATGTCAACGTAATTGAGGAGACGGACCTGCTCCTCTGTCAGTGCTGTGGCTGTAGTGTCCTGCATCAGTGGCACGTTCCCCAGCACCATGCACACTGGAGTGGGAGAAGTCACCTGCTCGATAGCTTGTTCACAGATGCTCACAGAGCCCCAGGTTTCTAAGAAAACTGAAGTAAATCCTGAAATTGGTAAAAAATGAGAATGGAGACTAGAAGGAGCAGAGATACCTACTTCTATGCTTTTCTTGCCTGGAATATGAAAGCATACTCAGACCTGTCATACCTCAGGTGAGTCTGTAATTGCCTGACTTTCATGTTGCTGGTGGTGTTCCAGCTCTTACAACACCCCATATTACTTAATGAGACGCTGGCTGTATGGCTGTTTTTCCCAGTTTATAGACTATCTAGTGATATGGAAGGAAAAAAAGGTAACAGCAGCTTATTTCCCCATTTAAAAAAAAAAAAAAAGAGACAGGAACCAATTTCCCAGTGAAAAGCTATTTTTCTGGACAACAGCCCTGACCTGGAGGAAGGTCTTTGGTGCTGGGAGAAGCCTCGTGGTGCCCACGGGTGCGAGGTGGGAGCAGGCTGGGGCTGCCCCCCGGCCAGGGGGCAAGGAGGGGGCCACCTCGCCTCCCTGTTTCTGCATCCCCGCTGCTGCTGGGCACCTATCGTGTCCTGGAGTCCTTCTCCCAGGCAGGGTGCAGCTGACATCCCATGCAGGAGCTCGCCCCCAGCGGTTTTAGTGCCTGCTGAAGCCTTGCCTGCGATGGCTCCAGACCAGGCTGAGATTTTCTTACACATCAGGAGTCCCTGCCTGGCATGTCCACACCCAGGGGAAGGCGAGATCACAGTCCCCATCTTGGTTTCTCTTCTTCTGTTGTACTCTGAGACAGAGGAGTAAGTGATGTCTTTGCAGACATCAAGATATATTATATCTCCTTGGTTTATCTGAAGTTCCTTGTTTTGTCGTAAAGGTTGTTATAGTGGAGATTTCCCTCCTAGACATTGCATTCATGTAAGCCAAGAAGGCCATGCCTGTCTTGTACCCGTGAAGAAAAAGGTAAAGTGTAGAGTCAGAAGAAATGGGGAGATCCAAGGAGAGAAGAAGTGAGAAGAAGTTCAAGTTGCTAAATTGAAGAACAGCTTCCTTTCTCTAAAGCCATCTTCTGCCTATATATGCTCCTATAGTGATGCACAGACTGATCACTGCCATCTTATCTAAGTAGTATGTAAAGTATCCTTCCAGAGATAGGCTCCAAAGGGAATTAAACCATGCAGTGAGGGAAAATTTAAGTAGGTACACTGATTTTCAAAGCAGTTTTCCTAAACTGTAGATCCTATGACAGCTCCAGAATCAGACTCTAGCAGAACAACCAACCTGTGAAGAGCCATACATGCGGCAGAAGGAGAGTATCTTTTTAAGGGGGTCTCATATGAGGTTTCACTGTAAGATATAAAATACTGGATACATCAAGAAATCCTTTCTTAGTACAGGTGAAATACTAAGGCTGCTGGACTGTAGAACACCAAATCTCTGAAAAGAATACGAAGGTCCTCTTGAGTGATGGAGAAAGCAATGGATAACCTTGGGTCACAAGGAGAAACATTTGGAGAAACAAGAACCTTGCAGCTGGGGAAGACAGGTTGAGACTGCCCTGCTGCCAACGCCCAGTGCTTCAAGACTGGCACCCACATGGCATTGCCTGCTGTAAAAGCACCAGGACTTACATAGCTCATCTTCATGGATTGGACTAGCTCATGGTCTCTTCCCCCATGTTTCAAAACATTTCAGTGCTAACGTAGCCTACTTTACACATAGTACAGAAAATCCTGCCAACTCTTATGGAAGAGGGCCAGCCTATTCTTACGCATGCAACTACGTGTGAACCAATATCTGTGCTTACTTCGTTATTAAATTGTGATTGCTGTGTTACAGTCAAGCAGTCTGCATGGAAAGCAAGCTGCAATGCGGGTATGGCTGGTGAAGAGCTCTAACTCAGCTCTAACTCAGTGAAAGCCTTGCGCTGTCCGTCTGTCCTACATGTTCAACTTCCCTCTGCATGCTGTGCTGAGAGGGCAATCCAGCACCCAGGGTCATCTCAGTGGGACAAGCAAGGAAGGGTGAGTGGACTTATGATGTGACAGTCATATTGCAATATTTCTCTTTCCTGGTGTGAAAGCAGTCAGGCCCACAAAAGAGGACGCTGAAGTGAGAGCAATGGCATCAGGAAAACCTTAAAATACGAAAGAATTGGTGACCTTTGTAGACGATTCTTCCTTTCCTCTGCTTACTTCTGGAGACTGTTGGTTGTGAGATGCACTTGCAGTATGTGCAACCCCCAGCATGGCTGGCATGTTGCTGTCACAGCTTTTTGCTTTTAGATGCCTCAGCTCTTGCTAAATATCATTGCCGCATGGAAAGCTTGGCTCCCTTGCTAGAAAGCCCAGCAAAGCTCCGGTGACTGTATTATTGCATGAAACAAGGATGACTCGCAGCTCTGAAGGTCCCTTCCAGGTGTGCTCCCCCATCTCACAGCTCCTGGGAACCACTAGTTTTGATTAGTTAGTTTAAAGGGTTCCAAATTAATTAAAACTCTTCTGAAAGTAACGGGGGCTCCGTTAGCTACAGAAGCTAACGTGAGTCCTGAGGATGTCCCGTGGTCCATCTGCTAGGACAGAGCAGAGTGTGTGGCTATCAGGAGGTGCCACTGCCCTCTTCAAGCTGGCACATGAACTGTTCCCTGGATTTTACACCGTTCTGTCATAGGCAATCTTGCTATTACTATGCTATGGTTTACCCTTTTGTGGAGGAATTAGAATGACCCTATTTTCCTTTATTTCTACACTAGCTTATGTCATCTTTATCTAAAAGGAAGGAAAAAAAAATACTCCAAGCCACCTTATCTCTGGAAAATGAAACTATATCAATAGCATCTTTTCATTTGTGGTCTTTGCAAGCTCTTACATCTTTATCAGTGTACACAGCAAATGTAAAACAAGCTGGTATGTTATCTTGGTATTTTTCTTCTACAGGGAATCTTTTTTCTGAATTAAAAAAACCCAAACTGTACAGAGTTTCTTGGAAACACTACAGTGGGATGCAAATTCTCTCATGAGAATTCAGAAGATCTGGAGGTTCATGCTGACCAGGCTAAAATAGTTATTTGGAAATTGGACATTTGTGCAACATTTTCAATCAACCAACCTCTCATCAAAATAGGTGCATTAAAAGAGAGTATCTCCCGAAGTATTTACACACAAATCAAAAGGAGCAGAGGGAACTGCCGGTAAGAGACCACAGAAATGTACTGCGAGAGTTTTGTGTGTTCACCTTTTCCAAATACCTGTTCTGGGCTGAAATCTTACAATCCTGTTCCGTGAAAGTTGTGGTCTTGACCCAGGGACACCCAGCTGATGTGCTGCCCCGGTGTGGCAGTGCCCTTGGCTGAAGGAGCTCTCTGCCTCCTTCCTCACTCCGCTCGTCCACTGCATATGATAAGACATGAGGTATGGGGATATACCACCTGCTAATGCGCGGTCCTGCCCCGGGCTGAGCACAGCCAGTTTCCCGGCTCAGGTTTCCCGATGCAATGGAGGGGATGTTTCTATGGGCTAATGCATCCGCTACCTTTGAGCTTGGTGACCTTTATTAAAAATCCTGGGTTTCAGTTCTTCGTTTTGTTTCTGATTTTTCCAGCCAGAAAGCTTAAAAGGGAAGAAAAAACTTCAGAAAGACCTTCAGACTTAGCATTGGTGGCTCCCCACTTTGACAACCGGTCTTTTGAGGCTTGTGGGCTTGTGACCTCGGAGGGAAGAGGACTCCCACAGTCACCTTCCTACCTACTGCGATTTGGCTACTGAACTTATTACAAATTTGTTTCAGTTTTTTTGAGCGATGGTTGAAAAACCTCTATCTCCTCTCTACATTTCAGCCTGCGTTGCTGGAAGAGAGATTAAGGGAACAGAGGAAAGAGAGAAGAAGGAGAGAGATTAAAGGAACAGAGGGCGATCAGATACCTGGACATGAGGACAGAAAATAAACTGCTGATCGTATTTAACACACAAATGACAACATATTTGTGAAAACACGTTGCCGCAGCTGGTCATCAATATGAAGACTTTTAAAATATCAAAACTAAATGTTTAAAGATTATATAAAAAAGCTGGTCTTTTTGCTGGGATGGCAGCAAATATTAATTTCCACAGTCTTTGGATCAGCCTCTAAATGCCGGAATAGAGCCTAAACTCTCCAAAGAGAAGCCGCAGCCGGAGCTGCTTACTTCTGTGCCCAATCCACTGCTGCTCTAACCAATACGGGGAAAGTTCTTTCTCTGCCAGTTTGACTTCTGGTGATTTCTGATTCACTGTAAATTGAATACAGCTTCTCTGTATTTGCCGTGGAGCAAGAACGGCATGAGACGGATCTCACTAAGCAATCAAATAGAAATGGAAAGATGTAGAGAGAGCGCTGGCACCGCCGGCAGATAGAGACTGCCAGGAGGAACCGCAGGCTCGGGGAGCAGCTCTGATTTTCAGTTAGTAACAAAAATACAGACCTTGTCCTTTTGGGCCACAGGCCTGGGAAGAAGTTATCTGAGTTATAAGCTCACTGTCCAGTGAACGTAATTACATCTCATGTATGGAAAGGTCCTAATTATGTATCTTGCATACGATTTATGCCACCAATCGCTTTCACTTACAGAGCATGGCAGCTGCACTGAGACATTGTTCCGTAGGTGAAGAGGCCCTACAGACCCTGCTAAATATATCAGATTTTGTAAAATCCTTGCAAAGACAGAGCGTAGCAGCTACTGGGCAAAATGGGATTTCTAATGAACATATTTTCCTTAAAAACAAGAAACAGTAGAAATTCCTGGCTGTCACGAAGAGCCCCTTGCTGCTCTCTCCCATGGCTTGTTACCATATTCCTTGCACAACCTTGGCTAAATCAAAGATGTTTGTGAATTCTTTCCTTTAAAACCATGTAAAAATGTTTTTTCAGCCATCTGAGAAAACAAGTGTCCCGCAAATGTGACACATCATTTATTTCCTTCAGGGATTTATGCTTCAAACTAATTGTTCTAGGTCTTGCCATGGGGCTTTACCGTCCGAAGAAACAGAGAGCAGCACGCCCATTGCTTTGCTTGAGCAAAAAGCTGTTTCCTCAAGGGAGACCTACCCGTCACGGAAGCCTCTTTACTGCTTTTGAGGGAATCACAGGCTCTCGATCACAAATCAATGATTTTAGCCCTTCCCTAACAGCCCAGTGCCTTGATAGATGCCACTGCCTGGCTCGTGAATGCCACCCCTCCCCGCGATATGCTTTTGTTGATCACAACGTAGCTTGCTGCCAGCTTTAACTTGCCAAGGGAGGGTCTCTGGCTTTTTCTAGGTATTCCCTGGGGCCTGTGTGAAAGCTGCCTAATGGGATGTACACTTCCCACACTACATCACCCAAGGACGAACTTCAAAGAAAAGGCAGGGAGCACCCGCCCCAGCCCGGAGCCGGTGCTGGGTGCTCGGTGGGCAGGGAGGCAGGGGCAGGGGCACAGGCAGAGCCTCCTCCGCTCCCCGGGCGTGCGGGCAGGCAGCGGAGCCACGCTCGGCCAGATGAATCCCTTGCCGGTAGGCAAATGCCGGGGAAAAACCAGCAAATTGCAACCCGATGTTTTCTCGTTCTAGGAGAGTTTCCAGAGAGATCGCGCTCATCCTTCAGCCAGACTGAGCAGCTGCAGGCTCAAGCTGTTGGAGAAGATCTTTGAGGCATAATGGGATTTAAGGCGTAACAGGAGAGAAGCTTAAAAGTTAACACTGGGGATCTAAAGGAAATCTGAAGGGCTACCACTTGCTCTGCTGAAAAGGGAAAACCTCTGTGGCCACAGGAAGCTCTAGCAGACGTTCAACCTGATTTGGAGACTCCAGCTGAGACAATTCCCAAGTTAATATCTTTTTGGTCACCTAGGACTATTTTTGCATCCCCTCCCTTCTGCTTAAAAAGGAACGGGTGGGATGAGACATCGCAGCCAGTGTTTGCACTCTGAGGGCCCGATCCTTATCTGCACGCTGGTGCACTTGCACTTGGCAAAGGCGGGATGTCAGACAAGGACTATGGGATCGCTCTCCGGACGCGGCAGCTGTAATTCAGCGTGACAACTTCTCCAGGCACCGCTCCACAACTCCGACCGTTTGTCTGCCTGCTCAAGAGACCCTGCAGCGTTACCAACTTTCTCTGAGAAAGGTCCCGCTTTGAATCCAGGGGGAAGCCAGCTTGCAGCCTCTCAGTTTGTTTTCTCAGAACTTTGGCAATGCTGAACATTACTGTCTCTTCGCTTTCATGGAACCATAACTTACATAAGCACAGGAGACAAAACCCACATCTGAAAAAAAAGTGCTTTCGTAGATTTTTAACCATTGTTTCCTGTTGGGGTGTGATATCATAATGTTCAAATTAATCACTTCTGAGGAGCATCTGTGAATTTCCACAGTACTAAAGAAAAGTCACTGCAGTAGGTGACTCAATTCCACGTTTGATTTCTCTAAAAAGCTGTCCAAGCGAGTGGGAAAAAATAGTGGGCACCTGCTATCAGTTTTATAATTGGGTTTTTCCATATTAGAACGGGAATTTTGTGAAGACTCAATTAAAAGGAGTGTCCTCCTATTCTTCGGTCACCCATCAGACTGAGTTGCACACGAATGCCAGCATGCTGTCATACATACTCCTCTCTTGTTTGCTGCTCTCTGTGCAAGCGCAGAATTGCAGTGTCCGTGAAATTATCCGGTATACAAAACTTCTACTTGTAAGTGGCTCTCTAGCACCTTAATTCTGTAAAAATGCATGCTTGTAAAGTAGAAGATAATAAATACTGATTTCTCACTTGTTATTCTTTCAGAAGGAAAGGTCTGTAAGTTGCCCATGTAGGGAGGCAGCTGTCAGCGTGAGTACATCGCTTTTGAGAATATAATGAAACGAAACAAAAATGTACTTGTGTGCTGAGTGCTAGTGATGCTGGATTTTAATGCTCACTCTTTTCACTTTCAGTCATGTTCATGTCTTCCCATTGCTGAGGTAAGTCTAATTTTTTAAACTACTGTAGTTGTTAAAGAAGTTCAGTATTAACTGAGTTTAAGTTTGTTCACTTTGCTCCTTATATAACTTTTGCTTTCAGTTATGAGGAAGATTTTAATACACTAGTAGCAACAAAACTGAGCTTGATGAATAGTGTGGGGAGGGAAGCAGAAGTCCTCCCATGATCAGTGCAACCAGAACCAAGCCCAGAGTCAGGCAAAAGTCCTCTGTGGGCTTAACTTACAAATCAAGAGATACAGGTTCTTGCTTTGAAAATCTCCGCAAGACCTTGTTTTATGGTTAGGTGCCTAAATACTGAGTGAACCTGGGTCAGAGATGTCAGGCCTCAGATGCTCAGCTCGAGGTGTATCCAAAATCCTCTTTGTTTTTGTAAGCCTCCTCAGATATGGTGAAACCCAGCATTAGCTGAAACTCTACTTCGAAGAGGTCACTTTTAGGGTTTGAGGTTTTCTGCAAGATGTGACAGGTGTTTCTTATGGCATCCATGATGATTTGGTGTTGTACAACCCTCCCAAAGTTCTTGTATCAGTTTTCAATAGAACGCAAAAAATTTAATTGTGACATGCTGCCACATTTAGGAATAGGTATTTCTTCTTTCTGTAGATAAACACAAAGCGCATTCTAGCTTTTTCTAATGCTTTCTTCGTTTAACAGCCTGGCCACGAATTGGCATGCTTTGTGGAAGGAACCGAACACATGCTGAAAAACAATGTATCTTCGAACGCAATAACTACAAGGCTTAATCTAACCTTTCAGACTCAACTGGGTAGAAACCTCTGTGAAGTAAGACTTGTCTTACTTTTCTATAGATCTTTGTCTGTCTTTTACAAAAGAAAGGATTTTTTGTAATTTAAGCATTTGTAGCTAAGTGTTTGATTAATTTCAAATGCGTTTTAAATACTCGTTTTCTGCAGGAGACAGATATGATAGCTGCAGCATGCATGTGGCAAGGGAAAGCTATTAAAACCGGCAGAGGGAGCAGGCAGAGGGGCTCTGTGCCCTTTCCCTTCTCCAAACCCCTTTAGCATGAGGACCTTTAAACGGAGATCTCTGGGAGAGGAGCTTAATTTAAATTGCTTTTCTATTCTCCTTTCTCAAAATGTGTTTCAACACTGAATAGTAATGATATAAAACCGGGGAGCAGATGTGCAGAAGCGGCATGGCTGGGGACAGGCAGGCAGAGGCATCCCTCTCTTCTGGAGCATTAGTTCTACCTAATTACTTCTACCTGCAGTTTCTTAAGGATGTTTGGGCATGAAATACTGCTGTGACCTGCAGCATCTTCAAACTTGTGGTGATGCTCAGGAAGACTCCTGGATCCCCAGATGCCTCTTCTGAGGCAGTGAAATACCCTCTATTTACATACTGAGCAAAACTGTTGTGTAATTCAATGAGACACGGAAGATGCCGATGCTGCAGTGTCTCCAGTGCCTTGAAGCTAGCTTCAAGCTTGCAGGGGGGAATATTGTTAGAATGGCATTGCACCACCGAGCAGAGCCATTGCCCTTGTCTCACCCAGCTCCTCATACTGCTCTGTCTCCCCTGTTTTCCGGGTTGAAACAGCCTCGTTTAAATTACTGCAGCTGTAATAACTATAGGACAGTCCAGCTGTCCCCTTCCCAGTCACCATGAAAAGCCACTGTTACACTCACTGCTTAAGGAACAGTTCTTTAGGAGTTGTTTTTGAAATCCTTGCTTAGCTCCAAAGAATGTGTATTTTAACTGCTTCATATAAATCCTTTATTTTTTAGAAAACCTTTGGTAAGCCAATCTTTGTTCTTTCTTCCACCACAGAGCCTGGCACGCGGGGATCAATGCCAGTACAAGACCAAGGGAAATGTGAAGGAATTTTTGAACAAAATCCTGAGAACCTATCAAGCAATCAATAAACCTAGAGCTTAAAAAAAAAATGAAAAAGCTTTAAAAAAACCCAAACCTCTTCGATAAGAATGGGAAACAGAAAAGTTATTTATTGTATTTATTGCCCACCTGAAATATAAAAGGTAGAAATAACAACTGCTAAACCAATAAAACTATGAGCACCAAAATTATTCAAGAGTCTTCATTTTATATGTTTTGTACTCCGTGAAAGGTTTGAACATCCTGTTTTCATACCAGTGGGTGTCAAAATGCTTCTGCAAAACAATTTCACTGATGTGAGATGCTACAGCAAAATGCACACTCTGACCACTGTACAGCACCAGAAGTATTTGTGGACTTGAGATTCAAACAGAAATTCTGTATTTTCTTTCTGCATCACTTTTATTTTTTGATATACACCATGAATAAATCACTTAGCTTCTTTCTTGCAAGGTTACAGATTTTCCTGCCCATAGCTACTTTTTTTTTCTTCTAAATATCAGTAGCAGAGAACTCATGAACATTTTAACATGCAAGACCATACCCAGGGTTAATTACAAGTTCTTAACAGGCTTGTGTATTTGGAATGTGTTGTGGAGAACTGTTTCTTTCTCAGGACGTATTTAATACTGGCTTTGAGAAGAGCTTTCTATAGTGCCATGAGCTCAGATATGCTTCTCTATCACCTCTCCACTCAGCACAACAGAAACAGAGGAGGCAAAAAGAGAGCTTTACTGGAAAAAAAACACATATAAGGGGAGATGCTTATCTTGGCCACCTATTCCAGCCTTACTAGTACTTTCCTAGATCTCTTCACAGAAGGGAAAATCCCAAACAGGTGAGAGAAGATCAGATTCCATCTCCTGTGTGCCTTAGAGAGGAACAAAAGAGATGAGGCATTGTAACAGGGCTGGCCTTTGAGGTGGAGGATCTTAAAAGACCTCCGACGACATCATTTCTTCACCACCTCCACTGGAGTATGGTGGATTTTTCAGACTTCAAGGAACAGACACAGGCGTATAATTCTCTTTCTTTTTTCAGCATTAAGTGCGATATTGATGGGATGAACATGTTTCTAGGGTCAAAAGCATGATGGAAATGCTCATCAACTACATTATTATTCTTAAGGTTTCCATTAATATGGGCTTGGGGGAAAAGAGAGATCTAGATTGTAGAAAACGCATCTGATACAACTATATAAAAGGAGTTGAACTTATGTAATATATATCAGATCAAATGCATTTCTTGATATGTTTCTGCCACCTGGTTCAATTATGATAAGAAGATAATAAATACTAAAATACAAAAGACTATTTCTGTGGTGACTCCTATGCAGATGAAACTAAGAAATAAAACAACTCTTTCCTATCTTCCTACATTTTCTACTCCAAATTCAGCTTAGACAGTTTTCTCCTAAATAACCATTTTTTTGGATTCTAGTGCAAAGAAAAATCATCCACATTTCTGACAAATCAGCAGAATGCTTACACATGCTTGTGGCCTTGAACAGAAGAAAAAGCCTCCATAGAGCTCAGTGCATCTAGTGCTTAGTATGATGTCAGATCTCAAATTTCCAAATACTGCCTCAGCAAATACTGATATTCAGTCTTGTTAATATTTTCCAAGTGCAAGTCCAAGCTATTTCAGTGTTTCCATGATGCTTTGATTTTCATATCTGTGTGTGCAGTTCACCAGCACTGTGTCTAGTCATAACCTGTAAAAGCAGCAGCAAGCGTAAAATCTGAAAAATGTAGATTCATTTTTATAGATGAGCAAAAGACTTCCCAGGTCCTAGGACTGCAGACAGCTGCTCTAAACTGTGTGTTTTCAGCAACTTCAAGGAAAAAGAAAATTCTTTGTCTAATACTTTTACTCCCAAAATGACTTTATTAGATTTATGAAATAGGTACAGTAATTTGTGAAGTTGTGGCACAAGCAAAAGACACAACATAAATTCAGTTTTACCCAACATAATCCGGCAAGAGTCAAATGCAGTCAGTCACCTTCCAGTCAAAGCAGTTCTGCAAGACAGTAATAGGAAACTTTTGCACAGAATTTGAAAAACCAACCAAACTAAACTGCGGAAGATATATCTGCAAAATATCTACTCATCTGATGCCTTGGTTTCCAATCTGCGTGACAGAAAAGATCGTTGTGTGCTTAAAGCATTCAGTGCAGAATTATGCAACCTGAAGTAAGTGCCTCCACTGCCGTCTGTCACCGCGCACATACCCCTCGCATCTGCGAGCGATGCCAAGTGTTCGCTTGCACCGGTGACCTCCCCCAAACCCCTGCGATCTGGAGTCCAGGAAACACGATAGTCCTCCACCCTTGAGCAGTTTAGCCCTCTGCCTCCCCACAGGCATATTCAGATCTTCCCCGTTGGACTCTAACGCCCTGCCAGGTTTTGCAAGCCCTGTGGGAAGGGCTGGATGCCTCCGGCAGGACGGAACATCCCTTTGGCAGGACGGAACATCCCTTCAGCAGGACGGAACATCCCTTCAGCAGGACGGAACATCCCTTCGGCAGGACGGAACATCCCTTTGGCAGGACGGAGCATCCCTTCAGCAGGACAGAACATCCCTTCGGCAGGACGGAACATCCCTTCGGCCAGCCCTGCGCCAGCCCCTGAGCAAATGTGGGACCCTGCGGATGCTCCTGGGCCTCTTCTCTCTCTCCTGAGTTGGGTTCACAATAGGATTGTGAAACTGCCAGATGAAAACAAAAGGAGACTAATCCTTTGAGTTAATTACTGTAACAAGTACCTTTTTCTGTTATCTCAATTATCTTTCTCTAGCAGCTCTCTAGCAGGACATGTCATACTATGCTCTCTGATGGAGAGCATGTGGCATAGGGCAGGGGGGACAGAGGAGGTGAAAAAGGACAGACATTTGGTACACAAGGTGACTTGTCTGCACAAGCAGATTATATTGTGGAATAGATTTACAACGGGGAATTGATAAACAACCATGATTTTAGGAAAGAGCCCTTCTTCCAACCATTCAAACCTGTCAGGTGCCCATGGCAAGGTGCGTGCTTGTTTTCAAATACGTACAGTTCCACACTCACCTTTCTTCTATGAGTCACATCAGGAGGAGGCTCTGAACACTATTTACTTTTTGATTTCTGAGACAGAAACCCTCGATATCTGAGGATGCAGGGCAGGAGTGGTTACTTTCTGCAAACTGGAAAGAAACACCATTATCTCTGTACATAGCACCTCTTTCTTCAGGAATGCCTGTCTCATAAGGGTTAAATGTTGGGAACGTGCAGACCAATTCCATACCACATATCCCCACAACGATATGAATTTTTTTTCTCCATTAGCATGAAGTAATGGTAAACTGTATGTTATGAGTGACCCAAAGACACTTGAGAAGCTACTTTACTCTTCAGCAAGGAAGAATTCTCCCAATCCTGCTACACCAGCCAGCACACAACCCCTTCTTCGAAAGGTACTGGCTGACAGCACTCAGCCAGAAACCCATTCACAAGATCCGCAGTTCCACAGCAGTGTTTTCTTACAGCATCCTCTTAGTAGCATGGCTACGACAAAACTTCCAGTGTTGTCTTCAGAAACCTCACTAGGACAGCTTTATATGCTTGAGTCTCTGCTACGATACTTACCAAGGCAGAAGTACAGCAGCAGAGCCAACGCTCTTGTGCTCGCGTCCGCTATCCCTGATTTTACATAACTCCATGACCTGCTGCGGGAAAAGCCCAAGCCCTAAGCGTGTCAAAGATTTAATAAGAAGCTGTCTCCAACGACAGATAGGCAAACACTGGTTTCGAAGCTATTTTTGGAGGGACTAGAACTGCCCCAGTGCATCTGGTATGTTCTTGTATTTTTCTGAGTCTCTTGCACCGCTGTAAGAACAAGTCTGGTATATGCCATGCTATGGGAAGGAGAAGCACTGGGCTGCCATTCAAATGCTTCCCAGTCATAAATCACACCCGGTATTTAAAAGCAGTTTTGCATATTTGTATAAGAAAGCTGATCTTATCTGGCTAATCCTCACAACACCCTCCTGAGGCATGTGGACAAGCCTCACGCTTCTGGTTTTACAGAAAAGTAAGGAAACAAGAGTTTGGTGAGACGGAGAACTCATTTCTCCCCAACATTCTGCATTTTACAATTGTCTGAAGACCAACAGCGTTGCTTGCAGAGCTCCACACACACCAGGGTTTAACATCGCCAAGACCCAAATGACAGCACACATAGTATCAGGTGGTGCTGCTGGGAAGACTAAAGCCAAAGTAACTACCATCTCCAGTTTGTTTTCCCCCCAGATAAGCCTATACCTACCCACAGCTGGTTATAGCTCCCTTCCCATCTTCTCTATTGGTCTCCCACTTTTGATTCAATCAACTAAAAAATCTCCAAAAGTTACAACTAAAAATTCCCAGGACTTTTATGTGAATCTCTCAGGGAAGCAATCATGGTGATCTATAAATTACAGCATCTTCACGGACACACTCTGTAGTGTAAGTTGCACACCAAGCACCACTTCAAACAGTGATCTTTTGTCACCTTATATGAACTTCCGTAAATAATCCTGAATGTTCACACTACTGTTATGAGATACAAGATAAATGTTGTCTTCTTCCTGTTGAGATGCAGAATAGATTATAGCTTATCAGCAGCTCAGCTCAGGGAACCAAAGGAGTGAAAGGGCTGGAAAGAGAAGGCAAAATGCTTCACTAAGACAACACCCAGATGGCCATAACGGCCTTTTTTCCTGATTCACATATGGGCTTTAAAAATCAAAGATGCTTACAAATGAGCAATGTGTCTGAATTGTTTCTGCTATCTTAAATCTAGTAGTGTAGTAATACATGAAACAATCCTAAGCTTATATCAGGTTATAATCTAGAAAAAATGACAGTAAGTACGAAACTACATTAAAGATATTTTTCCATGTAAAATATCAGTGAGATTTCTTTTTACTCATGTCAGAAACAGCATCAAGAGGCTTCACAAGAAAACAGATGCTCTTGATTTGTTTATTGTGTTCATATTGCTAGTTTTTAATTTGATAACTTTCAGACTAAATAAGTATTTTCCAGGGGTAATAGGTCAACAAAAAGCCCAGGAGTGAGGGGAGTTTCCCTCACAAAATTGGAATTGTAAAAGAGCAAAATAAGAGGGAAATCATGACTTAAGAGATGCAGATAATGATCAGTCTACTTCTGACTTTGCAAGCAGCCTGTGGGAGACAAAGAGAGATGTTCTGTCTGACACCGACTTCAGGCAGGATATAAATCAGCCATTGAGATATAAGATTGTTCCGTGGTGGCAGAAAAAGTTTCTCACTCATTTTGCCGTGCTCCCATACACCTGACATCATATTATTAAGTAAAATGCAATAGAAAGGAAAGCATGAAAACTTAAAGATCCCCGTTGACCACAAGGTATTTTCAGCAACATAACACAATAAGAAATAAAGACTACGGTGTTTGCAAGGAAGGAAAAGTGCAAAAATGCATTTAATCGTTATCACCTGTTTAGAGGCAAGTACCTCTAAGGACTAGCTGCTTTAGCACATCTCACAATGATTGAAGAAAACAGGCATTTAGGACCCAATGATCCCCTTCATTGGTGGCTGAGTGAGGCAGCAGCAGTTGTGGAACAGTTTTGGGGAACAGGGAAGGGAAATGTAGGTGTTTTAAAGTATGGTCTGCCTGCTCCTTGCAGACTCTGTGATATTGATGGGCCATGGAGGACAAGATGGGCAGGGGAAGGATAATTTTATGCAGCTTTCACCATTGCAATAATCTGATCTATGTGCAATTAAGCAAAGCTATGTGTATATAGCACATATTCTGCGTATTTCAATATAATGCCCCCATTTACATGGGGCACGAAGATGAGAAAAAAAAAGCGGCAAGAATCTAGACGACTTCTTGGGTCAGGTGGGAGATGCTGCTCAGTGTGGCTGTTGGAGCTGTTCTTGCCACCCTGCACCAGCTTGGCTTTGTGTCAAACCTTGGGACAGACTAGAAGACCAGAAGATCCTGATGACTGCTGAAAATTTTGTTCCCTGCTAATTGCTTCCTGGAGGGGTCCAGCAGGTAGAAAATGCTTGGGCATTGGAACAACCTAGTTATGGTGAACCAGAGTTTCCCAGGCAGTAGACTGAGAAATCCCCTTGCACGAGGGGAAACCACCAGGGAAGTGGAGCAGTGTGGGTGAAGCAGGGGCAAGAGGTGCGTACTGCAGGAACGCTCTGCTGCCAGCCCCACGACTGCAGAGAGCAGGGCAATACCAGCTACAGAAATGAACAGGGAAATTTATCTTACTTTTACTTTTATTTATTTGATATAAGGAAGAGGAACTATGAAAAAATGAATGAGAAAAACCTCTGATACTTGTTTGATACTAGAGATATTTTATCAAAATAACATGTCCTAGTAGAGGTCATTCCCTTGAATACAAATACCTTATGAAGACATTTTAAATGTACTGAGTCAAAATACAGACAGAATTCCTGCCATAAACAAAGTAACTGAACTTATTGGCAAGCAGACTGACTATAATATCAACAGAATGTCCAAAAATTCTGTGGGAAGTGGTGGTTAGAAGATCCTGACCAGTGCTGCCAGCTTTGCTACCTGTCCCCAGGAGGTGATCCAGCGACTAGGAAATGCCTGGGGCTTTGGAACAACCTGGCTGTGCTAAACAGTTTCCAATGCCGGAATCACAGGCAGAAAACTGTCCAACCTAAAAATAATTCTTCATTTTCCACCTGACTCTTCATAGAGCTGGAAGAGGGCGAAGAAGAACGGGACTGTACCCGCACTGGGTGCCCTCAGGTAAGTAAGTTTAGGCATATCATGACATTGTCCTTGGACAAGTTGTCAGTTTTTCTGTTCAAAAAGGCCAGTTCTAAGTGCATTCATTAAAGGTATCTTTTCAATCAACACCCAGGTAAGTACTTGCGGCAACATGCTTCATCCTCTTCAGATTGATCAATAACAAAAGGAAACCTAACGTAACTATGACTCCTTGCAAGTCTTCATCCAAAATATAATGCATGAATTCTTACAAGATCTAATTAAATCTTTTTCATGCTGTATGTATGATCTAAATGGCTGTGTCCTCAAAATAGGAATATCTTCAAGCAGTATCTATCTATTCATATTCCAACAGGAAAACTTATGGAAATTTTTTTCATTTTCAGCAACAGAAAACTAGGGAAAACCTCCTATTTTTGAATGAGGTGTTCTAAGAAAGCCTTAGGAGAATTAATAATAAAGACTAGATGTTTTTTGTTCCCATTCAATTTTTCCTCAAAGTTTCTTGGAAACAACCAAACACTTCCACATGGTTCTACAGTTGGCACTCGTCTGAAATGCTCCATTATGAAATGAAGTTCAGTTATCGCCATGCTTGGGTTTTACTTCACACTTTGGTAACTATATATTTACTGTCATCCCTACCAAAATTCCTGATCAAGCTGGAAGACCAGTTATTGCAGATTAATCCACAAGGATGAGAGCGGCTAGAGCCGAGACTCACAGATTAGCAACAGCATCCTATCACATACTCTTTTCCAAGAAGGACCATCCGGTCCTGTAATTTGGCTATGTTTATTACGAAGAGACACATATACAGCAGCAAAGGGCATCTAAAAGTATATCGAGACACAAACCAAGTCCAAAATCAGCAAGAGCACACAAAAATATTACAGCAGTTAGAAGATACAGCCTTGAGATGGTCTTCACCTTTCTGACAGTGTGTTTGTGCTTACATCCAGGTTGTGGTACCCTGTGATATGTCCTAACAGCATGAGACATGTTCATGCCTGAGGTCTAACCTTATTATTTGTAATTTTCTTGAACTAATCCCAGACTTTTAAGGTCTTCAAAATTAGATTGTGCAAACTTTCTTATCCCACCAAGTTAAACAAACAGAACAATGGTATGCAGGTGTGGTGCAATTAAATTAATAATTAGATTATTTTAATAAATCAGATGTGCAGATTATAGATAATGATTAGTTATACACAACGTTCTCTTAGAAGTTTCAAGACCAGGAGCCCTATCATCTATCAAAACTGACAGGTAGCCACGTGATCGTGGTTCAGTAAGCAAGCTCAGGTTAGGAAAGCTGCCTTCTCTCATCTACGATGTCTTTCATTGCATAAACAAGAATCAGCTTGACAGAATCCACTCTGTGCTTCTTGAAACTTGCACATCTCTCCGAACATCTACTCCCAGATCCCAAACAAAATACGTAACAGTTCTTCTAGGAATCAGCCCTACGGCGCAGGACACCTCTTTTCTCAAGGGCTCCAAATGCACTGCAAGACATCGCTGATGTGTGGCCCAACATCCACTGCATCTGTAGCAGTGCCGCCAGCCACGGTGGGCATGTTCTTCATGATGCTGTATTTGAAGGGTAGCAGTTGTACAGACAGAAAACTTGAAGGGAACTAAGGAACTCACAAGGTCAGGGGACAAAACAGAAAATGTGCAAAGTGGGCATGATACATCTGAAAGAGAAACCAACCAGGACTGCGTGCTGCAACTACTACCCTATTATGTAGCTCATGCTGGCATAGCGCAGTGGGTTTGCACTGCTTCACAGCCATGGGATAAGCTAAAGAGCCACTACAATTTGTGCTCAAGGCAGCAGTGCTTAACGAATCTGTGTGAGGGACCAGAGACACCCCGGGGGTGAGACGAGGTAATTCACTTTCACACAGGAAGGTTGCTACCGATTCCTAGGAAACCAACAACCCTGAGCATCTACAACTCAATCATCAACAAATCCAGATCCAAATCCAGCTGCTGAACTGTCAGGCGTTATCTTGTAAGCTGTGCGCGGTCTGTCTTCTCTACCAGTTGGACAGAAACTGCAGCAAGGTTTCCAAGAAAAGTTCCCATACTGTGCTCAGTTTATTAGGAACATTTACTATGTGTTTTCTTGAAGGAACTTGCAAACACATGAGCAGGATTGCTGGCCAATTGCTTGACCAGTGGGAACATCAGTGTAGGAAGATGTGTGACACCACGTTCTGAGGACAACATTAATTCTCAGGTTAGAAAGCTCTGGATTTATAAGTTTATTTATTTTACAAAAATGAGCCTTGAGCAGATTGTATACAACTCACGCTGCTGCCACTGCCATCTAGCAGAAATCAAAAATTAATAAGGTTTGAGTCATCTCCTTTAATGAACACAGTTAACAATCAAACAATATGCATGTACATTCAATACTATGAATTCTGGGACATATCCCAAGTACAGTCAAGTTCTGGCTGGCGAAAGACTCTCTGCAAAGGTGAAAGGCGATCCTGAGCTCAAAACAGAAAGTTAAAACTAAGGGCTGCTCAAAATTATTGGTGAAAGTAATCCCTGCTGGTCAGGCTCTGCTGGGAGGGAGCGTGTTCTGCTCCGACTGTGTCCTGATACCGTAAGTTAGTATGAGTTTTGAGTTACAGAACTCAGAGTGGGAACAAAGACAAGCCACAACCCATGAGCATATCCCTATGAGTGTAAGATATATACCCACGAGTATAAGAAAGTTATTTCTGAACCATTTTAAGGCTCTTTTCTGCTGTTATGCCTGCTAGGGTTATTGTTCCTTATTTCTGTGAATGGTCTCCCTTCTTTCGTAACTAAAAGGCGTGGGTATATAAATATATACGTAGATTTATATATGCACACTTACATGTCTCACACACACGCATAACCTAACATATTCTTTTTATTAGTCTGCAGAGTCCTCAGAGTTTTAATATAAAAAATAAATCCTAGAGACTGATATGCGAGTTCCCTCTTGTGACCAAGTGATGCTATAGCAACACCTGAGAGTAAACAAATATAATACGTGTTTAAAAAAACAGAGCTTTAGAGAGCAAAGAAACAATTCAAATTGCAGAGAACATGCCAGTTCTGCATTTTTTTGTTCACTGGCCATTGATCTAACACTTTTTAAAAATGTTTACACCATCTGCGCGTAGTGTAGAAAAAGAATTAACAGAAACGTGTCTCTGGAAAAGACTGTCACAAATATGAATCAAAAAGTAAGATACGGTTTCTAAAGCTAAAAGATTATTTTATCAATGCATGAATCCTAGATCCCACAGACAAAATCCAAAGAGGGTGGAGGAAACTGGTCAAAATCCCTTTTATAACCTTTATCGTTGTTATAGAAAAAGTAGATATGGACATAAAGAGAGCATGAATGATCGAAACATAGGATTGAAGGGGAACTTAAGCAGTCACTGAATCACTTCCTCTGCTCTTAAGTGGAGTTTTATGTACCTAGACCAGCCTCGACCAAAATTTTGCTTGCCTGCTCTGAAATCTTCCAAAGAGGATTCTGCAGCCTCTGTGGGTAGCCTGTCTGAGCATTTACTAGCCATAAAACTACAAACCTTGTCTTAGTATTAAAACTCAAAATGTTTGCTGCTACTTTAGCTGCTAACTTATTATCAGTTATTTCTATTATCAGCTGTTTTTCTGATCAAATTAAACCTTCAGCTGCCTACTTTGGACAGCCTTAGTTCTCTAAGGTCGGTGTTTTCTTCAGTCTGGAGGGCATCTATTTATAGAAGTGGCTAATCAGAACCGCAGTTATTACAGACGACATCTTAAAGACAATGTATTGTGTGCTCAACTCAACGACATTTATCAGAATGCACGTGGATACAGCCATTTCTGAGGATTTCATTGCTCAAGTCAGCCACTCTCTGGTATTTACCAAATAGCTAATGACATAAAAAATCTGAATCAGAGAATCTCTTTTCTTTTTTTTCTTTTCCCAAAAATGACAATCTATATATCAACACCAGTAAAGAGAAGTTGAATTAGCTGGCAATTTATTTTTAACACTGCTCAGATAACATTCAATCAGAGGATCAAATAACCTGCATTTTATGGATTAGTGGGCAGAGCTACCCATCGAAAGTGTCGGGGCCCTGACTGGTACTAATGGCCCTGAGCAGCCTCACCTGGGCCCTCACCCACACCCGTGTCCCAGGGTCCCATTTAAGGTCAGCCCCAGCCCTTCAATCCCTCCCTGAGCACTGCTGGAGGAGTGCTGGTCTGCAGTCACTGCCACCCCTCTGCCTGGCCACGGACCCTGATCTTGACCTTGGACCTGCCCCACCACCAGGACTGGCCCGATGATGTGGACTCTTGGTTGAACCTGGCTGCCATCTCCGGAGCTGCCTTGCTGAGCTGGTTGGTGAGGTCCCTGCCCAGCTGGCTGCGGCACCCCCCGCCTCCCAGCCAGCCCTTGTGATGCCCGGACCGAAAACTGGCAGAAAAACTGGTCTGTGCTAGTTAGAGATGACACAATTATTATTTTTTTTTTTAAGTTTAGAGAGTAAAACACATTGGTCTAATGGTATTTTAATAACATGCCTATAGCGTACCAAAGGAATAGAGCATCTCTGCTCTACGTAATTCATTTTTAGACAAGTTAAAAACTATTAATGTGTCTTTGTGGTGGCTCTTTCCACAGAAAGTACAAACAGCACCTGTATCAATAATTTTGTTATACTTGTTTTGCAGTTTAATGTTAACTGTACCTATTATCAGTTTTGTCTGAAAGATGTATGTCTTGCATATGTGTAAAACAATCGTAATATACCATCTTATATACTCACACCATCAAACAAAAAGATTACAACATACTTGGAGTTACTCCCTTTAGTGATTCATGTTTATTTCTGGAGAGATAATATTAGACTGCTATTGCATTTCTAAGAGCTTAATATCACCTCATAAAGATTTGTCCATATAAACCCATGTTTTAACTGTTTCTTATAAAGGAAGGCATTTGTAAACAGGCACGTAAATAAGCTATTATTTTCACTAATTTTATTTCAGATTCAGTGTGGATTACAGAAACTTTTACAAAAGAACTGGGGCGATTTCTGTTCCTAAGACAGGTTGTTTCTTGCTGCCTGCCTGTGCAGCAGCTGGTGTCTAGCAGAGCAGCTCACAAGCCTCCAGCAACATGACACACCAACCTACTTCTGGGCATGATCGCCATTTGCTACTCTAGTCTGCTCAGTCAAGTTTTAAATTGTTGGAGCTGCAGTGTTTGATCACAGAGCTTGAGTATTTGGGTTTTAAATTAAGGATGACAGAATGTCATTGGGTTTTCAATACTGTCTGTGAAATACAAGGTTCTTTATAAAATTAAGCTTTTAAAACAGGAGCTACAAGATGGTACTTATTTGGCTTAGCACACTGATGGAACTGCTTTCAGAGAAAGCTAGACTGACCCTGACTATCACTCAGCACGGCAATGACGGTGCCTGCCTGAAACTTCGGCCAAAGCCCTGCACCATGTTATCTTCCAAGAATTCAAGGTAGCAAGCTTGCAACCATGAGTATCCTTTGGTTATGTGGATTTGTCAGAATCATGTCACGATGAAAACATGCAAGCAGCGCTTGCATTAAAATGCAGAATGCATTAAAATGTAGTCCTGCTATGAAATTCAGTTATGCTGAAGTTAGCGTATTAAAAAAGCTGGTAGTGATTTCTTTTTGTGAGAACTATCTGTATGAAATATTGTTGTACAGCACAATATACTGCATGGTTTCCTACTTGATCTGACAATAAACATCCTTGACTTTATTTTCTTCACTTTTTTTCCCCAACTCTCTCCTCTCCTGGAGTCCTTCTGTTAAAAAATCGTTAAGAAATGGCCAATAATCTCAAGAGACTTGTCTTTACCTTCTCACACAGTTCTTGTAAATCTTTCAAGTGCATGGCTTACTGATTCTGAATTGACACATGCTCATTCTTCGGTCTTGGGAAACTTTTGATTTCCTGAAAGCTTTCTTATACTAATTAACTCATGGGTTTACTCAAATTTTCTTGATTACTACTTCAAAGCCCAATGATAAAAAATGTGAATATTACTGTTGATTGAAGTACAGAAAGAGTGTATTATGAAACCTGTGTGAAATATTATGCAAAATATTCCTGTAACCACCAAAAACATGAAATGTGAGTAGAATCTCTCTTTCTGTAAATCTGTCTCCAGGAGAGAACCACGGGAGGAAGGCTAAGCTTGACTTCGAGTGGCAGGATGACACGGGCAGCCCATAGTAACGGGTTCGATACGGAGGGCGTATATCCAGCGGTGCACCTTGCCTTCAGCTCTTTGCATCTTGTGCATGAGATGAAGGATCTGGAGACGCAAGCGGAGCTCTGTGCCAGGCACCTATCTGGTGGAAGATGAGTAGAAGATAGAAGCTGCCGGTGTGTGCCCATCTTTGTGCTTATTTCCTTCCAGTACTGACAAATCCATAGCTGATTTTTTTTTTGTTCATATACACGTGCAAGCATTTTAGAGCAATAATGAGCATAGCTATAAAATGCATAGAATTCTTCTATACTATTCTATACTTCTTCATTTTAAGTTGGGTATATACAATATGTCTCTGCTAGACTAGATGAAAAGAAGAAACTCTACAGAAAGCCTCACAGATTAGTCTATATGAATCTTTCTAAAGTATATTTGAATGTGTACAGCAGCCCAAAGGTTATTGGCAATGCACCAAAGAAACCTATGACTGGTGGACTTAGATACTAGCTGCAAGTTTCCATTAATCTCTGTTTACAATCTATCTTCTATTACTGTCTGCAGATAGTAACTCCTAAGTTAAAGGTGCTTTTTGGAGCAGTATTTACTGAAAAAATCCATTTAAAAACATGTACCACGAACAAAAGACTTGAAAAAATTACTTGGAACTTAATCTCCTACTTTCTTTACGGTCTGAATAAAACAGTTGAGAACCATATAGGCACGAGAGTTTTTGGTAGATTTTCTAAACTAAATTATTTTTAAATGTGCAGTGTGTTTTGTCATTGTTTGAAGAAATCGTGTACTTTGAAGACACTTTGAAGTCCCTGTATGATAAATATTCCTTTCAGGTTGTTTCATTAGCCCTTCAACATGCTCATTTTCTAGTTTTTCAGATCTACGTGCAGAAACTTTATTTTGATGTCACACAAATACCCAGTTGAATTTTGCCGGTTTTGCTTTTATATAGGGCAGATATAATCTACACTGAAATGCTTCATGTTTAGTATTAGCTCTTCAAAAAAAGATGCTATAAAGACTTGTTATTGGTTAATTATTGCTATATGCAAGAGCCAGGAAATCTATGGTTGCAAGTGTTTTGTAGCAGTTGGTAGATATAACTACAATCGTAAAGAAACACTGACTAGTCATGAGCTGTTATGCAGTATGTCTGCATAGATAATATCTGCAGTTTTTTTTATTATGCTTTAGGTAGTAAATTAGAAGTGCACTTTTGGCATCTCCACTTTGGACGTACGCTGCAGTGCTCAGCCCTCTGTCCTTGGCAGGCTGGTTTGAAGAGGCACGCAGGGAGGATATGCACAGCAAGCAGGGAAAGCCCTGTTCAGAATGGGGCTGGTTTTGGCCAACAGATAGCTAAAAATCAATAAAAGCTGCTTGCACTCCATCTTCTTTTGAAGTGTAAGCAGCCAGCTGGGGCCTGACCAGCCTAGGCCAGCTGAGGCTGCCCTGGAGGGGAGCAGAAACCCACGGCGGCAGAGAGGTGGTCGCTCCCGCATCTGTTCCAGGCCGAGCGGATTGCGCTCCTTCCCTGCAGCGCCACAAAGCTGCTCCCAGCCACCTTGCCCTCAACGGGAGGCGCGGCTGGTGGGGCAGTTTCCAAAGACCAGGGCTGCCGCAGCTGAAGGAAGACGCACGGCCACGGGTACTTCACGTCAGGAGATGATGCAAAACACACGGGGCAGCAAACGAGTGCCAGACAGGAGCCTGCACCAAGGGCCTCAGGAGGAACAACCGCCCCTGCTGCTCTGGGGAGGGAAAGGCGAGGGCAGGCGACCGGGGCAGGATCCCTCCCTGCCTGGCAGGGGAGCACGGCCGGCTCCGCAGCCGCCACCCCACCGCCCGCCCTCCTCATTTTGGCCGCTGGGCGAGACTCGCGCGGGCGCGAAATGGCGCCCACCGTCACGTGCCGCCTCCGCCTTCCCCCGGGGCGCGGGGACGGCGCCTCGCACGGCGCCTGCGCGCTGGGACGGCGGGGCCGCGGCCGGCTCCTCCCCTCCGCGGGCGGCGGCGTGGCCAGGGCGCTCGGCGGGCCGGGAGGCTTCGGGGCTCTTCGCTGCGCCTGCCCCCTGCTCTGCGGCTGGCCTCAGCCCTGCCACTGCGAGGGAGCCGCGCGGAGGCGGCGGTGAGCGGCGGGGCGGTGTGGGGGGGACCAGCCCTTGCGGAGAGAGGCCGCGGGGTCCCCGGTGGCGGCCCGGGAGGGAGGGCGGTGCGGGGCCGGGCGGGCAGACGCACACCGCGCCTGGAGACCTTAATTCCCGCTGAGCCGCGTACGTGTGGCGTTCGTAAATGCCCGCCCTCGGCCTGAGGGGAGGTCACCGCCCTCAGGGACCCGGCCGCGCTCCCTCCCCTCACGGAGGACACCTCCGGGAAAGGTCCTGCCCTGCCCCGGGCTGCGTTCGCTCGGAGCCGCCTTGTGCTGAGGGTTCAGGTGGAGCAGAAACTGCAAACCTCTGTGGGCAGCACGGGCTTGGTGTGCTCTGTCGCCGGGTTTGTGCCCTCCCGTAAGTCGCCTGGCTGTCCCCACGCGGGGAAGATAACTGGAGAGGGACCTGGCGGGTGGGCGTCTGACCCAGCCGGAGGACCGCCGTGGGAGCGGGGTGCTGGGGATGCTCGGGAGGGAAGAGAAGGGTCTTTTCCAATGTAAAGAGTTTAAAAGGCGTCTTAAATCGGATAGGAAGGAGCTGTGTGGGGCTTCAGATGTGTCATTTAGTAAAACAAGGGAAGTCTTGGGTGTTGTTCATGGTCTAAAAGCTATTGAGGTAGAGGTGGCTTTCTTCTGAAAGTAGTGCATCAGTAGAACACGAATAGCTACGTTTTGTCACCTAAATAACACTAAAAGTGGCAACGCATTTATTTTCTTCGGTTAAAACTAATGCAAGCATTAAGATGTTCAGCTGAATGCTGTTATTTTGAGGTCTCTGAGGTTTTGTCATAAATATATTAATGTGATAAATCCCTTGAGAGAGAGGCTCAGTTTTGAGAAAACTAAGGATTGATTTAAAAAAATAATAACAAAAGAATCCTGTTCAGAAGCAAAAATGCCACCCATCGAAAGATCGCTGTGTCCTAAACGAAGAAAAAGCTTAATCTTGGAGCTCATCACACTGAAGGACTAGATCTTCTGAGATTTAAGCTTAAAATGCATTTTTGATCTGTGTTTTGAAACCTACTCAGCAATTGAATTTGAGGCTGCATCAGCAATTGCAACAGCTTTCCAACGCTGCCTTTTTTGCATACAGTATCTGCTGCTCTCGTTCCCCAGATGGATTCTGAATTCCTTAACGTTTTGAGTGGGTGACCTTGATGCTATCACTGAACTGTGATTTCTTAAAGTCACTAGGATTAATGTAACGAGTATTTCAGCTGTTAAAGGCAGATCCATAAACATTAATTTCCACGTGTTAGAAAGTTAAAGCTTAATTATCATGATGCCTGCTTTATCCCAGTGGATTTCCAAGCTTAATCACCTGAAGGGTTTTTTATTTCTCAAGAACTTAATTTCTGCTGGATTTGTTTCAGTTTGGGTTTTTTTTTTTTTTTACTGTCTCTATTAGAAACCTGATTTTAGGGTGTTTTATTTTATTAATTCCTGCTGAGTCCTGGTGTTGAGAACTGAAAGGGGAATCCATAAATTGGAGGAAGCAGTTACTTCTTTGTGGCTTGAATCTGTGATATGTTGGGTTGTAGTAATAAAACCTCTTTGTTGCAACTGACATCGTCGCATGGGAAGGAGTGTACAGCTGCTAGCATAACTGAGCTGCTGGTGGCCGCTTCTCAGAATCCCTCACCGAGACCCCATGTCGTGGGAGAGATTTTAAGGTCTTAATTTTAGCAGTAGTTTACGGTTCTGTTACCAGGATAAGCTGCAGAAACAGTTATTTAACTTGAATTTTTCTGGATCCCTCTTGATTTTTGTGGATTTGAGTTTGTGTGCGTAGGATAACATGCAGCTGTGCAAAATACTTGATCCCAGGATATTGAGGTCAAAGAGTTTATAGAGGAAAACAGCTGTATAGAGTAGTGCACCAATATTTGATACTTTGCATGAATGAGGATATGAATAGGTTTGATAAACCTCATCAGTTATCAAAGTGTTTCATTTCAACGACTGTTGTTGCTGTTTATCTTTGATAATAATTTGGGTAACTCTACCTTAGACTAAAAATTCACTGTTATTTACATAACAAGCTTGTATTTGATTGCATCTCTGATAACTAGTTATTTTTTATTATAAACATTTCTGCTTAGATGAGCTGACATGGTTTAAGCTGCTTTGGATGGTTCCTGTGGCCTTGGACACTTAAAGGAAGCATCATTAGACTGTACACCTGATTAATTTTTTTGTTGTTAACGAGAACTTCCAGTAACCTTTCTCTTTTAAATGTAGTATCTAAAATTTTGCTACTTTTATCTGCAATGTAGAAGTATAAACTTCCTTCTGTGCTGAGGGATTCTAGAACAGGTCTGTGAAAGAGAAGCTCATTTCATCAGGAGGTACTCTGTGGTTAGGAGGAAGTATTCAGCTGTGATAGGTAACCAGTTCAAATATTTGTGAAATTCAGAAGCCTGCTGAACGTTGTAACTAGTCTTTATTGACTACATTAATAGAATTATATTTGACACATTTCTTGCCATAAATGGATATTACTGTCCTTTTCTTAATTTTTAGATGTTATTTCACTATTAACAATTACTTTGCTTGCAGCCACACTGGGAAGTGGTGGGAAGAATACTGAAATCCTGAGTTTAGAACAGAGAAGGACATAAAGTTTATCGTGAGGAAGATTTCAGTTATTTGGTGTGTCTTTATAGAAGCAAACTTAGCTTGAATGATTATTTATGATGGAAGATGCTGAAACACAAACTTACCTGTAACGTGGTATTAAAAGAAAATAGCGTGGAGGCAGGTCGGGGACTTTTAATCTAGGCCCCCTTGGTGCGGTGGTTTGTGATACACCGCCAGGTTGTACAGACAGTCATCTGCGTTCTGGGAACTGGTGAACAGGGAGGAGGCAGCAGGCTGGGTTTGTTGGTGGTGGACTGCAGCGCCTGCCTCGCTCCTTCCCGCGTGGCTGCGCCCAGGGCTGCACCGCGTTGGTGAGTTAAGGCTGCCGCACGTTTGCTGGTAGGGAGCTGTGCCGTGTGGCGTCCGTGTTTTGATCATCTGTCACGTAGTTCCCTAGGCCAATAGACAGCCTTGCCAATGAAGGGAAAAAGGCAGGAAAAAAACGTTTTGGTTTTTTTTCTATGTTTTCCATGACTCACGGATTACATTAGTAGTTATAGACAGTGTTGTTTACCAAACTTCACTACTAATGGTAATGATAATGAAAATATTGAATAACTTACTGTTTACTTGTAGTGTTTACCCGTACAATGTAAATGCAGTTGCAACATTTGTTTCCCATCAGTTTTGTACTTAATCTGACCTCACATGTCTATCAATGACGCAGTATTTGCAATGTGGGATAAGCTATCTTGTGTTAAGATGATGCCCTCAAGCTCCTTCACTAAAGCAGGAAAATGTATAAATTGGTGTCAGTGTATTTTCCTGTAATATTTTCCTGCATAGGATGTAATAGAAGGATTTTTTTTTTTTTAAACTAATAGAGGTTTTTGTGGCATTTTATCTGGACAGGAGGGGAAAGCAGACAGATGCTTGTGAGTGCCCCATGGCTGCAGCTGCCTCAGTTCATTCATTTATTGCCTATTTTAACTCGGAAGCATTCTTTAGGTAAGAAAGCCACTTCAAAATATGTTGTGTGGTTTATAAACTTAATACATTTCTGTGTTGAATCTTTAAATTGTTTTGCATGCTCAATTATAATGTTATTTATGTGTTCTGCTTACATGTGTCATTATAAACCTGTCTTTTATGTGTTAGAAACTGACAGCACTGATGCATATGAATTTTATGTGCCATGCAGAGTTAGCAAAGGGACAGTCTGCTCACTTGACAGAAGAACATGTAATACTTGTAGACTGCATGCAATACAAGGCCACCATATATTGCAAATTTCTTCAGATGCCATCTACAGACAGAGTTACTAATGTGTATTAACTTTCTAATTATAGACAAGCCTAACTATGCAGCTTTTACATTTTCTGATGTGTGATCTGAGCAGCAACATTACTTGCACAGATTTCAGTACTTGAGTTTGATTTTGCTTAGGAGATAGGGGCAGCTTCTTTTGTTGTATTCATAATTAACACATATACTACACCTGTGTTAAACTTTACAACTATAAAGCTGATATTAACTGGGTAGTTTTTCAAAAGATGATGATATGACCTGGGAGAATGTAAAGCCTCATGTCTCCCATCTTTTAAAGAAAAATAAAAAAATTCATTGTTAGAAGGTTTCTAAAGATGTTAAGACTGGTTGAGTGCAATACTTTGGAAACATATTCAGTTTTTAAATCTGCCTTTTCATTTCAAACCTGTCATGATTTAGTAAGATGTGTGTTGCTGATCCTATAGTCTTCCATTAAACCATCTTCAAATAATGTAAAATGGGTAACTGAATTTGGAGCTTTTGGGTATACTTTCGTATAGCAGACCAAGATACTCTTTCATACTAAGATACAGGATAGTTTTTTTTTCTTTTATTCGTATGTGGGAGCATATTTGTACATCATCGGTATCTTTTTTTCCAGATAAAGTTTAATTAGCCAAAATAGTTCGTTTACTGTCAAGATTTTCACAGTGCAGTAAGCATACTTACGGAGTAAAAATGAGTAGCGTTTAAAGCCAAGCGTCCTTAAATTTTAAAATATTAGAAGTCATACCTTTGAGTGTAACTATTTTGATTCATGTGTTTTTGGTATAGAGTAAGCTGAAAAAAATTAACATTTCTCATCCAGGTTTGTAATTTCTTTAAGTAATGCTCAAGAATCCAGAGGTCTATCTGTGTTGCATAAGAGTACTGATGTGACTAAAATTGTAGATAATGCAAAAACTACATTTGTGCCAACGATTACACCTTCCCATTAGTTAAACGATAGTTTTCAGATAATGTTTGGTAAAACTAATTTCCTTGTCACATTCTGTTGTTCTACTTCCACATCTGCCCTGCAGTGCGGAGTGTACTATTCATCTCAGTCTTTGTTCCAAAACTGAGTTTAGTCCCTCCAGTGGGTCTCCCAGACGTTGCAGAACAGTTTTTCTTTGCTTGGTGGCTTCACAGGTCAGTTCATCTTCTGGGACCGGTCCCTGCCTTCTGGTTAAGGAATCCATGCACACATACAGGATGACTCAACAGTGGGATGGATGTGCAGATACCAGAAAGGTGCTGGTTACTTGACAGGAACTTCCACATTCTTTGGAGGTATGTGTGCATGTAAACCTCTCATTGAATGCTACCTGGATTATATCACATGGAACTATAATTTAGTTAACTTAAGTTGTGTTTTAAAATATATGCTCTTCGTAGTTTAAGTGTTCAGAAGGAAATAAGCATTCACATTTTCACAGTAAATATTAGGGTTTCGTGTTTGGTAAAAACATTGTGATATATAACCAATGGAACCTTTTTCTGGCTTTGCATTCCACAGTGAGTAATATAATGTAATTTTGCTAGATTTAAAGTACTGCAATATAGAATACTAAAAATAGAAATTCTGGAGTTATCAGTTTTAAAGGGATATAGCAACAAGAACAGGTTAGGGCCACGTTCCATCATCGAGAGGGTAGATACTATGTACACCATGCATACCTTGTCATATCTCTTCATACATCTGGACTAGATATGCTGCATCTGGTCTATAGGCTGGCCTGCAGTTTAGGGGAATGGTGTCCTTTTTGGTAGTTCTCAGATGCCAAAACTTCTTTGTAGAAGCCAAAACAGCACCCATGAAGCTCAAATAAATTTCAAATAAGAAAGTGAAATTTCCCTTTTTTTTTCAGAAACTTAGATTTTACCGAGATGTTGCAGATTTGCATGAAAACAGCAAAAGCATAGAGAAGCTTCTCGGACAACAAACAATTTGTTTAATTTCATCTTTTGTTCTGGAATTCAGTTTTAGGAAACAGCTGTATTTGTAATTTCTCCCAAGGAGGGAGGAGGAAAAAAAAAAGCAAGTATTTGACTCAAGCTAAATTTAGCAAGGCTATGAGCAACTGGCAGAAAGAATTATGTAATGGTTAATTACTACATCCACACATAATGCTTTGGAATGCCCGTTCATTGTGTGACTTAAAGCACTCGAAAGTCATAAAACATGGTCATGTAGATGATAATTTGATAAAATGGTCTAGTAGCAAAATGTTTATTCATGCTGAGCTTGCATCTTCATTACGTTACTAACACTAATGTATTGTTTAGAAATACTGCTTTGTTTTGGAGCATTATTCTTCATTCTCTTTGACTTGCTGCCTTTGCTTGTTAATGCAAGGCACATGTGTATATTCAGGGAAAAAAACCTTCTGTTATTAAATATAATTTAAAGAGTGTTCCTAGCTTATTCTTCTGCATATATCACCTATTGCTATCATAAATGGAACTTTAAAGAGACTAAGTGAAGAATTCTAAAGACTGCTAGAATAAATTCTTTGATGGTTGAGATGATTTCTCAGGAGGACAACGGTAGTGAAGCTGGTCATATGAACAGCTCTTGATTAATTGGCTAGGTTTTTCTTTCCCACTTCTCAAAGAATGCACGTGCTTTCTTTTCATAAAAATGGAGTTACACTTGTGTGTCAGACACCTCATCAGCCATATACATCAGGTTTTGTAAGTTGGGGAAAATGCCAGGTAAGTTTTTGATAGGATAGTCTGTATTTTGGCAGCTGTTTCTGGATTTTGTTTTCCGCGCCCCCACCATGAAGATGGCGGGGGAAGCAGAAGCAGCATGCTGTGAGGATTGCTGTGGAAGATTGTTCAGTAAAAATAGATAACGCGTTCAGTTTGTTCTTGAAGAATGCATGAAAATTTTAGCTTCAGATTGGTTGGGAAGAGATAAGGTCTGGCTGAACATCTAATTAGTAGGACGCTTGAGAAGAGCCTCATCCCACTGTAAAATGAAGTGGCACTTGAAACAGTTAAAACAGTTGTTGAGAATTGACTGAATAACAGAATTCAATCTAGAATGGACTTGGGTAGATTGCACTGCTTCAGCATGTGAAAGCTTTTTCTTATGCTGCTCTTTTCTGAACTTTGGCTCATGTGGCAAACGTCCCTCAGCGAAGTAGATTCGTGCAGTTTGCCGTATTCCAGGGTCACTGTTCTTTTCTCCTGCTGACAAACAGCATGTGAGCCTCACTTACTTTGCCCTGTTTTGATAAGTGCCTTCTGAAGTTTTTTGTTGTTAGTTGTACAAACATTTTTTCCTCTGCCTGGCATGTTTTAAAAACAAAACAAAACCCAAACAAAAAAAAAACCAACAACAAAGCAAAGCAGTGGGGGGGAGGCAGGCAAAACTTTTGAATCTGACTCTTCTGAACACCTCTGTTCCAAATTCATCAACGTTTAAAAAGGGAGTTTATTAATTGGGTTCTGTAGTTGATAGTTGTTCTAGAAATCGTGAGTAGATTTCGTAGTTTGTCTGCTGAGTTTAAACTTAAACATACACAATTTGCTGCCCCTAAGCTAAATTGCTGTTAAATGCTTTTTTTTTTCCTTACAAAGTGCTTTATATACTGTGAAGTACTAATACATGAAATTACACTTGGTAAATTAACAAACCCAAGTTCTCCAGATTCAAATCAAGTTATACAAAATAAAAGATCCTTGCTAATGTCTGTGCACTGGATATTGACATATGGACATAACCTTTTTTCATAGTAATGTGCTGTATTTAAATTTTACTAATTTGTTATCTCTTGCAGTGAAAACACTTTCACTGCCTTCTCTTCCTTCCTCCCTTAATCTTCTGTATTTTTCTAGAGACCTACTGTACATGAGACCTTTGAGGAAACTGTGCAGTTTGAATACATCGGATCGTTCCAGTACCTGAAACTTTCACAATGAAGAGAGCTAGGCAGAAAGTTGTGGTTGAAAATGAAGCTCCTCAAGCATCAAAGAAAAGCAAAAAACAGAAAACTTGTTTATACGGCTCAGTGTTTGGTGAATCTGAGTTGCACGCCTCAATGGACTGGGGAAGCCTTCCGCACCACGTTATTCTGCGTATTTTTCAATTTCTACCTTTAGTAGATCGAGCCAGGGCATCTTCTGTTTGTCGAAGGTGGAATGAAATTTTTCACATCCCAGATCTCTGGAGGAGATTTGAATTTGAACTTAGCCAGCCAGCTACTTCTTACTTAAAGTCTACACATCCTGATCTCATTCAGCAGATTATCAAGAGGCATGCTGATCATCTGCAGTATGTCAGCTTCAAGGTAAGTCTTGGATGAATGGAAGCTTGTTTTGTCACGTTACTGTGATTTAAATGAAAGCTATGTTTGTAGTCTCAGGATTGCATAAATGCGGACTTCTTTCATTTGAATACTTGATACAGTTTACTCTGTTTATCTGAGAAGATCATAGTTGGAATTACAGGTGCTTTGTTCACTTTTGGCAGAAACTTAGAGGATGTCATAGTTCTAAGCTGTGAAAGGCAGAGGAAAGGATTGATATTAAAGCTAGGATGAAAATCAGAAGCTTCTTTTTCTCAGCACTGGTAGCAGTCCTAAATTTGGAGATCACTTGATTGTGATTTGCTTGCACAGCAGTTCATGGATAATTGGTTATTAAATACCTGTAACTTCGGCACTTCATGTAACCGATTATAATGAATTGGCATTATAATATATCAGTGCAACTTTTATGCTTTTTCAGCTACTCTTTTATCATCTCATCTACTACAGTGGAGGAAGGTGAGATGAAATAGTAATTTGTCCAAAGTTAGTCATCAGGCTTATAGATGAATTGTGAATCAGTTTATTATTCAAGATGCAAATGTGTTGTCTCTGCAGGTAAAATGGAGTATTTCTAGGCTTTAAGAAGTCTTTTTTTCGGCTCTGAGAGTTTAGAATTGGCATTAAAAAAAGGTGCATACGTACCACTGTCTATCATAACACCAACATTAACTGCAGTTGTTTAGGAAGGCATGAGGTTATTTGAAGACGAATCTTAGGTTTAAGCTCTCTGTTCCTGTTGGAAATACCCAGCAGTCGTACTCAGGAAAGTTTTCTAATAGTAACTTCTCTGAACTCTTTTCTTGTCTTGAAATTTCTAATTAATGTGGTGTTTTGTCTGTGTGGTAAATGCAGTCTGGTGCAGTACAGCAAAGTGGATGTGGACCTTGCAGTCTTGGGTATCCACGATGCCGTTTTCTAAATAATAATGAAGAATGGCTTCATGATTTTTAAATTGCTTTTATAGGTTGATAGTAGTACTGAGTCAGCAGAAGCAGCCTGTGACATCCTTTCTCAGTTGGTGAACTGTTCTATCAAGACACTGGGTTTGATTTCTACAGCAAAACCAAGCTTCATGAATGTCTCTAAGGTAATGTTCTACAAACTGTAACTAGAGTGACTTAATTCACTCTTAAACCTCTTTAGCTTTCTTATTGTGTTGTTATTCAGTTGACGGTAATTTTTATGAAATAGTCTGTATTTATTGGCATATCTTCTTTAATTTGCAGCATCCATTAGTATTAGGAAAATAGTTAAACATTGATTCCATTCATTAAATTTAGTAGTGCTGATACTTTGTGGTGTAGAGATGGGGAATCATGTAGAAGGCTTGAGTTTCCTTGTTTCTAGATTAAAAGACACAATGATCATGTGCTGCAACATACTGTTAAAATATTTGAGACTTTTTTTTTTCCTTGACTCTATAGGTCCCAGCAGAGTTACTTTCTGGAAAATAAAATAAATGCCATTTCCTTTTTTCTGCAGATGAATTCTAGATACTTCAAGCTCATCACTGTGTCCACTTATCCCTGTTTTATTACAGTGAAAAGATAAATCAGAGTGGATGAGTTAACTACCGAGTGTAAAGTTATTTTTTGTCACATGCAGCAGCATATTTTTAAACAAAGATTTCCTATGTTCAAGTTCAAATTAGCCTTTCTTTGTAACACAAGAAAGGGGATGCCCAAGAAGTGATTATTTTTGTACTTTCTGTATATGCAAAACCTGAGGTTTAGATGCTGAATTCTGCCTATCTTTTCATAAGATTTTTTTTCCCCTCCTTCAATTCTCCAATAGGCTCATTTTGCTTCAGCGCTGACGGTAGTTTTTGTAAACTCCAAGTCGTTATCATCAATCAAGATAGATGACACACCACTTGATGATCCTTCCTTGAAGGTTCTTGTTGCTAACAATAGTGATACTCTAAAACTGCTAAAAATGAGCAGCTGTCCTCATGTATCACCTGCTGGTGAGTAGTGAATATATATGAAAAATGTAGTAGTAAAGTATCATAAGACAATAGTCAAGACTTGATTTGAAACAAGTTATTCATAAAACTTCTAGTGCTCTTCTGAGTCTCTTAGCAGAGGCCTTTTATTGACCTAGTCTTGGCTTTGGACAGTTGAAAGGGGAAGAAGTAGTCTTTGTGTTACTGAATGAGTTGGATTAATGAAGGTGGAGGTGCTCCTTGCTTGACTGCAACTTCTAGAATCCTGTTGGGTTTTTTTTATGTTTTCTCAGCTCCTTCAGTACCTCTGATGATAGGCCGTGAGGAGGAAAAGCCTCCAAAATTAGTGCAAGCCTTTAACACATGTTCCAAGGACTTGATGTTCATTGCCAGTTCTGCGTAAGGGTAACCAAATGTGTGCTGCTTAATGTGTGCAACTCTGTAAACTTCACTAACTGGCATTCTGTGGGAACACACATGCAAAATCCCTGACCGATGAATTAGCTACTGGTTGGTGGGATAAAGGAAATGAAAGCAGTTGTCAATAACTGTTTTGCAAGGTGCTGCGAGTTTAACTTACTGAGCAAAAGTGTTAATACTTCAAAGTTGTATTAAAAAAAATCATGGAGTGTATACAAATTTAAAAAACTAGTAGTAAGACTGAGAGTCTTTCAGTTTCTGTAGTGCCCTCGTGTGTCCAGATCTGGTAGTATGAACTTGCTCATTTTAGCATTGGTTGGTGAAGGGCTGACTCCCTTCAAAATATAGGCTTGCCAGGAAGTTCAGAGGGCTTTTGGGTCCCTTCTCACTTACCTTTCTCCTGAAACCCTGGTGCTAGGGAAGAGGAATACTGGTCTGGTCTCGTCCCTATATTCTTATCCAGAGTCTACAAAAGGTGATTTAATCTGTGTACTTTGTATTCCAACAGATTAAGAGCAGTTATGTTGTTTCTGTCTTAATGCGCAGTAGGGTCTGTTTTAGCATAGCTCTTAAACTAGGCTGCTGGTCATTGTTTAAATAGAATGCTTAGATGAATGCTGAAGGAAGGAGTGTTAGGGAAGGGAAGGTGGCAACTTCAGCTGGATCTTGCCTGATTTCAGTTGCCTCTTCGAAGTTGAGGAAATTCTGCACAGGGAAGGGCAAAGAGGAAGGAAGATATGCAGGTCCAAGATGAATGCGACTAGTTAGACTTGCTTCTTTTACTGATAAGTGTTTATGGCCAAAACCCCATAAAAGGATGTGGATACCTAGAACTTTATCATATTTCATGGTTTTTGGATATAGGCATGAATACTCAAGCCAATAGAATTAGTACTTGCTTGAGCTTTACAGCAAACAACTGTGCTTATATTCACTTTTCATTTTACAGAGTAATTTTTTTTTGTTCCTCAGGAATTCTTTGTGTTGCTGACCAGTGTCATGGACTTAAGGAGCTGGCTTTGAACTACTACATATTAAGTGATGAACTGCTGCTGGCTCTTTCAAGTGAAAAACACGTTGATCTTGAACACCTTCGCATAGACGTTGTGAGTGAAAATCCCGGACAAGTTGAATTTCACACTATTAAAAAGCAAAGCTGGGATGCTCTTGTTAAACACTCCCCCAAAGTCAACATTGTGATGTATTTCTTCTTATATGAAGAAGAATTTGATGCTTTCTTCAGAGAGGAAACCCCTGTTACACACCTTTACTTTGGTCGTGCAGTAAGCAAAGCAATGTTAGGTCGTATTGGCATGAATTGCCCAAGGTTAATTGAGCTGGTTGTGTGTGCTAATGGACTTCAGCCTTTGGACGACGAACTTATTCGAATCGCAGAGCGCTGCAAGAACTTAACGGCAATGGGACTTGGTGAATGTGAAGTAACTTGCAGAGGTTTTATTGAATTTGTAAAGATGTGTGGAGGCAGGCTTACCCAGCTTTCTATAATGGAGGAGGTACTGATCCCAGATAATGATTATAGCTTAGATCGACTTCATTTGGAAGTCTCCAAACACCTTGGAAGAATGTGGTTTCCTGATATGATGCCAACATGGTAAATTCTCTACATTTGTGGATAAAATAGTAGAATCAGGGTATTGCTTTCTATGCAAATAAAGAATTTAAAAATGAAATATGAAAACTTATTTCCAGATTTGAGTTTTTTACCTTGAGAACCTCTAGTAGTGTAACAGCAAAACATTCTAGAATGTTAATGGTATATTGAAATAGAAAATAGATTAAGTGTACTTCACACTTCGAAAGTATGTCTATGGTTTACAGGTGCGTCAAACTTCAGTGAACTTGGGCTTCTCTGAGCTTCAGTTTAAATGTTCCATTCCCATCAAACATTTTTTTTTTCGTGTCTTTGTTTAGTGTTTCTGATGTAGTCAGAAGAGGACTAGAGAAACTTTTTTCCTTTAGCAAATCTAACTTTATCGGAAGCTGGATACACCTTGGAGTTCAGGAAAACGGTATTATTTGTCATGATGCTTTATGCAGCTGTTTTTCAGAATATTCATATTACAAATGTAAAAGCTTGTACATTAATATACTTACACTAGCCCAGGTTGCTCAAATATAATCTAGCTTAAAATCATGCCGGTATATTAAAATGTTCTGGTAGATAAGCTTATGCTTACAAAAAAACTTTCCAGTTTTAAATTGCACTTTAAATAATTTTGTCAGGTTAGCTAAACTGTATAGACTGCATTGTACAGTATGTTGTTTTTCTGTCTTATGCATTAAATGGATGGGAAAGAGATCTTGTTAGAAGTAATGAATTTAAAAGTTTGGATCTAGATTGATTGCGGGGGTGAATGACAAAGCACTTTGGAAACTGCCAGAGTATAAGGAATAGCTTCTGGGTTTGAGAGAGTTCAAGTCTTTGATTAAGAGATTGGTGTCTGAATGCTGTTCCATGCTTTCATTATTAAGAGATAAGAAGGATCTCATGAATGTGGCTAGTGAGAAGGAAGGATCGAATGGAATACAGTTGTCTTGGATCACTTTCTATCTGGAATCAAGGGTTCGGAGCACTTAAAAAAAAAAAGTATTTGCCAGTTAGAGGCCAAAATGGCCTGTAGTAATCTTGCCTGTATCTCACAGAGCTGTGCTGTAAGCCCCGATTTCTAGAGTAAGGTTTGCTGGAGGTCATCCTGAAATTTTTAATTTAGGACTGTTTAATACTTGTTGCTATTAATTGGTTTTTGAGGAAGAAGATTTTATTCTCTTTCTTTGTTTTCTTTAAAGGGGAAAGGAATGGTGAGTTGATGTGAAATAGAATATGTATTTTTGTGTTGACATTTTGCACACTGTAAACTGAAATGCGTCATGTACAAATTTTGCTGTAACTATTTTCATGCTGTAATTGTTCTATCTTCCTATTTATAATGAGAAGTCTACATTTGATTTGCTGGTAGTATTTGTCACATCAGATAAAAATGTCAGTTTCTTCCACACTTACACTTCTTTACTGCAAAAATAACAGCTAAAGGGTTAAACCATCATTGTCTTGGACAGACTTGTTCCCAGTTGCAAGCTAAAGGATATAAGTTAACATATAATGCCTGTCTGAATCAGTAATGCATTATTACCTGTTGCACAGGTTAGAAGCATCTGACTCTGGTTAATAGCGCCTGTTACCCAAGTACTTGTTTCCAATCACAAGCATTATAATTGTCTTTTACACAAAAGACTGAAATATTTCGTAACAGTATTTGGTTTAAGATCTGTGGTTTGCTTTAAATGTAAACATAATAAAGTGATCTAATACGTGCACTGATATTAGACTCTTATTCATCTGTTGCACCACATCCTTCTGTTAGGCAGGGTTCTGTCCTGTTAGAAACCATATACTTGACAAACCTGGGGAGAGGCAGTAGAAATGTTTAACGCCTGGTTTATATGGAATTAGTAATTGTCGTTTCATGTTCATGCCTCAAACTTGAGGATTTTTGACATGCTGAAACTGTAAAATGGAATGTGGACAAATCTTGTAGATGGTTGCTAAGTCCTAGAGTCTTCCATATCTCTCTAGCCAACATAACGGCATTAATGAAGTATCAAACACTAGAGGCTCTATACAGAATTATAGTTCAGGAGGAGACTGTTAAAATGCTTCTTTGAATATTGTCCCTTTCTCTGTCCCTCTTACTAAAGCAGCTTTTCTGTGAAGCCATGAATGTTAGCTTGGTCCAGCTCCAAGCTTCTAGGAGAATGGGCCTGCATTTACTAATGTTGTGAATTTTGGTGCGATGATTTTTTTTTTTTGTGCATTCACCCTGCTAACTGGTCTTAACAACTAAGACCAATTGATACTTGAGTTTATAACTAAATGCCAACAAAACTGATACATTACTCTCAATGTGAAATATTGATTCTTCACTGGTAGTGTGGGAAGCTAATTTTAATTGAAAGGTAACTTCTGACACGTTAATGTTGAATTTTATAGTTTTAGTGTTAGATTTGTTTAGTGTCATGTTAGTGCTAAGGTATATGCATTGTGCTTTGGGGAGGAGTGTCAAAACACTGCCCTGTGTAAAGCAGCATTAATTCTTCTTTTCCTTCTTTAGTAGGTCATCCTGAATGACTGCAGTGGAGGTATTGCACTTGGCAAGAACCTGTAGATAGCTGCCTTTACTTCCTGCTATCCCTCGAGTAGCCTGTACTTCAGAGCTCTGCCTTGTCCTAAGGCAAGTTTTATCTATTTTATTGGCTTTTCCTAGTTTCACAGCCCTGCAAAGGCTTTCTAAAACCCCATCTCTAATGTGTATAATGCAATGATACAGTTTGTTAGAGTAACTAAAACCCTCAAAAAGAGGTGCTGAATTTATACCTCATATGCTAAAGAGATTTGTAGGGTCACTAAAAAGTCCAGGTTACAGTGAGAATCTAACAGTAGTGCACCTTTTCTGCCACATGAGGGGGTGAGCTAGTTTTCATGGTCGCTGTCTTTTCAGGCTCCTTGAGAAAGCTTGTAATTAGTCACTGCTGATTTCCCGATTCTCTTGAAAATGCAGATTCCAACAAAAACTCGAATCTTTTTTCCTTGTGCGGAGTCCCTTTTGCTGTCCAACAGAGACACTGGTTGTTCTGGCATGAAAACTCTGAACAGCATCTTTTATGCCTTGTAGAGTGTTTCAATAAATTTCCTTTTACTTTTCCTCAGTTCAGGTGCCTTCAAAATTACTTCAAACAAGTAATCTTGTTTGCCAAGGTGTAGTAAAGATCACCAATTAGCCTAAGATACAATGTTCGCAACAACTACAGGTATGTAAAAACCAGTACCTACCCCGTATCTGGAGTGTATATTAATGTTAGCACCTTGCAATATTATGTAAGGCCCAAAGTATTGAATCAGTAGTAATATAAACTGTTGTTGTGCATATTGGGTAACTTTTGTAATTCTGTAAAGTATATTTGTTCCTTCCTTCACTGAGACAGGCTGTCCACATGATAAGAAAAAACAACTTTTGGATGCTGAGATGAATTTATTTGGAATTTACTACCTTTCCATTTCACACTCTTTGCCCTTTCCCCCCTTCGAGATAGCTAGTAGGATCTGAGTGATCACAGTTCTCAATGTGAATATGAGATATGATCCCAGGAAATACTCTTTGCATTGGCAACATTTTCCCAAGGATTTGTCCCTTAGAAATTCTACCGTTGTATCTGATGGGATGGATGCAGATGAGTTTTACACAGAAGCCTGGTGAAAACAAGAGGAGGGAAAAGATCAGATGACTGATGAAGCATTTGTTCTTCTGTACTAACTCTATTTCAGCAATATTAACATTTTCTGTCTTGTCTTTTCCATTGAGATACCAGTAGTGGAAATAACTAAAATAGCAAAGACACTGTGGTCATAAAAAATAGAGATGGTGGTTGGAGTTGTTGGCTTGGTGGAAGAGGGAAGATGGGAGGCAGGGGAAAGGTGGGAATTCCTGCTTTACTAAAGAGAAGAGTGCGAAGGCATTCTACAGAACTCAATTATTTGCATTCTAACATAGGAGCAAAAAGTTCCGCAAGTGGATAGAAGATGCAGTGTTTCCAAACATGTACCTTGCTTAACTACTTGGCTAGCTGCAAGAAAATACATCCTACATGACCTCAAGACAAAGAAATATTAAATGAAAAATAGCTATTTACCTGATCCCCTGATTTGGACTCCATCATCAATGGCATTTCCGTTGTGGAAGAATTTAATGGGTCCAGAGAGCTCGCCAGAAAAGGGAGCGTACACGGTTGCTCCATCAGCACAGATGACATCCACAGCCATGTGCTTGCTTTTACTATTTTGTCTAAAAACAAAAACGTAATTAGAGAAGTCTCTTGTCAGGCCTAACATTATATATAGAGAGATCTGTTTGCACGTTCCAAGATCAGGAAATGGGTTGTGTGTACTGAGACAGTGTTGACATAGTTGACCGGCTGAAGCATCTATAAAAAGTTTTTTGGTGTAGGTGATGTAATGCCATGTAGGGTTGATGATCTGTTAGAGTTGCAGTTTTGCAAAGGGAGGAAAAAACGCCTTTCTTCCAAGCCTTTAAATAGAACTGTAGAGTCACAGAAATGTTGGTTGGCAGGTACCTGTGGAGGACATCAACTCCAACCTTCCACTTGAGTCAAGACTGTTCCCAACACCAGCTCAGGCCCGGCACAGCTTAGTCTGAGTCATAAAAACCTCCAAGCACAGAGGTTTTATGAACAATGTGGGCAACCTGTTCTGGTGCTGCGTTATCCCTGTAGTGAAAATGTTGCCTCATGCCCAACCTAAACCTTCAAAGCTGTAATTCTTAAATGGCTTAAACAGAGTTCAACTCTATTTCAGTGGAGCAGCAACAAAACCCGACGTGTTCCACTTACCGTGGAGCTCCGTAGTATCCGCAGCCATATCGATCACAGCCTCTTATCTCGTTTGTAGGATTCCTGGAGCACACTGTTCCCCAGTGTCTGTCTTGTTGTGGGAATGGTGTAATGACTTTGAAATATAGAAACACAGCATATCAAACTTAACTTTTAGGTTCTGTTTTAAGTGTTGCATGGTTGTAACTACTATTTAGTAGTTACAAACTATAACATGTTTTAATTTTAGTTAGGTAGGAACATACTGGAATTACGTCCCATGCATCTAGTTGGACATGCAAAAATTTGTCACCCTTTAGGAAATGTAAATAGAATGTACACCTAAGACTGGATTGTAATGTTTCTAGATTGGCTTTATCTTGTATAAGGAACATGCTTTAAAGACAAAAATTCGAAGAGTGTATCACGGTTCCTAGAGTATAATCTGAGGGATGGGAAAAGACTCAGATTTGTTTCTTATTCTGTGCCCAGACTGGTGGGACTGGACACTTCAAGTCCTCTTCTCCATTACTGCCAATGTAGTATTTCTATTTGCAAAGAATCGTCCTAAACTCTGCTAAGATGCAATACTGAAAACGTGGCTAGTAGTTAAAAGGTACAGACAGAAGAGATGTCCGACTTGGTTTATTGCTGAGACTTGATGCTGCTGTGTCATGGGGGCGCAAGAAATACAACTTGATAAACTGGTATATTCTCCTTCCTGTCACACTGTCTAGTGTCCTGTTATGCTGTATTTATAATGCATATTTTCTTTCTTTCAGATGTTGCTGTCAGGGAGAACCTAAGACAGAGGGGACTATTGCTATTTGATATTGTTGTCCTTATTTGAAATTAATTAATAACTTAATTTTCATTCATTATACTACTTATTCTGGGGTTGGGTTTTTTGTTTGGGTTTTTTTTTTTTTTACCAGGTGTAAGGAGATGAGTAGGATCGGAGCGGTCGCAGTTTTCAACATGGATGTGAGAGATAATGCCAGGAAATACTTTTTGCATTGGCAGCATTCTCCCGAGTTGTTGCCCTCTATGGATTTGCCCGTGGTATCTGATGGGGTGAATACAGACGAGCTTTACACAGTAACCTGGAAGAGATGGGAGCGGAATCGAGGTCAGGAAACATCAGCTGCATCTGTTCTTGTGGTGAGTAAGAAACTTTCCGTGCTAGCTTCTTACTGGAACTGCAATGATGAAGCAGAAATGTAGTCAAGATACCAACAATCCTGAAATCAAAATTACTTGGATTGGTATGGAAAAGAGGGAGTTGGAAAATAGGGACAGGAAAACATCCTCTTAGCAAAATTGAGGGCATATTTCCGATACTTTATTTTTACTGTTCCCTTTTTTTTTATTTGGGGTTGTTGTTTTTCTGCTACCTGTTTTTCAACTCCCTTCTTCCCTTCTCTCCAATAAAAGCATAGGAAAAGGACTACATCCTGCTGGTGCTGATTTCTGGCATTGCTTAGAAGCTTCAATGTAAGAACTAGAGAGGGTGTAAGATTCATCAACACTTTGCTTGCATCGAAGAGCCACAGAAACCTTACTCAAGTAAATAAAATGATTACTTGCGCATGCCTCACAACGTAGCTGCTGTTATTACTTACCTGATCCCCTGATTTGGACTCCATCATCGATGGCATTTCCATTATGAAAGAATCGAATGGGTCCGGAGAGCTGGCCGCTGAAAGGAGCATACACTGTCGCTCCGTCAGCACAGATGACATCCACGCCCACATGTTTTCCTTTACCATGGTGCCTGAAAACATAAATATGTAATTAGAGAGGGCTGTCAGGCTTAATATTATGTATAGATAGATCAGTTAACACAGTATGACATCTGAAGCTTGTCTAACAAAATTTTTGCATCTGCAATGAAATTGGAAGGAAATCTTCTATTATTGCAAAATGTTCGTATTATTCTGACCTTCTTTAAAGTGGGATGGGATTTCAAATTTTAAGCGCATTTTTAATTTTCCCAAGTTCATGGGATATTTCAAGCTGTTATAGAAAAATACCCCTGTTCTACCCCAAAATACATCTGTGCCAGTGTAAAATAGAATCTTATGTTTGGCATTTTCTCATTTAGAAATTTGGAAGTTGCATGATGAGGATGGACACTTCTTGTAGCGCCTGGGGAGAGGAGATGACAGGAAAATGCAGGGAAGGCAGGAGTCATTCTATAAAAGCATTTTTCGGGGAAGTATAACCTTTTCTGTTATGAGGTGCCTACTTAAAGACAACGATGCTGGCAGACCTTTAGCTTGTGTAAATTAATCTACTTAGCTTCTTATAAGCTGTTGCTGAATGTTAGTTAAATATCTGGTCTATAAGCAACAAGAATAAATGACACAAATCCTTGAAATATTTTCCATTTCCTTTACTCTGGCTGCTAATTCTTGTAATGGTCTCGCTTCTTCACCCATGCATCAGTTAGTAGCAGTGGTATTACTGCACTTCTGCAAGATTGCCAAGTAACGTCCCAAAAACGAGTAAGAGGTTCCGCAGACAAGAGTCTTCTCTCATTCTAAGTGTCAACTCTGGTTAAACTCTACTCTTTCTCCTGTGTGAACATTTCATTTAGGAAAGCAACAGCAAACCCCTCTGCTCCAGACTCCCCGTGCCCTGCTGCGTTACCTGTCAGCGCCGAAATGGCCGCAGCCGTATCTATCACAGCCCCGGATTTTGTTGGTGGGATTCCCGCTGCAGATCTGTGCCCAGTGTCTGTGTTGTTGTTGGGGCGGGTATGCATCCAACTGCTTGGCGAAAACTTCACGTGCAAGAGAGGAAATCAGGGAAAATCCAACTATGTTCTTAGTACAGTACAACAGAAAGTGTTAAGGTGCAACATAGGGTGTTTAAAGTGGAAGATATGAGCTCATGGGAGTTTCAGAAACTGTAGGTAAAAGAACATTGTACAATCTGCTATATAGATTTGATCCCTTTTTCTTGAGGTCTTATTTTAAGGTACATACACTAAAAACAAAGCAAAGCCGTAACAAAATACTTCTAATACTAGTTTGTGAAATAAGTCGAACTACTTTCACTTTCTTCATGAAACCTCTAAACACTTCAATATATGACTCTAAATGCACACCTAATTGCATATTTTATAATAGTCATAACTGTGCGAGTTACCATAACTCTTCATAAAACTAGTTCGAAAAAACAGCATTATTTATGTTTGAGCGAATTTCAATAATTCGTTAGTGTCTGCCTAAAACCAGTCAACTGCAATATAGCAATCTCAACTCACCAGTGGACACCAAGCTGACCAGAGCGACCAGACTGAGAGGTGGCATTTTGTGGCTGTTTCACCGGTGTTCTTTGATCGAATCAAAGACGTTGAGCAGTAGCTGCCTGGGGTATTTATGTGGTTTGGAAAGCCCAAACTGTTGTCTTGGCCAATCAGTCTTGAGCAAAGTATTACAGCTCCGGGCAGATGTGTTGCCGTATTAGGCACTGAGGACCTCCACAACCTCTAACAGTTGTTAGAGCTGGTTGGGAAAGACGGATAAAATAATTGGTCTCTTAGCACACAGTAACAGATGGAAATGAACAATCCCACATTTCAGGAAGCTCTGGTTGAACCGTTTCTTAACACCTTTTCTCCTCCCTCCTGAAGCAAGGGCACACTTAGGCCAAAAATGGTAGGAACCAAGAATATGGTCCAGAGGATTGAGTTGGAGGGAAAAGATGGACAAAACTCCACAGTGGATACGACCAGCTTGTCCTTCGCTGCTCATTCCAGTACCTCCTCCCCAGGTGTATGTGCCCATTAGAGCTTTCTAACAGAGTGACAACACATGAAGGTGTAATGTTTGGTGTAGCATGAGTATTCATTTAGGCTAAGAAATACAGATGCTTTTGCAGGGAAACATGTCTTTTTTCCTGTTCAGCTGAAATTATCACCTAGCCTGGACTTAAATCCATTAACTCTTTTCACTGAAACCCTAGGTTTTGACAACTAAATTCTTATTAAAACATCTTCAATTCTGAAACACACAGTTGCAAACCCAAGTTGCATGACATAACTGACATGGAGTTAAAAAATTCTAGGTTTTAAAATGATTCAGCTATTGTACTATTAAGCAGGCTCCTTAGTGTCTCTCTTAATCCTTCAGTTTGATTTTTCTGCACTGCTTACAGAGAAGCATTAGATTTTTCTTTACGGACATGTCTTGGTTACTATGAAATTTAAATGAGTCATGGCGCTTTCACATAAACTATCTGATATTCCAAGTTACAGAAACCTCTGGAAGTCTTGCAGGTTTTATTCAGAGGAGAAACAGATGTCTCTCTGCCCCACTTCTAGTTTGCAAAGAGCATCTGTACATTGTGTTTTCTGAAAATCTCCACGGAACAAGCAGCTGGAGACAAATTTTTCACTTGTGGTTCCAATTACAGCCAGTATTTAAGCCCCAAGCAATCTTTTAGCCCTCCCTGGGTTATTACAAGTGGCTTTGCTGATTTTATCCCTGCTGCTTTCTCCCCCATCCTGCCAAAAAGCACTGCTGTTTTTCACACTTGTAGCCATCAAGCCAACAAATATTTATATAAATGTTTTCTCCCCTCAGTCTAGTTTTGATGGGGCTTTTGGTTGTAATTTGTTCAATATAATGGAGTCTAGACTTACAAATGATACAAGGTGCTGGTAAGAGCTTTCGGTGGGTATTCAGGATTTGGGAATGCTGCTTACCCCTGAACTGAAAGATGGGGTATGCGGGTTTGTGTGACCCTTGCCAGAAACAGCCTTCATTGCTACAAGCTGGGAGAGTTTGTGTAATATTCTTTCCAGCTTTCCAGGTTTATTCATCTTCATTTGGCACAAGCTCTCCGCAAACCCCCTCAGCTCTCCTTAGCAGAGAGAATCAGCAAGGGAGGTGGTATGGGTGGCATCTTTCAAAGAAGATTTCATAGCATAGAGGTAGGAAAGTAACTCCGAGCTTGGCTAGCTTGATACTAGCTTCTGTAAGCTTTTTTTCCTACTGGAAACAAAAACCTTTAAAAATAAAGATTTTATTTGGGTGGTGCCTGGCAATTCCCAGTTGAGGGGTCTCCAGTGGGGTTTCTGCAGTAATGATCTCTCTCAACCAGATTTTATTTCTGATTTATTCCTGACTGCCAGTTTGTACTAGTGGAGTTTTAAATATCTCATTATATAAATTTTACCTGGGGCAGACCTGCCTTGGAAAGCTAACGATTTTTATAGACTTTTGTGAACTCACATGCTCCTAATTTTACCAAGGAAGGAATTGCAGCACCTCAATCCATTCTACAAAGTCTTGCGAAGGAAAGGCTGGGTGTAAAGCCAGCCAAGCTGGTAGGCACAAGGAGATAAGTACAACTGTGTTATAGGTGCACAGACACTGAAGAAGCTTTTCTCCGAGTCCTGTTTTGCAGTCTGGTATTTTGTAAAATGGCTCTAAGCTACCCGTTCTTTGCGATTTTTTCCATCTCGTTTGTGTTACAGAGCTGACTCCAAATTGCCATAGCTGTGTACATTTTTTATATTTTCTCCGTAAAAGGTCTTAACAGCATTGTATCTTGCTCTGTTCTTTCTAAAACATGTCAAAATGTCATTTGCTACAATAATATATCTAATGCATTTCTGGTAAAGTATTCTTAATGAAACAGTTTTCAAGTGTATGATACTGCAGCTGAGATTTCTCAGTGCGTTCCTTCCCTGGGCGGGCTGGAAGGTGCAGACCTCTCCCCTTGGGCATGAGGAAGCTCTGAACCGAAGTTGGTGGGATTCCGGAGTTGGGCAACGGAGGTGTTAATATAACAGTTGGTAGGTGCAGTTGTGAAAGACACGAGTTGGCCGCTTAGCACACGCTAACAGAAGGATATGGAACAACCAGCCGGCGTTGCACAGCCCCTGGGAGCTGCAGTTGCGCCATTTCCTTCCCTGCGGAGGGGAGCGGGCGAGGCGATGGAGCGGGCGGGCTGGCTTGGGAAATGCTGAGTTGCTTCTCTTGCATGAACGGTGCGAGTTCCCTGCTTTGCCCTTTTTATGTCAGTAGTAACTTCCCTGGCTGTGTAAGTCCCTTCGAAGTCTTCTCAAGGACTGAGCAAGAGTGCAGCGGGCAAATGCGAGTGTTTGGGCTGGTATCAACAGGCAGTGAATGAGCTAAGCCTGATGCTGTCCAGGAGAAATCCCTATTTTGCTATTCAGCCTTTCCAAAGATACTGTGACTCTGCTGTGTAAATTATGTAGTGTTTCAGGAGAGCCCACTGCCAGTTACCAGGGCTTTTGGATAGATGGTACCTGCCACGCGTGTGTCCATAAACCTTGCAAACGTTAGACTAGTCCCTCTTAACGTATTAATTATCTTAACATTATCGCTTAATCAGAAAATGGTAAAATGATGAAATAAGGTTTTTGGAGGAAAAAAGCCAGAAAACTCTGAGGCACTCCTGGGCAATGGTAGTGGACTTTTGAGAAGAAACATCAGCAAAAGCCAGGGCCAAACCCTGAGCCAGGGCAAATCCAACCCCGCAGCCAAGGCCTGCGGTTTCCTTCCAGCTGTGCTGCCATCCTCCGTCTGTTGCCCACAAGTGAGGGCTGGTTTCTCCATCATTTCGTTTACACATGTTTCAGCTCGGTGGGATTCAACCAATGTCCAAAACCTGATGATTTGGTCCGTAAAGTCCTTCCTCTTTGCAACCTCTGTGGGGCTGCAGCCCCAGTGAACTGGATAAATGAGAGCTGCACGTCTTATTTCTCAGTGATGTTACAGTATCGTAACTGTGGGTTTGCCAGGCTCGTTAGCAGGCAATTGAAAAGGTAAATCTCTTCCTAGCTGTATTTTACAGAACGATTGGCTTTGTCCTTCTTGGCTAGCCCAGTGTGTTCACGTGGGAACAGGTCAATGCTGAGCACTTGCCTCCCAGCTGATCTGTGCGCACTATGTTATTAAAGAACCTTAAAAGCTGTTTCTCTGGAAAATACATAATATTATTTGTGCTAATCACTAAAAATCAAATTATGATTTAAAAAATAACTGTCGAAGAATTTACTTGTGCAATTAGCAGCACAGGCTTTCATGGTGAAAATCAAGCTGGCACAACATAAACCAACTTGCACTCGCTATTTTATTCAGACTTCTGATCACTTGACGAGGCTGAGAGAAGAGGAATTTTGCCACAATGATTAATTAAGCTTTGTGTACACAGCTTATATTGTAGTATCGCTGGAAAATCGGCAGGTCGCGCTAGCTGATCAGCCAACAGGCATGGGTGGGCACGTCCTTTTCAGTGGCTCGCAGGCTGCAGGAGATCTGAGCACGTTGCCTTTCTTCTTTGCTAAGTATGAGCTGAAGATGAAGCTGAAGTTGTGCTGGTACACAGTTCTGCTTGAAGACTCCATCTCGAATTTATTTTGCCTTTTTAATATACTTGCTAAGCCTGAGTTAGGTTTTAGTGGGGAGGATGGAGGAACACAAAGAAAATGTTTTTGCTACCAATGTCCTGTCTTGTGGGGAGGGCAAAGCTCTGGCTGAATCCTCCAGAAGTCTTTTAATGCTTGGGGAAAAAGAAGGGAATAGCGCAGATTTGGGTTGCAGCCTTAGGCAGTTAGGACTTTCACAATTTGGGATCCCAGCTTATCTCTGGGACCTTGCGGTACAAAGTTACAAAATGAAAGGGATAGCAAGGAAAAGGATCCGTGCAGAACTGGTGCAGAAAGAAAGCAATTCTGCATGGCCTGAGTTTGCCAACTCTTTCCTGAAAAGCCTAGTTGCCCCTGTTCCTTCCACCGGCACCCTTTCCCCTCCTCTTGAATATTTCTAGGACTGTGTATTTTACCAGCCCTTTATTTCCTTCCCAGAGTCAGCTACAAATTGTATTTTCCCTTCTGCTACAACCAGTTATTTTTTTTACTAGACTGAGAAGATAAAGCTGGAGTTACTTATACTGTTTGCCCCAGCTGCTCTGTAACCTAAAATAGAAAGCGGTATTTACTTTTTCTTCTCTGCTGCTGGGTGACAGCTCCAGCTAAACCAGGAATTTTTAGCATTTGCCCTCTACCTCTCTCAGGTACCTGCCGGAGCATCCCGCATCCCTGCACCAAAGCACTGCATCTCCCTGCGCTGCTGGAAAAACTCAGATTAAATAATAGCGCCCTGAAAAGGTTTGTGAAACCAGTCTGTGGGGACAGACCAGAAAAGTGCTGAGCTGTTGTCGTTAATGTACAGGTGAAAACGGAGCAAAGCTGGTGGGTTGGGAGCAGCTCCGCCACAAGCCGGGGGGAGCACGAGTCCCTGGGAGCGGGGACTGCCGCGGGGTCCCTCTGGAGTGCAGGAGGGCAGGGTGCTGTGGGGAGGGCAGGGAGAAGGCAGGCTGGGGTCTCCCAGGGCGGTTTTGGCATTCGTGTTGCCCCCAGGGCCCTGGTGATACCTGTGGGCTGTGCTTTAGAAAGGAGGTGATGGGCTCTTCTGTCCCTGTTGACAGCTGAGGGAGGGGGAGGGAGACAAGTGTGGCCCAGGGAAGAGCTTACCTGTCTTTGCTGGGAAAAAGAAGTGTTGGATCACGTTTTCTTTCCCATACAAGGACTAAAATCAAGTAAAAATGTTAATTTTGCAGTAGAGTGTATTAAGGCTGGGGGCTCGGTGCCCTGCTCAGTCGGCAAGGTAGCTCAGTCTTTCGTTAGGCTTTGCACGGAGAAGTGGGGGCTTGTTTGGGACCTTCCCTTTTCAAATGTGCGAAGCTGATAACTAGGTTAAAAACTGGGATTTTAACCAAGTGAAACTTAGGTGGAAGTGTTTCTTTTCTGCGGGCAGCCGACTTCATGACAAAAATAAGAAAAAAAGTTGGTCGAAACTGGAAAACCCTGGGGACTTTTGCTGAAATGTTTCTGCTTTCAGTATAAGGAAAAGTTTTTTTCACAGAAAACTCAGTTGTATTGACTCGCCATCGATGTCTGGTTGCTATCTGCCCCTGCGGGTTTGGGCTGTATATTTAAATGGACGTGCTGATGCTTTATTCTTAGCAAAGTTAAAGTGGTTCCTGGGGAAGGTGAATGGGACACAGCAGGTTAAGCACTTTTCACAGATGTAGCAAATAACTTTCTGTAGTTTCTTAGAAAAAATAAATCTGCTGTCAGTCAGGACATACACAGCTCCCACTAGAGCAGCTTCCCTGCTTATCCGAGGCTGCAGTTGCGTTAGTAAATACGTGAGCCTGCGGCACTTGCAGAGCACTTTAGCCCTTGAGACTCCCAGTAGCATGTTGGTAGCCTTGGCCTGAAAAGCCCCGTCCTGTTAACAAGAGCTTGTTGTCCCGGGAAAGTCTTCAGCTGATTTACTAATGGAAAGAAATGCCTCACTTGGACAAAAAGAAGCCTGGCTGTGCCAAAGCAATCCTGAAGCAGGAGTCTGGGGAAAAGGAATGAGTTACTTCATTAATGTTGTTCTATGGTTTTGGTCATGGGCCCCAGGAAAGATTTGGGTTTCAGCTTTATACAGTTTTTTTCCCCCCAGCTGCGTTAAAAAAGCAGAGCCCAGCCCAAACGCTGTGACAGCAGCAAAGAAATTCAAAGCAGTATGTAGTGAAGCAGCCCTTTAATAATGTGACTTTTCATTTGCAAGCAAAGTGAAATTTCTGACTTATTGAAGAAATCTTTGTGTTTGGCTGCAAAGAGAGCAGAGAAGTCCAAGACGAGTGAGCTGCGGCACGGCTCTCTGCGGTGCTGCCGAGCATCGAGGATCCACCACCTCCCAGGCACTCGTCCACCCCCGCGGCTTCAGCCTTCGTCTACGAGTGCAGTGATGTGCAAGACACAATCACAGCTTTAAAGCGCGCCTTATACCTCACTCTGAGTCTGTTTATGTTCAGATAACCACCAGCATTTTGTTCCTGGATACTTTTTAGGTGGAACAACTCTTTGAGGCTCAGTGGCTTCCACTTTAGAGTGACTACCTATGCCCAAGCAATTTAATGAATACACAAGTGGGGGGCTGAAGGCTTTGCCCCTGATGCGCAGCCGCCCGTTTACAGGTTGGGAGTAGGATCTGTTAGGTCACAGTTCTGGATATGGACATGGGACGTAATTCCTCGGTAGACCCTTTGCATGGGCAGCAGGACGCCGATTTTCTCTCCCTTCTTGATGGGGCCGCTGTACTTGACGGGTTTGATGTAAAACATCTTAATGCAGAATCCTGTTAACAGGGGAGAGAAAAGAGGGGGAAACTGTTGCTCCTATGAAATGGTTTAAAAGCCTGGCAAAGTCATAATGTTCAGTAGCAAAACACAAATGACAATTAAACGATAAGAGATTCAGCAGCAGAAAAAGTTCCGGAAAATGCTGTGGTGCTCCTATAGCACCAAGAAGAGAGAATAGGAAAAGAAATAAATTAACATGGAGGAGGGTGGGGAAGGGGATTAAGGTGGGTAAAACTGCATGAGCAAGTCAGAGGCGGTTCTTTTAATTATTCAAAATGTGCAAAGGCACCAGCTTCATCCTTTGACTTTTTTAATAGAGGTGAAATGCTGTAATCCTTTCAATCAATTTTCCTGCATTAACAGAACCTGGATTTCAAAGTTACAGTTTTCATTTGGATTCACATGCAAGCACACTGCTGTTCGGGTTGGGTTCATGATTTTTGGCTCAGGTTAAAGCTCTACAGAGGAATCGGAGCGTTTTGCAATCAGGCTTTGCAAGACGCACGTCTTTCAGCTCCGGTACCTGATCCTGAAAGCTGGACGCCGTTGTCGATGGCATTGCCGTTTCCATAGGGCCGGGCTTGTCTGTTGATCTTCCCCGTGAAGGGTGCGTACACCACCGAGCCGTCCTCGCACACCACGTCCACTCCCCTGTGCTTCTTCCCTCCTCTGAGGAAGAAGAGCAAGGCGGGTTAGCTCGCGGCGGAGCGCCTTGCCAGCTAGAAACCCTCCTCTCACCCATTTTTTCATGCTTATTTTTATTTTAAGAAAGTTTCAAGCACAGCCATCTCCCGCCATGGCAGCCCAGGACCTGGGGTCGTTGTATCTGCCGCAGCCCTGGGAGTCGCAGCCTCTGATTTTGTTTGCAGGTTGACTTGAGCAGATTCTTGCCCATTGTGCTGCAGCAGCTAGAAAAGAAGAAAAGAGAAGAACAGAAGATGAAACCCACAAACTAGAAAGGGGATTTCCCAGCCCGTGTTGTTTAATCGATAGCAAGGCCCCTTTGGACTTTGCTGTAACCATGGATCAGGCTTCAGGGAACTAGAAAGTTGTTCATCTTTTAACGCAAGTTAAGTTTAGGGATGCAATGAAACAGCATTTTTGTGGTTTATGCTTTGTCAAATGACGTTGGAGGGTACTTAAAGCAGCGACTTCGAAGCAAAAATGCAGAACAAATAGATCTGGAGGGGACATCATGGAGTGACCCACTCCTCTCCCATTGCCCCAGGGCAGATGTGCTGCATTCCCATGGCAGACGTGGGGCTGGAGCTACGGGATGTCTCTGCCTGCAAGGTGACCTGAGCCACCTGGGATCTTGGGATACTGAACTGTAAAAAACAGGGCTGAGAGAGACCCACCAGGTCCATTCCTATTCCCTAATGGGGGATCCAGTCAAAACCAAAAGCTGTCATCTAGCTTTTACTAATTGCATTTTCTATCTCCCAGGGTTTCTATGTTGCTGTTTCAAAGTAGCAGCCAGTAGGGTAACATCCTCACATCTGCTATTCCAGACATCATCACCCACAGTCAAGCCCACGCTGATCCTACGGCCCCAGCGATGTCTGAGGGAGGGAGGATGTTTGCAGGGGGGAAGGGAGGAAAAGCACCCCCTGACTTGGGGGTTCTACAAGCCTCGGACAGCCCTGTTCCCCCCACCAGAACTACCGGGGTTTCCCAAGGGATGCTCCTGGGGCTCCCCGTGGAGAACGGGGCTGGTCTAGCAAGAAGCAGCGAGCTGAGGTTTATTCACGTGTGTGAACAGCTCGGCAGGCACCGTCCCCGTTGGGCTCCGGGAGGACTCGCAAACGGGGAAACGAGGGGCTGGCACCGAAGGTCTGGTGCTAAAAGGGTGCAGGAAATCTCTAATGCCTTCCTCGAGCAAATCAGCCCTTTGTTCCAGGGAGTCTTCATTTATTTTAATGAATTGTGTATTCTTTGTGAAATCAAAGGTGATGACATTAAACACAGAAACATCTCTGGGAACAGTCTGTGCTCAGCGGGCTGATCTTTAAGTAAAAAGGCTTTTAAGAAAACATGCATGCTGTTAGTAATTGATATGCCTCTGCTGACTCTTTCTTATTCAATCAACATTATTACTCCCACAAAATTTTGCCACAACTCTTCACCACATCTAAAAAGGATTTTTCCATAGAGGTTTCTATGCAATGCGAGAGGGGTTATTTTCAAAAGCAAAAAAATGGCAGAGAACAAATCAGTTCCTAAATCCTCACAGATACACTTCATTTAAAAAAAAAAAAAAGAAAAAAAGAGAAATAAAAAGAAGGCAGGTTACAACGAGCAATGTTTAACAAAATTCAGCTAACTCACCACTGGAGATCGCAATTGCGAGGATGACTGCTGTGACTCTCTGCATTTTCATGTGCCTTGAGAGCTCTGCTTTCAAAGTGAAAGGTCTAAAATACTTTGCTTTCTATTTATACATCCCAGCAGAGGCTGTATCCAAATTTTTCCAGCCAATCAGAAAATTTACGTGGCCTCAGTTCTTTTGCTTGCAGATTCAGGCCAACAGCAAGAACTGACAGCAGCCCTCGAGGAGGACCACCAGCCTGCCTAACTGGCAGTGTAGAGGCTCCAACCTATTTAGCAATAGCAGCTACGTGGTTTTGTTTGCTTTTGTTTACAACGAAACCATGAATATTAAACCCAAATTTTAAGGACAATTTGTAACTATTTCTCTTCATTCCTGCCTGTTGCACAATTCTGAAGTTAAGCAAGACAACTTGGGTGGAGAAAGGGAAAACTGTTCAAATGAACTTAAAAAAATATCTGGCCAGATGGATACCTTGCCCTCCCACCATGGCTGTTGCTTCATGGGAAGAAGTTCAGCCAGGTGCCACGCATCACACCCAACCTCATGCTGGAGAAATCTGATTAGGCGACCTGTGAAATGAGACCCTGGCACCCCATTTTTATTAGCCGGCTTCATTAATGCATCCCAGATATTACCATGCTGCTGCTGCTGAACCTTCAGCAGTAACAGTGGCAGAGGCACATGTTTACAATCTTCACTGTGCCCGAACGGAAAATGTTAGAGACCCTGTAATATTGTGGCTGAGCAAAATTACAGGAAATTGAAGAAGAAGAGAACACTGGAGCACGAACAAGGCCACCTCAAGTGTTGTTTCTGGGAAGGGAGGGAACGCGATGCCCTGGTTTACAGCCAGGAGCTGGAAGTTGTTTGTCTTCTCGGCCCTTTGGCCGCCCGGTCTGTGCCACTGGCAGCCACTGACCGTTTTGTTTCTCTGTGCCAACCCAGGAGCCCAGGTTAGACGCGGCTTTGGGTCGGGGCTCTCAGCCGGGATGCTGTGCTCTTGCTGTCTCTCTTTCGTGGCACCAGGTAGGTGAAAACTGGCCTTACATCCCAAAACCGAACCGAGCAGTTCTGCTGCACAGGATTCAATCCCCTCTTTGCCAGTGATGGAAGCATCAGCTGCCGATGAATGCCACTGAACAGAAGTTGTATTTCATGGGAAAAGAAGGTGAACCCATCGTGATGTCTTCAAGACACATGTGCTGCCTTCTCCTTTCCCCTTCTCCCAGTGAAGTGTCATCCAACTACGTTACCTATGTCTGTCAGGCAGTAATGGTGACGGGGGAACAGCATGGCTTGGGCAGAGCCAACACCTGAACCCAGCTGAAGCCTGGCTGGAGTGGGCTTCGTAGCCTCGTGGAGACCACGTGAGATGTTTCAGCTCCAGACAACCCACTGCAAATGAGCAAGACGAGGAGGAGGGTTGTGCCAGCTGTGCTACCCCAGGGCTTTTAAACCTGCCGCTGCCTTCCCACAGCCCACGCTCCCATTTGAATCCCTGCGTGGTGTTTTTCTCCAGAAGAAACACTCCTGGTTTACAGTTTTCCTGCTCGTCAGATGTTATGTGTAGAGAGGGGAAAAATCTATTTGACAGTAACATTTTGAAACAACATTTTGAAACAACAACAAGAGTATGTAGGAAAAAAAATGACAGTACCTAGCTCTCTGTGCAAGGCTTCTCGTGCCCAGGGCTTATCGATCCAGATAAAACTGCATTATCTTAAATTCATTTTGTTAATTACTAATTTTGTTAGAGACCTACCAATTGAGATCAGAGGAGAAAAGAATGAGTGAAGTAATTCTGTGCATTTCCTCAGAAGCTCAGAAAATGAGCTTTTTTCCCTAATTCTGTTACTAATAAATATCCTGAAGGCCAGATACTTTCTCAGTTTCAAGTTGCAGACTCAGTTTAGTGCAGTGGAGGTGAATGTACCAGGAGAGGCAACAGGAAAACCCACCAGGCATTCTTCAAAACCAACAGTAAGGTCTCTTGGCCATCGGCCCATGCCACCTCTGATATTCCCCTGACTCGGGAGAGCAGCAGAACAGCAAACTTCTGTTCCTGCCCGACACCAGCAGTGCCCCGATACACTTGGCCATTGCGGACTGTAGAAAATGTGCATCCGCTCGTGTGTCACACTGGGAAATTTGGGTTAAGAGCTTTTGGAAGTCTGGAGTCGCGGGTTGGATATTGGTTTCTCCAGGGTCTTTACTGCCTTGCTGCCTCTGGTGCATGGAGGATGGGAAGACTGTGAGGTCTGCAAGGCTTGACTCCATGCACCCCTCCGGGACATTTTTTGGCTTTGTTTTGATTTTGCTAACTGAGTTGAAAAGTTTTTACAGAGCTAATTGCGTGAATTAAACATGGTAAAGACTAAATTATTTGCTGACATTTTACATTATACCCTGAGATAAAGATCAGGGAGGTAAAGAGTGATTAATGTAGATTTTGTGTGAACTGTGCAAGAGCAGCGGATGCTTCGCCCGCCTTCTCTGTGCTCACCACACTGCGTTTCACGGGGGTTACAGCCTTATTCTGTGTCTGAACAACATGCCAAGGACTGAAGCCATGCACGTAACCTACCAATTTCTTCACATTTTCCTTGTGGCCAGCTGCAGTCAAAGTTTTGTTTTGTTTTGTTTTGTTTTTTCCTTAGCAGAAAAACCGGTTGCAGAAAGGTGGCAGCGATTGGCAGTTACTTAATTTTGCATTGATGGCAGGTGTGCGAAAGAGTTAAAGCAGGACAGGGGGAGAAAACCAAGGGCAGAGCCTGTGCGATGCAGGTGATGAAGGGCTCCTTGGGGAGGAGAAGGGGAAACCGCGTGGGAGGTAAGTGAGGCAGGACAGGGCTTTTCCTCACCTCACGTGGTGCTGGGAGCCACGAAGAAATAGAGGTTAAAATGTGTGTGTGGGAAGGGCAATCCTCTGTAGCAGTAGCTGCAGAGCCTGGGTAGCACGTATGTCTAGAGGGGAGAAAAACCCCAAACACTGCAGCTCTGTAGGCTTTGCAGGACACCCCGTGGTTTCTGAATACCCACTGTGCTGCGTTTGGGGGTAACGCCGGGGGAGGTCAGTGTCTTGCTCGCTAAGAGGTGAATAAGTAGCAAAATGGTAAAAAGCTCACATGCAAGTAAGCACCGCGGCGCAATCAAATGAAATGTAGTTCGAATAAGATCAAATTTAAAAGACAATGACATTAAATCCTAGCTCCAAAACCCATTAAACTCACTAAAAGCAATTTCCAAAATTGTAACCATGCTGGGATCTAATAAAGTTTTCATTAAAGAGGAAGGGTTTGACTCAGCTGTCACTTAGCGATGTGAAGGTTTTTTTCCCCTGTTGTGGAAGGGATGCAAATAGCTGTAATAGTTTCCTTTCTGTTTTACCAAGTCGCAGGGCATGACTGAGTTTGTTGGCAGTGCTCTAAAGGTTGTGAATTCTCAGCCCAACTAACTTATGCTAAAAATGCATAATCCCTCCCACCCCTTCAATTTTGAGCTTTTGGTAACAGGTATGCTGAAGCTCACAGCCTGCTCTGGTTTTTGCTTTACTGGAATTACCCACCATATGCACCCAGCAGACAGGAGCCTTCTCGTTGTCCTCTGTTCATCACTTAGTACAACCTGAAACACCTACGTATGCTTAGAAGACCTTCGGATTAAAATAGAATGGAAGCCCTGGGTATGGGTAGATTGCAGTAAAGAAGAGAGGGCAGTTTGGTTACCTAAATGTCAGGTTTTTGAAATATCCAGATTGTGCAAGATTCTCGTTTAATTTCTAGGGAAGTAAGCCCCAAGGCACGGTGCTACAGATGTCTATTATCAATGTCTTATTTTTCTTCTCTTTTTTTTAGTGATGGCAAATGCCACATACGAGCCGCTCAAGGAGATGACAAGCTGTGATCCCATGTGCCAGCACACTTTACCCTTGCTGTGCTGGGTTGTGTTGCCCAAGTTTCCTAGAGGCTGCCGAGTGCATAAGAGGGCCTGAATTAGTCAAAAAGCTGTCTATGTGGATAAAACTTATTGCTTCTGTTAATTATGCTTATAAAAAAAAAAAATTGGAAGAACAGGGTGTCGTAGAGAGCGCTCTGGTGTCCAAAAGCAGCTGTTTCATCTTCCTCCCCTTCTCTGATAACATCTTGGACCTTTAAAGAAATAGGAACCAAAAAATCTTTTTTTTATAGTTTTTTAAATTTTTTTAAGAGGCAACATTTTTGTTGTTAGCCTGTAATGGATTCCTGAAATGCAGCATCCAAGTGGTGTAATGGGCACTGAGGGAAAGGATGGTAATGAAACCCAATTTAATTAATGAGTGTAATTTAGAGAGAAACTTTATTGCAGAGTTTCACAGGAAATAGTTTAGAAACATTCAGCCTGTGGAAAAGAAGGGTTTTGTGGTTCCTCAAAAGCCTTGCTTCAATCCGTAGAAACACACAGCGGTTTTTTATTAGTTAATGTGAGCAACCGAAGATGCTGTGTGCAATCATCAAGACGCACTTGTCTCTCCAGCGCTTCCCCAGCCGATGGAGAGCTGCCTCGGGCTGTCCCGCCCGGGCGAGGAGCACTTTGTGAGGCTTTGCACCCAGTATTTAATTCGGTCCGCTGTTAGCTTTAAACCCCGCAGTTTACTGTGCACAGCTGCCTGTTGGCTCTTGCAGAAAGACATTTCTGTGGGGTCCCGGGTCCCCGTCAGCGTGGCAGGGTGCAATGGGATGAGCTGCACGGCCACGTGTCCCTGCCCTCTCGAGATGCCCCTCGTGTCGCAGGGTAACGGTCACCCTCTGTGTATTCTCCACCCGTGGCCTTGTCTCTGCTCTTGCCCTGTTGCTGGGTTTGGGAGTATTTTGGTATTTTTTTTTTCCTTCCAAAAAACCTGCTGAGCAGGAGCTCATCTTGGCACAGCTGGGCTCGGCCAGGAGAAGCCTGTGGAAAGCTGGTCCCAGCCAGGTCCTGGCTTTGGACACCTGAGAAACAGGGAAGGGCAGCACTCATCCTCCAGAGCATAAAGGTGTTCGTGAGATGAACTGGACTGTGCAGGGGACGGTGAAAACGGCTGGGCTGCCACTGCCCTCTGATGGAAAGCAGGCGAATACAGTCCTGCTGAGCAGCCTTCCTCATCTCCCTGGACATATAGAGAGAGATAAAATGTCTCGGTGTGTGTATATATATTTTGCCACCTGTACTGCTCCTTCTCTGACTAAGGGAAGCCCAGCCCCAGTGCTGGAGTTTATGGGGATGCTCACCAGCACCTGCCCACTGGGACTGGGATCAACTGGTATGTGCAGCCACTGGCTGCTCAGATGCCCCATGATCCTTTTTTCTTCCTTTTTCTGCTTTGCATGTGCAATCCCTCCCATGCCCGTGTGCTGAGGAAGGGGTGCGGAGTGCAGAATGAGTCCCCTGCCCCCTCCGGGGACGTGCTCTTTATCTGACATTAAATGCTGACCTGGTGGCTGCTATTAACAGGGGTTCGTGGGCAGAAATGAAACGCTGATTTGCTTTTCCTTAATTGCACATCTACATGCTCCCACACCTCCTGCTATGCTCCAGCACCTTTGCTTTCATTTGGAAGAGGGAAGAGAGATGTTTATCTTGCCACAAATGGTTTAATTCGAAATCCCCAATCAGGTCTTGTGGTGTCCAGGATCCCAAATCTCCCCTGTCCAGATACCCCGGCCTCCAGGATCAGCCCATAAACAACTTCTCAGTACTTTGGCATTAGCAGCATGGAGAACTGCAATATACTGGGTATTTAAATACGGAAGCACATAAAGATGACTATAAAAATAAGTGATACGGCTGTTGTGGTGATTCTTACTCTTTTGTGTTCAGCAGATTTTCTTTTACACTTTAAAAGGAGCTGTTGTTTGACTGTAAAAAACTGCAGACAGAAAATGTGGTGCAGGAGTTGAGGCTGGGTTTGCTGATGGGCAAAGGCAGATGCTGCCCATCGCCCTTACCTTTGGGCTGGCAGAGCCCTGCCCTCTCACAAATAAAGACTGAGAATGGCCCCTTGGCAGGTCTCTGAACGGAAACCATATAATTATAAACCACTGTCTAGCCTAAAGTACTGCTAAGTGTTTAAGCTATCGTATTTCCACGGCTCATTCAAGGGTATTTTTAGTGTTGGTGGAAAAAGTTGCTGACTCTAGGTCAAGTAATCCCTCCTAAAGTCTATGGTTCTGATTCGGGGAAAATTAACCATTTGCTTAAATGTTTGTTATGATGAAGCCTCTCTGCCTTCCTCTGCCCAAGCCTTTCCATGGAAGAGGATTGGGCCTGGGGTACAGGTACAGACAAAGACGACCGGCTTGCCTTAACATTCAAAGTAGGAAAGTCTGCTACTGCTAAAATGTAGATATCTGTCTAAATATCGTTTGTCTTACATACCTCCATTGCACATACCTGCTTTTGCCAGAGCGGAGGCAAGCAGCGAAGGAGCTGCTTCCATAGGCAGTGCCTTGGCCAAGGCTGTTCCTGGCTCATGAATCCAGTTGTGCAGCAGAGCTGGCTCAAGAGCTTCGATTTGTTTGTTTTTAACACAAGTCTCTTGGTAATGATAGGAAGGCATCGTTAAACTGTCGCTCACCCAGCAAAGAAAAAAGCCAGAAGTTGGAGGTTTGTGTAGTGTTTGTTATCTTGTTTGTGTGTTTGGTGATTTATTGATCCATGGTCATGGCTGATGGTCGCCGTCACACCACTCTGGTCCCTCCAGCTCAGGGCTGTGTGAAAGCCTCCTGAAGGAGATCTGTGCACAGGGTGAGCGGTCTGGTGGGCTGGACCCACAGGAGGGTGAATGCAGCAGGGAGAGCACGTTGGCCAGCACCATGGGCAAAGGGCTTAGCCTGCTTTTTCATGGGTGTCATGGAGGAGGCAAACTTCCAGGGGACATCTGAGGAGGGTTGGGTGGAAGAGGTCTTCTGCACGCAGCCAAACAGGGGACAGGGCAGGGGACCGGCTGGAATGTTTGCTGTTGGCAGCAGAGGCGAGTGGTGCTGGCAGATTGGAGGTGGGCGCTGATGGCTTGACAGCTTGTGGAAGATGGCCAGCGTGGGGATGTGCCTTGAGATGGAGATGAATCGGCAGGTTTGACGTGACAGAGGGGGAGCCATGGAGAGAGGAGTGGTGTGGTTACATTGACAAGCCAGAAAATGAGCCCAGGATCCTCTGAGTGAGGAGACATCCTACCTTGGAACCAGAAACACTGAAACCAGAGTGGACTATTGAAGTGACCCCAATTAATTCTAGTTTAAACTAGAAAAATCATCCCATTTAATTTAAACGCTGCCAATGAGGATCCAACTCTTTCTTTTGGGCAACTCACCTCAGACTTGAGGACATGAGCACACCCAGGGTCCCCCTTGCTGCATTTGAGGTGACATAGCTGCTTTGCGATACCTTAAATGCCACTTCCAGCGGTATCAGCCCCTCGCTGCTGAACGCGTACTTCAGGTTAGGTAACTATGCTGCACCATTGAGAGAGGGTTTGTAAATAACTCCTCCTTGCGCCACTTAATCCGTAGTTCATTCCCTGCCCTTGTATTTTATTGCTTGGGTTGCTGATAACTTTCCTGTGTGGCTTCACTCGGGAAAACAGTCTTTTCTGCTACGCATTTCCTTCTGTTGGCACATGAGGATTAATTAAAACCTCCCTAGGCTTTGTTGCTTTGATGCAACGAGGCTAGGGAAGATTTTTTCCTTTTAAGAAACAATCAAGTGTCTGCAGGTAGTCTGCATGCTCCTGCAGCTCCGATAAGAAATTCCTACTTGTTTGCAAGGTCCTTCTTGGACACACAGCTTTGGTTTAGTCCGTCGTATTGTGAAATGGGGGAGACCTGCGGCTCTGGAAAACCTCACGGACTAATGGTTTGTTATGGAAAACCCAGAGCGCTTTATTTCAGGCCATGGTTATCCAGCTCAAGAGCTGTTTTGCCCCAGCTCTCAGTTTTGCCCCATTGCCCTCAGAAGTAGACCATGTCCCACCAAGAGCTGTGGGGTGAGTCCAGCTCACACAGGGCTGTGGATCCCCAAAACCTGGTGGAGGGGGGAGGATGCCCTGGGCCATTTCAGCTGGCTGATGGGTGTTCCTTGGGCAGCGAGGGGTGCTTTGTCCCTCTCTGGTGTTTCTGACCCAGATGTGCCCAGACCAGGAGCGCTGGACACATCTTCCCTGTTTGCTCCTGGATGCTGCTGCAAGGCTGTCCCCTGAGCCACTCTCAACGATACTTAGGCTAAAAGATGCTTAATTTTATTGCTGGAAGCAAACTTGTCAGCTGCCCATCCTTTCCTAGTCGTGACTTGATGCTGGATTTATCACTCCTGGTACCCAGAGCACAGTTTGCACTGCTGGTCATCTCTAACCGGGATGAGAGCTGCTTTGAGCCATGTTGTGGTTTCATCTGTGCTGTACAACTGGAAAGACGTCTTCAGGAAAAATTGACTTCTCCTGTCCAGGACTTCATACAATGTACGCAGCTTGTCTGACGGCCTCCTCGGCAGCCTCCGGCAGAGGGTGCAGTGGCTTTTCGTGTCTGCACAGCTGGTTTTCGGGGAAAGGACGGCTTCATCCCTCACTTCTGTTTATTCTTTTTTTAAAAGGGAAAAAGAGGTTGCAGGGCCCTCTTGCTGTCTGAAAACTGGAATTATTTAATGCCCATATCAAAACCAATCTCTACTTAATTTTAGAGAGAAGTAGAGCAGTATTATAGTTCATTCGGAAAACACTCTGTGTGAAACGCTTGTCAATAGGCAACAGACAGGAGGTTTGTAAGTGTCCTTTCATATTTAATTTTATATGCTTTTATGAAACTTTTACGTATCAAATTGTGTTGGGGTTGTTAAAATCTTGTAATGCTTTTTGGGGTGTGCTGTTCCCCATGTTTGCAGCAAGGGCAGGATATTGCTTTCCCCACGTTACGAGTTCTCAGCGCCACAGATGCCGCAGGAGAGCATTACCTGGCAGATCATTTGAATCTTTATACTCTTGCTTTCAAAATGCACATGCTGTGCAAAGCTAACTCTCCTTTAAATCAAGTACGAAACCTCTCCCAGCGCTCAATGACTGCTCATTCCAGTGTCTGTATGGACTGACATGAGCTTTTTCCCCAGGAATAACAGGCTTTAAAAACTGCCCACACAATGCACACAGTTGGGAGGGAGGAACTTGATACCACAATTATGAAGCCCTCCTTTGTAGGACCGGGTTCAGAAGTCGCTTGGTAATAATCCTTATATCAACCAGTTGTGAATAATTTCTTTGCCACCAAGGGTCAGCCAAACAGTGCTGGAGAATTGCCAGGGATCAAGCAGTTGCTTTGGCCAGCAAAGTCTGTTCTGACACTTTAAGGAAAAAAAAAAAACAAAAACAAAACAAAACAAAAAAACCCAACAACAAAAAAAAACCCAACCCCCCAAAAAAACAAACCAAAAAAAAACCCCCCATACACTGGTCCTGCAAAAAGCCAGCGGGCATTTTGGCCCTGCTTGGGCAGGAGCAGCGCCGGTGTGAGTTGGGCAGCCTCGCTACGTGCTTGCGCCTTTCTATGCTGGCGCCCGGTGAGAAGTGGCAGAGGATAAGTTCACTAGATTACAGACCAGGGCTTGATGCTGAGTTGATCAAGGGCTTGTTATTCTCGTAGCAGTGGGCTTTTGTGCTGAGTTCACCCACTGGTGAGCAGTGCGACACGAGCGCCAAGTCTCTAGAAGGTTCCGAACCCCTTTGTAGCGGTATGGGGATTTATTTATTTTATAGTGCCAGTTATGATTGACAGAAATTGGCATGGGGATAATGAGGACTGCTGCAAAAATGATCTGAGGGTTTGCAAAACCTGCTCTTTGCAAACATCCAGCATGTAAACTGTATATCTCAAATGGCATCGGGCTTTCGTGGTCTCTTTAAGACCTGGAATATTGCAACTCAGTGCAGCCTAATTGGATTCAGCCTCCTAATTCAAGTCTATATTCTCTTCATAATGAGCTACAGATCTTACAGAGATTATTGACGGGATATCGGTGAATGTGTTGTGAGCAATGTGCCAAATTTATTCCTCTTGCAAAGGAAGAGAGAGCCAAGACCTCGGCAATGCTGCGTGCTGGCTGCACCCAGGCAGAGCACCCCTCATCGCCTCGGCTGCTCTCACAGCCGTGTGCATTAACCTAATGAGGGCCAAAAAGTGATCTAATTCCTTCAGGAACTGCACTGAGCAACTCAGCTCCCATATGCAGACCTGCTGCTCCCGCTGACATCTTAAGGCCGTGCCAAGGACCTCTGGTCTGGGTACAGCCTGGGACCACGTGCTCTCCTGCTCATGGCTGTGTGATTTATCTATTTATTTTGAGCTGTCTCTAGACATCACTAAAGGGCTTGCTAATGTGTTTGAAAAGCCCATTATTTCTCTAAAAGGAGAAAATTTCCTCATTTAAATGTGTCAGTCTTTGTGTTTATGTGTGCCAACATGATCCTTGTTGTTACACCAGGACTTGGACAACTTCCACTGAACCTGCTCAGATGTGTTGGGCTCAGACGATCTGGCTGCAAGTAAGAGGCACAAACTCAGCAGCTCCTTGATGCTGTTCTCCTGGTAGAAAGAGAAAATGAGTCATTCCTGCTTCCTCCTTTCCTTTCTGATGAATGGGCTGAGAAATTGGGTGAACTTCCCACATCTCTGAAAGAGGAAACCAGCCAGATGCTGGTCAGTATTCCTGCTTCCCCATTACTTGTGCTGTGAGTCAAAGCTGACCCAATAGGAAGTGGCAGCATTTTAATTTTTGATGGTCGTTTCTCTGTGAGCCTTCCCTTTGCTCTGAGGATGTCCCAAAAAGCTGTGGCAGAGCAGTACAGAGGAACCTGATCTCTGCAGGACGATGGCATCAAAGCAAGTTGGGATTAATTGATGGGGAGGGCAAGATGAGATAATTTCACCCACTTCTCAAATTAAATGCTTGTTTTCCTTCTTCCTTGCCTCCCATGGCCCCTTGGCTCAGAGTGGAGCCATGGTGGGTGAGTGCCTCAGCAACTCTGTTTCAGCGAATGCCCCATGGGATGCTCTGATTTTAGCTCCAATGGTGTTTTCAGTGGGAGAAGGAACCAAAAAGATATGAAGACCCCTGAGACCTTCCTGTGAGATTTCTTACAGTCTTAGGGAAACTCAAAATCTTATTCAGACATGGGGGGAAGAGGAGGGGAGTTGCTAGGGCTCTTCTGCAGTGAACCTGAGGTGTGAGCTTGCCTCTGGCAAAAGGCTGTCCACCGCTCAGCTCTGATGATAAACAGTCCTGAACAGAACCTTCAGGCGACTCTTGCTGGTAATTAATAGGTGACTAATTAGTACTTGTAGGTTGGAGTCCATAGTGGGTATTTCCCTAATGACCAAAGCAAGCCGAGGCTGTGGCGTGCAAGCGCGCCGACTGAGCTGCATCCTGTGCTCTCCATCCCTTCAGGGAAGGAAGGTTCGCCCCACTGCCTCGCCATGCTTCCTAGCAAAAAGTTCAAATCCTAACTTCACTGTATATATTTTCTTCAAAAATGGTGAGGAATGTTTTCCTACTGAAATGTTATTCCACCCCTCCCTGCAAGCGAGCCTTCATTTTCATTCTCTTTGAAAAACGTACATCTCATTTCAGCTCTGTCTCTGTCATGGTCTCAATCTTTTGCATTTGCAGTTAATTTCCTACTTCAAAGAAAAACAGAAAAGTCTTTGATTTACTAGATTGGCTAAATTCAATATCTTTCCCAGAAACAGTGGCTCAGTGTTTCCTAACAATAAGTTCAAATGTCTGAATGATATAATTTCTTCACTTCTGACACTCATCAAAATCAGCATATTGTATCCAATTTGGTCTCCTTCATATCCCCGTGGCAAGCTTAGCATAAATTTTATCCACTTTAAACAATAGTTGTGTTTGCCACACAGTGTCCTAAAGCTGCAAGGTCTGATTCGTGATACGAATAACATGCACAGTTGGACACCTACATTAAGTATGTATGATGAGATCACTTCCAGTAAAATCTTGAAATGCAGTAATGTGAAAAACATCTGGTTGTTGTGCGTTTGATTTAAAGTTGGAAGACTTGGACAAAGGGACTATACATTTATTAATGAGTTCTGTGCTTTATGGAGGTTTCTGTGCAATTTACTCATTAGACTTCAAAGCAGGAAATTATACAACCTCTTCATTGAAATTAGCTTATTAGACATCAAAAGTAGGAAAAAATATGATCTCTTGGTGGAAATTAATTATTGCATTGGGTTGTTTTTTTTTAAAAAAAGTCTGAATTCAACATAGCAATTCCCTCCTACAAACCCACCACCCATGCAATACGTGTGTGCATGTTTATGCCCCTGTGTGCCGAAAACGAAATGGGGAAAAAGATTTGGATGTTGGGAGTTGGTCACACCAAGCCCTGCTGATTCCTTAGCTGGAGATGCTGGTGCCCGTACAGGAGAGGGGGCCCAGGGGCTCCCGCGGCACAATCCTGTGGCCTGTGCCAAACGTTTAGAGCCGTGTGGGGTGGCTATGTGATTCTCTTCCCCAGAGCAAGGAGGAAGCACCATCTCTCCCAGCGCCCCTCACCCCGGTTAGTCCCTGCCATCACCTTTGTGCCCTCTGCAGAGCCCGGCAGTGGTCGTTGTGGGGCTCGGCTGCAGCCCGCTGCTCCGGGCTGTCGTGCAAGAATGACTCGGTGTCTGTGTCTCCCCAGCAAAAATGTACAGTATGTTTGAGGCGTATCAGTAGCGAGCTGCGGTAACCATGGAAATCCGGCTGTTTAGCAAATTGTAGAGAGGAAAATTCAACAGAGATGGCCAAGGGGATGAATTAGAGCTGCCCCTTGGCAAGCACGGCATAGAAACTGGTGGTTTTTTTCTTCTTTTTTAAAAAACAAAGCATGTATGCATGTGAAATTTCTAATTTTTCATTCACCGCTGACTGTCTGCTCTGAGACGTGGAAAATATTTGCAGGGGTGTTGCAATGTCTCCCACGTTTCGTTTGCGGTTCCGCCTCGCCTTGCCGAGATGGCCTCTCCTTGCACCGTGGGCGCCGCTGCGGCGAGGTGTCCCTCGCCACCTCTGCCTCACGGAAATGTCCTCTTGGCAGCCCCAAATTCACATGCTCTGAGGGGAGATCCCCAAACACAGGGAAAAAGTTGCTGGAAATGCTGCCAAGGGCCAAACGGGAATACAGAGGGGCTGAGGGTGTGTGACCCCTTCGTTCGCCGATCACAGCTGGGACCTCTCTTTCTATACATAAATCTTTGTATGTGACCTCTTGGTTGGTCTCCCACTGTGCCGAGTTCCTCACAAACGTCCAGTTATGGTGTTTTGATCATTTTTCAAACGTAGGAGCTGCGATGGCAGATTAACTCTAGACTGGAAAAATCTAAGAAATGTGGATTATAAGAGATATTGGTGTTTCTGAAATTGTTTTGTGCTATATTCTCTCTGATGCTGCTTAAAGGTGCATTTGCTTCTGTATTTTATTTGGTACTGCTAAGGATTTTGCTGCATTAATCCTTAGTTTCTTATAAATTGCTAAATATATATATATAGAGAGAGAATTATGATTTTAGTCCCTATAACCTCTGCTGTAGAGAACCATGGATGGCAAAGTGATACATCTCTGCAGCAGTCACTGTATTGTCCTTAGAAATATGGGCAGCCAACCATGCATAATTTAAGCAGTTTATTCAGAAGAACAGTTATTTTGATCTTCCCTCAGGCTGCCTTTTTGGGCTGCAGATGCAAAAATCCCTTGGCTTGGGCGCAGCAGGGTTAAATAGGACCAGTGGGGATAAATAGGACCAGCTTCCACCCGATGTGCAGTTCGCCACCAGAAACAAAGATGTAAACCTCAGGAGTTTTTGTAAACCTCTTTCTGACCAGTCATTTTTAACTCAGCTTGCTCTGGCTTTTTATCTTTTGGGTCCAGCAGTGTTTCAAACGCGGCCAAGGTTCGACTCGCTGCATTCCCCTGCATGGGCTGGGGAAACGGCTGAGAAAACCTGTCCTCTGGATGTGCAGACAATTACAAATGACCAATTACTGGAAAATATTCTTCTAATGAAACCGTCTGTATACAGTCTGACTCATCTGAAAGCAGACTAAGAAGACAAGTCACCTCTCATGTTTAAAAAAAAAAATAGGTTAGCCCCATGTATAAATATTCTTTTCAAGTAGCCCCATTACTATATACGTAAGGCATGTTCTGCTGAGCCCGCTGTGGGCTGGTTCCCATGAAAGCACAAGCAAGGCACGATAATCCCAGCTTCTACAGAACATCTGCTCTACGTTTTCACATGATTTATGGTAACATGTTGCAAACATATATGCATATGTGTGTGTATATATATGAAAGAATAATACATTAGCACTGATCAAAAATCCTGTTTATTACTCTAATGCCTACATGGCATAATAAAATAAGAAGAAAACAGCAACTCCATTGATCATCTTCAAAACCAACTGCACTTTATTTTTCTGTATGAAAAGATCATGGAGAGATTTATATACAATACTTCTTTATTCCTAGACTTACCCAAGACTAAGGTACTTCGGAGGAGTACAGATCAGCTTTGGACTATATGAAATCATTTATCTTGGTGTAATACCAATGCAGGCCTCTATTTAAGAGCTTACAGCGTTTACAACATTAGCTCAAATTCCTCACATTAGGCTCTTAATTTGCTCTTTATTCTGAAAAACGTGATAGCCCTTGGAAGAAAGGGAAATGTTTTTTTCTAGATAAAGAGAAATCTGAGCTATGACTCAGCAGGAAATTTTCTTGATGAGTGTCTTACAGACTAGATTTCACAATTTTTATGCTTTTGAGTTTGCTTCTCCTCACTCTACCTTTCTTTTCTTTTGTCCTTTTAATGGGAAGGACTTTTTCTTCCTCCTTTTCTGCTTTTTACAGTCTAAGCAGAATATGAGGCAATAGCACCAGGGACTAATGTTAGTGCCAGACTTTTCCCAGTGGGCAGACAAAATGGGAAAGTCAAATTCTAGCTGTAAAAAATGAAAAATCCTCAGTGAAGACGCCCCAGGGTCTAAGGCAGCGCTTGGGCAGGTACTCGGCTACCATCAGTGCGTATGGACTGGTGAGCAGCAGCGAGGCATCTCCATTTCACGGTGCTGCTGGTTCGTTAGTGTGGGTATTACACTGGGATTGATAGTCTGGTGAACCTGCTCGTAGTTGCAGGTGACAATCTGATGTAATAGCTTAATTCCAGATATTGCACGGCAATAAGCAGTTGTGATATTTTCCGCTCTCTCTCCTCTCGCCGTTCGTGCTAACCGTGATGATTTCATCCTCCCACACGTAATACCCAGAGCCGCAGCCTCGGGTCCCCTCCACGCCTCCGCCGGCGGCTGGGAATGAGAAGCAGCCCTCGACAGCAGCAAGGAGTCTACTGTAGGTACCGGGATGCGGATGAATCACGGCCTGCAATTATGTCAGACTCCGCAATATGTTTCTCATTTGCTGAACTAAGGCTTTTATGAGACAATACTGCAGTGTGTGCAATGTAACAGGCAAGAGAGCTGAAGGATAGCAGGGAAGCCAGAGCAACAAGAAATAAATAACCCATGGTTGGTATGGACCCTGCTTCCTTTTCTAATTTTTAGTTTAAATCCAGTCACTTAAATGGCATTGGACTTATCCTCCTAGTAAAATCAGTATTGCCACACATCCCCCTTTCTTCCTTTAGGCTACTTAGAGCCTTCCAATGTTTAGGAAAGAAAAATTCTTACTTAATTAATCATCCTTAAAAAATAATAATTGGCAATTATGTAATGGAGTTCTTCATTAATCCATTAATCAGAATATATGGGCACATCAGGCTCTTGCTGCTATGACCGAGGAATCCAAAACATTTGCTTGGTGCAGGTTATTAGCCCTGTTTTCAGCCCGGGCCATGTGCTGAGGCGTGGTGCAAATCTGGGGGGCCGTGGCCAGGACCTCCCCCAGGGCTCCACGCCTGGTGACGAGCGGTCCCCGTTTGCAGGCTCTCCCCAGGCCATGGAGCAATCGCAGCCGCCGCAGGACTCTCCCCACACGCGGGGATATAAACACTTGATGTAAATCCTCAAGTGCTCGTAATGCCATTTTTTTGCATCGACTATTTTGGTTAAGAGCAGGATAAAGTTACTGGAAAATGAATAACCGCTGTTACAAGTGTCAAAGCAAAACATTTGCAGAGAGCTCTGCTCCCTGGTTTCACCTATCTCATTTTTCACTCTGGTTTTCTGTCCTTCCATCCCACCTCGCTCCCCAAACTGGAGCCAGTGCCTGGAGGGTGCTGCGTTTCCTGAACCAGATGTATCGCTTACTGGAAAAAATTGCATGGTTTTGTCCTTCGTGGGGAGGAATAAGGTTACATTTGTGTTTTCCACCATACTTGTCTGCACCTCAGGAGAAAACCGAGTTGTGGTCCATTTCTGAGATATTTGCTCTCCATCACTGAGATGAGGTGTGGGAGGAAGAGGAGGAGGAGGAGGCAGCCTGAGGCATACAGGAGGGAGCAACTGGGAGACGTTCGGTGGTGGGTCGGGGTGCGTGCAGGCTTGGGGATGCACAGGGCTCAAGGGAAAGGAGAAGTGCTGTTATACTAGCGCAGGGAGATCCCAATATTGCAGATTTGTGGGGCTTTGGTGAGGTTTTCTTTATGTCCATTTGCTTTAAGCCAATTTAATTTGCCAATTTCTATGAGAGGCATTCCCCATTGGGAAAGGAACGGGGAGCAATGGGGCAGGGCTGGGGGATGGAGAAATGAACTCATCTCCCGGGGGGGAAAAGGAGAAAGAGGGCTTTGGGAGATGGGTTTCTCCAAATTTCCTTGGAGAAGCACCCTACTTCTGAGTGCCCAGCGAATGTGTGTTAGGGTGTGCTGGGAAGGAGAGACAGGTCTTGGTTTGGAGAGTGCTAGCGGTCCTTTCCTGGGCTCAGGGATGTGACTGTAGAGGAGAAAAAAGGAAATAAATCATCACTGGGAACTGTGTGAGAGGCAATGAGCTGTGTCAGCACTTGTGGGCTCGCCGTCAAACAGAGCTGCGTCTTCTAGTGGTTTTATCGGGGGAAATTGGGAAGACTGGTTCTCAAGCAATGTTCGCCTGGGCTGGCCGTGGTGGGCTCACGTGGATGACCTGAATCTGGGAAGGATTCAATCTCAGCTGCCTTTCAAATGGGTGTGAGCGATCCTCTGCAAAACTGGTGGCTTTGACTTAAAATGAGGCACTAATGTCTTTGAGGAGGTATCTGTATGTTCTTTCACAGCATATATTTGTATTGTTTTGCAACGAAACCTCTTGGTTTGGGATTTTTCCTGAGTTGCTCTACTTTCCGCTTCACCCATTTACGGTACATTGCTGCAGGAGCAATGCTGATGCTGAAGCTGGTTTCACATCAGGCAGAACATCTCAACCCACAGCAGCTCTGCAGCATGGAGAGGTGAGCAAGGTCTGACTTTCTGGTTTATCTGGCAAATATCCAGTGCTGTTCTCAGGCTGTGCTCAAGAGCAGTTTCCAGAGGCGTTGTCCTACCTCCCCTGGTGCTTTGGGTGTCCCGATCAGGCACCTCGTACCCGATCGCTGAGGGTCCCGCTGAGTGGGGGACGGGAGGCTCCAACCCAGGCTGTGGGCTGGATCCTGCACGGGTCACCGTTGAACCCATAAATGAGGAATAAAGCTCCAGGAGTCAAGGCTTTCGTCCTGTCAACCTGGGAGAGATTTGCCCAGATGACTTACATTAATTTTAATGGAAACTGTGTGCGGAAACCACAAGCTTAAATCAAGAAGATTATGTCAAAAGAGCAGACTTTACATTCATAAATCCAAATGACAGACTCCAAGTGGGTTTTTTTGCTCACTGCAAAGAACCCATCGCTATTTTCAGCTTCTTAAAGCTGACACAATGCCCAACCTTCATGGGGATCAAGTTTTGAAATGGTTTTCGTAATTCAAAGGAAAAAAGGAAGAAATCTCCCCAACCAGGGTCATGTTAATAAGCAGCTACATTAAAAGAGCAGTTCTCGGAGACTTCAGCACAAGTTTTGGCTTGGCATCTCACTGCAGCCTCTGTGCCAAGGGGGGATGAGCTGCTGAATATCATTTCCTTGTGGTGGTGTGGTTGGGAGCATGGCAAAGGATGTTGCATCAGTCCATCCCGCCTGCCCATCCCAGCACGGAGACTGGCACTTTCCATGGAAGAAACAGCCTGTCCTGGCCAGCTGCACTTTTTTAATTCTATGCATCAACTGAGATGAAAGGAGGGAAAAATACAAACATCAGGAATCTCCACAACGGGTAGTATTGATTATTCTGAGGATACTTTTAGCCTGGAAAAGTACCTCCTGAGCTTGTGAGGAGCTGGGGGTATAAGAAAAATCCAACATAGCAATCACAGACTGATCAAAATGCAGTTGAAGAAGGGTGTGAAATTTAATGTGAGTATTGCAACAAGTTGAGAAAACCATGATTCATCTTTGGGCAAGCAGAAAGGAAGACCTGGCTCTTCCAGGCTTGGAGCCGAAATCCTGTTACGTCGTGTGCTTGAGAGCCCCTCGACACGCAACTCCTAGCCTTCTCCTTTAGCAAGACAGAAACGTCATAGATTTCCCTCCCTTCTATCCTGACCTGCTCCCAGAAAGCCCTCCTACCTGCCTGGCTTTTCCAAAGCCATCCTGACCTCGGTGTCTGCTCAAGTTCGTACCTGGCTCCTTGGGGCTGGCAATGCCACCACAAAAAAAGCATTGTCTAATGCCACCACGCTTTTGGAGAACCTCACAGCCTGGGGCTTGTCAAACCCCACGGGCTGCATCCAGGTCTGGCAGTTGTTTCTTCTCTGCAGATCCTAAAACGCCTCCGCGATGCCGTGCCTTGTGCCTGGTTTTCCAGTGGCAGCGCTGGGGCAGCCGAGAGCAGCTCTCGACGGCAGTCGGGTCAGGGAGCTCCTCGTGAGCCGTCGGATTGCAGCCCTGTTCCTGGGGAAGGAAGAGGAAACCCTCCCTGCAAAAACTGCTTTCAGAGCTTTCGGGGGTTGGAGCGGGGGGAAGAAAAAGCTTTTCTGCCAGGAAACAGTAGCCATCGCTAACGAACAGGGAGCAACTTGTCATTAGGCTCTTGTCAATGACTGACATGTTTGTGGCTCTGGACATCTGGAAGGGATTTAGCTGAAAGGTCTGGTTCCTGTGACACCGCTAATCTTCCTGGCTGATGGATTCAAAGGGAATGAGGTAGAAGGAGAAAAGAAAACTGAAGATCCAAGGGCTGATTCTTGCCACATGTGAAATCAATAAAGAACCTGCTCAGGAAAGGGGGTAAACAACCCAGCTCTGCAGCGTCAACCGCTTTCTCTTGCTTTTCCCTTCTCCTGTTATTTATCAGAGGTGACTACAACGCGCTGAAAGCAAAACGCGCTCAGCCCCGCAGGGTCGGGGTTTCTGCAGTGTAGCGGGGGCTCAGCGGCTCTCCCCCGCGCTGGCTGCCCGGTGCCTTCCCCTCTTGGACTGAGCGTTTGGGGCTCAGTGCTGCTCCTCCTGGGGAGGTGGTGAGCAGAGCTTTAGCTGAACCCCAAACCACCACCTGGTACAAACTCCCATCCGGATTTTGTGAGCACGTTTGAGGCTCAACCTGGGACCCTGCCTTTGGCCCAGCAACCTTGTGCATCCGCTCAATGGCACGACCCAAGTAGACCCCACCGCTGATCAGAGATGAAAGTGGGAGTCCTGCCACAGATGTGGAGGAGAGACACCGAAACCCGGAGGTTTTAACTGTTGTTTTTCTTTTGGTGTGACATAAAAACCAAGATTTCTGGAAAAAGCTGTGCAGAGAAAGAGAGATTTCCCAAAGCCAAATCTGGTGGTTGGGGTCACCTGGGCTGTGGGAGACCTGAGCTCCCCTCTCGGGAAGCGCTTGGCTGCAGGTAAACGGGCTGCTCTGGGTTAGTCACGCTCAGAAATTACTCAGTCTTACATGAAACTGCAGAGCCAAAGGCTGGTTCAAAATAAGAGACAGGACCTGCCTTTCCAACCTCCTTGATTACTTGGCTGTCAGATTCTTCTGGGAGTGACCCAAATTTCACCTTGTCTGAGGTTTGGGAAACCTTCCAGCTGAAAACGCAACACACAATATGTTGGTTGTGCTCTTTCCCTTGGTTCAGTCCTGCTTGAGAAAACCTTGTCCCTAGACACAGTGCTGCTATACATTGATAAGTGACATATTTTGAGTTGTTTCACGTAATATCACACAATATTTGGAATATTATCATATGCACGGCACACCTCTCTCTATGTGAGGAGAAAACTGAAGGAATATAGCTGGTCTGTGTGTTTAACTTGCAGTCCTAAAACATGCCATTGGATGTCTCATGTTTTTGAGATGGTCTTTTTTTAGTACCATCTGGGCTAAAATAATAAGGGTCTGTCCGGGAGTCATGAGCCAGTCTGTTAGCTCAGGCCTCGGCAGGATTCAGATACAATTCCTAATTTGGATAATTCCTGATCCAAACAGTCCCTAGAGGAAAATGGCCAGGGAATTCCCTGGTTCTTCAGTTTAAAGTGTAAATCACCAAAGTCCAGTGAAAGGCTAACAAGCAAACCAAAGATACCTCAACTACCTAAAAAAGTATTCCCAGCAGTAATCAGCTGGGAGAACCTTCTGATGACCTTTAAAAAAACATTTTCTCTTACCCTTTTTTTCACTTTTGAGAATGTCTTTTGTTTCAAGAAGCTTTCAGGGAGTTTGACAATTGGATTTTGACAAGTTCTGAAAACTCAGAGCAGCAGGTACCCAGTGTTGGTGCTGGGAATTTAATGTTGCGCCCTGGCAGCCCCGTTGTGCTCTGGAGCAAGTCTTTGTGCGTGTTTGTGGGTGTGTGTTTGCACATCACGGTGTCCCTCAAACCCCGCGGTTTGCTCCCGGTGAGCCCCAGGCTGCGAGAAGAGCGTTCCATCTCCTACCTACCTGATCTGGCCTCTAGAAAAATAGTCCAGTTTGGGATTAAACAACCATGACCTCATCCTGGGAGTTGCACATTGCTGCGAGGATTAGGACCATATGACTGGAAAGCCTGTCTGATAAATATTTGTTCCTGGTCGTGGACGAAACGTCTCTCCTGCAGCAGCTGGGGCGAGGGAGCGTTGCCTTCCCGCTTCTCCCGGGGCTCCGGAGGAGCTTCACAGGCACACCGGACTCCTGGTCTAAATTAGCCCGTCCCTCCGCTATAATAAAAGAAGAAAGCAAATGTGTCCGCTTGCCAGCTTCGGAGTCGGAGAGTGATGAGGGCGGATGGTGCCAAACCATTGTGAAAAGCAGACTTAGAAGAATTAAAAAAACTAATAATGAAGAAATTCGTTTGTCTTGATTGTGCTACAACTGCCAGACTAATCCTACTGGAATCCTCCCAGGCCAGACCATCACTTATTCACTTTCTCAGTAGCTGGCAACTCTGCTTGTTAAAAGTAGTGGTGGAAACAACTTTGGTTTTAAGAAGTTCTTTACTTGTAGTGAGGTTTTGCTTCATTTGAATTCCAGATTTCCAGGCACTTGGGGCTAATGCTAATACAGAGTCCTATTGTATCATACTAAACAAAACACTTCTCTGATTCTTCCCGTAAATGCCCAAAGCTGAGTTTCTGTTTACCTTGCCTGAGTGAGAAGCACCACTGAAATCAAGAGGTCAGTTTGCCTAAACAAGAGGAACTGGATTTGGCCCAAGATACCTTGCTTTACAATGTGCTGTTTCCTATAAAAATCCAAGTGTCCAGTTTCTCTCTGCTTTGGATATGCCAAAGTCCTGGTGCATGTTCAGACATCCTCTACGAGACCTATTCCCACACCTGCATCTCTTGTAAAAAGCAATAAACCTACGCGCATGTGAACCTCAGAAACGTGCATATGCTTTGCTGGATAAAACAGCGCATGCCTGTTTCAAATACTTGACTGAAACCTGTAGAAAATGCCACTCCTTATATTTTATGGAAAATAAGCTACGTGGACCTGGCTAGTTGTAGAAGTGGTTTATCCAGGAACATATGTCTGTACGTTGAACTTGCATAATGAAGGCAATTATTTTCCATTCAACCCTCCTAACATATTGCAACATTCGTTCTCAGCAGCGGTGAGGAAATGGATCCAAACTGTTCCAGCTCTGCCTGGCCCTTTATCAAGGAGCCTTTACAAGCGCTGTAGATTATATTACTAAATCACTCCCTCGTAGAAACGATTACTAGCCTTGTCATGTTATCTACTCAGCTGTAACTACAAAACCACTGCAACTAAATTAAGCCATATGTCCCCTATAATTCCTCACAGTGATGAGGAACTCGCAATACCTAATTGAGAAGTACGTGTCCGTATGGGGTTTGTGTTCATATGCGCGCATGTATGCAGATAGAAATGCTCCAGAATCACGGGCTTGGGTGAAGCTCTGCTTGGCATACAGCCCCCCAAAGCAGACAGTGGTGAACGCAATGTCTCCGTCTGAGTTTTCTAGCCACGAGGAAGCAGAAGGAAAAGGTAAAATCCAGACATGAAGGGGCTGATGAGGTATATAATCACCTTCAGTGCGCAGAGTCTCAAAGCTGAAGGAAAGCCTGAGAAGGTCTTTTGCTGCTGCCGGTGCGATGCCAGGCAGGAGAGCATGTCGAGTGGGATTCTTTTGCTCTTGTACCTACCCCGGTCCAGCCCCGTGGGGATGGGCGTGGAGGTGGCCAGCGCGGGAAAGCTGGGGCAGGCAGAGCCCGTGCACGAGTCCCTGCTCCTGCTGGTATCGTTCACTTCCCGGTGCCTGCTCCTGCCCATCCTGCCTGCTGCCTCCAGAAAGGGTCCTGCTGCTGGGGAGCCCGTTCAGCCCATGAATCCAGCAACAAGCTGGACCTGCAGAGTGGGTCCCACTGTGCTGGGGGGAAAGGAGCTGCCTGTGACCATGGTGCTGGGCTGATGGAGGCAGGAGAAGAGCTGGTGCGTGGGAGAGGGAGGTGCACCCTTTTTGGAGCAAGTCGGCCGTAACATCTCACTTTACCCAGCAGAAACCGGTCCAGGAGTGTGTAAGTGAACCTAATGCACTGACAGCTCAGGTCATCTAGTCCATCTCCCCATCCCAAGGCTGGCTCGGCGCTAGCTTTCCCCTCCCAGTAGATGTCTGTCCAAGCTGTCACTGAAAGCGAGAGGGGAGGTTGCTCAGCTTCCTCCCACCCGGCTGCGCAGGCCCTCTGGGCTGGCAGGTCTGGGATCACACGGAAGGAGGGTGGTTGCTGGGTCCGAGCGCTCGGTCTGCTGCGCGGTGGGAGAGGGCTGCGCCCGCTCGGTGGTGGCCTGGCGCGAGACACGACTGGGTGTGTTGTGAGATGTCCTTCTAGTGTCATTGAAGTGTGTTCTCTCTTCATTAAAAAGGGACACTTTTCTTTATTAGGACCTACTTTTCCTAAAGTTTATTACTGCTTGCTTGGTCTTCTGTCCTGCGCTGTGTTACGTACCTGCTTCACCTTGGTGCTTGAGGAGGCCGTCGTCTGAAGAATGGAGTAAGCAGAAAAAAACACTCAGCACGTGTATAACTTTGCAGAACTGGGATATCAGTGATGTGCAAATGCTACGCGAAACAGCTACCAATCATTTTTTAACTATTATTATTTTTTAAGGTTCTTTCTCTTTCTTCTCTTAGATGCAGCATTTTCCTGCTGATGAGGGTGTGAATCAAACAAGGCATTGCAGCCTTGAGAAATACTCTGCTGTCCTTCAAACCCTCGGGTTTACTTCAGAAATATGGATAGCATGTTGGAAAATGTACAGTAGGGAACATGCTTGCACTTTCATGCTCTAATGTCTCTTTTCCTTTGCTTCGTTAACACCACGTGAAATGTATTGAGAGATGTTTGTGCAGAGGCCCCGTGATCAGTAATGACCACCTTGTCATGTTGGGTGTAACATATTGTTATGATACAGAGATGGAGAAGAAAATGGCTCCTTAAATTTTCCTGAAGAAACTATCGTGCTGAGCTACGGAGGGACATTTTGAGGTTGGTCTTGAAGTCAGAGTTTTATCATGCTTTCAGTGAGCTGAATTTCATGCAAAGTCTATAGGCTAACAGAAGCAGCCTTCTGGCTACACATCTCCAGTTACGAGATGGTCTGCTGACATAATGTAGTTTGTGTATCTTTTTGGCAGGGAATGGTTTCTTCTGCCTGTTCTATTTAACTGAAGTTAATGAGTATCTTTTTTTTTTTTTTTTTTAGGAAGTTCCAATATATCATAATAAACTAAATGAATTCAGATTTCAAAGCTTAGCATCCCAAAATAACAGTCTGTTGTAATTTGGCTCGGGATGCTCAAACGTTTGCTCTCTTCCTGCATTACAAAATGGCCTAGAGCCAACCTCAGCAGATTACTGCACTGACGTTGGGCGTCTATCAGACCTTTAAATCAGTTGAAGCAGGCCAGAAAAAACTTGCTTTTATCCATTTTAAGGTCTGTAGCCTCTGCTCATCAAGTGGTTTGCTCTCCAGTGATGGCACAGACTTTTCCATGGCTTATGCAGCTATGAGTGGAAATGAATACTCCCCAGAAAGATATGTCAGACTAAGATTTCTTAAGGTTTTTCTACTTCATTGCTGGCTTGCTGAAAACAAGAAGATAAATTGCAGGATAAGGAATAAAATGAGAACATGTGAGAGCTAGAAATGCCTTGCGGGAGCTGTTTTCTACCTCTCTTTTTTCTTTTTCATATATGGACGATATGACTAAGTGACACTGAATTATTCCCTGAAAGTTGAATTGCTACTTCTTGTGACTTCCTGCTCTATAATTTTACTGTATCATATATCTGCAATATGGGGCAGGGGGAAGGAGGGGAAAATAGAAAACAGATGAGGGGATATCAGCTTGGCCCCATAGCACTACTCATGAGCTTCATTGGGTTTATTTTGTGTGTGTGCCTGTCGGCGCACAAGAGAGAAACAGCAACGGAGAGGCGTTCTTCAAAAGATTTATCTCAAAGTATCTAATGTGGGAAGATAATTACAACCTTATACGATGAGGTAAGAGAATTGTTTTGTTTATAAAGAGAAGATAAAGCACATATTTCTTCCATCACAATGATATATTAAAAGGAAGCAGAATATTGTGTGTAATTGCCTTTTTGGCTAGCGTTCCCCGAGGCCCCTAAGGACGGGACGATGGGGTGCCTTGCAGCCCGCGGGCTAGCTCAGGGCAGCTACCCTGCTTAAATGTTTGTGGGGAGGCAGTTTAGCATCGCTCAGAGTAGATTAATTTGGCCAGCCCTAACAAGACATTCAGCAGTAACCACCCTTAATCAGAAAGGAGAGAGAAAACCAACAGTAACCGTACCCGATGTCCTTCAAGCAGCTTTTTGGGGGATGCATCGGAACTGGGCTTGCGCTGCCTTCGCCACGGAGCATCGCGGCTCCTCCCAGGCAAAGGCGTGGTCTGTGAACTGCTGGTACCCAAGTCCCCTGTGGCTCGCGATGAAGGCCCCGTAGGGATGCTGTAGACTGAGGAACCGGCGGAGTTTCGTGCCTTTCCACGGGGATAAGTTGGCTGTGCCAGCGCAGCAGCGAGCAGGAGGCTTTCACTTTCTCTGGCTCTAACGAAGCTCTGGTCCCTCGCACTGAATTTGATACCCAAAGCATGTTTCATTTTTGCTTCTTTCTGTTCTTCCTCACTCTTCCTCCCCCAAACACTACCCTAATTTTTATTTTATTCTGAATTTGCACCGTATGTCACATCTCTAACGGGCCGGACAGGCTCTTCTGACGTTTCAAAGACAGCTCATGCTGCCTGCTGCTATTCCGATCGCTGACCTAGATGTTACTGTACATTATAATAACACTTCACACATACAGAGGGCCTTTTGGACACAGTTTTGAGTGGAGCTGGAACATAAATCCCATGAATTCCCCACCGTGTGCGGCGGAGGCAAGCGGGATTAGTTCTCTTCCTTTTTCAGCAGGCTCTGGACACATCAAATGGAGCTGACTACAAAGGGAAATGAAGAGGATTATGTGATCTTTATCGGGATCTCTTTACAAGACCGATGTGTGAAAGCAAGAGCGTGGTGTGAAGGAGCATCTGCCACGTCGTTAACACGTGGGACATGGAAAGAAGACCCAAAAGCGAGTGCGGGAGCATTTGGGGCAAAGAAGTTGTTTGAAAAAGACCTAAAAAGACACAGAAGGGAAATCTTTTCCCTCAAAATCAGTATTGATAGTGAAGACAGATAACAAACTGGGAGTGTGGGATGAGATGGGATATACTTTATACCAACATCTTAACAGGCTCATGGTTAAGGTAATTTCCCACCGGTTAACCAACCCCTCCGCTGAACTCCCAACCCAAGCCAGGCACAAACTGCTGCCTGTCAGTGCCGCGGGCGCCAGGGAATATTTTTCTACGATATTCTGATTACATCTGTCTGGATTATTTTTTCTTTGTTTCAGCCCCTTTTGTGCCGGATCCGCTCGGGCTGTGCCACATCCCGTGCCGGGCTGTGCCTCCAGCCGCAGCAGCGATCCGCCCACGGGGAATTTCACAAACGTCCCGAGAGTAAAATGAATGAAGGATAATCTATTTATTCTTCTGAATAAATTCTGCTGAGTTTAAACCACAAGCACAACAAACATGCTCAGAGCTATCTCCAGTGCTTTTGCTCAGTCTGTGAAAACGAGAGCGGAGGCTAGTCTGGGAAAAAAACATCCGACCTGATGTTTTTAACTAGAGATCGAAATGAAATGGAGATTCGGCTTTTTGCAGGGATGTGGGTCTTACCAAATGTCACTGTAACTTTTTATTATGGGAATTATTGCTTATACTGTTATGAGGACAGTAGAAATTCAATATGGCGGGCAAATACAAAACCCTTTTAATTCTATGCTGTTGATCGCTTCTCCTACAACTATTACTAGAGAGGTGGAGAGGTGGTTTTTCTTTACAAGCTCTCCTTCTGGCCTTTCTGTGCAGCTCACAGAACAAAGTAAAAAATATTTATGGTCTTAATGATGCAGTAATTTCAGCCTTCATATATATTTATACAGGAAAAGCTTTGTAAATAATAGATGTTTATTATTGCTGAAGATTTCGTTTTGGCTTAGGGTATGTCTTGTGATTCCTCCCTTTTGGTGGAGCAGCTGTTATTTCTGCTTATTGCTTACTCTGAAATGTGTATAGAAGTGTCTATTTGTGTAAGTGCAATTTTCTACGTGATTGATTTTAGAGTATTTGTATGAATGTGCAGAGAGTCCACTGCACATGGATTTCATTTCAAACTAAACATCCGTCCGAAAGCAGAGGTTAAAACAAGTGCAAACCAAAGCAATGGTCATTCACAAATAGGTTTGTCACAGTCTGATAGCCTCGTATATTTGAATATTTCTTTGCAACAGCTGAACCGCTCTCAAACAGATTCACAGAAGCTAATTGAAGGCTTAGTCAGTACAGAGAGTCCTGCTGGAGAGGAATAATGAATAAGGATGCACTGGAGAAGAACGAGGAGGCAGCAGGACCGGGAGGGAGGGATGGGGAGGAAGGAAACCAGCAGCGGTAGATAAAAACAGTGAATTTGCCCGTGGGGTTTGCAAGAGATGCTTTTCCACGTGAGCTCTCTGCTGCCCAAATGGCAAATGCACTGGCTCTGCCCGCCTGCCTGCGCACCGGCGTTTTCCCGTCCCGCCTTTGCCTTGCTCTGTGTATCTCGGCACAACCAACCCGGACTTTTTGGGGCAGGAAAAGCAGCATGTCACTCGGGGGACCCAGGAGTGCCAGCGCTGGGCGCAGGAGGGCGGCGGGGCTGCCCCATCCCTCCCCCTGCTCAGTCCTGACCCCTCGCAGCCCCTTGCCCCTCCTCATCCCGTGTTTGCTTAGTTTCCAGGAAAACACTTCACTGAGAAAAATCTTTGCCAAGTTCTTTTCCAGCATTTTGGGTTCAACAAACTTCTGCTGACTACAGTGCGGGGTTCGGTGTCTCGAGGACATCAACCCTCGTTTCGGAAGGTTATAACAAGAACATGGTGATCCTGCTGAGCTCATCCTAGGACAGGCAGCCCTGTGCTCCTGGGGGAAGATGCTCCTCCGAGGAGCTGGGGTTCCTGCTCCTTGAGAGAAGGAGAGAAGTCCAGGAGAGAAGCTCAGGTCTGTAAACCAGCTGTGCGAATGAGAGGGACCCTGCCATTCCCGAAATGGTGGTCTAGCACGGGAGAGAAGGCAGGAGCCTATGTCCAGGTGCTTGGCCCTGCCACCATGTGGGAGCTTCGCTGTTCTTCGCAGGGAAATTGCAACCGGCTGCTGTTTTCAGAGGACTCGGTAGTTGGCAATGCCTTTGCTGTGATCTCCTTCCTCTTTTCGTTTCACTTTTTAGAGCTTTAAGCCTTTCCCTGGCAATAAATTACTATAGCTGGTAGAGGAGGAGTGAATTTTAAGGCTCGTTCCCTTCTGGGGCCACGGGGTCTAACTCTGGCCTGGAAAAATCCATCAGCCCAAGCTTCGCAGCTCTAAATCTTTTCCCAGAGCCGGGGAACCAAGTCACCCCTTTCTGGGGAGAGCATAGATCACTCCTCCCTCTTAAACAGAGCACTGGAGGCACTCATAAAATACCTCCCTTTTACAGAAGTGCAGCTGAGAAAGGCTCGGGTTAGGCAATACCTAAGAGGGTTCAAAACCTCACCTTTTTCTCAGGAAGACCTGAAACCTTTATTTCTTGTTTTTTAGGCTGCAGTCATGAGCCTTTGCAGGTAAGACTTCATGATTTATCTACTTAGATGGAGGCAGCAGTGAGGCACTCCCCAGGGAGAGGAAACCTGACTGAGGAATGGTTTTGTGTATTTTATCCAAGAAGCGTTAATGTTGTTTACACTAATCAGATTTATTTACTGTGGGGAAAAAATCTTTGTAAATACAAAGTGTTTATTATTACTAAAGACTTCTTCTGTTTGGCTCGGTGGCTGCTCGCTGGATACGTTTCAATTCCCATCCTTTGCCGAGCAGCTGCCCTTCCTGGCCACTGCCCAGTCTGCAAATCCACGAGGGTTTTGCAGAAGTCTGTCCCTAAGGGCAAGTGGCCACAAAGGACCCCTTCTGCTTCCCAGGAGGGTTTAGGGAGGAAAAAGCCCTTCAACTTTGGTGTCAGTCCAGTCAGAGCGGATTCATTACAAACACTGGGACGCTGCAGTGAGTCAGGTTGGATAAACTGGGGGCTGGGTGACTTGAGTCTTCCCTGCCCTTCTGTGTGTGGCATTGCACGAGGAACCTCAGTTGTTTGTCATTTGTCCATGTTTTGGCCTCTTTAGGACTTCTGCACGGCCTCTTTCCCGGGAATCCTGTGGTGATGAATGCAGCGACAGCCTCAAGTGAGGGTTTGACTTCTCTGCTGCCGTTACCTTTACCAGCGCTGACCACCACTCTCTGCCCTTGGCTGGAATGGAGGTTTCCCGTGTGAGCTGTTAGGGTGGCTGTGATGCCAGGGCTGGCTCCTGGGGGCCTGTCCCGCTGGCCAGGGCAGGCCAGCACCTTTGTGTTTGTGACCCTTCAGAGCAACGGGGTGGCGTGCGGCTGCAAAACTCACCCCTGGGCTTCACCACAGAGCTGTTTGCAACACAAGCGACCTGGCCAAGGAGGCATGCCGATGGCAGCCTTATTGCTCCTGCCTTGGTTTAAAAGAAACCAGAATCATCTCACCATGAACGACCCCCGACAGCGCTGGAAGGCCCCCCAGGATGGGGGGGTGATAGCAGCAGGCACTGGGAGGGTGCCAGGCGAGGCAGCGTGAGGTGGCATCAAACAGGCTGTGGGGCTGGCCCAGCGGCAGCCAGGAAAGCTCCCTGGGGTGGGGTGGGGGTCGCAGAGGGGCTGAGATCGATGGGACCCCCCGGAGCCTGTCAGCCCCACCACCCCGATCTGAGTCCCGACTGGGGGATGGAGGAACAAAAGTCCAGAAGAAGAAGGGAAGGAAAAAAAAAAAAAAGAGCGATTGTGGATGAAACGCTGAGCTGGAAGGGAGGATGCAGGACGCCCCTGGCCGCTTTCTGCTCCCGCAGCGGCGGGGCACGGGTGGACCGGCGGATGGACGGACGGACGGGTGGGCGGATGGACGGATGCCCTTCCCGGGGGGCGGCCCCCTCTCCCCTCCCCTCCCCTCCCGCCGGGCCGGGCGGGCGGCGGCTCCGCTCCCCCCGCGCCGCCGCTCCCCGCCCCCGCGCCGCCGCCGCATTTAACGGGGCCCGCGGCCGCCGCCGGCCCGTCCCGTCCCGGCCATGGCGCACCCGCCGCTGCCGCTGCCGCTGCTGCTGCTGGCGCTGGGCCTCGCCGCCGCCGCCAAGTCCCCGTACCAGCAGGTCCTGCAGCACAGCCGGCTCCGCGGCCGGCAGCACGGGTAAGGACGGCGAGCGGGCGGCTCTCGCCCCCCCGGGGAAAAAACTAAAAAAGAGGGGACGGGGGGGAAAAAACCCTTTCTTTCCCTACATTTGCACAAATCCCGGTGGGACGCGGCGGCCCCGGGCGGGTGGCGGCTCGGTCGCCGTCTCGCCCGTGGCTCCGGCCGCCCGGCCCTTTGTGCGGGTGCGGGGCAGCTCGGCCCTGCCCTCGGGGGAAACGCCGGGTGCTTTCTGCCTGGGATAAGGACTTTGTCTTTCTGCCTGGGATAAAACGACTTTTTCTTTCATCCTCGAGTGACTTTTTTCTTTCTTCTTTGGATAACTTTACCTCCTTTCTTTCAGGATGCTTAATATTGCAGATGTCATTTTAGACCCCTCAATGATTCTTTATCGGTCTATGCCCGTTAAGGAAAAGGGGGGGGGAAATCCCCAGATTTTGAATGGTTAAATATTCTGTGGAAGGTATGCTCGTTTTCATGAATTTATAGAAAAAGAAAGAAAATTGGTTCAATGGTAGAGGAGTGTCTCTGTGGAGTGGGCACCAACTTGTTCTTTGACTGGACCCTCTAGCAAGTCCTGAAAGTTTTCTTGACAAAAGTAATCACTTATTTAATTATAAACCTTCTGAGATAAGGAATATCAAAAAAATGCATGTAGACCTCTCTTGCTAGACAGACAATATGTCATGGACTGAGTAGTTTGAGTCTTCATTGGTAGGCAGAAAACTAACCCAATGTCAATAGTTGTTCCCACAGTTTTTAAAATTTATTGGGCATTAGGAGGGGTGAAAGGATGACAGACCTTTCAGCTGGCTTCCGTCTCTCAGGATGGTGACATTGATTGAACTGTAGCTTCCATTTAAATGGATTGCTGAAGGCAGGGTCATGAAATGCCTTTAAAAAACCCCCAAGACTTCAATATTGCAATTTGATACATTATCTGGCAGGGATCCAGGTCAGTATCTATGAAAAGGGGTATGCTGTTTATGTGTCTAATCAGGTACAGAATCCAACAGGCAAATTCTGAGCTGACATCTATTTGTAAAATCTCAATAAGGAAAGAATTACAGTGATTTACGTACAAATACAGTGAGTCTTGTTCTTCATCTCTGCGTGATCTGAAACTAAGTAAATATCCAGTTCTGCTGATAGCCCTGAGGCAGAAGTTTGCTCAGACTCGGGAAGTTAGCGCAGTCCTGGTGTACGTCAGTGCACTCATCTCTGCAGAGAGAAGCCTGTTACTCCCTGTACAGTCAACGGAGGCACAGGGTAAGATGTGACTGTGGTCCATGCTGGTGCCTGAGATCTTTGGGAGATGCAAGGAATTAGTATGCCAGGGTTTACAGATGAAGTGAAATTATGCTGAGATAAACCCAGCGTAGCTGACCGCAGCACACGGCTGACTGGTCCCTTTCTGATGGAGACAGCAATTTATACCAAGCTAATTTTTAAACATCAACTGAATTTTGAGCATTGATTAATGATGTGCCAAAGAGATACAGCAACACAAAACCAGCCAAAAAGCTCTTGGATGTGAGGCGTGTTGTTTTGCTTGCAGGAGGGAGCTCAGGAGGGATGTGCAACCAGGGCTGCCACCCTTTCTGCTGTGAGCATCCCCCCACACCATCAATGCTCCCATTGAGCCGAGAGCGAGTTGGGTGGCAGAGCTTGGCTCTGCAGCAAAACTTGTACATCTTAATTAACTTTTTTTCTTTAAGTGAATCAGCTCAAGTCCGGCAGAGGAGCTGAGAAGCATATAAAGAGCATTAACATTTGAAGATGAAAACCTAGGAGCGCTCTCCCCAAACTCACCCAGCTTTGTGGGCACTGCGTGGTGCTGGGGATCTTCATGGGCGCAGTCACGGCAGGTAGCTGGGACTGTATGGTATGTCCTGCTCTCCTCTGCCCCTTCCCGAAGGGCAGCCCCTGCCCCAGCAGCTCCCAGCTGCTGCCTGCCAACTGGAAGGCTTCAGCTGAAGGGGAACAATAGGCAGTTCTATCCTCGAGTCAGCGCGGCTGGCTGGGAACGGCATGGCAGAGGTGATGAACTCCGACGAGGAGAGGGGAGAGTGTTGACAAATTCATTTTAAGCCAGACTGGGCAAAGGACCAGAACACGCACCGCGGGGAGCCGCTACTACAGCCTGCCTGCGGGAATCATTGATAACGCGGCCCCGAGGGGGGATTTTTCCGCACTGAGGAAAAACTGGGAAGAAGTTTTCCCCGATAAATCAGGGAGGGAGCTGCGGTCCCGGGCAGGGAGGAGGGAGCAAGGTAGCGCCGGGTTCGATGCTGTCCTGAAGGCGCAAGGGTTTTCTTGGCAGGCTGCTCCCGGGGATACGGGGGAAGTGATCAAACAAGTCTTTCAGTAGCCAGGCTTGTCAAGACGAATATTAGAGGGATTGTCCACTGCCGTCAGCCAGACGCTGAAATCGAGGCAAGGTTTGGAATTTCGATGTAATTGGAACCATATTTCGGCGTGGCGGGGCCGGGGTAGCCGAGGTGGGCTGAGTCAGAGAGCACAGACATCTCTCTGAGTGATGATTTGGCGTGGAAATTACTGAGCCTGGGCCAGTTTGCACCAGCTGAAAGTTTGGCTTTGTGATTTCTAACTTTTTTTCAGTAGATTCTTTCTCCTTGTCTCTCACCTTATATATATAAAGGGAATTAAATGCTTTTATGCAGAAACAAACTACCATTACTGGATATGGCAGTAACGAGGGAAACAGTGAGCCTAACTCCCCACGGGCCCTCACTTTCCTCTCGGGGCAGGAGGAAGGTGCCAGGGCCTCCCAGGGTCGGATCCTGCCTCCGCAGGGCCCTGCAGCAGCCACATCAACAAAGGCTCATTGAAGGCAAGCCAAGCTCCCGCCGAGACTGGCGCTGGAGTTAGCCAACATATAGGAGACCCTCATGTTAATTCATGCTAATGATGGGCAGGCTGGCCCGTTTTGGAGAGAGACGAATTTGGGACGCTGGTGAAAAGCAAGCATGGCCACAGGAAGACTTGGTGGTTGGGCTGCAAACTCTGCTTTTGTTAATTTTGGTAGGCAAGCGGGCAGCGTCTCGGTCAAACCCAGTGTGAAACAGGCTGCTGTCTGTTTTCCTAAACAGATCAACATGACCCTTGCAACAGCATCTCCAGGCTCCATCCGGAGTTTCATTTGCGCAAATGAAAACTCTGCCTTGGACGATGCAGAGCACTTCTGATGGGCTGAAGTGATGATTTATGTATTTTGCTTAATTATTTGTTTTCCCTCCATCTGCCTGGCAGCCAATACTGCACAGACTTTTGGTGCTGCTGCTGCAACTGGGGCATGGTGTTGGTGTTGGGAATCCAGCCCCAGTTGGGCTGAGCATCCTCAGCTTGCTTGGGTGTTTGCTACACCTCTGGCTCAAGCCCAGAGGCAGTCGGTGGCCTCGCAACCCAGATCCATAAATCGTATCTCATGCACTGACCGTGCGTTGCCCACATCCGTGGCCAGGGCTGCTGGCCACAAACCACGGAGATGGTGGGCCAGGCTGAGCCGGGAAATGCTGTGCTGGCCAAACCAGCAGCAAGTAAACTCCCAGCTCCTGTTTGACCACATCTTCGCTCGCAGTGATAGCACTTCTTAGAAAGCTGGAAGGCTGCAGTCAGCTCTCGGAGGGGTTAGTCACACGTGTAACACCAAACGTCTGCTTTTCTGCTTGAGAAGGAGCTCTCGGTACCTTATGGCCGATACAGCCACTCTAATCTGTGCTGTCACACCCGGTGTGTTGAAACCGGAGGGGGCAGTGCCACTGCTTATTTTCCCCATCAGCAGCTCAGCATCTGTCCAGAATAGGTTGAGTCCACCAAAAGTACCCGTTCTGGTCTTGGTGCAAGTCGGTCCATAGGCTGATAAATCTCTCTCCTTCTTTATGTCCTAAACAATAAAATAATGGGGTTTTTTTGGAAGGATTTGAATCATTGTGTAACTATCAGGTTTTAGCTGGGATCCTGGATTGTAAGTAGCTGTCCACCATGGAAATACTGACCAAAGTATTATTTTTAACTTCATTTATTTTGGTGAGAGGTGGAACATGGAAAAAAGTCAAGATTTTGCACTCAGTGAAGAAAAAGCTACCTGGCAGAGTGAAGAGAGATGTCTGTCACTGCTTCCTCCACTTGATGATAGTCATTACACACTCAGATAGAGCAAGCTGACTTGCAGCTCTCCAGGTTTCCTCCCTCGCAACCCCGGCAGGGCTTTTCGGGTGCTGTCAGGTGGGGTCTGGCTCCATCTCGGGGGTCAGCACCGAAAGGAGGGAGGCTTACAGGACCCTCTTCTGCTTTGTCGTTACCTGTAGCCCCAACGTGTGCGCGGTGCAGAAGCTGATCGGCACGAACAGGAAATACTTCACCAACTGCAAGCAGTGGTACCAGAGGAAGATCTGCGGGAAGTCAACGTAAGTACCCGAGCGCTGGCCAGGGTCTCCCCGAAGACCCCGTTGCGGAGGTGGGAGAAGCAGACGGTGTGACAGGCGTGGGATGTCAGAGCCCGTGGCGTGGGCTTAACACGTATACGTGTTAAGAATTGTTTTAGCCTTTTACTCCCAAAGAAATACTTGTGCCTTGTTTTTTCTCAAATGGCAAACATGATCCTAAAACACTTAGAAGTTAAGAGTGGAAAGTACTATGTAAATATAAACCCTGATGGTTTATTCTAATTGCATTTCTATATATACTTATATAGCTCTCAGTGCTGTCATGAAGTGTATACCAGATGTTTTCTAATACTTAGCTGTGTCTCTCTCCATGCTAGGCTCAATGCTGCCTAGCTAAAAAAAAAAAAAAAAAAAAAAAAAAGAAATAAAAGGCAACCCAGAGCTGATGGATATTGGAGAGAACGTAAAATCCATCTACACATGTTTGCTTTGGAAGGGAAAACAGAAATAAGGGGAAAGAGGTGTCAGTTTTAGCCAACACTCTCTGATGACTCCACCAGGAAAGTTAATTAGACTTGCGGGCCAATTCCACGTTTAAAATTGCAAACAATAATATTCGGGTAGCTGTTGCATGAAGTATCTGTGTAAGCAGCCTCGGGACATTCTTTTGAAAGATGTAGTCAGCAGATAATTAAGGATATGGAGCGGGGAATCTTTTTCCTTGGTGTAGGCCAAACTGGGCTTTCAGACACGTTTGCTGGCCCACAATTCAGCACGCACCACCACGTTACCCCATATCAGTGCAAAGGTGCTGGCCGTGGGGAGCAGAGCTGTGGGCCAGGTCTGGTCCTGCATCTGCAAGGTCAAGAAGAACAAACAGCAGAAAATCATCTCATCTGTTTCTGATATGGTCCCATGTAAATTGTGATTAGATCTATAGGAACATGCTGTTCTTTACTGCAGATTAAACAAACTCTGTTTCTGGAGTAAACAGCAGACTTTGAGATCTTTAACTGTGGTAAGCTATATTGCTTTTATTTTGGTTGCCTTCATTGGTTTAGCTGCAATGGCTGGCCATCGGGATTCATTTCATGTGTCTGGTGTTGGTATTGTGAGGAGGGAGGCAAAACAGGAATCATCACTGTGCATGGCTTTTGGCCTTTCATCGTGCTATCCATCAATTCGTCTAAAAGAGGAAATTCTGTACTTCAGGAGGATGTATTGCAGGATGTACCATATAGTGAGCATGTATAGTGGTTTCCCTTATGTCCAATTGTCTATACAAAAAAAAAAAAAAGAAAAAAAAAGGAGAGGCAATATTGTAAAAACGAACAAACCACCCCCTATTAAGTCTACAAAACCACCGAATCTGGGATGATTTAATTTGGGTGATTAGAGTTCAGGCTCTCATCTTGGCCGAATGGTGGCTTTTTTGATGTAAAGTGGACAAGATTATGGCATGGCAATATGGTATCATCATTGCCTCTTCTGATAACAGAGCAGCTTAGTGGGTCCCCAAAGAAAACATGACTGAGCTGTGGATGTGGGATAGTTTTGCTGAATAGTCCCTGAAAGGCAAAGCGATCCAGCCATGGATTTCTTCAGCTCTGAAGCAAATGAGAAACTAACCTCAAGTAACCCAAGTGTGCAGCTGTATTTGGCAGAGACAAACTCATCCGCTTATCTCCAGAAAGAGGTGGAACAACTGGCATCTGGCAGTGTTTCATGATTTCATTTGAGGAGATGGGGTGATCTCTTCTAACCTCATTTTCTCTGCTTTTACTGAAGTGTCTAATCCAATGATGCATTGCTGAGAGAAAAGCATACACAGCATTAACCTGCCTGTTAACCTATGAGATAATGTTCCCATTACACATGGAATTTGCTCACTATTCTTCACTTTGCATCATCTCGACAATGGGTGTTATTGTCTTCTCTCTTCCGAGTCATTTTTGAGCCTGGGCCCTACTTTGCCCTTTAGCAGTGCTTGTGCAGAACAAAAGACACGTGCCTTGACTCACATTTTCCAGAGGACCCTGGGACAGCTCTGATTACGAATGTTTGCTGGTGATGGCTCCCACTGGACGTGGTGTTCCTGGCGTATGGAAGCAATCAGGAGTCATTTGGGCCATAAATGACATGATGCGTTATGCTGCAGCAGTCAAATTCTTAAACCAGCGTAAGGGGCCTGATGCTGTGCCGTGCTCAGTGCATCAGTGCCCAAGAGAGTGCGTGAGCACAGTTAACGGTGCTGAGCATGAACCCTCGAAACTGGCCCATTGCATGGGGCTGAGCTGGTCCATGAGAGGTTTTGGGAATACCAGATGCCTTTAAATCCCAGAAAGTGTCAGGATTTGGCGTGGTCGTCAGCCAACAACTGGTAGATCCAGCCTTTGCTTCGGATCTGTAGTCAGAAGTCTTCTCCTGAAGCTGTGCGCTTGGTCCTCCTGTTGGCAGGGGAATCCACTCCATCAGCCCAGCGGGGATGGTGGAGCTGGATAAGCATGGTCATTTCTCTCCTTCTCCTAAAAGGCTTTTCCCACCAGTGAGAAGAGCAGTCCTGGGATAGGAGACGCTCGACCCATCTCACCTACTTCACATTTGACCCGGCTGTTATCCTCCTTATTTGCTTAAAGGGTCAGCGGTGCCACAAGTTGGATCCACATTGCAGGTGCAAATACTTGGCTCTAGGAAGATAGTTTTGACTGCTTTGATTTCTTCTCTTTTCCTGCTCAGAGCACCGTTTCAAACAGGTAGGGAGGGAGGTCAGTGAGAGACCAGGTACTGCAGGGAAGCAAAGCTGAGCTCCTGCAGAGCTGGCTCAGAGCAGAGTTGTTCAACCCTGAGCGAGGAAGGCAGAAAAGCTGCTGCAAGCCTGTAGCCGTAAGTCACAACTTCGCTCCTTCTTGGATGACCACCTCCTGCATTGGAAGGCGCAGAGCGACTGGAGCAGCAAGGAAAGCCAGCTCAAAAGGCGCGGATGTGCCTGGTCTTTAGTCTCGTCTCCAGGCGCGTCGCCTTTTGGTTGCTGCTCCAGGCTCACGGCTGAGGGTGCTCACGGTCACCCCGGGGTGCAGCGTGCGGAGTGGCTCCTTAGCTCTTACCAGAAACAAAGAGGTTACGGCTGTGAGCAGAGGCTGGGTGGTGAGGCTCTGCGGGCTTGCTTCCTGAGCAGCATCTTTTGGTCCATGGGGTGGAGGGCTCTACTGAGGCTGGATGTGCACGATGGAAATTTCAACTCATGCATCGGAAGAGGACTCTTACCTCTTTATCTGCTTTTTTTCTTTGTTTTTCTTCTCTTTACTGAAGTATTGGCTCACGCAGTTAGGGAGAAATTAGAGGATTTATGTACATTTTTTTATCATTGCATTACTTGCTGATGAAGTGAGATAAGACAGTTGGCAAGAAGTCTGACACTGCTTTGATTTTAATGAGCACTGAAACAAGATTGTTTTGGTAATTAGGTAATTTTCCACTGTTGGTTATTCCAAAGCCAAAGAAATAGTTTATTTAGAGTATATTCGCACAGTTGTGCCTGTGTTTTTTATATTTTTCTACCTCCCTTATGCACTGGACTCATTCTTCCAGAATTGGGTTGCATTTGAACGTGTCCCCACACACTTTTTTGTCTTGAGAATGAAAAGGCAACTTACATAAATGTGGGGTTTGATTATTTTTTGAGGAATAACTAGTGGCAGTAAGTTGCCCCTTAATACGTTCCTTTTTTTCCTTTTAAATTAACTTTCCCTTTCTTGTCTGATGTGCTTTCCTCAGTTCAAGAAAAAAATGACTCTCTGGCACAAAAACAAAACATATGGGTTTTATTACAGGAAATTATTACAAATGGATCTTTATTCACTAATATATGCCTAAGCTTATTTTTATTACCTTGAAAAATGCACTTAAAATTTAATTTCAGATCCTAAGAATGCAACAGCAGTGAAACAATGACTAATAAAAGCCAGGGAGCTTGCTTCTGCAGTCAGACACGGATGGACGTTTAAGAAATACAATGTTTCAAAACCAGAGGCTGAAAAACTACAGATTTGACTTGAAATTACTCAATGAGGAGGTCAGGAAATTGTGGTCAGAGGCGTTGCAGAGCGGATGACGAATGCTCTTTGAATGAGGGCATTGCTTACTTAACCCCCATCGCTGGCACCCGCCGTGTCCCGGTGCAGCGGTCTGTAGCTGCTGAGCAGACACCAGAAACAGGGAGGGACTCGGCAACTCCAAAGGCTTTTGTGCAGAACCCGCTGCGCGGTGCAGTGGTTGTGAGTGTTCTGTGTTTTCTCCCGTGAGCTGTTTTCTCTCCCGTGCTCCTGGCCACGTAAGAGAAATGCTCCTCTCCGGGCAGCAGACTGTGGCTCCGACCCAACTGGAGGAGGACACGTCAAAGGAGCAGCCTTCCTCCCATATGGATGTGTAGGGTACTGTAGCATCAGGAGGCAGGGTCCTGCAAGTGAGGCAAAGCAGCCTTCAGCCACGGCTCTGCTGCTCCTCCCCGAGGGCTGGAGGTGGCTGCAGGACCAGCTGGGAGGACGCCCTGTGCCCAGCCCCGAGCGACCCCTTGAACGGTGCCCACGTGCCTTTGGGTGGGCTGGGGGGTCTTGTGCTTCCACCAGCCATGGGAGGGCAAACGACTGAAGCTGAAGCTGTTTTTTACAATCCTTATCTCTGGCTCCTTGTAGGTGCAAACACTTGGCTGAGCACCTCTGTGTTCACCTGGCCCTTTGCAGGAGTTTTCTGGTACTCAACTCAAAACGCTGGCATGCAAACTGCGTACCAGGTGATGCTGGTAGGGCACCTTCAGCGGGCGAGTGACTGGGGGGCTTGAACAAGCCCCTGCACGGGTGGAGCTGGCCCCATCACTGGCCTCGGTGCTTCTCGCCATTAGCTTCCTTTGTGGGGTGGTGCTGGAGATGCCCACGAACCCGCTGAAGAGCCGGCGGCGCGGTCCCTCCATCCCTCCCCGCTGCCCTCCCCTCCTGGCAGGCGCCTGGCTGCTGGGGCAGCCCCGAGCCGGCGAGCTCCCCGCGCCGCAGGCTGTGTGCATCAGCGTCCTCCCCTTCGTCACAGCTCATTAATCTCCGATCGATCTATAAATAAGCCTTTTAAAGCCTACGTCAGCACTCAGGAATTATTTATGCTGAACTTTGGAATGATTTCTCTTTAATCAGCTCTTCGTCTTTGATTACCGGTCTGAACCAAGGGAACTGTCTAGACTGGATTTAGTTTCTAGGGTGAAAAAAAGAAAAATCGGAGGTAGGGGAGGGAAGTGGCGGGGGGAGAAAGTGTGTGTTTCTAATGAACACGAGATGGGGGGACGGGGGAAAGCGGAGCAGCAGGGTGTTAAGATCTCCAGTAGTCAAAGGAAGAGATTGCTTTAGGCAAACTCTTTCCCACATGGAATATATAATGTCTAGACAATCAGTCTGGGTTTGCTTTGTAATTCTCTTAGGAAACCATGACACAGAATTTATTTGCTTCTGTCACAGAAAAGCAGGTATTTGTTTCACTTACTGGCTCTTAATTACCCTGAAGAATTCCCTCTTAAACCCCAGGCATTTCCACTGTTTGTTAACAGTGTTAAAATGATGACAAATATCTGAAGCTTGAGGATTTTCCTTTCTCTTTGAGTGAGTGTGCTGAGGCTCGGCAATACAGCATCCTACTTATCTCAAATCCAACCGGGAGCGCAGAGGAAACACTTGTCTTTGGGAGGAACACCTATTCCCTGCCTGTCCTGAGCCCATCAATCAGATGGCCTTGCTCCTTTCACACCGAGCCTAAGAGCAATAGGTGGAAGAACCCCCTGTGAAAAATAAATGGGCAACTTCTGGATTCGTTTTTTTCCTTTTTCTTCCCCCCGCCCCCCCCGGTAATATCAAAACATGTTCGTTAAATGGCCAGCTTTGAGAATCAGACGACTTTTATTTCCCATTGAGCTGCAGATGATGGATGCAGCATTCAGGCAGGTCTTGCTTATTTAGGGTCTACAAATCTGCAGGACGGCCCCGAGTCCCCAGGATGGGGTCTCTGGCCCCTTTGGCTTTACTGGGGGATAGCGCTTGATCAGAGCAGCAGTTTGCTGCCAGCCAGAAGGAAATGCTGCACTGAGGCTGCTCGCACAGTCGTACCCGGTGTTCGCCAAGCCGGGTGTGCTGCAGTACTGCCTCGGCGTGCCCATGGGCGCACATCTCACCAGTGGGGAAGTTTGTCCTTGCAGGGCTTATCCCAAGCCCTTGTGCCATTGCATCCAAGACCAAGGATGCTCCTTCCCCTCCAGGTCTGTCTTGTGGATTTTGCCATAAGTGAGCAAATAATTTCTGGTGGGGTGAAATGAAGGGGAAACGCTTGGCTGGCTTGGTAAAGCGGAGTTGCAGTGTGTTGCCCAAACATGTGACAGCAGCAGTCAGCCAGGGAGATCCCCAAATCCCATGGGAAATGTGCCCAAATGAACCAGCTCTTGCAGCGTCTTGTGTAGGTAATCTGTTGGGACCGTGGCATCCGTTTCCATCCACTGTTTGTACAAAGTCTCCTGGAAAGTGTGGTTTTGAAAAGAAATTGTGTCTGCTTTTGCTCGGTGGAGAAATTGGCAACATGCAGCCCTGAAGGAGATAAAAATTGTGGTTTGTCTTTTGTTCAAGTCTATATTTCTAATGAAGAGTCTGCTTAGAAACATCACCAAATATGGATGGACACAGAAGTATAGCGAATAGAGAAAAAGCAGTGAGATGCCGTCAGTTAATCTGCCATATCCATCTCTTATTCCAGAGTAATCAGTTACGAGTGCTGTCCTGGATATGAAAAAGTTCCTGGAGAAAAAGGCTGCCCAGCTGGTAAAAATATGTTTGACATTTTTTACACTTCTTAAAATTATACAGCTGCCTAGTAAAGGGAAATGTTAGAAAATTACTCAAAGTGGATTTGATTTTTGCAATTTGTGCATAATAGTGCCATGAACAAGTCAAAAATGGACTCAGCAGAGCACCAGCTGAGTGCCAGATCAGCTCCAAAGCATGCAAACTGTTCCAGACAACTTAAAACCTTGGATATAATTAAACTTAATCAAGCATGGGAGGGCCATAGGGAACTACTTATTCCAACAAGTAATATAGCTGTATTGGAAATGCAATACAAAGGAACGATAGAGCAGCAGACAGCTCTGCCAATCTCTGCTCATTTTTACTTTGGCAAGCATGAGTTTAGCAAAATTGCATTTAGGAGAAAATACAGTTCAGCCACTGGTGGGGGGTGGGAGGGAATTAACTGGGTTTACTGAAGAAAGGCATATTCTGCTTTTGCTTTCTGAATGCTTCCTTCCACAAAAGTTTGATGCCGCCCAGTTAATCACGTGGCTGGTGTGGATGGGTCAGTGGAGACCGAGACCAGCTGCCCGCTCCGAGCACCAAAAGCCTGAGTACAAACAAGGATTGGGTGAAAGCAATGAATATCTTTGCTTGCCTCAACTCACATCCATATAAATCCAGAGTAACTCCATTTAAACCTGCAGAGATGCAGCAGATCCTGGATTACACTGCTGTAATTGAGGCTGGAGCTGTCAGGCTATGATTATTATTATCTAATTAATGAACAGATACGAATTCCCTGACGTGCTTTGTTTCCCCAAGCGTTTTCACCAGCAGCTCTCCTTTAATTCAGCGCAGTGCAGGGCAGGATGAATGGTGTTGCGTCGGGAACATAACCTTCTCTTCTTTCAGCGCTGCCGCTCTCAAACATCTATGAAACCCTGGGAGTTGTTGGGTCTGCCACCACGCAGCTCTACTCCGACCGGTCTAACCTAAGGCCAGAAATCGAAGGACCTGGAAGTTTTACAATTTTTGCCCCAAGTAATGAGGCCTGGGCATCCTTGTCTGCTGTAAGATATAGTTCCTCTTCTTTCTCCTCTTCCTCTGGCTTTCTCTACTGGAGATCCAGCTCTGCAGGGGTCTGGATCCACCCCATCTGGCAGAATAGACACAGTCCTGATATAGGAAGGACTATGAATTTCCAAGATGGGAATCACTGGTCCATCAGCTCCAGAGCTTTGTTTCTGACAGAGCCCAACACTAGAAAGATGTGGATGCTCTCCAGCAGGTGGATGTAGAAATCACCTCATTCAGTTTTCCCTGCCTCTTACCGTTAGAGATCGCGTTAAGACCTGCAGCAAGAGACTTTCCATCCCTTTCGGTTTTTCTCGTTGACCCTTACTTTACCACTCTGGTTGTTCTTAATAATTTGTACAAGTAGCCAGTCCCAACTGGAGCCTCGGTAAACCTGCAGCCTTCCTGCATCAGTGTGTTCCTATGCTCAATTACATATAAATTTCCTTTACATTGGTTTTGATTTTCTCACTCTGTGTCTTGTGAAATTTCTACTCCTGAAATTGTCACCGCTGTCCTGCTGGTGCTCCCGTCCTAGTGGAGCATCTCTGCGAACAGGGGAGAGTCCCGACTGTACAACCCCTATCCAGTTACATCCCACATTTAAACCACTTCTCCATAAATATGTAAGAACAACCATTGGGGCAGGGAGGGGGCATCTTTTTGGCTATCCCCACTACCAACGAAAGTTGGAGCTCTTAATTTGCACAGACGGCTTAAGGCTGAATACATCACTTAATATACACACACCCACCCACCTTGGAAGCACCCTGGATGCAGCCAGACCTCCTGGCTCTCTCTAACAATTGGCTTCATTGCACTCAGCACTGAAAAACGAATTTTTTCTGATTTTCAGGAAACTCTGGATTCCTTAGTCAGTAACGTTAACATTGAGCTGCTCAACGCCCTCCGCTACCACATGGTGAACAAACGGGTCCTCACGGATGATCTGAAACATGGGACCACACTTAACTCAATGTACCAGGACCTGCCTATCCAGATTCACCACTATCCCAATGGGGTAAGACCTTTGTGTTAAACCTACCCACAGTGGGCTTGCTTTTCTGCTGCCTTGCACTTCCCACACTGTCCTTGGACCTCCAGGACCCTGTGATGCTTAGGTGGACAACTACTGATTTAGGATACGTATTTAGAAGGAGCTTGAAGAGAATATTTATAAGCAGATAGTTTCATCGATGCTATTGCAGGGAAGTGGCCCACATTGCTGTATAACAGTATGCTTGCCTGAGTATTGCTTCTTGCGTATTTTCTCAGTCTTGATGATTCAGGGTAGACAAAACCACTGATTATTTGCAAAGCTCTTTAAACATGAAATGTTTCAAACATTCTTGATAGAGCATTCTCATTCTTTGTGTGTTTTTTTAGGAAGCCACATTTCTGCTCCTGCTGATTCAGTATTACAGCACTCGCTGTGTATGAAATAGAAACCCAGCAGAGGCTGCTTTACCTTCTTGTTTTAGTGCACGTAACGCCCGTGGCTCTTTCCCTCTGCAGATTGTGACTGTGAACTGTGCCAGGCTGTTGAAAGCTGACCACCATGCCACCAACGGAGTGGTTCATGTCATCGACAAAGTCATCGCCACCACTACAAACAGCATTCAGCATATCATTGAGACTGAGGAAAGCCTGGAAACTCTTCGGGTGAGTCCACCCCACGTGTGCTCCAGGGCTCCTAAAAGATGTTCAGTCATCCCACTCCCAGTGAATTGTCATGAAGAGCTTGTCAGTGCCTAGGTGCTGCGACTCTAAAGCTGCTGATAAAATCCTTGTACCAATATAGCTTGTTTTGCTTTAGGAAGAGAAATGTTCGATATCAGCACAAGCAGGGTTTTATGAGAATAAGTCACCCTGCTATTGCTGTCAGTGAAGAGATGTAGACTGAGTCTGTCTCCTCACCCTTCTATAGGAGATATTAACTGTTCGGATTTGATGAGTACCAATTTATTTGCTTTGGTATTTGCAAGTTAAGGAATAACTTAAAAAGCACAGGGGTTTTGCAGTTAGCCAGCTGTGGGTTCTGATCTGAATTATTCACTGGAACTACTTCCAGGCAAATCGGAGTATTTGCAATAGCTCTCAGTCTTGCCAAAAAAGGGCTCTTGTACTCAAATTTCTGGAGCACATGGGGCCGGGTCAAATTTATAAAGGGACCAAAGTGCTGAAAGAAGCCATTCAGGATTTTTTGTAAGTCCTCTGAAATTATAAAAGCCTTAATAAATCTGGCCCTCAGTGTGTGCCTGGACAAAGTTGCTGACCTTTGTATTCTGGCTGAATGTGTTTTACCCTCTCTCCTCATTTCTCTGAAGGCTGCTGTGGCCGCTTCTGACCTCAACAGCTTGCTGGAAAGTGAAGGCCAGTACACGCTCTTGGCTCCAACCAACGAAGCCTTTGAGAAGATCCCGCGAGAAACTCTGAACAGGATCCTGGGGGACCCAGAAGCCCTGAGGGGTAAGAGCTTGTTTACTGAGCCCATTGAGGGACTGAAGAGTATTTTTCAGTTCTTCTAAATTCCTTCTCAAGGACATCTGAACGGCTCCTTGATGCGCTCTGACAACAGCTGCAGTAAACACATTTGACAGACTCCATCTTTCTAAACTGGACAGCCCAGACTTCTTTGGACGTAGATATGGTAGACGTGTAGACATGGCAGAGAGGTATCCAGGTAGGACGAGGGAGCTGAAGCAGTCCCTTTTCCTAGTTTTCCTTTAGCACTCCTGTTGTGAAGGTGATTTCTATCAATCCAGCAAGATGCAAGAAGACTGGTATCTGATCGATGTAGCTTCCCCTGACAAATGAGTCAAATAACCACACGAAACCTTTTGAAGTTCACAAAGGTGTATAAAAAATACTCTTTTTAGGCACTTCATTTCACAGGCTGCTGAATTAAAATCAGCACAATTTAAAAAGACTGTGCATCTTTTGGGGTGGAGCCCCATACAGGACAGCACAGGAGGCCCTTGCCATTGAACAGGATCCCTAAAAACTGCAATAATTTCATAGTTGATTTTTGCAGCTCACTAAGACCCTTGCTTCTCTTACAGACCTGCTGAACCATCACATCCTGAAGTCAGCCATGTGTGCTGAGGCCATCATCGCTGGCCTGACAATGGAGACTCTGGAAGGAACCACCTTGGACGTGGGCTGCAGTGGGGAAGAGCTGACCCTCAACGGGAAGCCCATCATTGCCAACAAGGATGTCCTGGCAACCAACGGCGTTGTACATTTTGTTAATGAGCTGCTGATCCCAGACTCAGGTACTGGTGCCTCTCTGCACCTTTCTTTCTGTTGCCTTTCTTTTGTCTATTTTGCCAAGGAAATACTGGATTTAGAGGGTGTAGATATTATGTAGTGATCGGTGGATTGCCTTTAATGCAAGGTTGCTATGCGTTGCTTTTCTTTTCAGCTAAGACCCTGTTTGAGTTGGCACAAGAATCTGAAGTTTCCAAGTCTATGGACCTTTTCAGACAAGCTGGTCTCAGTTCTCATCTAACTGGCAGTGAGCGAGTGACCCTCCTTGCCCCAGTGAATGATGTGTTCAAAGGTAAACTGGGGAGTAAATCCCTTTCTTCCATCAGTTTGGGCCACAGATCTGCTTCAGACAGTCTTCAGCCAAGTTTCAGTGCAGAAGCATGCAAACCCTCTCTCAAATGCCTCAGCTATAGGCAGCGGCATCTAGCTTTACAGTTAAAACCTGGTGCAGATAATACTCTGTATTTGCACTTGTTTAGTGTCTCAATGGTCATTTTAAGTAAGTGAATCATTGGTTCTTTCCATACTTCTTGCTGCAGATGGACTCCCCATTGTTGACAGCAACATGAAAAACTTGCTTCTCAACCACATTGTTAGAGACCAGCTCTCCTCTAAATATCTTTACCATGGACAGAAACTACAGACTCTGGGTGACAAGGAACTGAGAGTTTTTGTGTACCGCAACGTAAGTTCCTGCAGTGTGCAGTGCTGTATATGGCTGAATGATGCTTGATGTCGGTAGTGTTGTGGCTATCATGTAAAAAGTGTAATTGAGCATTGTGGAAAGTATAAAAAACTCTCTTTCAGAGCATATATTAATAACGTCTTTTTTCTGCAATTTGTTTGCAGAACCTTTGCATTGAAAATGCCTGCATTGCTGCCCATGACAAGAGAGGAAGGTTTGGGACCCTGTTCAGCATGGACAAAATGTTGACTCCACCGTCTGGCTCAGTGATGGATGTTCTCAAGGCAGACCATCGCTTCAGGTGACCTTTCTGCTCTTCTGAAGTGCTAGTTAGGAGCAGAAGAGCTGCCAAAGCAGTTCCTATTTATTATGGGTTGTAGTCATGACTATATATATGTTTTTTAACATAGAAAGAGCATCCAAAACCATGGTCTCATTCCTAAATTATAGGGAGTGAGACTTCAAATAACCCTTCAATGAATTGTGAGCCAAGAGGGTGTGGTCCCCCTTAATACAGTAAGAAGCTGGCTCTGAAACCATCTCTGCCCGTCAGAGCCACCGTGGACAGGCCTCTCTGTCTCCTCACTACCATTTGGTCCCCAAGGAGTCAGCATTCCCAGGTTGCTTTGCCATTTCTCAGATGTTCTGGCTGGACCTTGCAGGCTCATTTCCTACCTAATCAATCTTTTGGTTAATTGATTTGCTGGACCCCAGCAGGATTTTGCAATTGTAACTTCACAGCTCTCTTTTGAACACAACAAGCAATTGCTCAAAGACCAACAGGAGTAGTTTATAGTGAAGCATTTTATGTATGTTTGTCTTGCAGTACGTTGGTGGCTGCAATCCAGTCTGCAGGGCTAACGGAGAACTTGAACAGGCCAGGTACCTTCACGGTGTTTGCTCCAACGAATGAAGCTTTCCGAGCCATGCCCCAAGGGGAACTGAACAAACTAATGGGTGAGCATTTTTAAAGCATTTAGATGAAGAGCTGCTGTGTGTTATGGGCGTGATACGGGGAGGAATGGCTAAGTTTCTCTGCCATACCTCATTCTTTGACCCTGTCTGTTGGAAGCATGAGCTTCCTACACCACTGATTTGGGTAAGCCCTATCCAGCAGAAAGCTGAGGATGCACAGAGTGGCACTGAACTCACACAAAGCGTGGGCATGGGTTTATACTTACCTTGTGCTTGGAAGACGTGTTTTAGTGTGTGCTACAAACTTACTATGACTTTAATTTGGCTGTACTGGCTGGTGTAAGCAGGATAACTCTAAGGTGTTTCTAGAGGAACCGATGAGGTCTCTGCCTTTCTCAGGGATGAAAGAAGTGGCTGTCAACCACATAGGATCAGGGTCTCTAAAGTAAGTTTTGCAAATAGAAAACATGGTCCACATTCAGCCTCAAGTTACACTGTATGAAATTTAAGTAGTAAAAGGATGGAGCTGTTGCTCCATCTATGTGTACATGGACAAAGCAAGAAGTCCAGTCTGATCCTGAGAAGACAACAAATATTCCAGTCTAGCACAGATGAAGACCAATATCCTGAAAAGCATAGGCATGCAGGCTGGGTGTGGAAAAAAGCATGGGAATGTTTAATAACGCTCTTCTGGATAAGCAGCACGATCTTTTATTTTGTTCATGTTGAAAACCGGCTGTGGTTGGAAACAATGCCAGGTATTTGAGTGTAATGTCTTCTCGTCATTAAAGCCCAACCAAACATTGACATCATAATTTGGGAAGCATCTGCCCGTGGTAGCTGGTTATCCTTTTAAGTGCAGGGATGAGGAACTGTTAATATCAGACTGCATATCCAGTCTACTGCTTAATATATAAATATTTCAGAACTGTTTTGCAGCTATTGTAAACGGCTGCAGGAATGAAGTATCCCAGATGCGGACACTTCAGATGTTCTTCTTTTTTCACGCAAATATTTAGGTTATGCTCCTGATGAAGAAGTGAATCATGCTGGTGAGGACGTGCAGAGTGCACTGTGGCCACCCCAGAAAAACTGTAACGGGGAAAAAAGCTCACAGTGTATTCAGATACGAGCATTAAGAGAAAAAGTCCCCCTTGCTGAAGGAGCTGATCTGGTTTTGTAGATGGAGGCCATCTTTTGCACTAGCTGTTCCCATCGCCTGTCTGTGGGTTTTATCAGTGACACTGCATCCTCTAAAGGAGAAGATGGAGGAGGGCTGCTGGCCCGTGCTGTGCACGTCACTGCCTCTTCTGGAAAATAGATGGCGAAGGGGAAGCATCTGATCTTCCTAAGATCTGTTTCAAAGCGCGGCTAGATGAGTAGAGACTCAGTGGGGCGGGGATCAGGCCAGCAACCTGCAAGCCATAGTGACATTTCTCCTGCACTTTCCCCCTTCCTACCCAGGAATCCTGCAGTTTCAGCCCTGAAGATTATTGCCAAGTGACGCTGGCGTTGGCGAAAGTATTGACGTTTGCAAATACCCGAGTGCTCTGTCCGCTTCCTTATTTCACATAGGTCTTTTTTTTTTCCCCCTAGACTTCCTTGGGAAGTGAAAACAGCAACAGAAGCAGGTTCATGCTGTGCGCAGCGAGAGAATGAGGGACTGAAAAACCAAGAGATAGGGATTTCATGTATAGGGCAGGATTGGTACGTACCAAGGTGGGACATTGGGAGAGCGTCCTTCTGGACTCGCTGGGATCCTGACCTGTCCAGGCAGGAACGGCCTCAATGTCCTAACCAGCTCCAACCAAGGTTCTTCTGCCCAGTCTTTTCAATTTTACATTTTTTCCTTGCACTTTCAGGAAATTATGGTATTTTCCATGTAATGTCATTCCAGCACGTGAAATACAGGAGGCAAGCGCTGATGCTGTTTTGCAAATGTAAATGTTTTCTTCCCCCAGGTAACGCCAAGGAGCTTGCCAACATCCTCAAGTTCCACGTGGCTGATGAGATCCTGGTGAGCGGCGCAGTCGGTGCCCTTGTGAGGCTGAAGTCCATGCAGGGAGATAAACTGGAAGTCAGCATGGTGAGTCACCTTGGATGGGGTTTTGCGGTCAGCAGGGCTGTGGTCTGTCTTTAGCTGTCCACGTCAAGGATCAAAGTATGTCTGTGCGCATTTGCATAGTGTGGGAACATCGTCTAAATGCGCACACGGTTCCACCAAACAGCGTTTTCTGGGCCGTAGCGGAGGGGCTGTTGCCATATGTTCAATTCAACAAGCTGGCAGTCTTGAAATGTGGTTTTCTTCAGCTTTCTCCCCAGAAGACCAATTGTAAATGATTTCCAGGAGCTGTTATAAATTTAACCCTGAGTCACGGGGGGAAGAAGCATAAATAAATTAAACGAGTAGCTTGTTCAGCTAACACATCTTCTTCAGTGTAAAGAAAATGATTGCTGCATGGGCTCCCTTAACGCAGCAGGATTTATTTAGAGTCATAGAATCGTAGAATCATAGAATGGTTTGGGTTGGAAGGGACCTTAAAGATCATCTAGTTCCAACCCCCCTGCCATGGGCAGAGACATCTTCCACTAGACCAGGTTGTTCAAAGCCCCATCCAACCTGGCCTTGAACACTTCCAGGGATGGGGCATCCACAACTTCTCTGGGCAACCTGTTCCAGTGCCTCACCACCCTCAGAGTGAAGAATTTCTTCCTTATATCTAATCTCAATCTACCCGCTTTCAGTTTAAAGCCATTACCCCTTGTCCTACCACTACGTGCCCTTGTAAAAAGTCCCTCTCCAGCTTTCTTGTAACCCCCCTTCAGATACTGGAAGGCTGCTGTAAGGTCTCCCCGGAGCCTTCTCTTCTCCAGGCTGAACAACCCCAACTCTCAGCCTGTCTTCATAGGAGAGGTGTTCCAGCCCTCTGATCACCTTTGTGGCCTCCTCTGGTCCCGCTCCAACAGGTCCATGTCCTTCTTATGTTGGGGGCCCCAGAGCTGAACACAGTAGATGTATAATTTCATTTCACAAATTCTGTACTACATTAAGAGAATGTAGGATCCTCTACTGAGGAAAAAGATATATTTCAGAAAATAAATAACCATGACCCACTCTGTGCATAAGGAAGAAAATGCAGGACACAAATGGAAAGGCCAGTGTTTCCAAGCGCGTTGAGTTGGCCAACTTGTGTGCTAGACTCTTCCCGTGTCCAGTCCTATCTGCCCTCTCCTGATGCCATCTCTGCAGCCATCCCTCCTGGCGCAAGCAGCAGCGCCCGCTGCTACCAGGGAGCTGGTGGATGTGTTGTTCTGCTGCCGCGGGACAGTATTCCCAGCCAGCGCACCGAGAAAGCCTGTGCTCCGAAGCCTGCCAGCCACTCCAGGACAGACTGCTCAGCCTATAATTTGGTTTTATATTCTCCTTAATTGGCAAGAGGAATGAAAATGCCTACAGCTATCCAGTAAATGAATGAATGCAAAGTGAGGGCTTTTTTAATAAAATTGGAAACCACTGATGACAAAAGTTTCTCATTTTCTACTTTTTTTATTTTTTTCCTTTCCTGAACAGAAAAACAACGTAATACATATCAACAAGGAGCCTGTTGCTGAATGCGATATCATGGCCACGAATGGTGTGATTTATGCCGTGAACTCTGTCTTACAGCCTCAGGGTAGGTCCATGGTTAGAAATATCTAGAGCCACACCATTACAGCAGAGCGGCTTTGGGAGGGAGAGGTGACACATGGCAATCGCTTCCGTTTATTGAGGAGGATTAGTCTGTTATGGGATTTTCAACACATCCTCCAAAACATTGGAAGGAAGCAGCCGGTGTGCTTTGAAGGGTATTTCAATGCTATCTATGTCCCACCCTTAGCTTCAAGGCCGCAAGAAAGAGGTGATGAGCCTGCAGATCCCGCATTAGAAATCTTCAAACAGGCATCTGCGTTATCCAAGGTAACAGACAAAAAATCCCTCACTGTAGAATACTGAAGTTACATTTTGGTAATAATGATAGGAAGATATGTCACATTCAGACTTCGACTTCCAAAGAGAGTGAGCATATGTGTTTCATGGAATGACCAATCCTCTCTTCTCGCGTGATTCAATTATATAAGAAATAATACATTTTGCAACACGAAGCCTACAGTTTGCAGCACACTGTGAATGTGACCTTGGCATGGTACTATACATGTCAACTTCCAATAATGAGGAGTCATTCATCCATAAGTTTTGGAGACTAGGGATAAATATACTGACATGCAAACTGTTCTCATAGCTGTCGGAGATTTGTGGTATTTATGCAAACCTCGTATTTTCTTTCCATGCAGGTTTCTCAGAGGAATCCTCGACTAGGTAAAACAACTTTAGCTTGTTTCTAATTTCCATCGTATGTCCCTGTCTCTTAAAGAGAGGTTTATTCTGTTGTCTTGCTCCAAGCAAGATGTAGCATAACCGGGAGGGGAGGGGACAGGGAGATGCTGTGTGTCTGTCCCACCCAACTCGGTCTCCTCCTTGCAGCACCCGTCTACTCCCGGTTACTAGCGAGGATGAAGGAGAACTCGGGTGGATTCTGAGCCGCGTCGTGAGCAACCGCAGTCAGCGCATCCATCCCATCCGCTCCGGCTGACAGCTAAAGAGAAAGACAGAATTGTTTTTAAAAACCAAATATCACCCTTAAATTTATTTTTGTTTCCAACGAAATGGATAGGAAAAATGAAAAGCCATATATATATGTATATATTTTAAGACCATTTTTATTTGGTTTTGACCTTAAAGTTCCCACACTGAGGATAGGTTTTGATTTTGGGTTGTTTTTGTTTTTTTTTTTTACAAATTAGTGACTAATTTGCAATTTTTAACATATCCAGTTTTGGGCTTGATACGTACGTACAAGGTGCTTAATTCCGCCCTGGTTCAGGAGCTCAGAGAGATGCTTAGAGCTCACCTTGGTGCTGTCTCACTGAGGGAGACTAGAAGGGGCTGAATTAAAGCCTCTTTTCCAGGCTCCCAGTGGTACCTACTGGCACTGCAAACTCCAGGCTCCCGAAGTGGGAAGCCAGGTATGGTCTCACTAAAACCCCCCTCCAAACCAGTGCCAGAATTGGGAAATAAATTAAATGAATGACTTGGCAGGAATTGTGTATGTTCAGCTTTCTGAGCAAATACATCACCCAGGGCCAACTGTATGGCTGGGCGAACAGTGATTGCTTTGGAGGAAGTAAATTTGTTGAATTCATTAACCGTTACCCAAGCAATTTTTTTTCCTGTTTTTTGTTGTTGTTTTTTTTTTTTTAAACATGCATGTGTTTCCTTCTTCCCCTGTGTTTTAAAAGTCTTCCATGAAATTCTGAACTGAAGGCTTTTAACAAAAGCCTCTCTATTGACATTGAGGAAACTGCATAATTATAAGCTATGGTTTGAACTGTTCTCTTTTTTTTTTTATTGGGTTTTGTTCATGCCTATGGGTTTTAACTGTGCTGCGTTTTGTTCACAAGATTGAAATGAGAGTTCTCCCTGGCAGAAGCCTTCCAGTAAATGATTCATTTTTAATAATGGTTGTTTTTTTAATAAAAATTAAAAATAAAATCAAAAATATAAATATGACAAGTGATGATAATGCTTGTTTGGTTTTTTGTTTGTTTTGAATTGCCTGATGGCACAGTTTGACCACCTGAGCTCCGGGAAGGAGGGGGTCAGATTTGGTCAGATCAGTATTTACAAGTCCAATAGTTACTAGAGTGGAATGGCAAAGCATTTCTCCTCTCTGATCCTGGCCTGTCATCATTTTCCGGCGGTGCTTTCACGAGCAGTCACTGTCACGCGCTTCAGGGAGCACAGGGCAGCCGAGCGCATCCCTCCCGCTGGATGCTCAGCTGGAGCCCGGCACTGCATGCCATGATGCCAACAGCACTGATTCACCCCATCAGGGTTTTATATTTGCTCCCCAGCCAGTTATTACCTTGGTGAAACCCAGGATTACGAGGCAAAAAAAAAGAAAAAGGGTATCAAGTGCAGAATACAAAAAATCCAGATTGTTTTGGTCGCCCTGGCTGAGAAACACTCTGGTAGTTTTCTTCTACTAAAAGCCCAAATTGAAATCCCATATGCTGTGAATAGTCTGCATAGCTCAAATGTGTAAAAAATAATCAAGCTCTTCTTTTATTTCTCTTCCCCAACGTCCCATCTCATCTTTTTATTTTCCTGGCGTGGTGCCGTCCTGTTATTTAAGGCTGGAGCAGTAACGGGGAAGCCTTTGAGCCACCTATTCCCAGCAGCCCGAGGAAGAAGCGTCATATCAGGGAACTGGCTCCTGGGGGAGTCTCAGCTTTTTGTAATTAGAACAATTAATTAGTAACTCCTACAAAAGCCTGAGAGAGGGGAAACCACCTTGCATCTTGCTCAGTGGTAGCACATGTAGTTGCAAGGGCAGAGCCTTGCCTGCCTTTGTTTTGCTTTGCTTTTTTTGTCCTCCTTGATGCTTCATGGCTAAGTGATGTAAAGTCCTTCACAACTTGGGAAGCAGACCTGATCCTCACCTAGGTGAGTGCCCCTCACTGGTACCTTCTTGCTGTCTGACCTGGTCTAGGTGTCTCTTTGCAAAATGAAACTACTTGAGTAGACGGGAGGAGGGGAAACTTTGCTTAGACGTGCTTAGTAACTACAAGAAGTCCCGTCTGCTGTTTCCATCTCCTCCTGGGAACACAGCCCTGCCTGGTTTATGGGCAGGCGTTGGGGCTGGTGCTGATGCAGCGATAGTCTCCTTCATGTTTTGCATATGGCCTGACTTTGCTAGGCTTGCTTTGAGGGGGACACCAGGTTTATGAGTCCCAGCAGAGTTTACAGCAGATAGAGGTGCGTTATCCTTTCAATCCAATTCCCTTTTTGCTCTCTCCCGTTGCTTGTCCTCCCTGGCCCCCTGGCAGTGCTCCCCCCCTTGCTCCTCCTGCTGCCCACTCCAACCCCATAGCCGCTGTGGGGTGCCAGCAGCAGCTCCCCGGGGTCCTCTGGGGATAGGGCTGATGTCCCCCGTTGTGTCTATAATTTCCCCGGGATCCCACATCCTGGGAAGCCATCCCAGGGTGCCTTCCCACGGGCTCTGTGCTTGGAAGCCCCCCAGGGCTTTGGTGGCTCCAGATGACAGTTCATGTTGGTGGAAACACTTAAGATGACTTAATTCCCTCCCTCTCCCTAATCCAAGTTGGTTTCTCACCCCACTGTTCTCAGGAAGGGTTACCCAGATGGCTTAGATCAACGGCAACGGTTGGGCTGCTTTAGTTGATCAGCAGGGACTGCATCTCTTGCTCTGATTCAGGGACACTTTGGGGATGTTTTCCCCCATGGATATTCATCCCTGTACCTTCCCCAAGGAGCGAGGGTGGGCGCTGGCAGTCATCCCACCAAGGGGAGCGAGACGTTACTGCTTCAGCCTTCGAGGGCTGCAAAGGGAGGAAGCAAGAGGAGAGCAGCTGAAAGATGGGGAAATGAGGAGTGCTGAGATGATGGGAATAGAAAACTTATCTGTCATCTTCTAAAGAAATTTATTTTTTGTTTAATTTTTTTTTTTATCTGACAAAAGGTGGAAGTGAAAGGAAGAAGGAAGTTGCTGGTGCTGAGGGGAAACATAACTCCCCTGGGGAAGTGCCGGCCGAGGGGCAGAGAGCTCCCGCGAGCCCAGCTGGGCATGGGAACCTGAGGGATGTCCCAGCTGAGGGCTGTGGCGGGATGGGGGAGCTGAGGCTCGCCTGTGGACCCACCCCACAGCTCCAGGAGTCTCCAGGCAGCAACAGTCCAGGGAGGGAAGAAGCAAAGCCTGATTAAGGTGCTGCTGGGCAAGGGTCTGGGCTGCCGCGGCTGCAGAGCTCCTGGGGCAGCCGTGAGACAAGCAGCGTTCAGGATTACCTTTCCTGTGGCAGACACCGCTGGGGTGTTCAGCTCATAACCATGCTGCACCAGTGGTTTTGGTTTCTCACGTTGTCAGAGTATTTCCACCAGAAACCCAGAGTGTGTGGGTGCGTGCCGCCGTGAGCCCGAATCGGGGCCATCCTCTGCAGGAACTGCCTCCAGGGCTGGGGCAAAAAGAGCCAAACTGAGAGCAAAATGAGGCTTTTGGAGGAGAATTTTGCTTTTTTCCTCCTTTGGAGTCAAGAGTGTTGTTTCTATTGAATATTTGCAGGAATGTGCAGCCGGCCTTGTTTACTTTTTTAGAATAATGATTCCTTCACTTGCAGTGGCTCCAGTTCAACAAAATAATTAAATGTATGCAGAAATCCATTAAGGAAAAATATACAGCTTTTAAGTATGTGCTCTGCTAAGTCTTGAAATCCCACTGATGCCTCATGATCGTGGCCGGGCCGGTGCCGGTGGGCAGCTCCTGTGTCGGCTGAGCACCAGTGCTCTGCTGGGTTGGAGCAGTGAAAAGAAAGCAGCGCCTCTGAGGGGCTGGAAAAGCAAAGGTTGAATGTGAAATGCTGCGTTTCGGGAAGCTTCATGTGGTGGTTTTGCTCATTTACATCTTGAGACAAGAGCCAAAGACTCTTTTCTCCTAGAAAATTCTTTAACTTTCTAGTGGCTTTCTGCAAATATATTTAAAGCAAGAGAAAAAGCAGCACTGTGCTTTGTCCCAGGAGAGATCTCGCATGCAGTAGTGGAAAACATGTGCTCTTCCAGCATCACGGGAATCTCGGAGCACTGTTTGTTTGGCTTATGAAAGAGGTTTGGGGCTGACCTGCCCCAAGTGCTGGGGCTTGGGGCGCTCAGGCTGGGAGGGCTGCGAGGTGGGCGATGGCAGCCCCCCGCACCTCGTTACGTGAAAGGTGGAAAGGCAAAAGCCTTCGTGCGTGTCGAAGGCCAGGCAGAAGCTTGACTGAAGCCAAGGCATCGCAGCCAGATGTGCTGCAGAAGGGTGACCCCTGAAAGCCAAACCTGAAGCCACCCACATGCCATCGCTGGAAGAAATTGTACTCCCTGCTTTCTGCTGTACACACATTCTTGTTTCTACATGTGATTTATTGGCAAGGCACTGCACCTGTTAGCTCTTCTCTCAGGAGAGGCAAAAAGGAAAAGTAAGGGTAATACCAGCACTGGTGAAAGATAGGCTCGAGGGAGCAATCGGCATCAGAGGCATCCAGCTGTGGCTCAAGCAACTCTTGCTTTTTTTTTTTTTTTTTTTCCTTCCGAGTTCTTTTTGGTCACATTTGAGAGATTTTGCAGAAATCTGTAAATTCCCCAAAGAAAAATATTTAGGGGGACTTTCTTTCCAAGAATGAATGATGCCTTACTGTTTTGTAATATTTTTGTGAGTAAATACTTTGCAAAAGCTCAGCACTTTTCCTAGGAGAAGTCATTTGGAGCAAGAGCAGAGTGGTATCAAGTGTGCAGCGAGCCATGCAGCACATGGTGCCACATGAAGGCATCCTCCTGCTAAGGTAGAAAACTTTCCTAAGGATCAGTTATCACCTCCTGGAAAGGAAGGTGACAGGAAGGGTTTGTTGGATGCTGCCATTTGTGATACACTGAAATTCTTTACAGAATCGTCATGAGTTGGCCCAGGCACGTCTCTTTCCTAGTACACTTACCCTTGACTTTTCTGCAGCTTTTCAGAGGGCTTGGCTGCCTCTCAGGCTTTTGTCTTGCCACCTGCCTCTTCTTTCTCTGTTCAGTCGGTCTTTCCAATGGGACTTCATCTGACTTCTGAAGCCACACCTTCAGTCACCTTTTTCACGTGCAGCTTGTGCATCAAGCCCTATTATCTGACAAATGCAAAACTGGTTATATTTTAACTGTTACTTCTGGGAGAAGAATTGAGATCTCCTGTTTGGAAAATAATGGTGCAGAACCTGAGGGCCTTGTGAGGGCATTTGTTGAATTTGTGGTTTTGTGGAGGCAGGAGGATGAATTAATAGATTTCAGGATTTCCACCAATGCTTCCGAGTAGCTTTTCTAGCTTTCTGCCTTTGTTTCAAAGTTTGCAATTGGGATAAGTGACCTTTTAGGTGGAAACCCCATACAACCCCCAAGTATTACAACACTATCTTTGTACATGCAGCACTTGTGGAGTTCCCAACCTCCATGAAGAGCCAGAGGATGGCTCTGTAGAAAGGTGAAGCACCATGACGACAGTGACAGCAGTCTTGACTTTATAATTAAGGCTAATTTTATAACACTATCCATTTGTTGCAAGACACATCCATTTGCTGCAAGCTGTAGGCACCCTAACCCCTGTCCTCAGCATGGTGTGTGTTCTTCTAGCAATGCTGTCAGTGGTGTTCGTGGCTTTGGGCACCGGACAGGCTCGTGTGGCGATGCAGCTCCCAGCTTGCAGCTGGCACATGGTGGGCATCACGGAGTTGAGGTTGTGGGTCTGGCTGGACAGGCTGCCCTACAAGTCTGTCTCTGCCTGGTCCTACTCCTAGACAGATAACGATCCTCACTCTTCCTATCATGTAGACCCCAAAGTGCTCAGGTAGAAATATTTACAAGCTGGTCCCTGAAAACATCCATCCCTGCACTCAAGCTAAAGGGACCCGATTTTGCAATCTTCGTTCACATGAATGGTAGTGACACGCCCCTTTATCACCCCCGCGGACGTGCACTGGCACCAACAAGTGATTAAACTAGCAAAAGTGGCTGGTTCCCTTCCTTAGCTAGTAACTAAAGAGCAGGAAAAAGTGGAATAAACAAAGCAAAGCTGCAGAGTAGTCACGCAAGGCACAGGCAACCGAGGAGCATCAGCAGAAAGAGCTCCAGGACAACACCATCTGCGAGCACTTGAGGTTCAGGAAATGCTGCTCTTTAAGAAGTTCGTGGTGCTGTTGCGTACGGCCGGAAACAGGCTGGGGGCGAGGCCGTGCAATTATGCCTTTTATTTGCTCAGCATATTTCACCTCTTTTTACGTAAAACCAGCAAATGAGGAACTTAGTCGCTTCTCCCATAAAAGCTTTTGACTGCAGAATTGTTTATGGCCTTTCTTCTTTTGGGCTGCTTCTATGTTACATCCTTGCTGCTGTTACCCTGAAATGTAGGGAAACAGTAATAAAATGACCTGTGCTCCGAGCTTTTCTGAAACGCCTGTGAAGCTACAGAGGTCTCTGAGTTGAGGTCCCAAAAGATGGGACACTGAGCTGGATCAGCACTGCACTGTGAGCCACAGCGGGGCTGGCTGAGAGGTGCAGGCTCGGACGTGGCCCTGTGCTGTGCCCAAAGAGCTCCTGGTGCAGATTTGGGGGTGCAGACAGGGCAGGAACGATGCTCATTCACATCTGACTGCCCAGGCTTGGGCATGGGAACCATGCTTGCCATGAGGTCCCAGCTGCCCCCAGCTATGTGACTGGTGTCACTGGGCAACAGTGGAGAGGCTCTGGGGCTTTACACAGCGGGAGGGCAAGACGTAGTATTAAGGAGATAAAAACCAGGCAGTCTGGGGGAAAACAACTCACCAGCACATGTGTCCTCTCCACCCGCCATTCCTCCGAGTAATCTCTCCCATGCTAAGTACCTTTACAGTAAAAAGGGCAGCGGCTGTTCCAGGTTAGTGGTTTCTGAGGCGATACCGTTGCCTCATTGTTTATCTGTTTCCTGACTCCTCGGAGGGAGCTGGCTCATTGGGAAGCCACGTTCTTCTCTTCCTCTGCCCATCACTGGGTGATGGCACTGAGGTTGAAAGCACGTCCACGCAGGACCCTGTGCCTCAACTGCACAAAAGTCTTGCTGAGACCAAGGAGATGCTGAGATGTTTGGAGACCTTTTTTTTTTTAAGGACCAGAGCAGTTCAGATCATATTGGAGGCCATTTTAAAAAGACAGGAGAAAATTGGCCCTGGAAAGCCCTGAAGCGAGGTGGTGCCTGCCTGGGAGAAATAACCTGCCTTTGGTTCAGCAGAGGTGAACGCTTCAGAAAGTCGTGGGCAGACCTGCCTGGGAAATCAAAGTGTTGTCTTCATCTTGGCTCTTCCTTCTGCCCTTCACTCCGACTTGCTTAGTTTTAGGTCATGTTAACAAGAATCGGGGGAAACTGAGGCAGGGAGAGCACGAAATGCTGGGATGCATGGGGCTGATGGGCAGGAAGGGATGCTTAGCTTGGAGAAGCCTGTTTATGCACTGCACAACCGGGGGATGCTCGAGGGCATGGGGAGCGAGGGAAGCGCAATGAGTAATGCTCGGAGTAGGTGGTCCCAGGCCTGCTGACCAAATGTTCCTCCCGAGCTACTATATTTGGATACCACAAGCAAGTGATTTCACTTTCCTGTTTAAAAACAGGCCCCCTAAAGTTACGCTGCTGGCTGCTAACGCTCGCCTTGCAGCACATGCGGCTCGCCGAGCAGCAACCCCTCTTCTCCCGCGGGTAACCTCGGGCAGCACGAATTCTGCCTGGGAGCGAGGGACTGCGGAGCTGCATTGCTCACCGTTTAATTGTAACCAGACTCCCCAAGAAATGTCTGCTGAAATATTTATAAATATCATAGCCAGCAGCTGCTAATGCCAAACAGGAAATTTTAAGCTGAACAAACTTTTCCACGTTTCTAAGTGGGAAAAGTAAACTGTAGCTAAGACCAGTTTTGGTTTAGGTTTTTTTTTTTGTAAAAAAAAAAAAAAGGTCTAAACAGCAACAGGCTTCCACTGTTCCATATCCTGAGAGAAGTTCATGATTTCTTGAAGTCTTGGCCCCTTCTAGACAGGCCATTTTCTGTAAGCAGCATGTCTGCACGCTGATAGAGAAGGTGGCTCTAAAAAAGAAACTTGGGTTGTACCTCAACACAGGGGGTTGTGCTGTACGACCTGCCAGCCCCGCGTGATGGTACGGACGTTACATTAGGGCTGGCTCACAGCAGGAGAGGGCCATTGGGGAGCTGGCAGTAAAGGTACATATGTTGTACCTGCTCTCATGGTGCGATCCATCTCGGAGGACTGGCGTTTTAAGCTGTTGCTTAATGTAATTTCAAGGAGAAAGAAAACCCAACAATACAGAACTTGAATGGGAAGCAGTGAGCCGGGATGGGCTGGTGGGAGCAGCGGCCACCTGAGGGAAAGCAGCCCTGGTTTGTCTTGCACTTCATGTTTTGGGCTTTTTCCCCCTCAAGGTTTTTTCTAGGATTTTTTTTCTGCTCATTCATTGCTTGGTATTGAGACAATATTTTGGAGCACTAAGACATGGAAAAAACGTAACAATAATCTTAGTGGAATTGCCTGTTTTAAACAACTTCTGACATTTATGAACTCACTAAATTCATCTTCAGACAAAAGGCATTTTTAGGGTTTTTAAAACCGATTCATGTCACTTCATAGTCAATGGTATTGAAATAGAGATTAAATGAAGCAATTGTCCTCAGCGTGCATATTAATTCTGAAATTGTATTCTTCAGTTCAAGCATCTTCAAAATGAAGTGGAGAAGTACAGATCTAAAACCTGGAGTCTTGAAAAATGAATTATCAAAATAACTCAGTCTCTACCATCCCTACAATTACCTTCACATACAGATATTTGTATGAGCTCCTTTTTTGATAAACTGTTTACTATGGTACCTTAATGGGAAGAGAAGAGCTTTCTGATGCTGAGAAACTTTTTTGTTTGTTTTTAACTTTTGGCTGTTGGTAGCAAATCCTTATCCACTTCTTTTATGTGAATTAATTTTCTTTGAAAGGAGTCAATAGCGTGCAGTGAGCTTGCCTATAGGAATGCATAGGCTGAACGGCACTTCACTGCCTGGGTGGGTTTTGGTGACCCGCATGCATTTTAAGAGGCAAAAAGTTGGTAGAAGGAAATGAAGTTTTAAGGATTCCTGTAAATTTTAGCGACTAATAGTAGTAGGATCTCAGGAAGGCTTTATTACAGTATAAAATGTGGAGTTCAGCAGCAAATTTATTCATAGCTTTTCTACTTGAATGGACTCGATCTGGTTTAATTCAGGGTGGGAAATGAAGCACCCAGGTGGGCAGCCCTGTGAGCACTTGATTTTATTACAGACTGTGATGAAGGAAGGTCTCAGCCCAGTGTGAGATGAAGGGGAGCATTGCTGGCTGGATGGTCGGAGACATCCACGGTGCTCAGAGGTCCCTGCCAGCTTCCTTGGGAATGTGGTGCGCTATGTTGCCAGCTCACTATCCAGCAATTCATTACATGAGAAAACTGCAGGAGTTTTATCCCTAAAAATCCTGCTTTCCATTCTGCTGATCACCTCTGTAGGTTGCTGCTAAACTTTTGGCTTTTAGGTTTGGTCTTTCTCAGTTGTTACCCAGGCACCCTGGAAGGATGCACGTGGGGCAAAAGAAAGGGTTCAGTCTCCTTCCTTCACAGGCAGGTGGTACCAGCAGTAATCCTGCCGGGGTTTTCCCCATGCATAAGAGAAAACATCCCTTTGCAATTACTTTTTCTTTTTTTCATGCTGTCACTGCAGATACTGTATGGAAAACAAAGTTGAATTTTTCAGCAGTTGGAAAGACACCATAGCAGCCGAAAAGAAAGGTGGGGACCTTTGGGTAGCATCCACATAAATGTTCTCGATCACAAGAGTTTTAAACAGGACATCTCGCCAATTGTTTGTCACCACGTAATCAATCCTCCAGTTCCCTTTAATGCAGCATCTCCCTCAGTGCTCAGGCTTGCCAAGGTACAGTCTGCCACGCTTGAGTGACTTTTCCCTTGGGAATTGCTCAGAAGTGTGTGTTCGTCCTCTTGTGGAAGGTGACTATCTTAGACCTTAAATCACCTGCATCAGAGGCTTGACTTCTGCTTGCAAGTCCTGGCTGAGTACACGTATGATGTGCAGACTCCTTGGCAGCTCCCTGTTGCTGCAGCACCCTCCTGCCGTACCCTTTAAAGCATCACTGGGTTTTCCTTTCCCTGCGTGATAGGAGGCACCAGGGTCCCCTGGGCCATGATGGAGCATGAGTCACAAGTTCTCCATGTTCTGGTATCTGGAACAAGTTTCTGAGTCTAATTTAAACCAGACACTTAGTGGGAAAGAAATGTGCCTCTAAGCCTCTGCAAATGTGTAGGCAGTCAGGAGGGGCACATCTTAGCAGAGAGAAATGTTTTATCTCACTCCTAGTTAATGCTTAAGAGCCCCAAGTGTCACCAGTGAGGCTTTAAAAAGCAGATAAGGCATTTCACTGCCACTGGGTAAGTCTCTGAGCTCTTTGATGCACTCTTAGATACAGATCTAATAGTGCGAGGCTGGGGTACTCAACTGGTTGCTCTTCCACACACACCTTCCCTCCAGAGGTATGGCTTTTCAAAATCCTTAGTGATGGCTTTACCCATTGGTTGGTCAAACTCTTGATGTGGATCTTGCATGCACAGACAAGGAGACGACCTAAGGTCTGTGTTTCCTTGCCTTTGTGCATCAGCACCATTGGAACAGCCTCAGCTCTTCACTGTCTGCTGTCCCATCATTCTTGTTTAGATTCAGATGTCTCCACGGTCAACATCTTCCCCTGACCACAGGGATTCAGCAACATCTTAAACATGCAGATGCAAGACAAAGCAACTGAACTGCGGTCAGACGCCACTGCTGTGACAAGGAGGTCCATTTACAAGTCTAGTTTTGAAAGGCCGGCAATTAAATCCATTTTCTGCATAATTGATGAGAAAATTCTGACTGCCTACCACTAAATAAGAACGTGGTTTAGAAGGAACTTTACTCTTCCCAGAATGTGGTGCTGTATGCCTTTGGGCTGCAGATTACTTTTAAGTCTCTGCCCATCAGCTTGGATGGGTGTTGCCTGACTCCTACCCAATTTTTTTTTTCATTTTATTTATCTTAACATAAATAAGTACTAAGATGCTATTCTGGTATTTTTCTCCCAACCTCCATGTGATTAATAGGGAATGACAGGAACAGAGCGATGCCGAGAGCCTTTCTTGCAGGGTTTGGGGGAGAACACCACATGGAGTAGATAACCATGTCCTGAAAGGCAAAGTTGACTCACTCCAGACCAAGACAAACATTGAGTCATGAACGCATTGGCCCGCACCATCCACTGCCAAACACAAGATTACAGATAGTTCAGAGTGAGAGAGCACCACAACAGCTTGAATAGCAAGACGTGAAAAAAGGAGCAAGCTATAGGTCTAATATTACAGCTGCCCACTGCAGATTGGGTTGTTTAAGGTAAAGGCAAACTGGAATGTCCATAAAGAGCGAGAGGAAAGTAGCTGGCCAAAGTGATGTGTGCCAGGTCCCTGCTGAGGTGGCATCACTCCACCTTGCCTCGGGCGCTGGCGCTGCAGCACTTGAAGATCTGGTCTCATTCAGGAGCAAATTAGATCTGGTTTAGGAATTTTCCAGTAAAATCTTTCTTTGCTGGGAAATGTCGATTCGTTGAACCCAAAACTTACTATAGTGATAATAAGAAAGCTTTCTCATTATATCCTGGGTGGGCTTTTTGGTAAGGGAGATGGACACCATCATAGCACAGCTCACAGCTTAAGAGACTGAGGTTGGTATTTCAGGCTGGACTTAGGCTAATGAGGAGCTCGCCCATACCTCAGGTGCAGCTTGGTGGTTCCCCCCCTCCTCCCCTCCAAGAGATGCAGGAGGCCTCCCAGCTCCCCGTATGGCCTCGGGCAGTGCTGTGAAGTGAACTGAACGTCAGGCAGTATCAGAGCTCGCTGGCTCCTTACAAAGCCTGAGGGGGTTCTTGGAGACCAGAGGAGAGGATCTCCCCTGACCAGCCATGCAATGCTCGATGGGCTGGTCATGAGGCATCCCCCAGAACTTGCTGGAGATTTACAACAGGTGGAGGTTAATGAGTTCACATCCGTTCTTGGCTCCACAATGTAGGAATTAACTTGCCAGGTTCAAATATTTGACATCTCTTACATTCCACAGACTCTTCCCAGTTGCAATAGTGGAAGAGGAAATTAAGCTTGATTAAATCCCCACATGCATTAAAATGTACCATGCCTGTTTATACCCTGCTTCTAATAATTCATCCCCAAAGCAATGACTCTTACCTCAAAATTATTTTCTTCCCTGACTTCTGGGACTGTATCAGCTGTTCACTAGGGATGGCAGCTGAATAGAGAGGGATGGAAAAGAGGAAGAAAGACTAACTCCTGGGTTTTGGGCTGCTCTGCAAAGAATGGCTTTTCTGCTCCATGCTGGGGGCTTAGCTGAGCCCCTTGAAATAGTTTATCCTGTCGATTAATCAAAAGTTCCCATTAGGCAGACTCTTAGAACTGGACCTGTGAGAAGGAACAGGGCTCTGCTGCAGCTGGAGGCTGCAGTTGAACCTACTCACATCCGTGCCACAACATGCAGCTCCAGCCGAGGCACAGGACGGCGGGCTCGGAGACAAGAGCATAGTGGCCGTCAGCCCAAGTCAGCAGCCTGAGCACCCACGTCCGAGTAATTCTGGGCTTGTTGTTAATTGTCTGGATCATGCCATACGTGACTTACTGGCCTGACTTGGCCCTAACAATAATGCCTTTTGGTGACTTGTGTGTGCCACACGTTGGTCCAAAAGCCAAGACATGTATTAGTGCTGCTGTTCCAAAGGATCCACTCACCAGGGATCTATTCATAGATGTACCCTTGAGTTACCTACTTCCAGCCCACTCCTTTGTGGAAAGATGTCTTCACCTTCTGTTTCCCTTGTTATTTTTAACCAGGGTGAGAACTAAAACAAGGATTTGCAAATGTGAGATAGCAAGCAGTGCACCTGATGGCACTGGCCCTGCCTGCCCAGAGCAGGCGTGAGACAGCTGCTGGGTTGGTCCCTCCCTACCCCATCCCGACTTCATCAAGCTTGGCCGTAGAGCCTGGCATCATGCTTGGGACAATGCTAAAGCTCAGCTGCAAGTGCTTTGGCTGGTGTTGTCAGCCATGCAAATTTGCCACTCCATTTAAGTAAACTGCCTAAATAAATAGGTAAGTACTTAATATACGTACTTAAATAAATATATAATAGAGTACTGTAACACCACTGTTACGTCTATAGCAGCAGCAGCAGCTCCAACCAGACAGAACGTGTATGTTCAGGTTAGTGTGGCCTTTCACACCATGGCACCAGGTCTGTCTGTGAACCACTACCTGCCCTCTTGCAACTACGTGCCGATGGGATGCAGACGTCTGTGAAGTTTTGGTCTCCAGTGGCTGTAATTGCTGCTAGCTTAATACTGGCAAAGACTCTGGAATTTGTTCTGTGTTTCATCTGTTGGATTTTAATGAGGATTTTTTCCTCCATCACTCTACATTTTGCACATACAGATGCCTTGCGTTTTATGAGCCTTATGTAGAAAACATACCACCACTGTAAGGTAGTAGTATAATTATGTTTACTATAAACTCCATCCACATTCTTCTGGTCCTAGTAATCTGTTTCTGGAGACTAGATAGCCACATTTCTGGCAGTCAAATATATCATAACCGTGTCTCACAATTACTGTAGGAGCAGAATCGCTGTCACTTGCAGCAAGCCTGTGTTTTTACTTGTAAGAGGGTGACTATAATTGGAACCACCTGCAGTCACTGAAGCCAGGAGCCTTTTGGCTTCAACACAATTTTGCTGGGAACGCTAATGCAATTACTTACATGAACTAATCTGTAAAGGATATTTTTCTGTTGTCTCTGCATTAATTGTTTCCAGCTTATGGCATGGTAATGTTATTGGCCCTGGGAGGCCAGGGGGAGAAGGGAAAGAAGGAACATCAGAAGCGAATGGAAGTTTTGGATGAATGTAGGAGGTTCTTGGGTTTTTTCCTCCTACTCCTACATTCATTAACTCATGGGAACAAAGGTAAAACTATGTGATTAGGTCACACTCAGTAGAGCAGGCCTTGGTCTGCCACAGGGCAGCTGTAAACTATTCTATAGCTGCAAAACTTTCTTAAAATGGTCATCCTGGTCTCCAGGGGTCTCTTGCTGCTTGGGAGCAGGTCCTCAGCCTCCCTTCTGTCACTGGTGCAAAGAACTGGCTCTAGTAAAGGTGTCTGTGGGATTCCAGAGATCCTACAGACAGACTTGCTGTGGCTTCCCTCAAGTCGTTCTGCTGCTCCCAGCACACAGAATGTGGGCACCAGTAGCTTTCAGCCCAAATATTCAAAGCTTGGGAGCCTGTGGAGCATATTTGCAGCTTTCTTTCTCCTGTTGCTCCTGAGTCTGTGCTGTTCAGCTTTGGCTTCCTCACCTGTGATTTACACGTCAGCCCTTCTGCCTTGCCTCCGTTTGCTTTATCTTTTCATCCTCAATCTTGCCCAACTAGGCTATCGGAGTGTTAAACATCGCATTAAGCTAGCTCGGCAAACAACCTTCAGAAGAGCAACCTCCCTGCTGGATTGTCAGAGCAGCTTTGCCTTCAGAGAAGCATCTACCAACGTATCTTCTCTCATTCCACTTTTTTGTAAGATCCATTCCTTTCTTCTTGTGTTCACCTCAGAAATGCCTACTCTTTTTTTTTTTTTTTTTTCTTTTTCCCTCTTGGCACAACTTGCTGTCCCTCCTCTCATATTTTTCGTATTTTCCCTTCTCTGTTCCAGTCCCTCCCTCTTTCACTTGTTGTGATCATACCAATATCCTTCATGCTGCATATCAGTTCTGGAAAACATCCAATGTACCGCCTCCATGTGCTCTTCCATCGGTCTCTCTGAGCAGAACCCTTCTCCAGGGAGCTCAGTACCAGCAGGAACCCAGAAAGTCTCTGGAGACATCCAGAACCGTTCAATCATTCGGGTTATGAGCAGAGCCAGCAAGCAGAGATTTCAGACTGAAGGTGGCTTCCCAGGTTGTAGGTAGTCACCTCCCTCAGAGGACGGTGTTGAACATCCCCAGCTGAGGGGCAGCTCTGATGCAGTCAGCTCTCTGAGCATTGCTTGTCCAACACAGCCAGGTGCTGTCAGGGAAGAGTTTGGAGTGTAGCTGAGCTACCATTGTTTGAACACCTCTCCTCCGACTGCAGATAGATGGCTAAGTCCTCAGCTTTGCAGAGTCAAGTATCTAAGACAGTGAATATTCACACTCACTTTTTTCCTCCAACTTCTGTGTGGGAAACATCTGTGGATGCAGGTATTTTTGAGGAGAAAAAACTTGTAGAGAAGATTTGGCCATTTCCAGCACTCGTGCCACTTGAGTAAGAAGGCTTTGTACGTGGAGCCTAATGCTTGGAGCTCTTGAACTCCCTGTTCTTGAAGGGGGCGTTGGAAACAGTGTCTGAAACCCTCCTACATCTCTGAAGACTTCAAGTGTGCATGTCAACGCTCAGATCTGAAGGCAGCTGTACTGAAGAAATGTTCCCAGATCAAAATGACTCATTAGCAGAGGCTGGGCTGAGGCCATATTATTTTGAGTCAAGCTCCACTTGTCCTGTCTCCAGCAGCCAGTCTGTTCCAGAGGGGCTGCATGGGCTAGACGACCTCTGCTCATTAACTAACACATGAACATCCCTTCCCAGCAGTAGCTTCCACATGCTGAAATTACTCACTTGACATCCATATTAATGGAAAATGTCTTTTTAATACTGAAAGCTGTTCCCTTCTTCCATTCATGTCCAAACTGCAGCTTTTTGGACAAGCTTCTGGCATACTGCTGGTTTCTCCAAAGCAACCATCTCCTGCAAATAGTAAGCAGCTAATAGAAAAAGAATATCCATTTGAAGCACTTGGAAAGAGAGGTGCTTCACACAAAACTGCAAATTTTAATCCCAGATAAAGAAACAAGGGATTCTTCTTTGGAAATGCCTATTGCTTGGCACTGGCTGTTCTTTCCAGGCATCAAAGTTTCTCCTACAGAAGCGGAGCAGGGGAGGTAGGTGTTGCAGAGCATTGCTTGTCAGGGGATTTTGCACGGTTTTGTGTGGTTTTCCTGGGAGGGTCTCTCCCACTACCTGTTCCTCTTTTCTGTTCCATTTTGAAAATGAAAACGACTTGCTGTGCCAACGCTCACAGCACAGTGCCACAACAAATGGCCGTTTTGCTAGATAAAATGTAAGCAAGTGTATTTGCCTGTTTACATAAGGTTTCTTCAGGCATGTCAAGTATTTTAGCTGTGGAAAGAGCACAGTCATTTTAATATGGTCAGACTGTACGCAGACAGTCTAGGGATTTCAGAAATCATTTCCTTAAATTTATTGCTGTTTCAAGCTTTCGTTTTGTCTATAATATTGTGTATCCTGGGTTTTCCATTGCAGCCTACTCACCATCTGCAAAGTTGTTTTAAATGTGCTACTGTATCTTGATCCGTTTCCTCAACAACCAACGTTTCATACTAAGTAGAAGTGCCTTCACTCTGCCCTGCAGAATCAGGATTGATTTTCACTGAGCCTCAACCCAAGAAATGTCAGTCCCTTGTCCTTTCCGCAGAGGTGCTGCTGATCTGAACAGGGTCACCTTTCAGAAGGGACGAGACTAGCCTGGGCAAGATTTGGGCTGTGATGTGACATCCAGAGCATCTCACCTGGCTTTGCAGAGATGGTGGCCGCAGGGCTGGCTCGAAGGTCAGGCAATGGCTGGAGGTTCCCTTTCCCGTGCACTTTCGGGAAGGTCCTGAACGGAGCACCGTGCCTTGTGAGCATGGGTCTGTCAGCATGGTCTTTCTTTCCGCTCCTGTTCCCTTCGCTCCCCGTGGATCTCCACACTGGGGCAGCTCTCCCCAACCTCCTGGACAGAGTCCTCAACTCCCCTTTTCTTGTAAAAGCCCCTCTGTTTCTTGCTGGCTTTTGGAAGCTGGAGGGATCGGAGTCTAGTGCATCTGGATGCTGAACAGAAATGGATGGCGAAACAGTGAGGTCATTGGAGCGACGTCAGACAAAAGCTTTTGAATGTGGTGTTAGTGCAAAAAAGATGTGGCTGATGGTTTGCATGTTAACTTGACATTTTTCCAGCTAATTCTGAATTTAAAAAAAAAGAAAAAAAAATTGACGGAGAACTACTTTGTGTTGTGATAAGGAACAGTAATTCATGGTCAAAACCAAAAGCAGTGTAATACCATCATTAGGATTCTTGACTATTGTTCTACCATGTGCCATTTTTTTCCTTAGTTATAGTCAAAATGTTAAATTCTAAAGCTTGACCCTAAGGTCTTGAAGAAAGCATTTGTCTCTGATTTTACTCAGAAAATATTCTGTTTCTATTGCAACCAAAAAGCCCAGGCCTTTGGCTGGGTCCTGTGGTTTTCAATGGCTGTGGCTCTCCATGTGGTTTTGTTATTCCACCACCAGTTGTGCAATCTGGAATGCTAATGCAGACCAAGAGCCAGGCATGGGCCATGCACACACCAGTTGGCTCCTAATTTAACATTTCTAGCAATCACTGGTAGTGATGGTAAGGCACACTGGAGCCTTAATCTCTCTGGGACTGAACCTCCTCCGGAGTCAGCACTGATGGTATAGTCATGAACTCCTTCAAAAACCATCTATGAATCTCAAGTTTCAATTATTTCTTCATCAGCTGTTAAACATCAACGTAAGTATGTGTCTGTTACCATGTAATTAAGATGATTTTCATTTATATAACAGTGTCAGGACTTGGTAGACTTCCTGTTACTCCATTGAAAAGTGGAAGAACGTGGGTGTGGGCTGGTAAATGGAAAAAAATTCTCCTAAGTCCTTCTTGTGCCACCGGTTCAGCAGCACCATATACATAAACTGTGGGGAACAAATTCAGCTCCAGCGTGGACAGATGTAGGTCTCTGGGCATCCCTCTCTCTGGCTGTTCTTGCAGGAAAACAGCCCAAAGGTGTGAAGCCCCTCAAGACTTTTTTAGAGGCTGCCTGCCTTTCCTCTGGGCGAGAAATCCTTCCATCTTTTAACAATGGGCTCTTGGCTTTAAGGAGTCTTCTTGAATTTGCCTGTCCGCATTAGTGATTGCAGATTGAAAGTGCCCCTATTCTTGTGTGAGGGTAAAAGATTTATTTCTGTATTCCCCAGTGTGTGCTGGGTTTCTCCTATATTCTCTTGGTTTTTTGGTTTTCTGTTTTGTTTTTTTTGTTTGTAGTTTTTTTCCCTGCAGTTTCTCCAAATCACAACATATTTCAGGGTTGAAGAAAGAAGGACTCTTGCCATCTGCTGTTCCTGTGCTGTAATCTTCCACACAGACTGTTGGCCAGCAGGACCTGGTTTTGTTGTCCCCAAACATTCAAACAAGAGTTTATAGGAGATGAAAGTGAGGAGAGAGAAAGGAGACTTGCTTAAACATTAACTTAAAAAATAAAATTAACGGGGTGCTGATAGGATAGGCTTTGATTTAAAGATAAATGCCTGATGCCCCAGAGCTCTTGGATGAATTCCTGCGGGCTGCACGAGGCAACTAGAGAATTAACAAGAAATTTAGATGTTGGCCTCCAGGACCACCACCAGATTTCTCTTTTGAAGGTCTATTAGCTTCTTCCTCAGTTTGGCAAAACCTCCTTTCAGACCTGCCTTACGTGGCAATAGTCTGCTTCTGTTAAAAGTGATGCCAAAACCTTCTGTAGAGCTGAAGGAGATGCAAAACAAGCTTATTTCTGCATACCTGTGCTGGTCCAAATTCTGCTGAAATTAAGAGAAAGCTTTTGTTTCAGTATTTTGTCTCTAGATTTCTGCAGCTCAGTCCTCTGTCTTTGCAAGGCAAATCCCCTTGCTAAAATACCAAGGGGACTGAGATCCTCCAGGCCTCTCTCCTAGTAAAACGATCCCACCTTTTATGTGACATTTGAATTGTCCAACCTTTTCCTCTGATGTGAAAAACATGCTGACAGTAATGAAATCTGCTTAGTTTCTGCAGGAATTATTGCTTTAGGTTGGTGCCACTGTAAATTCTGGCATGCTTTTACAGGGGAGATGTCTGGAGTTTAGTTTATAGAAGAAAATTAACAGTAAGCATGGAAGACTGATAAGAAAAGCTCTGCTTGCTTTTGAGCCAAGCAATTAAAAAAGCGGAAAAAATTGTAAATGAAGGGAAATTTCCCTAGTTATCTAGATTCTAATTTTGTTGCTATAAATGAATTTAATGAAATGGAATTCTGGAAAGTTGAAAATTACACTTAGGGGAAGAAAAGCAGCTGTCGCTCAACCACATTTTTAGAGGTAATATTACATTAATGTTTATATTTTAATATATTTTCCTCCTAACTGCAGACACCATAAAATCTGTTCTCTCAGCTTCCAGAGGGAGGAAAATTTAATTTATAATACCAAGAAATGAAACGTAGAGCAAAAGCATTGGGATGTGTGGGGAAGATGATCCTGGAAGGTGACAGCGAGCCATTATACACCCAGTTTCCATAGCGTGAAGCAATGACTTTATAACCATCTCTGACGTTAACACTGAGCCTCTGGTTGTAGCCTATGAAAATGTGAGAATTAAACACCTTCTAGGATTACACTTGGCCAATCATGCCATGGAATGTGGGAATGTAATGAAGTCAATGGAGTTTGGACTGGTCCTAATGGACCGTGTATGTGTTCCAAGCATCGGAGGCAGCCAACTGAACCCAACTCTCCTAAGGGAAAAACATCCACTAAGCAGATGAAGATTTTTTTCCTTCATCTTCTGAATGTGGTCCTGTTACACTGTCTAGAGATATCACTGGTCATGACCTGGTAGCATCCCGTTTTGCATTGGATCTGTGAGTCTTTAAGGTCATGGGACCTTTTGGAGCCCTGGAGAGGGGAGGGATGTGGCTGGTAGAAACCTTGGCTTTGGTGTGATGCGCTTGAGGTGGAGGTGGGCAGTCCGCAGGTAGGCAAATGAGATGATGTTGTTTTCAGAGCACTGAATGACAATAACAAACACAAACTGTCAGCTCAGAAGAATCCCTCAAAGCGGGGACTGGCTGAGACACCAGAAAGCCTGGTTTCTGGCAGAAAGCGTTGTTTATAGAGGGCCAGCCTGGGGACATGGACTCGCTGCTTATCCTCAGGTCTGTCCTATATATATCTGCTTTTATTTTAATTAGATAATTGTTGGCTCTGGAAATGTTTCCTTCTAGTAATTACAGCTTTTGTTCCTCTGTCTCAAACACGTGGTGTGAGGGAGACTTCATTGCTTCTTAAGGGCTTCCCTCTCATTACTGCATTTCTTCCCTCTGCCAGTGTCTTCAGCAATCCCCTCTTAAAACACATCAGGTGCTCCTAAATCCCCTTAAATTGACTTGACTGCTGGTTTGGTGAAGCAGACAAGGGTGGATTTGAATCTGGAAGACTGACTTCCCATGTCTCCTTGTTTTCCTGGGTGTTCTTGAAGAGCTGTCTTGGCCTCAATTTGCTTAAACCCTTCTAACAGATACGGCTGCTTATTTCTTTTGAACATTCTGAAGATCTCCAGCGACAGAATTTACTGGTTAATGACTTTCTGATGTCTGGATCTACAAAGGTGGTGGTGTAGCTCCTTCTCTGTCGCTGCTCATTCAGATGTCAGGTAACGGCTCTGTTATGGCTTTGAAAGCCCTGTTCCAGTATGATTTCCAGATTTTTGTTGTTGGTTAGACGCAGCTATCGGTGAGGGAGGATGGCAAGAGCTAGCTGACAGCTACCGCACAGAGCATTGCTGGAGACCCCAGGGGAGCAGCATTCCTCCCGGTGCGCTCCCCGGGAAGCGCGTCTGGGCAGGTATTTATTTTAATGCCATCTAACAAAATGCCTTTACAAACTGAGGCGGTCCTCTGAAGCCCTGCTTCTTTTTCATGGTGACGTGCTATTTCAAAACGGAGGAACAGATTTTTATTGTGGAAGGTGATGCTCAGAAGCAAATGCTGACACGAAGGAACAAATGATTTCACGTTCAAGCAGAAGGTCGGGAGGTGATGCTTCGTGCTCGCTAGCCTGCGGTAACCACCCTGTGCGTGATGCCAGGTGTCTGGCCATTAAAGTACTGAGGTGACAGAAGGACAGAGTTCCTCGCATAAACAGCACTGACAAGACAAAAGAGCCACTGGAGAAAGGAAATAAATTTGGCTGCACATAGAGCTGGCTCGCACAGAAATCTCATCCATTTTATAGGTTGTCTCCTGGATAGCGACTGGTCCAATTCCCCCTGGAGCCAGTGGAAACACTTACAGGGATTTCAGTGGGAGTTCAACTTGGCTGTAGGGAATGTTTTTCCCTTTGTAGCTCTTTGGTTTTTGTTGAATTGTTTCTTCCAAGACTGCGGAGTGTTAATCAGCAGCAGCGCAATGAGGCAGGCACGTAATTCTTAAGAGCATCGATGCTTCTGCTAATGATGAAACGCTGCTTTGAGCTGAAATCATGTCTGGGGCACTGGGAAAACAGGGCTCGAAGCAGATGTTGGTGCGGTGCTGCTTGGAGATTGCTGCAGGGAGATGTTGCTTAATCACCCGTCAAAACAGCATCTGCACACGCGTGCCGCTGAGCGAAAGCCGCGGGGCCGGAGAGGGACCCGGATGGCGCCGGGGAGGAAAGGTAAAAGGCTGGAACCGGCAACAAGTGGCAGTTCAGGAAAGGACCCGGTGTTTCAAGGACACCAGGCAAGGCCAGGGGAGGAGCTGCCCTTTGCCCGAAAGGAGAAAACTAAGACTAAATAGCACGAGACTTGAGTTTCCTAATGGAAGGGCAGGGAGCTGGCGTGGGGCCGTCGCACGACGGAGCAGCAGCCCCCCCGCTGACCCCCTGCACGAGCCGCAAAACCAAGGGAGATCTCGGGGGCTTTCCTCTGCCGGGCAGCTCACTGCTGCCGTTGGCAGAACGGATCCCCGCGCCACACCACGAAACCCGGGGGCACGGCAGCAACTTCGGAGCGGGAGAGCCGGGAGCGGCACACGCAGCCCTCCCAAAAACACCCGCCCCGCGGCCAGCGCGGCGCAGCCCTGCACAATGGCACCGGGGACGGCTGCCTTCCAAGTTCAGCAGTTAAAGGAAATGATCATATCAAGAAAGGAAACCCCCTTAACATCAATACGAGAATTAATCTGCACATAATTCAGAGCACTTGTGATTCTTAGTTTGCAGCTATTGTTTCTCACTCGTGGAAAGGCTGCTCGCTTTGGGCCTTACCACTTATGCAAGGAAGCACAAGCTGTTTGCAAAGGCTGTGGGACAATTTTGAGGTTGGAATTTTACCATATAATTATTAAGCATTTCAGTTGTCAGCACCAAGTTTTATTAATAACCAGGTGGAGTCATGCACGTGGGTGACTACCACTTTTTTGAGGTACCATTTAGGACTAACATTTTTATCATCATTGGAAATTGCTCCACAGCAAAATTATTTATATATTAAAAAAAAAAAAAAAATCGATAGCTGATTCATGGTGCATTCAGAGCATGTTTGAAGTGTGGTGCAATTGGGTGTGGGCAAAAAAACCCCAACAACTGATGGAACCTAGTATAAAACAGATGGGAATAATTTTCCCAAGTACAAGCAAGCCACCTAAACCAGGGGCTTGGGAGAGCAGCAGGCACTGACGACACAGCAACGTGCAGGAGAGAACGTGATGCAAGGACAGAGCAGCTCAGTGTGTTATCAAGTCTGCACGATGATGGGATGAAGTATTCATGGTGGCTTTGGATGTTTGGTTTTGTTCTCAGGAATATCTTTCCTACCGAAGTAAAAAACAATATATGGACATGCCACAAGAACGGTGAGCTGTGAACTAAAATTGGTTGGATTCTCCAGCTGAGCTGTCGGGGCAGGACGGTGCCTGTGCAGTGCCGGGTCCTGCTCATGCAAGGAAGGACGAGAAGGAAAATGCGGCCGGGGTGGAGGGGGCAGTCGGCGTTTTCAGGCAGCTCTGGTCAGCACAGCCCGTGCTGCAGCACGCGGCCAGGTGAGCAGAGGGAGGGACTAGCAGGGGGTGGCAGGAGGCACCTCTGGAAACACAGAGATCAGAGCCCACATCAGGGAGAAGAATGAAAAGTTAAAATACGAATGGAAAGAAGAGGAGGGAAGTGAAGAGGTAACTTGGAGCCTGTTCAGCAGGAGCCTTCCCCTCCCCAGGCGCTGCTGGAGGTGCGGCGGGGCACGGCCGCAATCCAGCGGGTACAAGGTATGAACCTGCTTTAAAAACAGAACAAAATTTTGAAGCAGCCAAACTGCACTGGGCATCCTCAAAATTCCTTAAATCAGCAGGATCTCAGTGTCTAAAATGCAAGAGGCTTTCTCACGGCTGTAACTATGGCTTTGTGGTTCAAAAAAAAACCCCAAACCCAACCTAAGTCAAGAGCTGAGTCCATCTGCTTCCAGTCCCTATGCCACAGGAAAGTTCTTCTCTTCATGTGGTTTAATTCCCAAGGTTTTAGTTTCTTTGATATGAAAGAATAAACCATAAAGCCAAAAAATATTTAAAAAAATAAATCGTTATGCCCACATTCTTATTATCAAACTATAAATGAACATTGTGCCCAGGGCTTAAGCGCTCTCTGCCCAGCAAGCTCTTGTCCAACTAGGCCAGGTGTTTCCTTAGGAGAGGCTGGAGAGCGGCGTTCCTGTCCTGCAGTGACAGTGCCAGTCTGTGAGGTTTTCCCAGAGGTGGGAAAGTTTCCTGGTTCCCCTGCCTCCACCATTGCTCTTGGAGGACGACCTGAGAAAAAGACTGATTTTTTTTTTTTTTTTTTTTTCTTTCTTCTCCCCCTCCCAGGAAAAAGAAGTTTTTGGAAAGGGGAAGGAGCAGCCCTTGGCTCGCTACCTGCGGCCAGCCTTGGTGGGAGCAGGGAAAAGGATGCTCCCTGGAATGACAATAAAACATCTGATAGAGTACAGCAAACGGGCGTAAAAACTCAAGGCTTCTTTTATAAGGGTAGTACACCGAGTTGTACCAAATTATATTATTATTATTACACCGAATTACACTTTATAAGGGTAGTTACTGTGAATGGGTGCAGCGCCAGAGGTGCCTACACGCTAAATGACGGCGTAGCCCCGTTGCTCCGGCCCCCGGGCTGCAGCAGGGTGCTGCTGCCCAGCTGCAGGCAAGGTGCCGGCAGCGCTGCCGCGACACGCTGAGCGCAGCACCCGGCGATGCTCCGCTGGCTGCTCAACGTTGCTTTTGCAATGACATGAGGGAGAGGGGGGCTTTTTAAACTGAATTTTGTAAAAAATGGTGATGTGGGCTGGAGCTCCAGCCTGGATGGAGGCACTGGGTGGTGCTGGGGCTGGAAGGAAACCTCTGCGCTTTAACCAGCTCCAGAGGAAGGGTTTTAAGGTGTTACTCAATTCTGGTCTGCCTGATAGCAGCATACATGCTGCGATAGAGCAGTAATCCCAGTGCGTTTCCAAGGAAGCCATCTGGAAACCGGGGTTAATCGCAGGCTTCTGCTCATAAATGTTTGTCTGTGTTTACTTGCCCCTAAACCTCTTCTCCAAATAGTGTCAGCAATTAAACTCCATCTCAGCATTTCTGCTCTGAGGCTGCTCTTGCAAACCCAGGCTCACATGACAAAGCAACGCGGTATTCCCGGGAGGTGGTGGCTGCTGCCGGGCCGCCGTCCTCCCGCGTTACGTGACCCGCTGGTGTGTTTGCGAGGCTGCAGGTGTGTGCTGGCACAAACCGCCCCTCGGGCAGCTCCGTATCCTCTCCGTGTTGTTTTTGCAGCTCTCCTGGGGATTTTGGGAGGCAATCTAACCTCTAATCCAATTGTTGTCGGAGCTTATTTATATTCGGGAGTCATGCTAGAGAGAAATAAAGATCTCCCAGCAGAGCGGCCGGGGCTCAGAGCTGCTTCCTTGGCAGGTTCCCCCTGCCCCCGGGCCCCGCGCCAGCTGAGGATCCCATTAGGAGAGGGAGGAGGAAATCGTTCAGCCTTAAATAGCCGCCCTGATAAAGTCCACTCGGTCCGTGCAGCCTCAGATCTACCCAGGGAAGGGTTAATTGTGCGTGGCTGCTTGGCTTCGGGCACGATGGGTGCTCTGCCTCTCCTCTGAGGTGTGGATGGGGAGATCCCGCAATGAAATGGTTTTTACTGGGAGACAGGGAATCCAGTTTCTCAAACGCTTTTATGAAAGTATACTGATTTGATTTCACTTGGGTTGGCAAATCCCAAAATCAGAAGGAATTAAATTAAATTCCTACACAAATGTTAGTGCAGGGGATGAAAGCTTCCCCCCCTCCTTGGATTTAAGCTGCAAATTCAGGTGTCTGGTCTAAATCAGGTGGAAAAGGAACGTGATTCCCAGTGGATGTTATCGGATCTCGGGCCGTCTGACGGCGTGGCACAAGGACCGTGCACGTGTGCTTTCTCTTGTTCGACGAGGTTTGCTTTGGGATGGATGGAGAAGGGCAGAAGTTGTCGACACGCTGAAGTCCCCGCGCTCTGGGTACGCGGTGGCTCCTCGGCAGCTTTGCCGAGAAGTGAGGCCAGAAGCACCTTGCCATTCCTGCACCCCCTTCCTCGCGTGCACCGGCGGCAGCTGCTGCCGGACCGAGGAGGATGTGTCGCTTCCTTGAAAACGAGAACGGGGCTTTGCTCTCCTGGGAGCTCGGCAGTTGTATCCCGAGATATTCACCCGAGCCTGGGCTGCTGCTCCTCACCGTCACTGTGCAGGAGTTTGACTTCAGCGAACAGTCTAATTTCATGGTGGCCGTGATGGCCACGTGCCGAGGGGCACAGCCAAGTGTGGGGCTGCCCTCCTTCCTCCCCCCGTGCCTGTGGGAGATGGGGTGCTGCCTGCATTAGCCCCCCACCCCCTCCCCAGCAAATCCAGGCCACTTCTCCGAAAGAGCTGAACCAGACGTTGACCCAGGGAGACCGAAGTGTTGACCCGGGGAGAAACAGACGGGCAACGCAGCCCGAGAGCTGCCTCTGCCCGGCCCGGGGCTCACCCCGGGGCAGGAGCCTGCCCGGGAGGATGGCTGGAGGATGGCTGGAGCCTGGTTTCCCCAGCTCTGAGCAAGAGGTCCCTCTGGTGGGGATCTCTGCTCAAAAGCAAGCCCAAAGCAGCACTTGGACCTCTGGCCAGTCTGACCAGCAGCTCCCTGCAGCCCTGGACCTGCTCCCCGCAGGTGGTGTTGGAAACCATCAGGTTTGTCCATCAGACCCCACAGCAAGCAGGGGAAGCCCCTGCTTTGGGGCTGATTTCTGACACTCTGCTCGCTGCCCCTCCTCACCAACTCTTCCTTGCCGGGCACTTTGGCTGCACGCTGGCCAGCGGCCTTGGCTTTATCGCACCACGCTGCCCTGCTCTTGCGAACACGCCAGGGGATCTGCCCAGCGTGCAGCCGAGGAGCCCTGCCCGGGCCGGCAGATCAGCACCGAGCGAGGGGCTCCAGGCTTTGTTCGCACGTACGAGGGCGGCAGGGGCTGGAGGCATCTCCCTCCCTTGCAGCACAGCAGGGCTGCCCAGGGACCACGCTCGCAGCCGGGGCTCTGCAAGGCTGCGGGGTCAAGGCAGCGGTGCGTGCCCCGCTCCTCTCTAATTGCAGTTTCCTTATTGCAAAAATAACTCAGGAGGAAAACCGGGGCACCTGGCTTATTCTCCAGGAAGAAAACCGCCAGGGAGAAGAGTTTGTTTTATACTTCGCAGAAGCAACTGCTGATAGCACAGCAAACTATCTCATTACAGAGGTCAGCGGGGAAGTTTTTCTTTGTGCTTGCTGGGGGAGGGAGAAATCACCTCTCGCCGGCTTCGGACGCGCTGTGGGTCGAGCCTTGAGTGTCGTGGCTTGCCTCGCTTTGTTTATGATTTCTGTGATGTCCCCACCCTGCGTCCAAGGGCTTGGCAGCCTTGGGGAGGGAAGGCAGCCGCAGGCAGCGGGGTGGGAATGCTGCGGGACAATGCAGGCGCAGGGTATCCAAGTGCTCGCGCTGGGCCAAGGTCAGCTATTGTTCCAGGGATTATAAATAGCTGTGCTGGTAATAACGCAAAACTGAGCCTTGAAATAAAAGCTTCGTTTCTTCTTTAGCTCTGAGGTGAGGAAAGTGGAACAAGTTACAAGGCAACGGCAGGGTGAGAAAGGAGCATCTCCAGGAACGCCCCACCCGCAGCTCCGATCTATAAAATGTGGTTATAAAGTTATGCCTCAATTTCCTGCTTGTGCCAATAATGAGGATTTTCTTTTTTTTTTTCTTCCCTGTAAACCACAACAGGTAAATCTGCTCTTAGGAGAGATGTAAAATAACAAGCGTGTTTTCCCCTTTTATAAATAAATGTTACTTTTGTACCTGAGTGCATGTGGCAAAGCCAAAATAGGCTTTAAATTACAGAAGTGGGAGATAAAAAACTACTTATTATATAATGGTCCTGCAAAACCAGGTTTAGAATAATAAAACTGAAACTTCTGCTTGACAAATTTTCAGATGGAAGAACTAGGTAGTGATTTTTTTTTACTTTTTTTTTTTTCCAATAGTATAATCAAAACCTAGCAAAACCCAAATCCTCACTGTATTCATCCTTTGGGTGAAAGTATTGGTTTTCTCACTTTGGAGAGGGACTGGCTGGGTCAGGGCCGGGAGTGCTCCGCAGAGCAACTCTCTTCTGCAGTGCAAGTTCAAGGACAGCCTGGGTTGTTAAAAGTGAAAACAGTTCTCGTTCAGCGGCTCCCGGTGCTGACTCGCAGCCTGCTTGGTGTGGTCTGTGGTTGCAACCTCATTCCCACTGACCTTGGCTAAAAGGGGTTAATCCCCCACTCAATCTTTATGTGATACTGTCTGACTCTGGACCTTCCACATTGCTGTCCAACATGACGGGGTGGCTTTGGGACACTGGAGGAGCAGGACACCCCCTTTTTATTAGTAGGGCTCTCCTTTCAAAGGAGAGGCAGATAGCAAACTGGTACCAAGAGACTTTCAATTTGTGTTATGTCTGCCCTGCAGCCAGAGGACATCAGCCCCTTATGAGTGCTATAGAGAGAAGGCACAATCCAACAGGTAGGATGCTGTCTGGACCATGGGAAACCTGGGTTCAATTGCAGGCTCATCATGGGACTTACGGCAAGGTACTTGGTCTCTCTGGCGCACGCATTGTGAAAGTAATTTCATTAAAACAAAAAAAATGAATCTAGTCCCCCCACTCTAACCCTCATTTCTCCATTGGGGAATTTCACTTGAAAATAATTATCACCTAAAACCCATCCATGCTCTAGAAATCATCTATGTTTTGAAGCAAAAAGACACCGCAGATTAATTTTCATTTAGGTTAAGGGGGGAATGTGTGTGCAGATCCTAAACTGGCTGAGAAAAGCTAGCGTCAAAGAAGCTGCATAAAATCAGTGTCTATTTTTGTGACAGTGTGACATAGTTTCAGACCTTCTCAGAGCCTTTATCCACATTCATTGTGCAGTTATTTTCTTTTATTACAGCATTTATTATTTCTAGAAATTGACTGAAAACCTGGACTTGCACCTCAGGCCCTTGTTGTGAACCAGAAGCTGCCACAGGTATTTAACTGCTTGCGCTTGTTTAACTGGATTGTGGAGAGATGAGACGAGGTGGTCTGTGCCATTTAGCGACGACGCTGCTGTGATCATGTGGGCGACCAAATGGAAAGCTGTGCACTCAGGCTTCAAAACTCTGCAAGAAAAGTGCTCTGAAAGCTTTGATTGTATTAATTACAGCATTACTGCACATTATAGCTTCGGTGCATGCGTTAGTTTATATCTTGTCTTCCTCCGTCTTGCAAGCCCAGAAGAGATATAATTACAGCACATCTTTCCTTTTTAAGTTTCCTGCTGGGATATTTTCTGCTTGAAATCAATGCCTGCCAGCGCGCCTGTGAAATTTCCTGAGGAAGTAGTTTAAATGGCGCTGTAAAAACCGGGACTGATTTAGTAAGCAGGAGCAATCCAACATTGTTTCCAGAAACCCATAGCACCGAGGGAAATGGAGGGCAGAGGGGCTGGGGAGCTCGTGCTCATCGGCTGCTGGTTGCACTGCTCTGCTCATACCTGCATGGGAATGAAGATACGTGGGGAAAAGGGACAGGGACACTGAGCAATGCAGATACAGGAGACCAGGAAGGATCGTTCTCTTCAGTGTCAAACAGGAAGGTCTAATGAAACAAGGGAAATAGCATTATTGCTTTAAACTGCTCTACTTATGGAAGATGTCCTTGTCTCTTGTTAGCGCAGAGTCATGTTATGGGAAACAGCAGAATAATCCCTTTTTCTCTCTTCCAACTCCTCCGTCGTCTTATGTTAGGACGCAGCCAGTCCAACAGCAGGGCTCTGTTTGCAATCCTGACCTTTGCTGCCACGCGCTTGGCACCAGCAGCAAGTGGGAGCGTGAGCACTGGCCAGCTGGGAGAGCTCCCCAACGCTGCTTCCCATAGGGAGCACGAAGCCAAGCAATACAGATCTGTGCCTTACTCTCCTATCATCCTTCTCTCGCTGTTATGTGCCCAGAAGCATTTCTGCAGAGGATGTCTCTTTGGCAAAGCCTGGGGATGATACTGCTTTTTGCAGGCTCACCAACAGCATCTCCGGTGGGAGGACGGACCGCATCTGGGAGCGGTGCCAGGCTCAGGGAGGAGGGGATAGAGATTGCCCCACTTTAAATGTCTTGCACAGGTCCTGGGAGGCTGCCCTGGGGATGTCGGACCGGAGCCGGTGGTCTGGAAGGCCCCTGCCAGACGCGGCTGCGATGGGCAGTTTCATGCAGTCCCTTTCCTAAGCACTCAAGCTGCTGTGATAAGAGCGTCTTGGTGAGTTTGCAGTCCGCTGGCAGGCTTTCCACAGCCTCCTAAACATTGGAACAATTTTCTATGTTCCAGTGAAAAGATATTGATAGGCAACTTGTAGCTATTCCTTTTTCACTGTGAGAGAGAGTCAATTTCTCTGCTCCATTTCTGTCCAAGATCGTGTCTTTAGAGAGCAGAATACGGCAGGGATGTGCTGCAGCGTTAGAAATGTTCCACTACAGAGAAGCAGAGTCGGCATAGAGGTGCCAGGAGCTAAACGCAGAGGGGTTTACTTAGGTGGATCCCCGCCGTTGTCGAAAGTGTTGCCTCTGCTGGGGTGAGCATTGCACCCTGCTGCGATGCCACCCAAGGGGCTGGTGCTCGAGGTGGAAGCTGAGAGCAAAGAGCCAGCTTCTGGGTCAGACCTGGGCTCTCGCTTCTACGGTGATGGATATGTTTTACATCAATTCGCCATCAGATGGAGCAGTTTTGGAAGCAAAGACCAGAATTGTTCCCCTTCCACCCTGCCTGAGCCCAGGAGCTGGGCAGCGTGCTACAGCACCCTGCTCTCGGCATCAGTCAATCTTCAATTATTTGTGCACCTTTCTCTGCAGGGTAAAGTGACGCGTTCACAAATAACGGCCAATAGTTTGGTAGCCTGGCACTCCCTTGGGAAGGGGAAGATGTGGCTTTCAGCTTCTTCATGCAAAAAAATGGAATTCAGCCTGGACCTCAGGCGGCCGTGTGAGTGTGGGGAAACCGGGGAGATGCTGCGCTGGGGCCATGGGAACTGCAACGATCTGGGGCACGTGCAGAAGTTTAATTAAGTGCTTGGTGATATTTCAGGTGAGGTGTTAAAGCGCTTCCCCGGGTGAGCAAGCAGGGCAGTAAGGGTTTTCAGGATCGCAGCCTGGGTCTGAAGTGCACAAAATGGGAGCAGAATACCGGTCAGATGGACTCAGGGATGTCCCTGGCACGTTGGGAGAGTCAGCCAAGTCTCCTGCCCCATGCTTCAAACACAGACCTGTCCTGTCTCACCGGCGACATCGCCCTGGTTTTGTTTCTGCGGTCGTTTTTTCAATCGAGCCAGTCTGTGCTGCTTTGCCACAAGAGGCCACAACAGCAATAATCAGCTGTTTAGGGCAGGTATTTGAGCTGTGCTCCAGGAACTCACTCATTTATTAGTATTTACTTTGACACCGCAAGTGCCGTACATAAATAAGTATCTCTGTATTTAGGCATTGCTGCATAAAGGGAAGTTTGCTGGAATAGGGCATCTGAACGGCGGTGAAGCACACAGCAAGTGGGGGATAAAAGCTGGTCAAAGCAGCAAAAAAGAATAAAAATGCTGGATCTTTAAAGAGAGACTGAAAACCCCCTTTGCCTCTGGAGGGCTCTGGGGAGAGGGGAAAGAGTATTTTTCTTTCCCACTGCTTTTTCTTCAGTTCTAGAAAGGCACAGGCTAAATGACTGCACGCTGTCTCCATTAGCGTCTCGTGTGCTTCAGAGAAATACACCTGCTGATTCCTCTGAATAATAGGAGTTAAATGAGATACATTAAACACACATTTCCTTGTCGTGAATTTCCAGGAGCTCAATAACACTGTTTTGGCAGGTTAATTTGGCAGTCCTTGCAGTGATGTCTTTAAAGGTTCATTAAACCCTTCAATGAGCTCTTGTTTTTTCTAAGAAAAAGACTAAACCAAAGATTTTTGTGAATAATAACCTGAGTAAAAAGACTTGATAAAACCTGTTACATCCTGTGGTACCTCGTCATCCTTACGATGATGGTACAATCATCCTTATGATGCCTCGATGTGGGACAGCATCTAATTGCCTGGAGCTTCCCCACGAATACGCTGCCTTCAGCAGCTCTCCTGCCCGAGGGGTGCCCCGTCCACCTCAGGCGTTCCAGATTTGATATCACTTCTTGGTGATAGCCAGCTATAGGTGTTGAGGGGGTATCATCAGGGGCGAGGAGCTCTTCAAAGTGAGTAGGATTCATCTCCCTCCTCCTTGCATGGGGATGCGATGGCAGCTACAGCTGGGATGCAGACAGGGAAACATAAACCAGCCCAGACGACCCAAGGAGATGACAACCTCCCTCGCACCGCCCAGCCCTGCCCCCCGTAAATCCGCTCCGTTGTTTTTGGCCGGTAAATGAGAGCCAAGCTGAGGCCTCGATCCAAAACTTGGTCCCAGGCTGTGTGGGAGAGTTTGTACACGGACCTACAAAAGACAGACTGTTTTGTTTGGGAGGTTTTTGGTGGTTGGTTGGTTCCCCCTCCCAATCCCCCCCAACCAACTGACTTTAGGTTTCACAAACAATATTAAGCCAATACTGTCTGTGCCAACAAATTGTGATTCTAATCCTGCGTCCTGATATTTGCAATCCTGGTTGTTTGGCTGGGCGAGCAATTTGTGTCAGCTGGCTTCTTCCCTGCCTACCAAGTAACTCTGCTTTCCCACTCTTGGGAAGCTCTGCCTGGGCCAAGCTGGGAATGGCTCTCCTGCCCCGGCAGCCCGTGCCAGCGGGGCTCCCGGCTCCTCCGCTGAATTAGCAATCACCCAACAGCGATACCAACCTCTGCCCCGTGCAGAAACACGGCCACGACCTGCTGTGGGATAGGGGCTAAGGAAGTACTGACACGGATGCTGGGATAAAAGTCTGGGTTTAGGGAGAAGGGGAAAAGAGGGGAACGTCGCTGCACACGACAACTGGTTAATTTTCGAGCAGCCTGTAGCTATTTTAGTTACTGTCTCTTTTAAGGAGATCAACACTGAGGGCAAATTCCTTCCCAGATAAATCATGCTCATTCCACATGCACAAGAAAGTGGGGAATTTTGTTTTTCAAGTGGCTGCTTTGCATGATTCCCTGGCTGGCAGCTTGCACGCCAGTGCCAGAGCCGCGTTAATTGTGCGAGCGATGTTTGTCGCTCCTGATGAGGAGGGGCGTTTTAGCCTCGCGTGGTGCCTATGGGGTAACGCTCCCTGACATAACACTCTGAAAAGGCACAGGATTTTTTAAAAATCCTTTTAGGGAAGGTGTCAGCCCCATGCTCTTAATAATCTTTTGGGGTTGGGGGTCAGGTTTTTTTTTGTTTGGTTTTTTTTTTTAGAAAGGAAGGGGAAGAATAGCTTCAGGGCACAAGCTGCTTTTCCTTCACCCTGACAGTCTCCGTTTACATCCTAAAGATGGGGCAGCTGCATCCCACTCCTGCAGATCCGCTGCATCCTCCGCACGGCGCTGCGGCCGCCCCGGGCAGGGCGGGCGGCCAACAGCAATACCAGCAATGCAGCCACCTCCCTTTCGCAGGACCCCGCTGTGTCCGATGTCACTTTTGGCCTGAGCTTTGCCGTTCACCTGACCCTGTCCGCATGGCACTGCGGCTCCTCCGCAAGATCCCGTAGGAGATCCACGGAGGCCGGGAGTGATGCAGTGGCGAGGACCGCGGATGCAGCGTGCCTGCACCTCTCGCTGGGACTCTGAGCATCACCTTCTCGTGCTTGGTAATGCCAGAGGAGGAAAAGCTTTGGTCTTTGCTGCCACCTTAGCGCTTCAAGATTTGACTGCAAATACCCTGGTGTAGAAAGAGAATGGAGGACCTGAAACGTGGTGAACAGACCTTTCCTATGCGCGTAGGCAGCTGTAGCGGAGTGCGGAGGTTTCTTTCTCTCCCGTCTGTAAGCCGTGTGCGTGGAAACCAGTGAGTGCCCACCCGCTCCACACCTTCCTCCAGCACCCTTCACGGCGAGAGCCTTCCTCTGGAGATACCAGGCCACAGGAACCACCGATATTTGTCCATTTTATCTAACGAGATTTATCTGCCACTTTTTCATGGTTGAGCCGTAAGTTGAGCCTTAGTTCTAAATCAGCCATAAACACGGTGTAAATTTTCCATGTCTGTTACTGTGAATTGGGAATAACTAAAGGAATTAAGATGCATTAGTCCTTAGAAACAACGCTGGTAACTTCCACGCGACCTGCACAGGTTTGTACCGCACGAGGAGGCCGACGTTGCCTTTAGATGGTTTTAAAATTCTCTGCGTGTTGTAATTGGTTTATAAAATTATGGCAAGCACTGTGAAAGGGACTTCAGTAAATCACCTACTCTGTTCCACGGGCCCAAAGCTAATTTGATTCTCTAGCCAAAATAATGGATTTGGCTTCTATTGAAAGCTAGAGATAGTTTTCTTACATTTGCAGAAACAGCTCTAGATTTGAGGGTTAAACTGAACGCATCTTAGAAGGAGTCAAACACATGTGGCTTGGGGGGGATTTCCCCCCTCCCGCCGTGTCCCAGGGACCCTCGTGCTTTGTGCGAGTTTTTAATTTCCCATGAATGAGCACCAGCTGAAATTTTCTGGTCCTTGCTGTGGATAATAGCGTCTCTTAAGAGGAAATGCTGCAGAACTGTTCCTATGTTTTTCAGTAGCTCTTGACCTTAAGCCAGGCCTTGTTTTTGTAGCTGGCTCCTGCCTCCAAAAGCAGCTGAATACAAGGGCTAACTCAACCAGACCGGGTGAACGTACAGATCGCGGTCTGAATTCTGCCTCTTGAGTCTCTCTGTCATTTGGTTCATCGATGCTAGCTGGAAATAAGCTTGCAACGAGCTCTTCTCTGCTCACATGAAAGCGCTCCGATTTCCTGATATGTGTTGTGCATGTTAAACTTCTCGAGCAGATTCTGCTTTGGGCAGCATCTGCTTTTCCCAGTTTCAGCCCTGGTGCAGCCCTGGTATTGTTTTACACGGATCTGAAGGCCATGTGTGTTTGTCCCTTCCATGGATAATGCAGTTTCTGTTAAGAACCATCACGTGCTTTTTGTTTTGATCCTTTTCCCATGTGCTTGGGGTCATCTTTGCTGCAAGCTGCAGATCACGTACAGGGCAGTGAATATTTATTTGCTGGATTTACAAGAAAGGTGTTGACTGCAGTTGCGATCAGTAGGTATTACTCTGTGTCAGTGGATTTGACAATAAACTTGTTTTCTTTGCTAACTCTTAACTTCGCTGTGGACAAAGCAAATCCACAGCAATAGGATGTTCAGAAACAAATATAGAGCTTCTGTTTCATTTAGGCAATTCTGAAAATTGTATTTCAACAGGTTCATGGACTGGCCTTTTATTTTGGTTTTGGTTTTTTTTTCTTTCCCTTGAGTTTCAATGTCTGAAGGTTTCTCTTCGCTCATGTTTCAATACCAGCATGGATTTGAGACCCTGCATGGGATCACCAATCATGCTCCTTTCCCATACAAATTTTCTCAAAGAAAAGGTTTTAGTATATGTTCTTTGTCATTGTGCGTAGATGGGGAGGCACAGACTAAATCTACCGAGAACATTGAAGTGGGCTGGTTACAGGGAGCCGCTTTTGGGGAAATGATGCTTCTCCCTTCCCACCCACGCACGCGATCTCCGTCTCTGTCAGTGAGACTGCGTGAAAAAATCCCCAGTGGCAGGTCACAGAGGACCAGAGATTTAACTGGTGTCAGCTGATCTCTTTCAACAGAAGCCAGAAATGCTATCGGTCCATCAGAAATACCGAGATACTCGACTAAAATCTTCTTTGTCAGAGCCTGATAGGAATCGCTACAGTGACTTTCTCTGAACAAATTGCTGCGTGGGGCGGGTGGGAGGCAACCCCAGGGGCGACACGTTCAATAAGTGTTTCTGAAAACCTCCTCGGGCCCCATCCATCTTTATCAATTCCTTGGAACTCTTAAAAATCAAATTCTAGAAAACCAGCTCTCGTTGTCTGAACTCTTCTGTGCTTTTGAAAACCTTCCTGTGTATCTTGGAGCCAAATGTGTGAGTCTGTTCAGGATTTAGTTCAAAGGGGCTGGAAGGAATTCCTGGTATTGCAAAACAGGCAGTGCTGGAGGCCAATCGCTGCTCCACCGGCTCCTACGCATGCTGCACGGGACTGGCCGGAGCCCGGGGATGGCAAGTTGGTGACTCAAAGCATTGGGTTAGTCACTACTTGACAGGGAATCCAGTAAGACGTCTTGGAGGACGGCACTGGATAGGATGTTCTCCAAACATGGCAAGGAAAGAGTAGCTAAAACAACTGAGACTTCAATGCATGCCTTAATTTAAGCATGCCTTAATCTTCCTAGCAATGTATTACCATGACAACTCCATCCATATTTCGAGAACAATCACTTCCAGCCATTAAACTATCAACTATGTACTCAGTGTAACAAAATAATTCATAAACCAATGGACTAAGTGCCAGGAAAAGATGTGATCAAGCAGTCTTATGATACTCAAGAGAAATACTGTACTGCTCCAATGTGCGTTTGAGTTTATTTTTTGTTAAAAATAGATGGAGATGAACATAAACTGAACACAGTGAATGTTTGAGATAACTTACAATAAATGCTGGGGGTGTTGAAACTGCAGCACCAAAGGAAAAACATTTTAAGATCTTACAGGGTTTGATAATAAGATCTCCTTTTCTTGTGGGCTGCTGAGCTCTTGAAGGTTAAACTCAAGCACTATTCTAGGTTTTAGGAAAATGCAGATCCCCTTACTCTACATATTTCAATGACTTGTGGCCAAGTGAGAGCTGACCGTATGAGCTCTCCATCCCACTGCTCTCACGGGAGGACACTGCATGGTTTGGATACTCGCAGTTTCAGCACACTTGCAATGTTTTTGCCTTAGTAGAGCGGAATAAAGCAGCAATGTCTGTGGCCCCTTATTGAAGGATCTACAAGCAGCAAGGCGGCTTGCAGCTGGCTTCTCGAAACACACACTTTTGAACGAATATCTGACAGTCTGTGCCCAGAAAGTTTGGGACCACTGAGTCAGGGTATGCAGGTCTCTGCGATCCCTGTTTGTTGGGTTTTTTCATGATCAAAGAGGATGAATACGACATGATTTCTGAGGGATTTCCTAAATATTTCCTTGGTAGCCTTTACCCCAGCTTAATCTCCAAAGTTTTTTCAGGGCGTGCTTTTCTCCTCCTTGTTGTTCGTTCCCTGGGAGTTTGGCTGTGCAGAATGAGCCCGCTCTGTGCTCCGCACCCCTGAACAAAAGAGGTCTCGTGCAAACAGGGGGCACGCCAGGCACCCCAAAGTCCCGTCGGCCACGAGCGCCTTCGCCACGGCAGCCGGCCGAGCCCCACCTCCGCGGCCACGCATTCCTGCCTGTAATCCAGGGCGAGACTAAGCACCAGATGTCTGACCTTCTCACCCTCCTGGCAACACTAAATGTCCTTTCCTGTAAAGTTCCGCGGGGTTTTATTTTCCTTTCTTTTCCCAGTCTCCAACTGCTGGTTATTATCATTATTAAGCATAAATGGCCTCTTTCACACTCCGCAAGGCAAGTGCTCCTATGAATAAAGCCTAACTACCGTGAAAGGGTTTGCATGATGATACTGCGAGTGATTCAGAGAGCGTCTTGCAACTAAATTAGTAAGAGAAAGGAACATTATGAACCCATCTCACTTTGTAGGCGAGGGGATATTTCCATATGCTTGGATCAAGAATGTATCCTGTATTTTACTTTTGCAAAGGAAAAAAAGGAGGATCTCTCCAAGGAGGAGATCTTTCCTTAGGGTAAGGAAGCTATCAGAAACACAGCTAGGAAGGAAACTTCAAAAATTGAGCAGAAAGTATTAAGATCGTAGTTCGACTCACAGTCCAAATGAGCATTTGTTTTTCAGTGGTGAGTGCAATTGCCTAAAAAGAAATCTGGCAAAGGGCATCCATCTACAGTACCTGGCGAGGAAAAAAATAATATATATTTGACATGGAACAGACGGGTATTGCCCTCACACCGTACTTTTAATTTATCATCCAGCACATCTATGCACTAAGGGCAATCTGAATGCAAATGTTACTTCTATTTGCATGAAGGGCTGAAAATAGCTGAATGCAGGTTACAGTTACGGGCACGTAGATATCAAAAAGCCTCTAACCGCATCTTGTTTAATTAATGGTCTGCGTTCATACCACTTCATGCTGCGATGCCCTCAAATATCACAAATTAAGCAGAGTCGAGTGGGATCGTTGCGAGGAAAGGAGAGCTCTGAAGAATCCCCCTGTGTTGGCAGCACGGGTCGCTCCGAGCTGGCATTGCGCTGACTCCCAGCACAGCCGTGGGACGGGCTGCTGTACGGGGCCAAACTAGAAAATACACAACCTGAGACTGAAATACAGCAGTCTGAGCTTTTTTTTTTTTTTTTCCTTGAAGGAGGGGAGGGATTTTTGTCTGTTCCCTTAATCATGATTTGGATTTGGTGCACAGCTCCTGCATCCTGGTATTTCCCCCGAAAAGCCAGGCTGATACATTGCTACACCAAAATCGTGCGGAGTTCCTCCCTGCTGCGGAAGAGCTGCTTTGCTCCTCTCTAGAGGGAGCTCCTTCTAGGCTTAAATACATCATCTCTTCGACAGAGGTGGGAGCTGTGACACCGGCAGGCGAAGGGCAAGGAGCAGCGATGCGGTAGGAGGAAGAGAGCAATGATGTGCAACCATTTTTCCAAGAGTGAATGTAAGTCCTGTTCTGGAAAATGCATCCCATAGAAATGTCAAATACAGTATTCAATAATCAGGAGGAGGTTCAATCCAGCCTCACAGATCTTTAACACCCACAAAATCCCGATCCAGAAAGGCAAGGGGTGACCATGCCCCCAGCCTGAGCGGCTGCACGTTGCCAAGTGCAGCGATTTCCTTATGTTGCCAAAAGTCCCAGTTTCTGAGCGTGTTTTATCCATTTTAACCATTTTGCAGAGCTATCAGGACATGTCTAATACTTGAAAAAAAATGTGAACGTCGTGGTCACTTAGGAAGATTCCCCCCCTTCCCCTAACTTTTGTTAGAGCAGAATGAGGCGGGATGGACTCTTGTTTACAGTCTCTTCAGTGGGCTCTTTTACTGCCAATGCCACAAATGATGTCATTTGTTTAGCGGGAGACTGACTATTAGAAATGCCAAATGTAATTAGGATCTTTACTTTCAATCGCGTTTCACAAACACTGATGGTGAGCAATGGCTCCTACCTTTTGAACTTTCAGACTCGCGGTGGGAGCCTTCCCCTGAAAGGGCTGTTGGCAAAGGCTTCAAGCCGGGGCGAGAAGAGATTTCACACGGTATTTGCAATTCTCCTCTGAATTTGGAAAGTTCACCAGCTTTCAGCCAGGAGGGCAGTGACGTCACTGAAAACAACTCCTGGGTGAAAAAAACCATCATTAACCCCTGGAGACTGCAGAGCGGAGGCTCTGCCTGCTTCAGGTCCTCCAAGCCTGGGAGAAACGGGGCTGAGCCTGGCCAGATGCTGCCAGCTGGTGTGGAGCCAGCGTACTGGGATCCTACTCCACCCATGACACTTAGAGAGAAACAAAGGGTGTAAAGGGTGTGTTAGGGACAGGAAGAGGCGTGATGCTTGTGACTGTACTCCAGCTATTCTCCACTGTCAGAAGCCCCCTGAGGGAGGAGGTGGGAGGAGGCGAGGGGAGGAAGGCCAGTAGCAGATGGCATTAATTTAGCACAGCCCAAGGCTGCCGCGCAATATGCTGAAGCTTGGTCCTTGTTTAGAACCAGCCTTAAAACCTGCAGCCCCGTGCTTGCAGGCTGCCCTGTTCCCCATCGTGCGAGGAGAGGAAACCTGGGCATCCGAGCCAGGCCTGAAATTCACCCAGCGAAGCTCCAGCTGACAAGTCAAGATGCTGTTAGCATGCAGCGAAGCTCTGGGGGCCCACCCCAGCGCTTGCTGACGTCAATGGAAACCTTTCTGTTGACTTCAATAGAGTCTGGATCAGGCCCCCAGTTCATAATTGCAAGCATACATGGTTTCTCTCCTTCCTTCTTCTGACCAGAGATGGTAAAAAAGTGTACGAGACATCTGCTCTTCAACAGCTCTGGCTATGCAAGCACCTTTCTTACCCTGACGAAGGGAGCGTGCAACCAGAGTAACACGTATGCGACACTACTTACGGCATCTGTTTTATTGTGATTTAGTTTCAACATATTTGGCATTAAGAACGCCACTCTTCACGGCAGCTGGCACTGCTGCGCACTGTGGTGTCCAGCCCTGCCTCTCCTCTCCCCTCCTTCAGCAAGGGTCCGCTTCTCAACCTGATGTTGAATTATTAGCTGTAGAATTCACGGCCAAGAAAACCCAAAGGGTGTATTTTCTTTATTCCCTATTCACAAACCACCATGAAACTCACAAGCCCTATCTGTTCCTTCTGAGAAAATAAACGCAGGTCGCCCACCAGAGATCTCAGCCCGTGACCTGGCAGCTTTGTATTGATGTGAAGAGGTTTAACCAGAACCTTCCCACTGCCTCTGATCCTCCGGCACCAGCCCCATGTCCTCCTCAGACTGTTCCCTTCATCCTCCGGAGTCCTCCCACCACCACCTCTTCCAGGGATTTTTGTGCAGGTTATTTGAGGTTACGGATACTCAAGTGAAAATATGATGCTGAAGCACCTGTGTTTTGTCTATACACTATATTTTGCTGCTGGTTTTAATGTTCTGTACATTCCCGTGTGATTACTTTTTCTGTGTTGCCTCTCTTTCATCGAGCTTGTGAATGCAAATCAGTGCTGGGATGTTATTAATTTTCTTCCAGCTGATAAAATGTCTGTGAGGCAGGAGGGAGCACAAAGTCTGGTCCATGTCCTTTGAGCAAAACTGCATGGACCCAGCAATTTTACCCTGCGGTTCACAGTTATTCCCATAATAAATGGATCAGTAAAAGAGTTGCTGATTTTATTTTCAAAAAGTGGAAAAAAGGTTTTCTCAAAATTCTCAGAAAATTGAAACAAAGGAAAGGGGTTTGTTATCAAAACCATGGAACTGATGAAAAACCAAGTGACTGTTACCTTCGTGCTGCTAAATTTACTGAATCACTTTTGCAAACCCCAGCCACTACATGGTACTCCTTAAAAGGGCAGTCTAGATTCACGCTGCAGAGCTTCCCAAAATTTTCTCCCTATTTTGTATAAATTTGCCATCATGTTGTAGAAACCTTGTTATTGTTCCCTATGGGTTTTGAGGCTACAGCTTCCTTTCAACTCTTCCCATTATAGGACATCAACGAAAAATCAGCTCAAAGATAGATCCAAAATATTCTTCTGCTTATTTAAAGCTTCTTGGCATAATTTTATTGCAAGCACTTTAGTTTACACACTTATGCCACTGAATCCATATAGCTACCTATTTTAATCAGTCCTGAATCTTTTTTTCTGCTGGGTCAATAGGAAAATATTGTGTTCCCATTCTGAGGATATATTCTTAGCCAATAGAGGGGAAAAAAATTCCTACCCAAGTCAAGTTGTAAGGGGAATATTGTTAATGAACTTTGTCTTTAGGGCTTGTAAATCAGCACAGAACTACAGAGATTTAGAGGGGGGTTCTCACGTTTCCCATCACTGTGAAGGCTGCGTAAGTCCAGTTCACTGCCATCTTTCTAGAAGAGTAATGGACTTATTTAAATATTTCCCCCCCCCGCTTTTCACTGTAGGGGCAGAAGACAGGATGTGAAGCTTGTCATTGCTAACTAACTTGGCATCCTTCCTGCAGGCCGGACTGCCGCTGATACGGCGCGTGGGCTGGGAAGCAGAGCTTTGGTTCCAGCGTGGGGGCAGGAGACCGCAGACTTCTGGAGGTGCATCACGCGAGGGGCACAGCCCGTGACTTCTGGCAAGGCACAAGCCAGCACACGGCCACGGTCGCCGTCCTTCATGACCCCGCTTTTTACAGCTGCTGGGTACCGGCATCCTGGTACTGTGGATGCTGAATGAAATGAAGGATCTCGCACAGAGTGCTCGAACCTGGCCAGGTCTAGATTTGCTAACCCTGGACAGGCTGTTCATGGCCTGATTCTCCTGATACTCCTACCAGGAGCAGCATCAAAGTGAGCGGTCTCAGCAGGGCAGCTCTGTCCCTTCCCTGGATGTCAGCAGGAACCGATGGGACTGCGTGTGCAGTCAACTCCTTTCCTTTGCAAGAGGTTAGCCCGCGGTGGGGCCAGCCTTTGTTCCAGGCAGAAAGCTGGTGTAGGACCCGCGTCCTGGAGGAAGGGAGGAAGGAAACTCTAAGGAAGGAAGATTAGCAACACTGAGTCATGACCGAAGTCTCAGCCTGCCTCCGGGCAGCACTTGTCGTGCTCACCGTGAGTGGGGTTTAGGGCAAAGTGACAACAGACGATTGGGTCTTTTTAAGTATCGTGACGAAATTGCACTTAGGTTTTCAACTTAACATTCTAGAGTTTAGTGTCTAGGCTGTTTTTAAAAGTGGACATGTGGGGGAACATATAATGTCGTGGCCTATTTAAGAATTTTTAGTGATACAGGTCAGCGTATAAGGTAAGCTAACGAAGGCTGTACTGATGCTGATGCATTGTCCCGGTTTGATGCACCATCAGAGTTGGTGGCTTTGGCCAACCCCTGAGAGATTTCAAAAGTAAACCCAAAATGGCGTTGGGGTAAATCAGAAGGACACTATCAGACTGAGAAGACATTGCAGAGTTTCTGTGACTCGACTTCAGCTTGTGAGTATACAAAATCCTTCCGTGGCTGACATACTTCTTTTAAATAGCTGAGGAAGAGTCAGGAATACTCAGTAACTTCTGGCTTGAACTGCACTGTGAGGAGTTTTGAGAGGAGGAAAATGCCCTTTCCTCTTCTCCCTTGCTGATGTTCCACCCTCGACCTGTGTCACAGTCCCTTCCAGGCAGGGCCGACTGCCTCGGCTAAACGACCTTCACATATTTGATATTGTAAAAGGAGGTTTGGGTGTTTCACGAAAATGAACTCATCGGAGATGTCCATTAACCAAAGGCTCGGTGCAGTTATTTAAGTGAATGTGGTAATGAGATGAGTTCTATTAACACAGTAAAAATGGCAAACCTGACATTTTCTGTGTAGGAAACGTAGGAGATGTTGACAAGAATTTGAAGATTATCAGTAAAAGGGTGCCAATGGGGAACACAGACGTCGTGCGGTTTGACACTGGTTTGCCCTTTGCTCTGCTCCTGTTAATTCTGACACATCCAGTCTTCAAAGAAATCGCAGAAGAGACAGTTTGCGATGAAATCAATACCCAGGTGAATGGGTATTGCACATTTCTCAAAACAAAGGCAGCAAAACACTGAATGAAGGCAAAAACTCGTTGCTAACATTTGGCTCTCCAGCCTCAGATCCCTGGAAGAAGTTTGATAACTTAATACAGAGATGTTCTTGTTTGTTGCTTCTCTCCAATCTTTCATGGTCATTTGAAAGTTAAAACAGATCCTCCTCTTCCAGACAGTCCAGTACAGTGAAAGCAGCTTGTTACAAAACACGGTTAAGAATGTTTAAATAAAAATATGTAGAATAAAGAAGGAACTATTCATGATGCATCACTCCTCTGACAGGCTGTGAAGTTATTTCACCCTTCAACGCAAGTGCTAAAACATAATGGAATCCCTACTGAGTGTTTTCATGCCTACCAGAACATAAAAAAAAGCATAACAAAATGCCCAGTGTGCCCCTAACTATTAGCTTGGATGAGTAAGGAGGCCAAGAGAAAACAGTGGCACTGTGGGAAATATTTGTGGCGAGGGAAGGAAACAATAACTGAAAGTGATAAAAATGGATGATTCTCGCGCAACCATGCATCGGCCGGGGAAGCGCATTGTGCCCCTTGCTACGGAGGACAATCTGCAAGCAAAGCATCACTATAGTCTATGGTTTTTTCCCTCTCTGCTACCATAAAGAATTTTAAAAGCCAGATTTAAAAAAGACCTCCAGTTGGGACAGGAGGCCGTTTCTGGTCTTTTTGGTGACAAAAAGGGCCATTCAGCTTACGAGCAAAACTACGTGAGGGATACTTGGAATGCGCCATTCCAATCTATTCTTTTTTGCTTCTAATTTAACTGAGAACATGAAATGGGCACAGATGTAGCATTGCAGCCTGCAAAAGTGGGGCACTAAATGGTGCATTAACGTGGAGCTGAATTCTGCTGTCGTTAATCAGGCCCTATTCACACAGAAAGCAGCAAGGCTTCTGCCTGCATAAAAAACCCATATGACTTGGCCTTTAATATACAACAATCTCATTTAAATTTTACTGAATTCACTGAACTTTATGAACTCGGAGTGGTTGCTCAGGTACACATTAATGGTGAACCGGCTGTAAATGATAATTTGCTCCAAAGAAGCTATTAACTCTTACTGCTGTTTTTTTTCTGATTTCCAGGGCAGATAGAAAGCACTTCTGAAGCCTTGCATCGTATTTGATGTTTAAATGCAAAGAACCTAGGAAGAATTGTCCTGAATTATTGTCATTTACAACAAGGAAGTGAACGTTTATGGAGGTCCAAAATGTTTTCTGTACTCAGAAGTTGGATGGTTTAACTTTGTTCTCCTTTCACATTGATGTAGCTTCATAACCACCCAAAGGGAAGTGATGGTTATAGTGTTGTAAAACTGGTGGAAATAACAGGATTATCCTTGACTAACCACAGGGTTTTCCGTGTCAGGAATTTGAACAGCCTGAAATCATTCTGCCCCCGGACATTTTTTTTCCTTTTAGAAGAAAGGACTAAATAATATATTTAGGGCTTATACATGGCATTACGCCCTTCTCAGTGCAAAGCCTGCAAAAGTAAGTGGAAAGGACAAAAGGCAGGCAGGGGAAGCGATCGGCCAGAGACAGACCTCTGCAAACCAAACCCGGTATTTCTTCAAGTTAGAAAAAGGCATTTGTCAGTCAGGTGAAGGGTAGGACCTGGGAAAGCCGTCCTCCTCGGCATTTTTGTTGTCCGTAAATTTTGGAGCCATCAGCAGCATTACCAATATTTGGTAATTAGAGAGAAAACCCTGAGTGCTCATCGAAGCTTCTCACAGTCTCAATTCACTACCATTCACCTTGGTTTCCTGCGGCACTGCTGGCCTGCAGGAGGGAAGGTCCACTCTCCTTCCGCCTCTCCGGGCTGGACCAGCAACCTGGGGTGCGTGACGGTGCGAGCGATGGCCCTGCCTTCTGCTGGGGACGTCCTCAAAGGCGCGTGCGGCGGTGCAGCGTTGAACCCCAGCGCCCTGCTTGCACCCGCTGCCCCCGCCCGTTCTTGCAGAGATGAGCAGCCGGTGGCAGTTTCTCAGCTCTCTAAACTGGTCGTGAATCACTCAGAACTTTTCAAAACTCTTGGTTTTGAAGGTACCAGGTTTCCTGTCTGAAGTTCTCCCAATATCCGTTCAGCATTGTTGTTCTTCCGCTAGGGATATTTTTTCCTGTATATGAAAATAATTGCAGTAATGTTCACAAGATAAAAATGGAAGTTTGCTACATGCATTCAATGTATTTTTTTAGACCAAGCCTTCGTTAATATCATAGAAGTGCTATACATGGAAGTGATTGTATGGAAAAACAGAAATTCCAATTTTGCTGGGTTTGCTTTCGGTCTGGTTCCATAAACACTAACAGTGTTAGAAAATTCTGCAAATCTTTTATTTCACGTTAATTGAAGTAACTATGACAACATAACAGAATTTACTTCCTTTAAAATTGAATGGTGGTAAAATTGGCATTATGTCAGTTCTCAATTTGCATCAGAAATATTCTAGCCAGTGGTATAAGCTGGTTTATGTTCAAGTTTTTTAATTATTCTTTTACTTCTTTTCAAAACAGTCACTTCTCTGGTGAACGGATCAAATGTTAATGACGTCTGAAAGGGTTTTTTTGAGCCAGGTAAGATTTAATAAAACAATAATTTTGCATTTTACTGCTTCGGTGGGGAAAAGCTGTTAATTAGGAGTACCATGGTAAAGAAAACTGCTTTTTGGCTCTGCCTACCAACTGGTTTATTCTTCTTTTAAACAATTGGTCCCACTTAATGACCAGACCATACTGTATTTACTAGCTACCGTCAAGCATTCCCAGACCTCATAGTTTTATGTCTGTGAAACACTTGCACATTATGATCTCACCTCATGATACAGAATCTCTCTATTCAAGTTTATACATGACGTGGAAAGTCTCCGAGATGTACTCTGAGGTGTAAAATTAGTGTAATTCCCCTGGAATGAAAGAGACGTGCCAATTTATATCAAGTGAAGCTATGGCCCACAATGTCTCAAAGACATTTGCTTTTGTCTAGCAAACAAGCAAACAAACGTTCTTCATTTCAATGGAAAATAACGCTTATGTCTCTCCTTGCTCATGCACAGAAGGAGATCAAAGATGGCACAATCTCTTCTTGCAAGGCAGCGTTTCACTACCAGACAATTAATATGATAGTATCAGGGAAATGAAAATCTATTCCTTGCCTAGGTGCTTCCCCTCATGGACTGGAAAACTACTTGGTTTATCATTTTCTGTCTTTAGGCAAAAAGGTAACTCTTATTTGCATGTTTGTCAGTTTGTGCTTGAGAGTACGAGATTTACTTAAAAACAAGCTCAGCCAGCTAAATGAAATGCCACTGGTCTTATTATCCTGAGAGAGCAAAGCACTTAAGCCCGTGATTAAAATGAAGTTAATTGAATTTAAGCATGTGCTTAAAGTAAAGCATAGCCATAAATACTTCACTGAATAGACGGGAGGTTGTTCTCATGCTTAAATGTAAGCACTAATCAGTATTTTCCTAAAACTGGGTTTTATAGCCTTCTATCAGCAGTTCCAACTATCCCGCTCATAAAAACTGGCACCAAAATCAGAGTTTTTCTAAGAAATTTGTTCGACACAATGAAGATCAAGGTGGTGCCTATATAATAAATTGGCAGAGTAGGTTTGAAAGAAGAACACAAATATTAAAATCTGGGTGTGATGAGTTATGTATAAGAAAGGCAGGAAAGAGCTTATTTCAAGTTGAACTGTGTGGCTTTCTCAGAAACACATCCTTGGTAATCTGGAATGGAAACAACTCCTTATCCTACAAAACCCCCAAACGTCAGTATTTAGGGGGTAGTGGGAACTGCAGTGCAACTACAATTGCTCTGTGTTTTTACATCTGAGATCCTCTGTATCAGGCTAGTCTTTGGAACTCAAAAGTGGGGGTTGAATTAAAATTTCTGCTCTGAAGTTGCCACTGATATAGCTGACTGATTTTGGACACATGGCATTTTCTAGCAGAACTTATTTTTCTTTGTATTTCTAATAGGAATGAAAATGTCTCTCTCTTAGAAAGTGTAAGAATTAAATATTCAAGTATTTTGCCGTCCTTTTGAGCTGGACCAAAGAAACTCTGGCCTAAACCTGTCCCATTGGCATATATAAATTTGTTAAAATACCTTGTGAAATAGGTTGCATTTTACTGCTAGTTTAGGGAAGGAAGAGAATGGACAAATGGAAAAGTTCAGCTGCAATCCCATCTCATCACTGCCAAAACACAAGTTTTGGAAATGATTTTTCCATTAGATGTTCCTCATTTGCATTGCTGTTTTAAAAGGAAATTTTTTCTCTATCAAAACACAACTTTTCAAATGCCAAATGATCGTTCTCCCTGCTACCATTTTCCCTTCACAGAAGAAGTAAAAAAGCCTTTTTTTTCCCCTGTTTGGCATGAAAGGAAGTTTCCTATTATTGCATAGCTCTGGTATCACTGGAAGAGACCAGAAGCACGTTTCAAAACATAATGTTTGTTGTTGTACGTAATGATATAAAAATGGGGATGAAAAGGTGTTACGGTTAGTTCAGTCAGTATCTGTGTCGGGCTGTAAGTTCTGCATAGTTGTGCTCTACCATACTGAAGCTTCACTAAACTGAAGCTTCTATTTAAATTACCTTTAATATGGAGTTCTTAATAATAGTTTCTTAATGTAGATTAGAATAATTAATGCATTTTTGAGTTACATAGTGTAAACTCATTACTGACTTTTTGGAAGCTTTGCTCCTGAACATATTAAGAAAGCCAGAGCGGTACACCAAACAAAAATGATTTCACCGTTTTTGACCAGAAGAGTTTTATTCCTATTAACAGATGCATTTATATGTGTAATTGGTAAATCTGTAACGATATTTGTAGAATGGGTGAGAGGTAGAACGGGGGTATCACAAAATTTGGCAAAAATGCAGACCAGAATTTGTGATGGTTCAGACAACAAAATATGACTGCAGCGCGATATGAGCTTCAGGATGAAAAGGGGTTCACCTAACAGCACGTGAAGAACACGGGTATGACCCCACCGGGTGGGATCAAAGCTCTGTCTAGCTCAGAGTCCCGTCCACCCGCCAGCAGCAGAGGATGCCCCGAGGAAGAAGGTAAGTACAGGGCAGACAGTGATGGCACAGAACAGTCGCCCAGCAATCTGCAACCGAGGGAATTCCGGAGCCAGAGGTCGGTGTCTTTACATGTAGTGACCTTTAATGGGTTTTTCTTTTGTAAATTTGCTCCGTCACTCGTTTTGGTTTTTGAACTCATGTAAACTTTTGGTACCCACAATGTTCGGTGGCAGAGATTTGAACCCCTTATTACACTTTGTGTGAAGAACTACCTTTTTCTTCTCAAAAGCCTGCAGCTAAGCTTCCTTTCACCTCCTCCAGAACTGGAAGCCAAAGTCGTCTTTCACCTTCCCTGTTCCACTTGGGCTTTTTGCAATGTCTGTAACTCCCTTCTCAGCTGTTTCTTTTCCAGATGGAAGAGGCTATTTAGACGTTCCCTGCATGGGGCCCATCTGATGCTTCAATCACTCTTTTCGGCCTTGTCTGTACCTCTGCCAGATGTAGCATTTTTTTTTGAGATGGAGAACCGGCCCTCTGCATGGAACCTGAGATGCAGGTGCACCAGGAATTCACAGCCTCCAAGTGATCTCCTTTGCTTTGCCATTCCTTTTGCAGCAATTCCTGACATTCAGTGCACTTGTTGGTGATCAAAATGCATTCAACGCCTGCATCAAACTACTATAAAATACCGTTCCTGAGAAATAATATGTTAGAGCACGTCACCTTGGATGTGACTTCACTCCCACGCGTGCAACTTTACATTTATATTTACACCATATTTCATCTGCCTTTTGTTTCCCACTCAGTATGGCGAACTCCTTTCTTTAGTTCTTCACACCCATCTTCACTTTCCTAGACAACTTTGTTACCCACAGATCATCCTACTGCCTTCTCCAGCTCACTCAGCAATACGTTGAGCAGCACCAATGTGCACACGATTGCCTGCGAAATTCCGCTTCCCTTTGCTGTGAAAAGTAACCAGATATTGCCACTCTTTGCTGCCTTTCTTTTGAGTAGTTACACCTTCTTAGGAGACCATCACCTCCTTTCCCCTGGGGGATTATCTTCCCTGAGAAAGGTGGGAGACATTGCCAAGAGTCTTTTAGAAATCCAGGTAGAATACATCAAGAAGAATGTTATCTTCCTCGCAGTCTGGCTGAATCCTTCAAAAAAATCCAGTAGTGATCTGCAAAGTCTGACTTTCCTCACCCGTCCCCACTGTATGTCGTATGGGGGGTGTCTGAACCTTCCTTTCCACCGTTGGCTCCAATCTTGCCAGATAACTGGAGCTCTGGCAAGGGAACTCAAGCCTGCAGTGTGAGGGAGACGCAAGGTTTCTCACGAACCAGGGTCTGAGAGGGTTGAGCTGATCACTTAGACAGAACCCTAGTCATCTTCATGAAGACTGACGGCTAATCATTAGACATCATAATCACAATAATCTCATTATTTCCGTAAGAAATGCTTTGATTCTGCAAGCATCTAATCACACGAATTTTATTTTCTGTTTTAAGTGGTCCTTCTAGGGTGTGCAGCTGTTCCTATTAACTGGACTTTGAAACCTCTAAGAGCTCTGTTGTCAACAAGACTAATTAGCTTTTATTGTAGTAGCTCAGTAGATTCACAGAGAACGATCTGTCTTTTGCAGACTTACACTCTCATTTACAAATGTTACTCTCTGCTTTTGCCATCTTTGTATATACACACAGAGTGGTAAAGTGCAAACAAAGAAGGCCTGGTATGAAGATCATTCACACTTTATAATTGTATTTTTTACATGAAAAGCACCATTATCCTAATTAAACTGGCCCATTTTGAGGGGTGTGTGTGCATGTGTGCATAGACATACCATCTGAATGCCTTAAATGCGTGTACATATATTTATATGTGTATATATATCTATTTATATGTATTATACATGTATATACACATTTATATCCATTAAATGCAATCAGATTGCGAGTATTCTTTTTGTGCAGAGAGACTTAATGCAAAGAATCAATACACTGCGACTGTAGTTGTTCCCATTTTGCAAACTAGATAAATTATTCACTGAAAGAGATCAGCCAGCTCTGGCAAAGCCAGGATTTACACCGGCAAAGCGCTTTTGATCTACAGATTGTACGAAAGACACAGGACAAAAGATGGCTGCGTTGCATCGGACCGAAGAGCATTATTACAGGATGAAGGAAGGAAGCAAAAATAGACCTGACACACAAGTATTGCAGAAAGTTTCTAAAGTGGGAATTTGAATTCTCTGCAGCCAGCCCGGGGTGTGCTGCTGGGCGTGTTACCCGACCCGGCCCCCGCTCCCCGGCAGGCTGGGGACCCTCGGCGCGGGCTCCTCCCCAGCCGCCCTGCCGCCAGCATGAGAGAGAGAGAAATAGAAATCGCTTGGAAGGGAGCTAGCGAAAAAATAGAGGGTCAGAAAATGGAGCTGCAGTAATTTTCTGGAAGGTAAAGCTGTGTTCGTTTGTTATTGTGGTTTTTTTTTTTTTACAAGAGCCTGCCTGCCGCTTAATTTGTTAAGCTTTGAAGTACGTTTTGCAGCAGGGGGAAGGAGATTCACGGAGATGGCGTCACTTTATAAAAGTTTCCAGATTTTACTGCGCTTCTTGTTTGTTTTCTTTTTTTTAAGGGGGGGTGTTTGTACTATTCGCAATGCAAGTGGGCGATGTGGCCGAGATCTAAATATACGCCTGTGAAAACAGAACCCCTGAGATAGCAACACCGATAGCAGAGGCTATTGTTAACTTTCGGGATTCCAATTAAATCCTGCAATGTTAAATATTTATTTAATTACTGGAGAGAGAGCAGGAATTCTCTCTGACTACACTAATGGAGTCAGAATGCTGCAGTAAGGGAGAGGTTTTTTCTCCTAGCCACCCTTCCAAATCTAAATGGCTATAGGCAAGCACAGGCTGGAATATGAATGCTAAAGGCCAAAAAGTTTCAGCTTTGTTTTAGGAGTTATATTTCAGTCGGGTAAGCAAACTATATTGCATGTATTTTTCCGTATCTTCAGCTCAATCCAAACATAACATTCCAAAGGATAAAATCTGTTACAAAATAAAACCTAGTTCGTGACAGCTGAGCTTCTACGCAGAGTCTAAAAATTATCTAAAAGCGCCTCGAGAATCCTAAATGTCATTCCCAAGATGTGGTGAATTGTAATTAGGGTTGTGAACTATTTTAGTGACAGTGCCTTACATGGGGCCCATCTAAGCAGCTGGAGCAGAAAAGTTTATGAACTTTTTGTATTTCCTTTACTGTGTGAAATATGAAGGTGTTTAGACAATAACAATAATCCTAATTTATTTCAGATTTGCAAAAATGTAACCGAAATTGAAAATGTGTTGTTTGCCTTTTGATTTTCCTCCCTGTATTTCCTTTTAAAACACGTCATAGGGCAGTGCTTAGAGAGTGGAAGAAATCTCATCAACGATAAAATAGTGAATGAAAAATAACATTTATTGTTGTTGTTGTTATTATGAGAAAAGCCTATTTTGTGATTCTGTCATCTCACTGGCTTCTCCAAAAAGTTTTAATATTTGTTTTAGAAAATGATCCAGTTCCCTGTTTTCCTAACAAAAAGAAAAGAAAGGAAAATAAAATTTCTGTGGAAATTTTGCGAAGAGAAGCAAATAGCTTGCAACGTGCTGTCCAAAACCTGCATGACACTATGCCCAAAAGCACTTTAATTTTATAATAGCCATTATTACGCTTGTATATGCAGATCTTGATACTGCAGAGGAAATTATTAAACCCAGCTATTTGGTCATGAGGGTGGAAAAAAAAGTTGTGTCCCTAAGTGTGCCACAAAATTTAAATACAAGTTGTAAAGGCCCAGCGTCCTGCAACTTGGATCTCCGGCAGAAATACAGCCAGAAGGAGAAAGTCAGGTCCCGTCGGTTCCTACCTAAGAAAGCTGGAGTACTCTGCCTTGCCATCACTAATTGTTTTGTGTTGTGAAATCCTGAGGTGATAAACTGCTGTTAGGAAGTTGGCTTGTGAGTAATTAAGTGTAGGTCTAGCTATTAAAACCTGATTTGTTACTCATAGGCTACACTCATCTGCTGCGTCTTCTCTCAAGATAAACTCGGCGTCCTTTTCACTGGTCTAAGCCAGAAGTATCTGCATAATGAATGGAGCGAGGTTTTAGCTATAAGTATTGTTCAGGCATATATAGTGGGATGAATTACCTTTATCGTAATAGCTACAATTATTGTAATAGATCACTTCCATTTCAAACTGTTTCTTTTTCCTTTCCTTTTATTTATTTCCAGAGGGAAATGCTGGAGGATGTGTACCTTTCTTCATTTACAGTTTAAAATATTGATTTTACTCATAAGCAAAAGTTTCCCTTTTTTTTTTTTTTAATTTCTGTTTATTATATTCAAGCTTCTCCATAGAGTGGGTGTAACCAGGAGAAGAATTTGGCCCATGATGTGAGCTAAATTTTCAGTGCTTCCACTATTTAGAGCTCCCTTGCGCCAAAAATAGTTTTCCTGTGGTTTTGGCCATGGAGCCACAAATACAAGTTTTCAGTGCACAGTTATTGTGGATGTTGGTCCCAACTATTGCTACAAGAAATGGAATTCCAGCTCATGACTGTGTCAACAGATGATTATGTTGAGTGTGAGGCTCTGTGTTAGATCTCCTCGCCGTCCCAAAGCGAGAACGCGTCCCACCCAAACGCCAGTCACTTCCAAAAGGGAGCATCAGAAGGCAGCGCTTGGGCTGGGGAGTGAAGAGCCCTAGGAAAAACTGCGTCTATGCAGGTGATAACGTTGAAGAATACACCCAGGACGCTCCGAGTTTGGCTAATGGTGTAGCATGTAAAACAAGTGGTAGGAAGGGAGTAAATCTTTAAGAAAATAAGACACAATTTTGTTCATGGCTAATTCTGAGCAGAGTTTTCATAAAAGAAAAAAGCTCACAGTGATCACGTGTCATGGTAAGAGAAGGAAGTTAATCGTGATGTTGGATTCATTCCCTTTCTGTACTACCTCTTCCATCCCATTCTATGGTCCAGCTTCTCTGCTGTCCACAGGTATTTGGTCTGGTTGTTGCAGACAGCTTTCAGGAGGCAGGGGCTATCTTTCTTCCGAGTTTAGCAGTGGGTGTCAGACTCCAGAAGGTGTTCTTATAATGTGAGGTCATGTTCTGGAAATAGTTGAAAATAATGGATTTAGAAGAATGAGAGTACTACATGTTTCTGTACTGCTGATGCAATGGTGAGGGCAAGCTGGGGGATGGTCTAGAGAAATAGCAACACTGGGGGAATAGTCAAAGGAATTGTGCCATTTAAAATTCTTTTCTTTATCATTTCCTCTGTGAGAGCAGTGTATTACTTGGTGTTAATCAGCTGGGACATTTTTTCCATTCCTCCAGGAAGGTTTCCACCCCCCGTTCCAAGAAGCAGATCCAATTCAGCAGTACTTTGCCCTGACCAGACTCTATCCACAGGTGCCAATGGAAGAGGGTTCTCACTCTGATGTGGACTTTGCGATGGTCTCAGGCAAAGGCTTCTCTTACTCATTACTTCTTATACGTTTTACTCTTCCCACAGTGTCCTTTTCCCTTTTTTAGGAAACATGCTTTTTTGTATGTTTTTTAGAAATTTATTTTTTGAATTGCATGTTCGGTTTTGCACCCTTAGCTGACTCTCAGATCTGTCAAACTGGATATACCATCCCAAATATATTCACATTTTTATTCTGTAGTGTGAAAAGACAGCGTTGAGCTGAACTTACAAAACCTTTACATAATGTCTTCGTTTCTAACATCTCCATAGATGTACCAGTATTCAGTTACATGTCTCATCTCATTTACTCTTCCAGTCTAGGAAGAAAAGTTTGCAGCTTTAAACTTGCTGGGAAGTATACCTTTGGTTTGCCTTTCCCTCCCCGGTCTACAATTTCATGTTAATGTCTTATATCTGTAGCTTCAGGAAACAAGACTAATTCTTCTCTCCCTTTCTCTGTACTGCTGTGTGAGTTGAGTCACGCAAGGTGCCCAGAAGTGTGGCTGTAACAATAACAAGGTACATAATTTAGTCTCCTAGAATTCAAAGATTGTGAGCCAGAAACTTCACAGGAGCCCACACCACCAAGGGCCTTGTAGATAAATACTTTTAATGCATTTCCTCCAGACACAAAACATTTTTTTTTCATTTTCTTACATATGTGATGCGACATACACAACGTTTGTATTGCCTTCTCGTTGTGAGGCAGCCACTTACCATCTATTGTGCTTGTTCTCAGCATGCTGTAAATTGCGGGGTTATTTAAGAGGACCAAATGGCCAGAGCGAACGCCACCTCCCTTTCCACTTGCTGAACTCTGCTCAAACATAACACTGGTTTTCTGCCTCAAAAATATACGTAAAGGTATGTATAGTATGTTAGCCCCTCCTTAGCCTTTCCCACCCTGAAACTTTTCAAACGGGGATGGCATGTTCCTCTCTTCACTGCCAAAAAAAAAAAATTCCTTTCTCAGCATTTCCCCCTTCCCCCATTTCTTCTCAGCTGACAGCTGTGAGAGTGGAACCTTCTTGAGCTATCCTATCCATTTCCCCCAATTCTGTTTTTAAGCTAGATTTGGTTTAAATATCCAAGCCATCTTTCACACTACAGGAATTTTTTAAAAATAGTGGCTTTGCAAATGTTTAATATGGGTAGAGACGTGGTAACTGCTTTTTTTTAATTTTTTTTTTTTTTATTTCCCCCTTCCCCGCTCCCAGCAATTTAGAAAGTTGATAGGGAATTAAGTCAAACAATGCAGTCATTTTAGAAGTCACAGGAAGGCCAAAGTTTCATAATAAAGCAACTTTTTTCAAGACTATTTCCTTATAATTCAAACAATCTATTTGATTTTCAGACTATTCATTTCTAACCAAACAAAAATCTCATTAAGAAATGTAGGGATCATATTCAAAATCTGGAGAGAAAATCAAAATAATGTCATTTAAGATACTTGTTGAACTTCACGGTTGCTTCTCAACCATGCAAGGCCTGATACAAACCGGTGGTAGTTTTTCTGTTGATTGTTTTGTACTTTGATGAGACTGTAAGGTTCTAGCTAGCTCCAACATAAACATCTACAGTAGCACAGGTTTACGAGAAGGCAGTTTTCTCTCTTCACTGCCATTAGACTGTGCGCAAAGGAATGTAAGACAGGTACTTGTACTTTAGTTGACTTTACAAGGCAGCATCAAATGTATAAACGTGCACTTGACTCTGTACAATCTGAACACACAATCAAATAATTAAAATATTCAGGTAAGTAGAAGGTTAGCTAGTCATTTTTCCTTGGATTATCACAGCTGCATGTCTATATGTTGGAAAATCTTGGTTTGCCAATGCTAAAAGAGGATTGATGGTTCCATGAGTTGTGAAATGCATAAATTTGTGAAATCATACGATTTCTGGAAACTGTGTTCATGATGCCTTGACTCTACTTGTTGCAAGCCTTTTACTGAGCTCGATAGAGTGGATCCACTGGAGTGTGGCACTAGAGATTTAAGTGATGGAAACCATGTATGAAGTAGACAGTGGTGTAAGTGGTGTTAATTTTATTGTGACCTTAAGGCTATACAGACTTGAATCATTAGATAGCAAATGTCGTTTACTTTGTCCATTACTCTGTTCCATTGACTAGAAGGAGATAACTTGACTTTAGACATTTGGTCTTTAGCCATTCAACATTAGTCTGTGACACAATCGCAAAAAAAAGAGGAAAACTGTTTTTCAGCCGGTAGATCATATTCATTGTTACCATACTCCAAAATAGTCTGTATATTGTGCTTAAGAATCACTGCTTTCTGAGGAGTGGTGTGCTGCAAGCAGACATGCCAAACTTGCCTGTAGTTTTAAACTGAGAACGTTTTGGAAAACTTACAGTTTTCCTTGTACCCTCCCATACGCTTGCATGCACACCTTCACCTTCCCTCATCACCGGAACTCTAAAACCTCCGCAGGAGGAAGCACATCGGAGCTCTGTGTTGTAGCTTCATCTGACAACATACAACTGTTTTGTAACTTCTCAATAAGAGAACATTTTGTTTCGTAGAGACATGATGGCTGGCACATGAACAACACCTAAAATGCCTGCTGCCAATTTGTTGTTTGTTACTTGGTTTATTAATTAAGTTACACAAAAGATTTGGAAAAAGACCAACAGTTTTTTTTGTCCCATATTTTGGACTGCCTGGCCAAAGTAGAACAATTGCTGGTGCAGAGATACATAGGAGTCCCCAAAGGTTAGCTCTGTTCTTTGACTAAATTACACCAAAGCCTTGTTCCTTCACCGCTGCCCTGAACTTTAGTGGAGATATCCTGTTGGGCTATTAATTGACCTCTGTATAGGTCTGATCAGAGTACACTGGTGCTAAAGACTTCTGTTTACATAAAAATAATCAAGAGCCACCTAGTTTTGAACCAGAAGAAAATTCCTTCAAAGCTGAGGTATATTTGAAATTGAAACTTCCATTTGGCTCACTGGATATTTTTCGCTATTTCTATAAACTTTACATTGCTTTTTCTTCTTTTTCTTTTTGGGGGGGGTAGATGTTTTATCCTTAATTTACACAAATAAAACATGGGGTTTCATGTGGTTTCTTTTCTAGCTTAATTATATATGTATTTGTATATATACATATATATATGTATATATAAAATCACTTTTCATTACATTTTGCTTGTTTCTAATATTTTTTTCCAAAAGGAATTTGTTTGATAGCAAGATTCACTTGGCATGCCAGATGCAATTGGTATGCCAGATTTTTAACTGCTGCAAGATGGTGCAGTTCCATGTCCTACAACACATTGATCCTACAACACAAGAAATACAAATTCATGTACAAATAATGATTTTGCCCCGTATATTTGTTCCTACATGATATTTTTGCCAGAGGAGGAAACTCTTCCGTAGGAATTTCTGTAGTGGATCGGATTCAGTTCAGTTCAGTAGCGTGTCTGAAACAGGCTCCGATCGGCCTCCTCTGGGGAAGGCAGCCTTTGGGTTATGAAGTAACCTTCCTGTAGGAAAAGCTTCCTCTTAAAATCACTTTGCGGGCTGAAGCATGGAATACTTTCCCCTATTTGTGGGTGTTCCCGTTGCCCATATAACGCTAAATTTCTCAATGCCATCAGGGTTCGGGCCGCAGCAGTTCCACCTGCTCGAGAGCCGAGTGAAGAAGAGCAGAGCTGAAGGCGGTTCAGCCTCCCACGCGTTGCTGTCAGGTATCTCCTCTTGTGAGGGAAACAAGACTTCGCCAGCCCTTCCCTACGATGAGCGGCCTTTGAATGGCCAACTGCTTTTTATTATCGATTTCAGTGGAAGTAAGCACATTCCTAGGATCTAGGGGAAATTTAGGTGTCTGGAGTTCCAAAAGTCAGTTGTATATTGAAGGCAATTTAAAAAATGAAAACATTCTGACATCAAGTCATGTCGTGGAACCCAATTCTTCTTCAATTTACCTTCGTATCAATCAATTTACTTAGTCAAAAAGTATAAGAAACAAACAATTATGCCTGCAGCATGCTTAGTGAAGGTCAGGTGGTGGTGTAGCACGTTGGAGGTGTTTTGGCCTGGTAGCTCTCTAAAACTTTCTTCTGTGCTGCTCAAAAATTAGCTTTGAGGAAACAGTGGTCATTTCCATTTCACGCAATGACGACAATTGTGAGGAAAGTAGGAGTTTGTCCCATACCGGCATTATACACAGTACGACAATCCTCATCCATACAGTCCTTTCCAGGGTCCTTCCTAACACTGCTAACGTCGCCTCGACGCTTTACCATGTGGTTTTAGGAACTGACTACGCGACGCAGCCATCTGAAGGACCTCGGCTGTCCCTCAGCACTACGGATAAAACCCAACCAGTTCTGCAAAACTAGCCCCAAGCGCAGGGGCCGAGGCCGGCGTCAGCCGCCGGGAAGGCAGCACACGGCAGCGGGGCCTTCGCCCACGGCCGCCATTAGGCCCCTCGTGAGGGGGTCAGGGTGGGCCTCCGCTGAGCTTGAGGGAAGTTTTTTATTCCTCCATCTTGGGGCAAATTACTTTTTCGACAACAAACCCCGAACAATTCACTTTTTTATTTATTTCGCTTTTTTTTGCGGGTACAGGGTTTGACTCCCGCTGGGCCCTTCCCGCACCATCCCCTCAGCCCGCCCAGCGCGGCCCGGCCCGGCCCGGCCCGGCCCTTCCCGCCGCGTCCGCTTCCTCCCGGCGGCGGTGCGCATGCGCGGCGCGCAGGATCCCGCCCGCGCGCTCCCCCGCCCCCCCCGCCCCTCGCGCACATCCGGGTCCCGGCGCTGGCCCCGCCGGCGCCGCCGCGCCGCTGTCCCCTCCGCGGGCTCCCAATAAAGTTTTGTTGCGAGCGGGCGGCCGCGGCCCAGCCGGCGCCTCCAGCCTGACGGAGACCCGCTCCGTGCCGCCGCCGCGGGGAGGCCGCCTCGCTCCGTGCCGGGTGGGTCGGGGCGGCCCGGGGGGGCGGGGGGCGGCAGGGCGGGGGGAGCGGCGTCTCCTCAGCGGCGGCGGGGCGCAGCGGCTCGGGTTCCCGGGGGCGGGGGGTGTGTGGAACGGGCCCTTTCGGACACTTAGCGGGGCCGAGGCCTCCCCCGGCCGCGCGGGCCCGGCGGTGACAGGCTTTGGGTCGTCCCGGGCCGGGCCGGGGGCTGCCGGGGGGGCGGGCGGCGGTGGGAGGGGGAGGAGGTCGGTGAGCGGCGTGTGGGGGAAGGAGCAGCCCCGGGAGGGGAAGGGGAGCGCAGGACCGCGCTGCTGGGCTGTTAAAACACGCTTCGTTCCGATAAAAATAAGTCTGTGCACGTAACTGTAGGAGCAAACTGTTGCAATGCTAATAAGAGGCTCGGTGTTTTTTGTGTCTTTTTTTTTTTTTAAGACGAGGAACTCCGCTTTTAAATGGTGTCAGGCCTGACCAAACGAAAGGGGAGAGTAACAAATCCACCACGTTTCAGACCCGCTGGTGAAGAGGCGCTTTCCCGCGGAGGCGATGGTAGGGCACCCACACTTGTCCACCTTGGCCTGTCTTCGTGCATCCAGTACTGACAGCTGCCTGACAACAGATGGACCGCTGAAGTGATTTAGAATGGCAATTTTTGCTTTCTGCGGGTTGTAAACTTAATAGAGGAAATATGGTCTTGTGGTTAAAAGCACAAGACTGGAAATCAAGTGATCTGTGCTCTGTTCTAGTTGTGCAGTTTCTGATGTGACTTTAAGCTAATTAAATGGAGGTATTTCTCAGTAAAATGAGGTAGGGAAGAGCTGATTCAGGAGTAGGTGTTTCAGTATATTATTGAATAGGTTCAATAATAGTTGTGGAATCCGTAGGGATTTAGAGATTTTACTTTGGGCTCTCTGCTTTAACAAAATCTCCAAGGAATAACTGTCAAAATTTGCATCAGCCTGGAAGTTTTGTCTTGTCATGGGAAATTAGATCGTCAGTGTGTGATGGTTTTAGATGAAATCTCTTGCTGGTTTGCATTCCTTTGTTAATTTCAGATAATTTACCTTCCATGGGTGGCTTTAAAATACTGAAAACTGAAATAAGCATTGTTTGTTGCAAATCTGGGTTATGGAGGTTCTGCACAGAATATCCTTCTGATATTCTCAGGAATCACAGAATTTGATTGAAGGGAAGAAAAAGAAGGTGCAAACACACTATTGCAGTCATGTGCTCATGCTCATCAAAAGCTGTAATACTTTGAAGTTGGCAACTGGTGGTAGTGGAAGTTAATAGAAGCAGCAAATAACTTAATTGAAGATGTTTCTTAATTAGTGTGTTGTAACTCTTGAGAGTGCTCTGTCTGTGTAGGGTGCTGTTGGATTTAATGTCTTAATCCCTACCGTTTGATAGTGGTTTACTCTTACCTCTGATATTAAAATTGTGTTCACTTGGCCTTGAAATTGCTGCTAAGTGCTTAATGGCGCTTATTTTTGCAAAACAAAACAAAATCCCGACAAACCGTGTGCTTATTGGGGTACTTGCCTTTGTCAAACCTTTCTTTTCCTTTCAAATGTGGAGAAAATACACTTGAGGGAGGAATTTTCTTTTTTTCTAAAGAAAACTTTCCTAGTGGAAGCCCAAGATGGACAGTCATGATGGGGATGAGAAATGGGAAAGGCGGGAGAGGGGCTTCCTCTGCATTTCTTTCTCTTGATGACAAAAGATCACAACAAAAGGGCATGCTGCTGTGATGCTGCATACAGCTGTGGTGGGTGTTTCTTGTTTGAGTTTTGGAGTTTTAACCTCTGATGGAACCTGAAGGAACTGTAACTGTGGACCCTGTACTACTTGATTCTTGTTATGAAGTCAGGTTTTTAATCTTGCACCTTGAGTGGGTGATCTGTGCAGAGTTTTCATGGTGGTGGAATATTACCTGAGCTGGAAGAAATTCTGTGTCTCAAGATGGAGTGCTCGTGCTCTATTAAGTGTAGTGTATGTTTTTGGGTTTATTCGAATGGTCTTTGCAAACTATGTTGTGATCTTTAATATTCCAGAGGACACTTTTAATTTCAGAAAAATGTCCTCTGTATTTTCTTTATAGTTCTCTAAAGAAAACTCTAAAAACTCTTTTGTTGCTCTTGGCTGAATTATATACCTGCAGAAATACAGCTGTGGCAATTCTATGCAAGTCCTTATTTCTTCCTTCCCTGCCAGTAAAATTTTTCATGTTGATTAAAATGCAAGTTTCTTCTAAAGTCTTGATAGATTTGCTGAAATTAATTTTAATGTGTTAATATTTCTTCTTTAAAGATCTTTAGATGATTTTTTTGTAGCAACAGGTAAGGAGAGCAGCTCGTGCTCAGAATTAAAAGACTTGCTCTCGTGTGAGCTGACAACACTTTAGATATTTCATGGCTAAAGTTGATAACTCATTAAAAGCCAGTTGAACAGTAATTTAAGACTTCTGCAGTTATCATTAGTCGCAGCGCAAGTTCCTGCATGGTTTTCTGGAAGCTTTTTTAGCCGTGTTCCTGTGACCACGTAGAAAAGTTTGGCTGGCACTTCAGCGTGCTTGACCAGTGTGGGTTGGCAAGGTGCAGAACGCCGCCTGCCAAGTCTGTATCCCTGCTGACCTACCACCAAGGTTGAGCCTGCCAGGACTGTCATCCTTGACAGAGGATCTTTGTCAGAATCGCTGCTACTGATCCACCAACTATGAGGTAGTGTCTCTGAATTCTGGGTCAGTGCATGTCACAAACTGACAAATTTAGAATACTTTGCCATTCATTCATTCTGTGGAAGGGGGAAAAAAGCTTGCTGAATTACTATTGTCAGTGTTCCCTCCAAATCCTGTAGCTTTTGTAAACTTGTCACAGTCTTAATGCAGTTCAGTTGGAGTGGAAGTGTATACACACACACACATATACATCTTTATTTTTCTTCCCCTCTTTTAGAGCTTTATGAAAGTCTGTTCAGTCCCTGCTTTCGGGTTACACTTTTTGTTGCCAATTCACATTTTTAGAGGCAATATTTAGGATCTTATTCTTTAATGAAGGTCTTGCATATAAGCATCTAAATTTCTGGAAGGCTTTGTCTAGCTTGTTTATATTTTAACACACTTTAGGGTTTGTGAAAAGTATAACATGTCCTTTATTTTCCCTTTTTTTTCCTCCAGGTGTAGTACTGAGGTCATTCCTAATCTCCCACTTGCCTGTCCATGTCCACCAACCTACCAGCAGAGGCACAGGCTTTTGTTTTCATGTTTAGTGAAATTTAGTGATGCTTTTGTATGCAATCTTAACTGCAAGTTAGCATACATTTCTTAATTATCTGCTGTGGTTAGAGTAGATCTTAAATAACCTTAAAAACATGAGGCAGTTTCAGGGCTGACTTTCAGATGTGCTGACTACTGTTGATGATGGCATTTTTCAGCATAATGCTTCTGTTGGAAAGTGCCAATTAGCTGAAATAGAAGTGTGAGAAAATGCAGGGTTCTGACAAAACACTTAAGGGAGAGAGATTTTGGTTCTAAGATGGAATTTGTAGTTTTTCAGAACTTCTACAAAAGCTAATTGCTCAGTAATTAGAGTAGTTGCGGAGACAGGGCCATGTGAGCGTTGGATTTTTGTGTTCCAAGTGAATGCCTTAAGAAATAGATACTAACTTTTTAGGCTTGGGAAGTTTTAGTTTCTTCTCCCTCCCTCTCCCCTCCCCTGTATCACAGTTAAATTCAAGTTTTGCCATGATGCAGAACAAATTCAAAACTTTATGATCTTTGGTTACACTTTTTCTGAGGTTTTCTTGGCATCAGTTGGAAGTGAGGGTGCTTTTGAAATGCAGTGGAGCTCTATTAGCGAACTCTTTCTGACTGGACCTCTTCTGTGATATAAATCATTATCACTTGTATTATTTTTTTTAACAGTGATTTTTGAGAAGACTTCAAGAAAAAACAGAAGCATCACTTTTGCAGTCTGAGCTATGTGGCTTTTATGATACCAGTTCTTCCATGTACAATGCATTACTTGCTGCTTGTGCTTGGCCTCAGAGATTTTTTTATTATGTTTCTTTTAAGAGAGTGCTAGTTAAATACTTCTCAGCTGACAGTGTTATATGCTTCAGGTTTTTTTTAAGCTGCGTTAGATGATGTACAGATGTGGAAATGAAGAGAACAAGTATTGTGTAAGAAAGCCATGTCTGAAGTTGTCAATACATTTTTTTGTTTGGAGAGCAGTCATGGTTAGTAAAACTTTTGAAGATACTAGACAATTCTTCTCTGTTCTTGTTTACATGTATTATTAGTTAGAATATATTGCCTTACAAGGCATGTTTGCAGCAAAGAAATCTAGTGCTAGTATAAAAGCATTTATCATAGATTTTGGTCAACTGGATGTGCATTTGGATATGCAAGCTCAGTTCTGATGAAAATACCACAAGTTCCTTTTTGATATCGTTCATAAAATCTCCTTTACTTACCCTTAAGGGGAGGAGGGGAGAAAAAGATGAGTTAAAGCATTGACCATATTCTTTGAGTAAGATGTTGCACAGGATAATTGAAAGAAATTTTTTTTGTTGAAAGGCTATGGCAATGGTAGGGAATATGTAGGCCCTTCAAGTTTATTGCCCAAATTCTTTAACCACTGTGTAACTTTAGGATTTATTTTATCCTTGATGTGCATGGAAAAACTATGGAGCCAATGTTTCTTCTATATTTGTCCTCAAGAAAAGGCTATAATGAATGCTGTTGCATGGGACCCTGTGCTAGGCTACAATGTGAGATGTAGACTTGGGAAAACGATAATAAAAGCCATGCACAATCCTGCACAATTCCTGTCAGGAAGTTTATAAGGAAGGAAGGACCTTAATAAAACCAGGTGAAATTGATGTGTGAGGTGTTGTAGTTTTAGGTAGTTTTAAAAGAAAATATTGATAACTGAATATAGCATAATATACTGTGAGTTTCTGAGCTTTCTGTATGAATGCGTAATGTGTTAACGTGTGTGGAGTCAAAATATTTGAGTATTTCTAAGTTTGAAGGGGCAATAAAGTTAGGCACAAGAGCTGACTAAGAACAGTTTTAACTGCAAGTCTGAAGCAGCTCTAATGAACTACCAATTGTGTAGCTAGTTATAAGTGGTGGTTTGTTTATATTATGAAATTGAGTCTCAAAGCAGCTTCTAATCATGAGCAGTGAAGTTCCTTGTTTCAGATTGGGTATGATGTTACAGGAAGCTTTCTTAATTTGCAAACAAGTAAATTAAGCAGGAAAAGCATAGTGTTTGTACATTTGCAATACAAGCTTAGTATTGGCAGTAGGAAGGGATGAGGACCATGTAGTTGTTACCTATTTTATTCTTACGCTTGTGAAAAGCGTCATTCATTGCCATGCTGCTTGGGATGACGGGTTGCTTGGTTAATGGTGCTTTAAATTTAGATTTTGCAGGTGGGAAATTAGTTTGGAATTGATGGCAGGATGTAAAAAGTGCATCTCATTAAAATAAATACACCGTATGTAATTTTATATTAGTCTGTTCTGCTGTGAGTCCCGCTCAGGCCCTTTTAGCCAGAAGAAGATTCCTTGATAGCGAATCAAATTAATCTGCTAAACTTGCCAGTTTAATATAGTAGGCTAAGAAAATCTCAGAAGAGGAACCAAAAGGTAGTTGAGTTGCTTAGTATTTGTGGTGGTAGATGAAAGAGAGTCTATTTCTCCCATCTTCACAAATGAAATGTAATTTGTAAGTTCTGCTGTTAATGAACTTTGTTTATGTCTAGCTTGCTTGATGAGGTATTAAGAAGGGGTTCAAACAATGGACATGTTCACACAACTAGTTTCCTTCCATTTGCTGTAGTCATTAACAAGAACTTTAGACATAAATAATGCATGCCCCAAAGTCTAATTCTGATACAGCGATTACTTCCTTTTATATTCACCCATTAAAAGCCCCCTCATGCTACCCCATGCAATGCATTACACTCATGCCTTAAAGAGTGTTTGTAACTGGTTTTTTTAAATGTAATAACATGTTTGTCAGCCAATGTTTTCTTGTAGCTTGGTTGAAAAGTTATTTAATAAAAGAAGGTACTGCATAATAGACCCTCCTGCCTCTTAAGGAAATCTAAGAAAGCTTTTTTCTCTGTGAAAGGTGTTGCCAGCTGCCTCTAGAGGTGCAACAATATGAGTAATTTGTGTAACACTATGAATGAAAATGCAACTTTCTTAAAGTATTTGTTTCTGTGCTCAGATCTTACAGTGATGCACTGTTGTACTGCAATTGCAGCTCATAACATGCACTTTTAAAGCCTTGGAAGAAATTGATTGTAAATATAGATGATCTGTGAAGCTGTTCCTAGCAGATGTCACGATTACTTAGAAATCTTTCAAAAATTAGATGCTGAAATTACATCAAATGCAAGTAAATGTTCTAAATGCGGTTTGTGCCGTTCATTCAGAAATTTTAAAACCCTACAGGAGTTGCAGTTTTTACATGAAAGTATTTAGTTTCTACATAAACACCTGAACCTCCTGCTTTTAGTCTACAAATAATTTGTGAAGCTTTTTAATACTACCTTGTTTTCTTAAGAAAAAGCAAAAGCTGTAAACCTTCAGTATTTTTGCCTTCCAGAACGAACTTCCGAAAGGCCTATAATGAGATAAATTTGGTGTCATTTGTACCTCTCAAAGCCTATCCGTTTGTTGCAGGGTTTCTTTTTTGCCCTTGCTGTTCTTGAACAGGTAGAAATATACTTCAGCAGAAGAGTCTTGAAAGCCTCATGGGTGGCCAGAATGGATTTACAGTAAATGCTGTTAAAGTTTTGAACTTCAACAGTCTCGTTTTTCAGCGGTTATACAAGCATGTATGTGGAAACTTTTTTTAAGAAGTTGAAACTTTTGATCAAATTTGTTATGATGCTTCAGGAATACTTGTTCTACTAGGTTTTGCTTTTGTTCATAGGTATTCAGACTACTGTAAAGTTTTTAGAGCTAATTATGTAACTTACTCCAAGCAGATTATTTCTAAAATCATAGTTTATAGGACAGAGTAATTTATCAAAATTCTCTTGACACTTGCCCTATAAATACTAGTTACTGCAAAGCATCATTTTCGTAGAACTGTTCCAGCTTTCTTTGCTTTTAGTTAGCTTGTTTATTCCATGAGCATACTTATGGGTATATGATGTTGAAATGATATACAACCAGTAAAATTTCATTCCTAGTTGCTGCATGTTACTGTGTTCGAAATGCTAAAAAAAAAAAAAAGATTATACATGATCAGAGAATAGAATCGTAGATTTGTAAACTTGATTGCATAATATAGATGGGACAGCTCTAATGGAATAGATCAGAGTGGCAACAGCCAAGAGGCATTTCTTGAGAATTCTTCTAAGCTCGACTTAACTATTAGGAATTTCTAGTGTATGTTCTGCCTTGATTCGTAAGATTCTTTGAAAGCATAGCTGAGAAACAGAAATAGAACTTTTTAATTATCTTCTTGCTGGTCTGAGATTCTAGGTGGGTTCATTTCCTTTTTTTAGGGGTGTGAGCAACTGCTGATATCTTACAGCTATTGAATGTACACAAGGCTTGGAAGTAATTTAATTGTGACTGTAAACAGCTTTTACTTTTTAGAACACTAAACTTTTATCCTCAGTAAAAGAATAAATTTAGTCTGTGTCCTTGGCCAAGTTTATCTCCCTTTATGTATTTCCTGTTACTTTGAAGGGTGCAAAGGTTCTCATGTGTAATAGTTCTAGGGAATTAAGTTTATACTTAAAGTGCAAACATGTCCTTATTTCTGAAGAAATAAGGTGATACGTAATTGGTTTTTTTCTTTTCTTTTTGTAATACCCTCTTCTAAGTACTTATTGAAGCAGTGAAGACTCTTGTTCTTTTAATTTCTTTTGTTCATTTTGTTTTTTATGAAAGCTTAGGAAGAAAGATCTTCAAATGTTTTTTCTGTTTGTTTTGCTTTTCCCTGTTTTTTTCATATTATTGAAACAAAGCTGAATAGTCAAAGAAGTACCAATGGGATTAAACTACTGTGTGAAATAAATGGACTTTTTCCTGTAAAGGGTGTTTATAAGTTTTTAAACTTACACTCTTCATCGTAGCCAAGTGTCCCTGGGTCTGTTCCCTACTTTCCTCACCTTCCACCTCCCCAGTAGAAAATCTAGGATGCTTACATGTGGGACATTATAAATGCTTTGTCTAGGGATGTTTGCTGTATGTTTGGCTGATGATGCTTAATACATGGTTCTGTTATAGGAAAGCACCCATCCATGTGTCTGAGCTTGAAAATGTGCCTAGACACTTAGAAAAGCCTTATCAGATGACTTTTAGTTAATCAAAGATGGGAGGAGAAAAAAGATCCCCTTGATTAAAGGTAGCAATCTAAGAGAAGCAGCACAGAGGTACTTAAATCTTGCCCCCCCCCTTTCGTGCGGATTTGGTATCTCGGGGTATGTTAGGTGTTCTAATTCACCGTGGTTTATCAAAAGTTGAGAGACAATGTTGTTTGGCAGTCTCTGTAGCAAGAAAGGAAGCATCTTTTGTTATTGACATCCTTTCTCTTAGCTCTGCTCTTGCTTTTTGCCAGCTGCTCATTGTCTATACTTGCTTATTTAGTATTCACAAGGGATTTTACAAGTTCTTATCAGTTCGTTGCCACAGCACATCATTTCCTCTTGTCATCGTTACTCCTTAAATTGGAGGGGGGAGGATTTGCATTACAGCTGGTGAGTGGTAGAAAACACCACCATTCATGAGCGCAGTTTGAGTTGCACAGTGTTGTTTGCTCCTCTCCTGTGAGGCAGTTTGTAGTAAAGGTCACATTTCTAGTACTTACTCCACCATATCTTTTTCCCCCCCTCTTTTTCTGGGGAAAAGAAAACAATATTTTTTTTTTTTTGCCAAAGGCTAAAAATATCCAGTGCTTCAAATATTCTTCTTAAAAGATACAAGGAAGTGCAGTATAAAAATAGCTTCGGCTGAAAAGGTTGACCACCTTTCTAAATGGCTGGGGAGGGGTTGGTCTGAGGTTCTTACTGGGTTTTTCTTTTAATTGTTTTTCTTTCAGTTATCCACAGTTTCTTCCTCATTTTTTTAATACTCTTCAAAAAACATGGGGTACCTAATTAGAGCTTAAGAACAAGTAGATGCTTTAGTATTTTCCCTTTTCGGGAAATAAAGATCCATTTGAGAAGCTGAGTACTGTTATGCAGTACTGGCTGTGGAACTGCTGGTTCCACTGTGCCTCTTCCCTGTTTCTTCATAGCAAGTTTAAGTCTTCTAGTGAAGCACTGTGACAGGGATATAATACCAGTTTTAAAGCATATTCCCCAAGCCTGTCTTCTGAAGGAAACTTACGGATTTAAGGAATGTTGTTGACAGAAACCATGCTGTCCTTTTGGTCCCTTGACTGTCCTTTTTCCCACTAATCAGTAATGCAAGAACTGGGGATTCTGATCATGTTTTACTTTATTTATCTTTGGGGTAAGGTCCTAGTACTTCTGGGATTTTGTTTTGAAACAAAATCAGGTGCAATGGCTAGGGTTGAAACAGGCATTCTTTTAATAACTGCCTTTTTGTTTTACCACATTCTTTACTTGTTTACTAATTACTTGTTAACTTATCTTTTTAATAGAACTAAATTGGAGGAATCGATCATTATTTTTGATGTGAAGACCTCATCACTGACATCTATATGTTCATTTGTCAGCCTCCAAGAAATAATACAGCTCATCAGTGGCAATAACTGCTTTTGGTATACACTGACATTTATTTGAAAAAACAATTAAACAAAAAAACCCCAACAGACAAAACCCAACAAACCTTTTGAAGACTTGTGTCAAATGACGTCAATGGCCAGTTTGTTCTCCTTTACTAGCCCAGCTGTAAAGCGTCTGTTGGGCTGGAAACAAGGAGATGAAGAGGAAAAATGGGCAGAAAAAGCTGTTGATGCTTTGGTAAAAAAGCTGAAAAAGAAAAAAGGTGCTATGGAAGAACTGGAGAAAGCCTTGAGCAGTCCAGGACAGCCCAGCAAGTGTGTTACTATCCCCCGCTCTTTAGATGGACGACTTCAGGTTTCTCACAGAAAAGGCCTTCCCCATGTAATTTACTGTCGTGTTTGGCGTTGGCCTGATCTACAAAGCCATCACGAGCTGAAGCCATTGGATATTTGTGAATTTCCTTTTGGATCTAAACAGAAGGAAGTCTGCATCAATCCGTACCACTATAAGAGGGTGGAGAGCCCAGGTATGTTCGAACATGGCTGTCTAAAAACTGAACAAAATCTCCAGGAACCACCCTTGTTCACTCTCTCCTCCTCCTCCAGTACTGTATACAAGTTAATGTGGTGTATGGGGGAGTTTGGAAGAGGAATGTTCAAAGTGTACTTTTCTGGTGGGGTTTTGGGGAGGTGTGTTGTCCATTCTGTACTAGCTGTTTTTCTTTGTGGCAAACCACACTTTTCCCACAGATCTCTTAAGCTTGCTATCCTTAAAGTTAGTGGCAAAGTCCTCATTTATAAGAAAATAGGAAAGTAATAATCAAAAGACTTCTGTTTCTTTGAGAAACTTGTTTAAAGACCTCAGTCCTTGGAAGGAGGTTGGTAGCCTTCTTTCAGGGGCTTAATATTTCATCAGTGACTGACATGAATTGAGGAGATTTAAAAAAAAAAAATCTCGGGTGCGGTGTTCCCCACTTGATTTCCCATTAGCAGGCAGCAGAGCTGAACAGAACCAAGAGTGATGATCAGTTAGAGCAAGGTACGTACCAAATTTGCGTCAGGTAGCAAGTCTGCCGTTAAGGCATGTTGCGATGGGAGAAGGTGAGGAGGATTGTGGTTACGAGTGGGAGAGATGAATTATGTTGCTCTGGAAAGTATAGTGAAAAGTTCCTTCCGTTTTTCCACAAAATGGTTGTAACTCTACTGCAACCAGCTGTAGTGCTCAAGTGCTCTACTGTAGCACTTGAATTCCAGACTCCAGCACTCTTGAATTTAAAAGTTAAAACTCCAGCTTAGCAATAGTTGTATATTGTAGTATAGATTTTGTTTGTCTTCAGTGAAAAGGACTGTATGTAACTATGTAGTCCGACTATAGTAATATAGACTGTATTTCCATTTTTACTGATTTGATAATGTACATGTACAGCGAGTTTTGCACTTCTAAATCAGTACTTTGGTATGTGCTACATGTGGACTGTTTTTTTAAAAAAAAGGTCTGTTTCCAGTTGCATGAAATATAAGTGTGTTTCTGCTCTGATTTTTGTGAGAGTAAAGTTTGAGTCTTCCATGAAGTGTAATATAAAAAAAAAAAAGGAGAGAGGATGGGGCAAAGGCATGACAGATAAATCCCCTACTCTTCTTTCCACTCCAGCTATTGTTGAAATTTTCACGATGAGCCTATTATTTGTATCTCCTTCTATCTCAGTTTTTAATCTAAGTTTCCCTGCTTTTTGTTCGTTTTTTTTTTTTCAGTTCTACCTCCAGTGTTAGTGCCTAGACATAGTGAATTCAATCCACAGCACAGTCTACTAGTTCAGTTCAGGAACCTAAGCCACAATGAACCACATATGCCACACAACGCGACATTTCCAGATTCTTTCCAGCAACCCAACAGCACTCCATTTTCCATTTCGCCAAACAGTCCCTATCCACCTTCTCCAGCCAGCAGCACTTACCCAAGCTCCCCAGCTAGCTCTGGGCCATCTAGTCCGTTTCAGCTACCGGGTAAGTACAGCCTAAATGTCAACTTAATAAAAATAATTGAAATGTCACATGCTGTTGTGACTTATTACCTCAGGAATTTGTGATACCCGCAATAAATTGCATTTCTATTTGCATTTTAGAGGGTTTTCTTCCTAGTTTTGTCACTGGTCAGAGTTAATTGTTATAGCTTTATTTTTCCAAATGTTTTTTGTCACGGATACTATAGTGGTGAGTTATTTTGCACAGCTTCAGTGTAGAATAACTGATACATACTTTGGAACAATATCTAGCAATGAGAAGAAAGCAGATGTAAGAGGCTGAGCAAGAAGTTTATTGATGTCTTTCTCTGAATAAAGACACTTAATGTGGTATTTAACTGGAAAAAATAGAGCAAATTTTTGATAGGAACTTAACCAATTTGGGTGAAAATAGGGAAAAAACAACAATTGATTGGGGCAAAGGAAAGAAGCCTTATTGAGGCTGTGTGGTTATTGGTGTGGTTTATAAAGCGAAGAAGTTAACAGATTAAGGAACTTCTTTTTCCAGTAGCTCAGTGGCCTCATCTTTGTTCTTTCTGGCTACCCAGTGCTGCAAAAAGAGTGCCCATTTAGTGGGGTATCCCTCTTGGATAAGGACTGCGATCACTGGGACGGATGCATTAATGGTATCTGGAGGGAATTTCTGAAACGGGATAATAGCGTGTTGGTACAGTGACCACTGTGCTGAGTGGAAGAATGCAGAGATCCACGCTTTTATAATGAACTCAGCCTACAGAAGCAGCAAAAAAATAACTGGTTTAGGCCTTTGTTATGCTACGGCAAATACAGTTATTTCTTCTATTTCTTTTTGAACACGGAGAAGAGCGTAGGCAAGAAAGCTAATGTTTGTGTGGGGAAAAAAAAAAAGTGGGAACTAGAGTCATCTTGCCCAGCTGCAGGAGTGCAGTTGTTGAAAAAAGAAGGCAAAAAGAAAAAAGTCCATCTCTTCATTTTCCTCAACTGTCCAATCTTGTTATTAGTCCCATAGGTAAGAATCCAACTATTAAAGGAGGTTACTGTAAAGACAGCTGGCTGAGTTGTCTTCAGGTTACTTTGAAAACGGGTCCAAATGTTTTAACGTTTTTTGTTCAAGAGTATTTTTGTGTGTTTACAACTGTAGAATGAATAAATAAATATTCTAAATTGTTGAGGTTTATTCTGGCTTATTCTTATTTTTTCATGTTTGTAGCTGATACTCCACCTCCTGCATATATGCCCCCTGATGATCAAATGGGGCAGGATAATTCTCAGTCTATGGACACAAGCAATACAATGATCCCTCAAATCATGCCAAATATATCTACCAGAGGTAAGTTGTATAGTATGGTGTAAAATTAACATAGTTTGGCTTCTTACAACTCATGACCAAATTGAACAAATAACTTCAAATGGCGCAGTAAACATGTTGGTAAGTGGAAGCAGTCCTCCAAGGCAAACTGGGGCTGTAACAGAGAATTGAGAAGTAAAACTTGCCTTGCTTATTTGCATCTCTTGCTTTTAAAGCCTCAGGTGCCTAGTATGGCTTACAACAAGTTGCACTTTTTTCATTTCTCAGAATTACTCTTTACTGCTACCTTTGCCTGCTGTTCGAATTGTATATGCACAAAGGCTCTGAACATTGAGTCCCAAAATATCAATTAAAACAATTTTTTTGAAAGTGGACAGAAGAATCATATTTCATCTGAGATCACATAGTCATCTATAGTTTTTTGTGTAGGGTTTTTTGTGTTTAGTATCAGGCTTAAAAGAGGAAAATAATTATAAAATCAATGGACTAGCTAAAATGCATGAAAGTAAAAATCATTAAGATCTTAATCGGGACTGTTCTTGCCCATCATAACTGTTGACTAAGCTTTTAGTTATCTGTTGATATTTTGGAAGGCCTGCTTTACAGTTTTAGATTTAATATTTTAACATTTATGTAAACTGGTATTTCCATTTTGCTTATTTTCAGATGTTCAGCCTGTTGCCTATGAAGAACCCAAACACTGGTGTTCGATTGTGTATTACGAATTAAATAATCGTGTTGGGGAGGCTTTCCATGCGTCTTCTACAAGTGTCTTAGTCGATGGGTTTACAGATCCCTCCAATAATAAAAACAGGTTCTGCTTAGGTTTGCTCTCAAACGTTAATCGCAACTCAACAATTGAGAACACTAGACGACATATTGGAAAAGGTAAAGTTTAGGTGTGTTACGCATGATTAAGAAGCCAAATCCTTGTTTTTATTTCAACTTCTGTATACTGCAGCAATTATTAGTCTCAGATAAGAATAGTAGAAGTAACCTGTGATATATTATCTACCTCTCCAGTATCTGAAGACAACTTACTTAGGCATAGTTAGATTCTAATTAGTCTAGGAATTGCATACATTTTTCTTTGGCACTAATTTAAAAGAATAAATATTAACTTCTTCCTTACCAAACTATATTGTCATAGGGGCTTGTTTGTTACGGTTAATGATAGTCTGTATGTAGAATTTTGTGTTTCAGCACCAAGAAATGGGTTGCAGGACTTCTGATACTCTGTGTTATATCTGCTTCTTAAATCAAGTTCTTCATACCACTTTACAGTATATCAAAGATTTTTTTTTTTATTTTGTTGTTCATGCAAGGTATTATGCTGCTGTCTACAGTATGTTCAAATACTTGCATGAGTTGGCAGCAGGACTTTGAAGTGCTAATGCAAAACTGCAAGGGCTCCTTTGTCTGAGTGAATCCATGGGGTGTGTATGTGTGTGGGAGGGATTCCTGGAGACAGCAGGTTTTGCAAGATCTTCTAGTTTTCCCGTACTGTTTGGCTGATAGCACATATAGATGCACGATTTTCATCTTTGATGGAATGTGCTTGGATTATCTTAAAATGTAGTACTCCTTTTCTGAATATCTCCTTTTTTTCAACTAAGTCAGTCCTGAGAAGAGGACCCTGTTTCTATTGCACATATCTAGAGGACTTTTTAACACCTAAGATCGTTTGGTACAGTTGGTCTTGAGTTTTGTTTGATGTCACTGTCGCTTGTAACATATCTTCAAGACCCATCCTGTCCCTTAACAGTCTTTTAATTAGAAACTACTGTAAATACGGCAACATTTTTCAGATAATCTGGAGACCACGAGTTATATTAGTATCTGTTGGAAACTGGGCTCTGCAATGCTGTTGTCCGAGAAAATTTAATGTTATAAAGGGGGAACAACCAATTTCCTGGGTGCAGGTGGTTTGTCAGGTTCTTTTGTTTTGGCTTATCCCTTTCGATGGTATTGGCAGAGAAATCTTGCGTGTCTGACCTTGCCTAAGGTCAGAAATGTAACAAGGGTCCAACATCATGTTGTAGAATATTATTGGCTGCAATGAGCTTTAAAATGTCTACATGTCTAATACTAATTATTGAACTAAAACTTTGCTTTATGGTAGCAGTTCTGAGAACAATTAAGATTGTTTTGGGATAAAATACTATTTATTCATGGCTTTTGTTTGGAAGGTCTTGGTTTTTTGCTTTCTTAAAACTACCCAATCCTATTTGCTAAGCTTTCTTCTGTAGAAGTGTTGCATTGCAAGCATAAGTGACTTCTAATCGTGCATTGGATTATTTTTGAAGTATCTGTGTTCTTCTTAGACTGTTATGTTACCCAGCTCCCCTCTTGAGAGATCTCTCAGAAGGTCTTTACCCAAAAGAACTTAGCTAGCAAGTGGTGGTCTCTGCCTTTTTAAATGAATAGGATTGTGTTGTGAAAATGCATTCTTTCCGCCCCCAGATTTTCTGATAGCTGCTTATAGTTGATGAAGCCAATGGTTCCTCTGTGTAACCTTCCTCCTACCTTAGTCCCAAGTGGCTCTAGCAATGCTCACAACAGTTGCTGCTGTCTGCAAGATTAACTTGCATCTGTTGACTTGCTGCAGCCTCATCTGGCAAACCACGGGCTAGTCTGCAGTGGATTCTCAGGGTGTTGCAGGGAAGACTTAAACTGAACTGTATCCCAACCATATAACAGTGGTGGGTGGGGGAAAGGGAGAAGATCTGGGAGAAGGCAGGCAAGTATCTCAACTAAAGTAGCAGTGACAAGCTGTGTTTCGATGCTGAAAGGATTAGCAGCTTTTATATATTAATTCTCAGCCAGTAAGTGTTGTATAGGCTTCAGAACATAAAGGGAGGGAAGCACTTACGTACATAGCTGAATCCAGGCAGATGTATTAAATCTAGGGGCTTTGTTGATTTTTAAGGTCTGTAAAGCCTGATGATATTTAAGTTGTGCAACTAATTGGACTTACCTCTCCTTTTGCTTGATAAAATACATTGAAAATCAGAGCAGACTATGAATATACTTTCTCATTCATGTCTATCACTGCCCCTTCTCCCAGGACACTTTTATTTCTGTTGGAATTGCCATAGGTAGAAGCTACCAGTTTTATAGAACTGGAGTTTTAAAATCCACATAAGTTCTCTAGGAAAATAGCTTGAAATAACTGTTGACGTGTGGAAGTAGTTTTTTCATTCTATTCTGTAATTGATGAGAGAAGGACATCTAGTGGCTGATGTATAATGAAGGTTACTGTATTTTGAAATGAGAAAATATGTTATAGTTGTGGGCAAAAGAGCTTTTCTGAAAAGCTCCTCAAACAGAAAATTTACTTCGCTGCCTTTGATTTCAAGGGGGTTGTGTTAAGTACTATACTTTTGGGGAAAAAAAAGTAATTTGAAACATTTTTATCTTTGTTTTCAAGGAGTTCATCTCTACTATGTTGGTGGGGAAGTCTATGCTGAGTGTTTAAGTGATAGCAGCATATTTGTACAGAGCAGGAACTGCAACTACCACCATGGCTTTCATCCGACAACTGTATGCAAGATTCCTAGTGGATGCAGTCTGAAAATTTTTAACAATCAGGAGTTTGCTCAGCTTTTAGCTCAGTCTGTCAACCATGGATTTGAAGCAGTATATGAGCTCACCAAAATGTGCACCATTCGAATGAGTTTTGTAAAGGTAAACAAATTTTGGGGGCATTTAAATTTATTGTGGATTTGGGTATTCAGCAGTAATTACATTAGCACTGTAACAATGTCGCAAAGCTATTCTGACCTGATGTAGTTCTTCTCAATGATAAGTGTGTTGAAAATGGTTAATTTGGGGAGAGGGAGATCGATGCAGGAAAGGAAGAGCATAGGTTGCTGTATTGAATGTTGGCTATGTATTTAGTTACTTAAGTGTTCAGGACGGGGATTTAATCATTGTGGTTGCTATAATTTTATTAAAGAAGATTTGAGCTCATGCTCTAAATTTGAAGGAACAAAGTGAACTACAAAAGAATGTGAGTAGAGAGGAGCATAAGTGATTGCAGAAAAAATTGCAGCTCCTTCAAAGATATTAATATTTTTTTAAAAATGCTGGTTATGGAAAAAAGACATGATTTGAATTTATGAAGTCAAACTGTGCTGTTATTCTCACAGTACTGTTTTCTCAACACTGTTTAATCAAGGTGCTGTCCATTTCGGATGTAGCATGGAGTCTAAACTTGGACCTTCCAGGGTTTTTTTACATCTTGTCCAAAAGATGTCTTGTTTGTTTTGTCAGTTATGATAAATACTGCTCAGTTTGAGAGTGTGGAGGATAGGGAGCAGGAGGGAGAAACAGAAGGGAGATGTGGCCATAGCCAGGAGTCATTCTCAGGCAGCAGTGCACTCCACAAGGAGCTCCTGTAGTCGCTCCAAGTCCGTAGCAGACAAGACTTGATTCAGGCTTCCCGGTGCAGCCTCCCTGCTCTTCCTTCCCAACCTCAGTTTTTTTCCTTTAGATAAGAACTGTTGCTAGACTGTGAGTTATCTTCAGATAAGTATCTTAAAACATGATTTGCTGCTTCTTGTTAGTGCAGTTATTTTGAAAGACAAGCATGTTCTCAACTTGATGGATAACATTTTGTTCCTTTTTACAGGGCTGGGGAGCTGAATATCACCGACAAGATGTCACGAGCACCCCGTGCTGGATAGAAATTCATCTTCATGGGCCCCTCCAGTGGCTGGATAAAGTACTTACACAAATGGGTTCTCCTCTTAATCCCATCTCATCTGTTTCATAGTGCTGAAATTCAATCTTCAGCCTTATTTTTAGCGAACTTATTCTAATTCTAGAGAAACTTCCAGTGTGGATACTGTGAGCTATATGGAGAATGGATCTTACAGTTTAACTTTTTTTTTTAAAATCCCTTTGTGACCAATTCCATTGTGTATAGCTAATCAGTTTTACATTTCAATTTGTTCTTGTGATGCTTAAGTGACAGTTGAGCCCTAAGGGAAAAAAAGTCTATTGAAAAATTCAGAACACTTTTCCCCTCCTTCGAGTAGAACTTAAACAGGCGTATGTCTTAACTGGAAAATTTTTTTCTTTTTGTCCTGTAGGGACAAGAATTATGAAGACTGACTTCAGAAAATAAACACATATCATAGTTTGGGATTTTTTTTTTAATGTTTATGAAACTGTTTGAACATGTGCAGCTCCAGCTTGCAAGCTGTATTTTTAGCATAGTTGTTTAACATCTAAAGGTTGACATCTGTCATAAGCAAAATTAGACTTTATTACGGCTAATTTGCCTCAGATTGAACAATGTGATTTTTTTTAAGTGTACACATGAAATATACTTTTTACAATATCGGAGTGGTGTAAAAACACTTGTCTATTGGAAAATGCTGTCATAAACACACTGTATATTAATGCAGAATAGCAGTTCTTAGCCTTTTCCCACTTCAGTTTTGTAATAGCTCTTTTACCCACCGTTTTAAATAGTAATTGATACAAGGTAAACATCTTGCACGTTTCTGGAGTAGTAATTCTTGTTTTGCTTTGATTTACACTCATACCGTTTGGATTTGGTTGCCAAGGCTATTTCTTTTTAGGTACCCTTCTCTATTTTAACATAAACACTACTATTTGTAAATGGCAGTGCTTACTACTTTTTGGAAGGAATAAGTTTTTTGTTTTCTTTTTGGTGTTCTAGCTGTTTATTTTACCTGTCTGGAATTGATCTGTGTTAGGCCTTTTAATCTCTCAGTAGACATTATGCAGTATTAGTGATTACACTGTATTTAATTCACTTTCAGTATGAGTTTGAGTCTCTTTGAAGACTATGAGTGGCTTAGCAAGTTAGTAACTGAATGCAGAAGCTTTTACTGCCAGATCATGTAATTTAATACAGACCTGTTGGTAATGACCAAAAGTAATCACTTCTTTGTAGCCTACATGAAACAGTGGTCTTGATCCTGTCCCTGATGGCAGGTGTTCAATCAGAAGACTCGTAACTGTAGTTGGCAGCTTTATGGGATTGAAGGACTGCATTAATATGATGATGAAATCTCTCTCTCACATGTAAAGAATCCTGTTGCCTGTGCTGTTGTATTACTCAGTAGAGAATTTAAACACTGTATTAAACACTAAAAGAAATCAGTTAAATAATGTATGCATATTTTTCCCCTTTAAATAAATAATAAAAAAGGAGGCTGAAAGAAACATTCTAAGAGAATTAGAAGTGAATTATATACAAAATTTCTTTGCATGCAGAAAAAGCCCTATTGTATTTTTTAACTTCTCGCCCTCCTTTTTCTCTTTCCCGAACACCTCTTCAGAAAAGGGTTCAGTGTTTGGAGGAGAGGCTGAAAACTCTAAAATGCAAATACTTATTAAAAGATGTGTTGCAGTTAATTACTGCAATCCTGAGACATTGATTGCTTACACAAGTTCTTGTGTCTTCTCTTGAATGACAGTTTCTGCTCAAATGTGGAAATCGTGCATCATATGGTACCTAAGTAACAAATGATCTTAAAGGAATAAAATTGTTTACGTGTCGTTAAAATGTTTCTTATGAAATGCCTTAAAGGAATAAACTGTAACACTTCTGCAGAACCCTAATGTTCTCTTGTACAGGAATTTCTATGTTACTTGGTGTTCTGGGTTTTTTTTGGTTTTTTGGGGTTTTTTTTTAAGCAGTTTCTCAAATGTGTTTAAAAACAAACAAGTGAATCTTCAGGAGAAGGGGAATAACATTATTTGCCACTCACCTTTGGGGTCTTCTCTTTCATTCTTTGCAACTGCAACCCACAGATGGCTCTTTTGATCAAATAAGATGAGAAGTCAGTTGGCCACAGGATCAGGCTTCTATTTTTCTTCTCCCTGGGCCTGACTTTTGTCGAGTTGCTGAGTATGTATATTTGACACTACAGGATATTTTTTTTTTCTTGACTGGCTTTCATAATAAATGTCATGGCACATTGGACTAAGGAAAGATCTCGGTTGTAGGTACAAGATTTTACTTTATCCAAAATGTTTTTAACCTGGCTTCATCTCTGTTCACTTGTATGTTTAGATGTGGCCAACTAGATGACTCAAGAATGGGTGCTGAAGTGGGTGTTCATGAGCCAGAGCTGGTGCTTAGTGCTAGTATTGTGGTTAGATTGGCTTACCCGTGCACTGAACCATAATTTCTGCAATAATATCCAGTTAACCCACTTCTGATGCTGTCATTAAGTACTAAAGTACTCTGGCATTTTTCTGCTTGTGTACGTATTCTTGAACTGTAACATATGCAGTGCTGGGGATATCTTTGTGAACGCTGATTTTGCCAGGGTAGGCTTGCAGGAGCAGACCCAGTAGGGTTTGTCTATGTTCTACTTTTCTGTTCCTTTTAAGTAGGACTTTTTGAGAGCTTTCTAGTTAGCAAAATTTGTGTGCTACTGGTTCATGGTGTTTCTAATCATGTTTAGTTTATCTGTGTTGCTGATACAAAATTCAGGTATCAATGCACAGAGGGATTGGATGAGAACTGTTTGACCCTAATGATGTTTTAAGTATAGCAGTAGCAGAGAGGGCTGCTTCTGTTGCAGCATACTTGTGTATAAGTCACTTCTTGATCTAGATGGAGGGATGGAGAAATTGAATCAGCCAGTAGGGTGGTAGTGGAAGATGGAGCCTTTCCAGTATAGCCCAGCTTAGACTGAATGTTACTCTTCAGTGAAAACTGTTTTGGCTTTTGTAGTGTATTTTCTTCTTTTTGGGCATCTTTCTACTTTGCACTCACCACAGCGTTAACTAACAGCTTTGGCAATACCAGCAAAGAGCCTAGAATGGGCATATGCTGAAGTTCTTTCTGGGTTTGCTTTTATAGTCACTAAGATAAGATAGTAGCTTGGATATTCCTCCTTAGAGGACTTCAGTCTTGCTGGCAGTCAATCCAGTGCCTTGCGTAAGTATTACGTTCATTTAATTGCATTAGGCATGAAGTAGTTGTACATGAAGGGATGACATTAGGTTATAGTATCTATAGGACCAAAATAAAACTTTCTAGTATGACGGACTGATGAGAGACAAACCTAACAGAAGAGCCCATTAGTCAAAAGAATGATGAAACAGCCCATGTGTTATGATTCGGTATAGAATTGTTTAAAATATTGGAATTCTTTTGGTTTTTGCTTGAAGCTATGATTTCCCCCCGGCCCCCCACAGTATTACAGTGTGAAAGTTGTCAGTTCTTGGACAGATTCTCTTGCAGTGTAAGTCTAGAGAACATTAAAATGTGCGTGGCTTTCTCCCTAGTTTGAAATAATAATTTTTTTCAGGATATTGTTTTATTGCCCGAAGTGTTGCTAGTGATGGTTTTCAGAAAGAAGAAGAAAAAAAAAAAAACAAACACCACCAAACCAAAACATTTTCTAAATGTTTTGCTTCAGAAGACAAACATGTGGCTAACTTCTTTTTGTAGTTGTGAAGTTTCTGTTTAGGAAGGTAACCCATTCTGAATTCAAATCAATAGACCAAACCACCAGATTACAACATAGTGTTGCTTTATTGTGCTGCTCCATAAACCTGCTTCTGTGTTTGTTGCAAGCATAACCTTTATGCTTTTGTTTACATTGTAGAAAACACAGTTCTAGCAATGAGTTTTTTCATTTAACTCTAAACATCTTTTTATTTTGTTAATTTTAAAATTATTAGGTTTTGCTATGTTATGTTTTTAAAGATATTTTTTGCATACTGCTGCTCATATTTCAATAAACAAAACAAAAAACCCCACAGATTTTTCTGATTTCCTTTATCTGTAACTCAGTATGTGTCAAGTACTTGTTTACAAGGGTTGATTTATGAGTTCTTGTAACTCTCAATGCTGATGCCTCACCATGTACGTATTCCTCCTCATACAAATGTGATCTTGTAATTTTAAAAATACTTTTCTGTAGCTTTTTTGGTAATGCAAAAGCTGCAGTGCTCTCAAAGCAGAGATTGAATTACTTCATTAATTTATTTAAGAGTCCTTTTTTGGGGGACTTGTAGAATGCAGCCAGCCAAAAACTCTAATTGCAGTAATGGTATCAATTTGCTTGTATTTATAAAAATATTTAAATCAGTAGTACAAAAAATGTGTATCTGTAAGACTTCAGCAACACTCTGATTACTGTGTTTCGGGTGTGGTTGGGTTTTTTTTAGCATTGTGGCTGACCATAACGTTTTTAAAAGCTGACATGTCTGAATCTATAGAGCTTTAACCTGATGACCAATAGCTTTTTCATTGAAATGAAGGCTGTTCGAATATCTCCTGAAACTCAAGTACTGTTCCAATAAAATGGAAATTTAGGAGCATTTTAGTAAGCTGTTCTTTTACTGTCTATTAGCCTTATTTTTTAAGGCTGAGGGGAAGAGAACTTTTCTCTTGTTTACCAAGATACTACAGAAATAGAGGTTGAAATAGTAATTGGTGGTGTGCACTAATTAAATCCCTTTTTTTGTCAGGATGAGTACAAAAATGCTGAATCCCCATTTCACAGGGATATGCATTTAAGAACTACAGAAAGGACAAATTATTTGATTAGTACCACACAAAACAAAAGTGTGGATACAGCTTGATCTCTGTGCTTCCTGCTGTGGGATTTAATTTGGCTAGCAGACTGCCACCTTGCAGTAATACTCCATCAAGTTCTCTCATCTTCTCAATAATAATAGGTTTTTTCCCTCTGAATGTACAACTGCACTATACTAAGGAGGATCCAATCACTCAGGTAGTAATTTTTTTTTAAATCCCTGAAACCTGATGTTTTTGCTTCCAAAGCAATGATTGCCACGTAAAGTTCCCAGAAGATTTATTATGATAGTATTACCTAGATAATACACTCTAATTTGCAAATGAGTAACATCTCAAGGTAAGTGTTGCAGTGGCTTGTTGGCTTTCAAGAAACTTTAAATGAACTTGTATTAATAGCTTTCTATATAAGTAAAAAAGAAAACAAAACAAAAACAAAACAAAACCAAAACAAAAAAAAAAACACAAAGAAAAAAATCTTCGTTATTAAAAGCTATAAAATACTCTTCTATAGAACTGAAGAGTTTTTGTTAATCTTGCTAGTCTTTCTCTCTGGGGAGCTAGGGCTATGGTAACAGTTGATAATTACATCTCTGAGTAGCTAGCCAAAGTAACCTGTGAAATTGTTTATTTATGGTTTTTTCAGAAGAAAAAAAGCTTTGGGCAAAAGCCACCTCTCCCACTCCACTCCAGCCTGCATTGTGTGCTAAATGAGTCAGAGGCTACTTCTGTTCACTGCTGCATAAAAAGCAAGTATCTCACTGGCATTTAAAGTGATTAAACATTGGGTGTCCTATATACTGTGCCAAGAGAAATCTGCCTTGCTTGTCCTGGAGTGCACCCTGCCCTGCTGTAGCCAAGGACCATGCCTTCTCTGACGCCATCCCAAGAAATCCTACTCATCTCGAAAAACTGTTTGATAGAAGTTAGGAAAACTGGGCAAATTACTTTTACTATAGATACTCTGGTCAGAGGACATTGGTGATTGGAGCGTCAAGTCAGTGCTCTAAATCGGGCTTTTCCAAATAGCTTTCCTGAAGTAAGCACTTGGTATCATGGAAATGCTGATTCCATTTAGCTTGCCAAATTCAGTATTTTGGCCTATATGATTTAGAAAGTGTGTTTGCCAGACACTGCTAGCATAAAAAAAATCATTGGACTACACTCCGTGATGATACTGGCTCTAGCATCCCTTGAAATCTTCAGCACCGTTAATCTTCTGACTTAGGATGCAGAGCAAGCGATCTCCTGTGTGCACTGAGGCATCTGTAAAAAGTCCCGAAGTACCTGTGAATTGTCAGCCACTCAGGTAAATGCAAATGTTTTTAGATTCTGCATCATCTTAATGCTCAATTAGTATTGGCGAGAGAATTGGCTTATGCTGATGAGCGTTTTGTAGTTGGCCAGCGTTAGCACTCTGGGTTGGTGCCATTCAACACAAACAATCATTGCCCTCGGTTTTGGAAGTCTGTGTGTAAACTTTGAAGTAAAAAAGTGGTCATCTTGTGCATTTTTATCATACAGGCGCAGCAAAGCTGGTTGTCTGTAGCTTTCTAGTGTGAATTCTCACTCCAACCACTTGCAGATTTAATAGTGCATGAGAAGAAAGCTGCGTGCTGGAAAGTAACTTACCTGGACTGAAAAACGAAGCCTATGTAAGCTATAGAGTGGAGGTACGAGACTTGCGCAAGCTGTCTAGCGTCTGTCCCCGGACTTCCTGTTGTGCTGTGGGAACATAGAAGTTAAAATAGAAACTAAGTTTTGGGGGGGGGAAAGACCCAACCCTACAGCATATAACCATCTCCAAAGCCACTGAAAGGACAATACTCTTTGAGTCCTGATACCTGGGAGAAGCTGCAGGACGTTTAGTTGTTCTTTTTCATCTTTTTCCAGCTCCTGCAAGTTGGAACAAGGGTCCTTGAGTCTCATAAGAAACATTATTTTGAAGCATCTGTTCCTTTTGCCTCCTATTACGCATGTGGTCCCCTACCCAGGTGAAGGGGACTGTGTGCGTGCGTAGCCATGGCCACGTAACTGTTCAGGGGCGCGTGCAGGACGCCCATTCTCGGCAGAATATTTGTGTTGCTGAACTGCTTGCCCAGGTTTTCAGATGCGCCGGGGAAAGAGGCACGTCATGCCTTGAGTATGTGCCAGCCATTTGTTGCAGGTGGACTAAAACATGTAGTCTGGCTTTTTCTTTGTCCGGTGTTCCTAAATTTAGCAATATTTTCCTCTAAAACCATCCTGAGAGGTCTCCAAAGTCCAGCACAGTCAAAGGACTAGACCTCAAGATACCGAGTAAGAAACCTTTAGCTAATAGAGTTCTAGTGGTACATTCACGTTTAAAGAGGGAGCAAACCTTAATAAAAGACAACACAAACACGTACAATAGCTGTGTGATAGGTACTTCAGTGTTTTACAATTTCCAGGCAGTTTGCATCAAATTCTTCTTGAATATACTGTTCTTGTTAACTGCCTTATAGGGCCACATGTTGAAATGTGCTGTACAAATATTTCTGTAAGCAATGTTTTTTAGTTGAGTGCAAGCCCAAGGGAAGGTCTGGCTTGCAATTCTCTTAATCCTCCTGTTCTGCGCTTCTAAAGGTAGGTCTGAGGCTGCGGTTTCATCCGCTGGTAAATGTGGTTGTAGGGCATGTGGGGGTCCGGTTAAAAACAGATGTTGTAGCCACCGGCAACCTATAACATTGAAATGACAAAAAAAAAAATTCATTCCAAAAATCTGGAGGCGGTAAATCTATCCCAGCAGAGATACCTTGCCAGGCAAGATACACTTATTTTCAGTACTACCTTAAGTTTGCGCTGCAGTGATAATCATCTGCTCTCCTAAGGATGGCGAGAAGCCAGCATCACAGCAGTGTCCTGTTTTCTGAGTGCGATGGTCACACCTGAGCTAGAACAAGCAGTTGCTGTTGGGCAATCCCGCAGCCAAGGTCTCCGTTGGAGGAGCTCTGCTCTAGAAGAACACTACAAGTATTCACTTTAGTGCAAGAAATGAAGACACAGATCTATAGAAAATCATATGAGAAGCATGTTGTTAAATTCTCTTTTATACAGAATTTTTACGGTGCTAGCCACAATGTTCCCCGTAAATGTACGTGGCTGGGGAAACTCCTAACAAGGCAGCCCAGCTATAGCTGCGGAGTAGGCTTATGCCAGGTCAGTCAGTTCTGCATTTAATTGATGAACTCTCTCTATTGCTGTTTGAATGGTGCTTGCTGGTGCTACGCTGGAGGGAAGAGAAGCAGGACGAAAGCAGCACGGCAACACATCCAGAGGGGGTCACGGGGCAGCTGCGTTGCCGTACGGCACCTGGAGCCCACCTGCCTCCTGCTCAAGGTACGAGCTGGTGTGGGACGGCAAAGCTGTCGTCCCAGGAGTGCCCGGAGTTACCAGGGACTCGCTCCGGGGTGGGGTGGTGGTCCAGAAACAGGGACAGTTGTGGAAATGCCTTAGGCGCCCGTACCTGCTATAGGCGATGTAGGACAACTAAGGCGAGGTAAAAGTCTAATAAAGACAAAATGATAGGTAGTTTTCATACACATCAGCAAATTAATGTGAAATCTCATTTTTTTCAGTCTTAAGTCTTGTGAAAGAAAATAAAATTAAAACTCATGTTCAGAACTAAGCCTACTTAGTTATCAAATCCGCCCCCGCAAAGACAAACCCGCTAAAACCACTTCATTCCCGGGGAGATGGGAGATGAGGGGGTTGGGGGGGTGAGGTTCTGGGGGGTGGAAGGTGTTGGGTTGTCTCCAGCCTTTCTGTGTTCCTGCTCCTTGCAGGACTCCTCCTTTTTTCCCTAAGACATTTAAAAAAAAAAAAAAAGCTTTTTAAATTAACAGCTCTTTTGTTCTAAGACCAGTTTTATTTTGTTCTTTATAAATACCTTTTTTCCATTCTCTTTTTGAAGTTGTACACCTGCTATTGCAAATAACCCGGTTATTTCCAGGACTAAATAAGAAGTGCTGTGTAATCCACTGTGAATCTCATTTTCTGAAGTCTTAGATATAGAAATTGCTGTCAGCAAACTCATGAGCCTCTCGAAAGCTGTGTGGGTGATTTCGACTTTAGAGCTGGATGGAGGAATTTGAGAGACCATGCACAACAGACAAAATAGGCTCTTTTCTGTACGAGCCCAATGGAGCCTAGCTTTCCTGAGACCTCTGAGATTTCAGGTCTCTGGTGAACAGTCTCACTCTAAAAGATCTTTATGGAAGGAATTCTCCTTAAGTTTCCCATAAGAAATCAGAGGTGAATATAGTATGTTGAACCTGGGAGTGCAAGTTTAGGAGTGAACTGGTTGCATCCATGGGGATGGCTCACCGGTGGTGCTACAGGCACTGCCTGGGCAAACGCTCAGCCCTGCAGGGAGGGATTTCGTCTTGCCGGGGCGGTAGAAGTGAGGGAGAGAGGAGGAAAAACACTTGCAAAGATGTGACCGTGTGTGTAACTTGCTGCCCAGGAGACTTTCCATATGGATTAATGGATTTAAACCAAACTTCTTTGCTTATACCTGTAGTTTCTGTATTTGCTCAGGGTCCTGTGAGTTAAGGCTCGGAAGAAACAACCTCCTAAAGCCAATGTGCTGTGAACAGAGTCCAACGGTATCTTCCTTTCATCTTCTCAGTCTGATGTATCTGCTGGTGTTTTAAATGTTCCGACTGCCAGGTAGACAAACCTCCTGGCTCTCAAAAGGTTTAGGAGAACAAGGACCATGGTCAGAGCAGCGTTCGGGGAGGGACACTGGGCATTGGCAGAGCAGAACCAAACCTCTTGCCCAACACGTCTGCTGGGATCGGGTCTCTGAAATGACTCTTTGTAAGTTTGGAAGGACAGAAAGAACTCGGGAGGAGTATAACTAAACCCTCGCTCTTGTTAGCACTCGCTAACGGCTTTGCGTAAGCCCTCAGCCTTTTCTTTCTTTTCTTAATGGAAGCTGAGTTGTGGAGGAGCCTTTGTCCTGGTGATTCCTGTTTTGAAGTGGTGCCCTGGGATAAGGGCTTTTCATTTCTTTTGAAGATGCTACTAGAAGAAAACTCATTAGAGCAAGTGCAGTTACAAATTGATGCTGCTCTTGTGGTTTGACACCGGTTTGGAGAGTGTGATCATGCAATGCAGCTTTGCTTTCTGCTTTGACAGGCGGCACCAGGGCATTTACCAGCCTGAGGCATCCCAAATAGTGTGAAATACTTAGCTTTTGGGATTTATTCTTTGCCTTTTGCCTTGCTGTGTAGTTTGACAGACTTGCAAGTCTTACAGATGAGTCCTCTCCAGGCATCAGTTGTGATGGCCACGTGGCCATCACGTAGAAAACGCTCAGCTCCTGGATTTTGCTTGGGGGAAAGGGAAATGCGGGAGGGTGAATGCCCATAGAAAAGCCCTCCACCCTGTAGGTGCAGGTGGGAAATGTGAGAAGAAAGATGGGTCCTGCTGGGTCCCCAAAATATTAACAAACCTGGTGTTCAGGCAGAGCAACAGGATGAGTGAGCTCCCAGTTTTGGGGTGCTCTTGCAGAGCTGGCGGCTCCTCCTCGGTCACTCGGTGCCAGCACGGCAGCAAAATCCCCGCGGGCAGCGTCTGTGCCAACAGCTCGGGCAGCTGGGTTCAAACCCAGCCATGAACTAAGAGATTAAAGCCAACAGACTGAAATATAACAATAATAATCATCATCTGTTGGCATCAGATGCGAAAAGTCTCGCTGCTTCCAGGCGGAAGTGATGAGTTGTTTCCCTGGCCCAGAGGAAGAGGAGTTAAAACCTTATTTAACACGCGGGTCCTGATTCAGCAGAGCACATAGCCGGGTATTTTAAGTGTATGGATGCTCTCCAAAGTGTTATGGGAGCTACTCATCCTTCGAAAGCAAAGCGTATAATTAAGAGTCTCTCTGAACTGGGGCCACCCCTCTTCTCACAGCATCGTGTCCCGGATTTCTGGTGTTTCACTCGTCCTTCGTGTTTTGGCATTTCGACCTCCAGCCTGCCTGCAGAGGAGCCGTCAGGCAGGAGGCTGCGGCGGGGCTGCGGGTGTCAGGAGGCTTTTTCGAAAGGCACCTTGAGAAGGCGGGGTTTGCTGTAAAGACACAGTGAATGGTGTAGTTGTGTCAGGGCAGGCGTGTGACTGGCATGGGGGGGTGGAGTGTACATTTGGGACCCCGCGTGTGCCATGCACCTAATAAACCAGTTATGAGTCCCTCTCCTGGCACGCCTGGGGTCGGGAAGTGGATTTTATGGTCAACTTGAATTTTGGGGCTGGTGGAAGAGAATATATTTGATGTTTTCTATACATACATTTCATACATTGTTAAAACATCATTATTAGAACCTTCTTCTGCAATAGAAGTGATTCTGAGTAGTGATGAGAGCAACACAGGGCGTGCATAAAAGCTTTCCCAGTAAATCAGCTAGCACGCTGAGCATACAGGTTCTTCTGGGGTATTACTCCAACTATCGGGCTGTGGGGAAAAATAGGATTGTTCCAGGGTTATTCTTGAACATTTAAATAAAGTACAGTAAGGTGCAATGCAACATGTGCTTTTTCAGGTCCTGAAGATTTTGCTAGCAGAAATTCTTAGACCAAACTCATCATGGCTGATAGCTGAAAACAAGCTGTTGTTACTTAAAAATAAAGAAGAAATGCCTGATTTGATAAAACTTGATTTATTCAGAAAGGGCTGAGATAAACACACTTGAATTTATTCTCGCTTTCTACATTAGAGTAATTACTTGGAATTACATCGGTTAAATTTGGTTCAGAAGAGATAAAAATTGGCCATCTATTGAGGAATAAAATATTTAAGCATGTTATATAGTAGTTTAACTTACTTGAGCATAATAAAACATGGTAACCAAGACAATGACATGGAAGTGTTACCAACTGTGCAATTCCTGTGTAAAAAAAGCTTACAAACAGGCTCCCACGTATACACACTTTATCTGTGTGTTTGAATGCGAGCCTGTATGTGTGTAATTGCATTGTAAAATCTTTTCGTTTGGATTAAATAAGTTACGTACATATACACACCCAGCACTTCTGCTGTACTCTGCGCGTTAAGAACAGATTTAGGGGCACAGCATCTGACACCACTTGAACCCCGTTCTTCTGATAGATGATCCACTAGCAAAAACTGGAGCAAAAATAGGGGTTAGGACTCTGTGTTTCTGGGTAGCTGCAATTCAGTTGTATGTTGAGCTACTGGGATTAAAAAAAAAAAAGCCCTTTGCCCACTGTTTGTGGGAAATAGAAATACTGTTCTGGGGTTCATGCAGTTGGATCTGGAATTGTGCTTAACTGCAAGTCTGTTAAAAATCAGCATCTATAAAACAGCATGTCAGCTAACGAGGTTCAGCAGAGGCTTTTAGAACAAAATCAGGTAGCTAGTAATTTAAACTGGTGTTTTTTGCCAGTGACCAATGTTGAATCAAACCGTTGCCATATTGATAAAGCATGCTTCTAATTGTTCTAGATTTATATAAAGAGCAAGGAGTGGGGATATTGTGCATTAAAGCAACTACCCCTATAAAACTGTGTCTTATGGCTTTCAGAAGTTACCTACTTTTTTACTGAACTCGGAGCACTCTGCTCTCCCCTTTCATTAGTTTACATGCTATCAATGATATTTATTTTTTCTCCTTCTTTCTCCCCATCCTGATTATTTTGGTATCATGCCGTGGTGAATAATTTCCTTTGTAGCCAAAGAAAGTTGAAAACAAATTGCTTAGGTATTTAGTGTTTCACATAACTGGTAACTTAAAACCTGCTCGATGATGCAGTAAAACATCAAAACCATCTTTAACAGAATCACAATCAAAAGCCTAAATAAACATTTTCAGCTTTCTCCTCCTGCCTGGCAGGACTCCCGCTGCATTACCACGCAGTTTCCCCAGCAGTTGAGAGAAACGGGTCTGGAAAGTAAACTCATCCTCGCCGTGGAGCTGTTAGGTAAATATACTGTGTTTTTTGCATTTGATGCTATGGTTTCATAAACATGGGTAACAAGCTCCACCAGATGCCCAAATCAGAGATTGTTGTTAATGCAAATATCCTTGTATGGACACTGAATGGGTGGATGATGACATTTGCATACATACAGAGCTTAATCTGGAATCAGGGGGCAATTTTTTGCACAGAACTGTATAAATTTGCTAAAGCATTCTCTCCAGTTCATAACAGAGCTTTTTATTTACAGCTATTCTGACTTGCGTACAGCATATTTTTCAGCAATCTCTTCCTGCGATGCAGCCTATTACTTTCAAGAGGGTCAAATCCATTCACTGACATATGGAAATAACGCCTTATTGCACAGGGCTTCTGGTGCCTGCTACTGTTGTAAGACATAGTTCCTCTAGTGTCAGACAGCTTGTGTCCTCCACGGGCTCCTCGCTTCTCTGAGCGATCTGTCGTAAGGAAGAGTAGCAAAAAAAGAATTTTTCAGCTGGCAGTTTATGAAGAGCACAATGAGTGTCACAGTCAAGAGCAGAAAGAAAAACAGAATGATGTAAGTCACCAGGTCTGGCTTATTTATTTCCCCTTCTTTTAGCACCCTGGCTGTCGACATGTAAAAAGCGGAGGAGCTCACGGGTCTCGGTGTGCCGCTCAGGTAGGGCGTGTTGGTCTGAATGATTAGGTGAGCTTCAGTGGCACTGGTTGAATTTAGCAATTCGCTATACATGTTCTTGCTTAAATTTCCTCCACGGTAGAAGTAAAGCAGGAGAGCAAACGCAGTCAGTCTTTGGTATAGGAAAGGAATAATGTTCCTGCTTGCAAAAGGCTGAAAACCAGCCGCATTTTGTCTAAAAGCAAATTAATTCACTTGCATGGCTCAGTGACTTTCTTTTAAATCTTCTTGGCTCATATTTACAGCATTCATCCACAAATATTAATCAAAAATGATACCGGTACCTCGTGTCCTGGCCCCCGTTCCCCCAGCACACCTCTTTTGGGGAAATGCGCTGGATCATCTGCTGGTCAGCCGGGCCGGGCTGGGAGCTCCGGGAATCTGCTGGGAGCCCCGTGCCGCCGCTCCACCTGCATGGGAGAGGGCTCTCCCGGATCCAGCGCCGGTGCCGGGCAGAGGGAGCCAAGGCTCTGGCTGGCAGTGCTCACTGTCCGTGACGGGGAGGCACGGTGGATTTCCAGCTGAGTTTCAGAGGTGGGATGCACACAAATCCGGGGTTAAATGGCATCTGCGGGGAGAGGCAGCTGCTGCTTTGAGATCCTGCTGAATGTGCCGTCGCGGTTCTTTGCCTCGGGAGGCTCCGTGCTGTTGAAATCCCGGTGCTGTGAAGCATTAGTTGACTTTCTTAATCCCAGTTAACGGTGCGCTGTGGAGCCAATGTTAAGAGGCTGAGGTCTCTGCTTGAGCTTTCCAGGTACTCCTTTCGAGTGCTTTGAGAAAAATAAATGAAAAAAAAAATTAAAATTAACCAGTGTCCCTTTGTTTAACAAAGAAACACCAGAAAAGCCTCCCTGTAAATGGGAGGGGGGTTAGTTCTTCGGAAACCTCCTCTCTGTGCTTGGCTCAGCCGGGCTGCGAGGTGGGACTGTGCAGGGTTCTGTCAAATGTGACTTTTTCCCCCCGACAGAAGCTCCACCGCAGCGTCACTTGGTACCGTGGGAAGGGGAGAACCGCGTGGCGGTGCCGACCGGCTCTGCAGCCCGTGGTGCATCTGGCAGTGACACGATGCTAAAAAGGAAGAGATCTTCCGATAAATCCCTGTGAGTGCCTGAGGCTCTGGCTAGAGGTTTTTGAGCTGGGGGAGGGTAGCAGAGAATGGGACAAAAAGAAGAAAATTGCATCAAAACCTTTCTTTCTTCCTCAGACCTTTATTGTTAAAATTTAGAGGGATCAGAAAATGTCTTTTTCCGCGCCCCCCCCCCCCCCATGGTCCCTAGCACCTTCTCCAGCCTGACAATTAGCATGTTAATTTTTTTTTCATCAAATTGCTTTTATGCCATTAGTTGCTGGCTGCTTGCCAGCTCGCGCTCGCAATCTCTCGCTCCCGTGCATCAGATAAGCACCATTAATACTTTTATTTTAACGCACTGCCACTTGAAAAAGAGCAGGGGGCAGGGCCGGGGGCGAGAGGAGTGCGTGGTAACTGGGCAGGGGGAAGGGGGGAACAGGTTCTCCAGTCCCAGGGTGCTGATCCCAGCAAACGTTAAAGCTGCTTTAACGTGATGAGACGTTGCAGCCAACAGTCCGGGTGATTAAACGTTTCAGTTAGCATAACTAATGTTTCTGGTGGGAGAGGGGGAATGAAGAGAGGAGAAATATTCCAGTCAGTTAGATTTAAATAAAATAAAGTCTCTGCTAGAGGGCAATGCCCTCTGAGGCCCTGGTCGGCGTGTTCCTCATCTCCTGCCAGGCTCCAGGTAAACCCCTCGTGCCTCCAGCAAGTCTGCTGGGGCGGTTGGCGGCTGTCACATCCCTGCGTTTACCTCCAAGTCTTGGGGACCTTTTGAATTCACAAGGAGATCTTCCTCTAAGGCTTTGCTGATTTTTTTTCTTTCTTTTTTTTTTTTTTTTTCCCCTTCCCCCTTTTTCAGCGGACATGAGCGGCTCTTCCTCGCGCTGCTCCCCGGGGAGGCTGGGGGTCTTTCCCTGCCTTACCTAACGCTGCTCCTGGGGACGCGTCTCCTGCCCGCAGCGCCGCAGCAGTTACACCTATTTACTCTGTGTGGGTTCAAAGAACAGGACACTGAGGCAGGCAGCCAGCACGGGGGTTGGAAAAATCAACAGAGCCATAAAAAAGCTAATATAGTTTGCAACTGTTTTACCTATCATGTCTCCTTGAAATAGGAGAGTTTGTGGGCAGCAGCATGGCATGGATGTCTGGAAGGCTGGATGTCTTCCCAGGACCATCCCGTCTTCAGCTCTCTCCTCCCTGAACTCTTTTTGAGTTTAACCAAACTTCGCATCCTTTTTTATTTATTTACTGTATTGTTTTTATTAGTCTGTAGGAAAAGCAGGAAGGCATCTGGGGGCTGAGTCCTATAAATAGCGCGGACAGTCTTAATGTTTCACATACTTTAACAAAAAGTTTGTTATAAACAGCTTCTCTGCAAATGTTACCAACATTCTAAGAGGGGGAAAAAATACCACAAAAGATGCACATGAATGTCATGGGTGGCTCCTTGGTGGCCGTGTGCTCATCCTCTCCTCCCTCCCTCCCTCCAGCCTGTGGGGAGCGTGCCCCTGAGCCATCAGAGGGGTCCCCGGGGGTGGATGGGACCGTCACATCAATGGGACGGTCACCTCACTGCTGGGAGGGGACAAGCGGGCTGTCTGCTCTGCCAGGTCAATGCCTCTGCACAGCCTGGTGTGGCTGCGTGTCCCTTCCCTGCAAACACGGGGTGCCCCTCTCAGCCTCCTCCTTCCACCCCTTTTCACATGCAGGTTGCATGCGGACACAGAGCCGGAATCTTTCTTTATTTTTTCCCTTTTGCTCCCACAAAAATGTTATCTCTCATTCTTGCAAGATTTGTTTTCTGCCCGGAAGATACAATAGTTCAGCTCCAGTGCTAGCGGTTTGGGTTGAGAACCATTGCTAATGGTCACGGTCGAACCGCCCGGCGCTGGGATAAATCCTCCGGGTGTTTTACAAGCAGCCTGTGAGCACGCGGGCTCGGGAGTGCACAGAACTCCTCCTGCTTTTTGGCTGGCTGGCTGAGGCTGATACGGAAACTGGTGAGAAGCCCTGGGAGTAAATCAGATGTGTTTTCTGCAGCACTGTATCCAGGCTTAATCTTAAAAAAGCTAAATTGCCATAAATAATACCTTAGTCACAAAAAGAAGAGCTGATCCTTTCCCCTTGTTCTCCTTCATTTGGATGAACATTTGAAGTCTTCAGTTTCTTGCAATTTTTCCTCATTAATGTATTTCTTATTTAGTAGCTTTGTTGTTATTGTTGCTTGTTTTCTTTTTCTTTTTTTTTTTTTTTTAAGGTTTCCAGCATTTAATGACTTGTTTTGTTGGTTTTTTAATGTACGCTGGCAATGGTGCTGCAAGGCAAACACAGAGCCTCTGACACTGCCTGGACTTAAACAATAATAAATTTCTCGGTGTTGCAACTTCTTGGTGCGTTTGGAAGCTGGGTCAGCACCGCTGGCCCTGGTGGCATCACGGGGACCATCCCGGGGCTGGACAGGCTCTCCACCTCTCCTACCTCACCCTCCCGTATGGGCATGTCTTCCCCCAGCTACATTCAAGAGCAAGAAATTTCATCTCAGAGATGTTGGAGCCTCCTGGAGCCCCAGCTGACCCCAAGGAATTTATTGACGGTCGTGGTGACTTGGTGGCAGTTCTGGCCTGAGCTCAGTCCGGTCTTGCCATAGTATGAAATAGTGACATAAACGGTCCAGAGCAGAAAGAAGGGAAAACAGAGCCTGTGACCCTCAGCACCACTCAGCTGCTGCTCTCCTGGCTGGCAGGGCGATAGCATTTGCTTTAACAATCCTTCAGCCAAGCTACCACCAAACTCGATGCAAATCAGGTGGGAACTGCTCGGGGTTCAGCCGCGCTGGGAAAGGCTGGAGCCTTTCCCTATTTCTGGACTGGTAAATAATGCATGATCTCTTCTATGCTTACGCAACCCTTACCACGATAAATATCAACCGAGGGAAATGAAAGTGGAAAGAAACATTATCTTTCTCAGTAATGCAACCATTTACAATCTGTGTTACGATCCTTCTGCTCTTAGGAGTGAGCGGCAGTCCGGGGATGTTTCTATTAGCAGCCTAGAATGCAACAAATCACGGGCTGTAACTTTCCAGTGCTGCATAAAAGCAACCTTAAAACCATATAAAGGAAAGAAAATAAGAATAATATACAGAGATTATTTCCTTTTTTAATCACTCCAAAGGAAAATACGTATTTCCAGGTGCCTGAGAATCAGATATTGAGGACATTATTGTCAAATGCGAGGGCATAAAACTAAGCACTAGACATCTAATCTGGGGATCTTGCCTTCGGTGCTTAAATATGGGGCTGGATGCCTGAAGAAATTGGCCCAAGTGCAGAGACGTCTTGAAAATATTTTGTTTCAAATGAGCTCGTGCGTGCTATTTAAAACGAACTTCTAACATTAGGTTTCTTGGGGCATGTTTGCACCAGCTGAAGCAGAAGCATTTAGAAAGGTTCCAGAGAAGTCTGTGAAAAAGGGAGTTTGTGTGCATTTTATCAGGGCTGCGTCCGAATTCCTCGTTCCCCTCTGGGTCGTGAGGAGCATCATGATTCACCAAGGCATGCTCCATAGGAGGAGAGGGATTAACTGTTCCGCACCTCCTGCTGTCCAGGTAAGCTTTGCCCCTGCTCAGGGGGACGTAGGGAGATAACTCTGGTGAAGAGTGGCAGCGTCCCAGCCTCCCTGCCCTCCCATCGCCGCTCCAGCATGCTGCAGCAGCTCGACAGAGCTTCAGTGGGGTTTTGCAGTGCCAGGAGCTTCACCCATAGCGAAAGGTTTTGTATCCTTGTGTGGTAGGTATGTGGGTTCCCTGTCTCCTGAAAAAACCCCTCATTTTCTCTTTGCAATAGCTTGCTTGGCGTATATAAAAGGGAAAGCCCAACTGAGTTTCGTGCAGCCAGGAGCGCATGGGTGGGCGTCCAGTGATGCTCCGGGGGATGCAGCATCAGTATGTCCTCGCGTGTAGCACATGAGCAGGAGGGTGTTCTGGAGGTAAAAGCAAAAGGTGTAATTGTAGGGAAAGGTTGTCTTTGGTACCTCCTTTACTCTTAGAGAGCTGATTTCTAGTCATGAGGCACTGGTTTGTGAGCTGAGCTGGGTGCGAAAGGGAACACCGACGCAACAGCCCAGCTCTGGGCAGGAGCAAGGCTGCGCCCAGGTCCCCAGGCGTGTGTCAGCTCGGCCCTCGGGCACGGGCTGCTGCTTTGCGGGCTGCCTGCACGCGTTAGCTTGTGGCCGTGTTAGTCCTGTCTCGGCAGCACGACGGTGCTCCCCGGGGCTGGTTCCTGGTCCAGCTTGTCGCTGCCCAGGGAGATACGTCCAAGAACAGGTATGTGCATTAACAGGGCTACGTGCTGGGGGGCAGTGTCTGGATTGCCAGCGTTTAACCCCAATTATTGGGGGTTGAATTTTGGTTAAGAAAAGAAGGGACAAAGTGTTACAACTCGCTGTGAGGTTTTAGTTTTGAATACGTTTTGCTTTTGGTCTAGCATTCCCTTACCCACCTGCAATGTGAATAGAAGGCAATGTCTGTCCCGTCCTGAATATACTCTCTGGGGATCAGAAGCAGATTTGGGGAGGCTGTGGGAATAGTGCTTTTCATCTCTCTCCTATTCATGTCTCTTCTCAAAGGCAATAGAATGAGTCCCTCTGCTGCACAAAACACATCCCACCTGTATGTGTAACCCTCCTCCTCCTGTTCCACTGGTATGCTGTAAAACTTCATGTTTAACCATAATATTAGCTTCATTGTAGGGAATTCGGATCAGGAGGGGCTGGGGTGTCCCCATCTTCTTTTGAGAAAGAGTTGGACTCTCAGCTAGGAATCCTCTTCCTCTGGCATTGCTCTGCTTCTCCCTACCTTAATTTTGCCAGTGTTAGGTGTTTGGGATGAGACAAGGATTGTTTGGGAAGCTTCACAGATCATCACAGGATTCTTTTATTAGCGGATCCTGTCTTTATTCAGGGCTTCTTGCTTGTACAACCCACCTGTCTGGTGTCAGAAATTTTTCCTCCTTTCTTGCAGGTGTCTGGGCATGGCCTGTCAGCGATGGGAAGCTGTGGCTGTCAGACAGCAGATGACAGCTTGGGTAGACAGGGTTCCTCTTTCTTCTCTGGTTATTGATTTTTGCTTTGTTTTTTTAATGTCCGTATTGATTGTAAATTTTGAGGGGAGTCAACAGCAAGTAATGAGGGTGAGTTATTAAACCTAGGTGATCCCCTAGACATACATATGGAAGTTTCTTTTACCCTGCAGGGGTCTGGAGGATTAATTACTGAAGGTGGCAAGGTGCTCTGATGTGGTAAAAAAGACTAAAGAACCATCTAAAACAGGGTGGAAGAGGGAGCTGAACCCTGGGAATGATGGAGCTGAAATCTTAATAGGTGTCGACACTCTCAGGGAGGTTGAACGTTCATCCCGTTGCTCTAACACCGCGCCTCTGCCCAGCCCGGCAATCCTCGCCTCGAGCAGCATCAGGGTTTGCTGCGCGTGTGCCTCCCTGCTTACGTGAGTTAATAAAGCAAATGTGTTGCTCAAGGTTGGTTATTTATTATTGGTCTCAGTGTGAGCTCGGCCTGCCTACAGCATTAGCTCAGAGAATCAGCGATCATATAAACGGGGCTGACTTGCAGGTCCGTGGGTGCCCCTCGGCGATGGGAACAGCAGATCAAATTAGAGAGCAGCACATCGCCCTTCTCAGCCTGGGCATAAACTTCAGAGTTTTAGATAAACTTTATTTTGGGAATTACCAGACTCCCAGTGTGGCTGGCTACCACTTTAAGGCATATTTCCACCTATGACTGCAAAAAAATTAAAGGAAAATGGAACAGAGCGTTCCTCAGCAGGCCAGGGAATTGGGGAGTTTAATTGTTTGTGTGCTGCGTGATAAAGAAAAACAGTGTTATAATTTCTAATTTGTCACTCGTAACAGTCTGACTCAACAAATCACATTGCTCGTTGTTTTTAACTCAACGGTCTTTTTGGTGTTAAGGTAGAAACCTTCCGTAAAACAGGCGGAGCAGCCCTGGAGGCAGGTGCCTTCCCGCGGCGGGGGACGGGCTCCCTGGCCGCTGTCGGTCCCCAGCAGAGCCAAGGCTTCCGTCAGCTGAGCTCTTCTCTCCCAGACTGAAATCCGTCACCTGTAGGATGGCAGAACAGAAGGATTTGTTTCAATTTTTTTGGATTAAATCCTTCATTGAGACAAACAGCCTCTTCCCTTTTTTCTGCTCTCCAAAACCACCTGCGGATGCACAAGGAAAGGGCAAAGCTGTACTTTTGATTCCTACAGCAGAGCTGATCTGAAAGGTTTGCACTGCTCTCCGAACGTATTCGCCTAAAAAGGGGGAAGAAAGGCTGATAGGTCTGTACGTCAGGTTTCTGTGTCTGTTTATTCCTTCTTCTGTGGTGGAGTCTGAATCCTGGAGAAGGACTTGATATGTATTATCAGCACTCTATATTTAGGCTCCATTTAATTACGTAAGTGACTATGCAATGTCCCTGCCCGGAGCAGGCCCAGCCTTCAATCAGACGGAATCGGTCAATTTTTCTCATGTTTCAGATTTCTAAGGCTCCCCATAAGCCTAGGAGCACCCCCTCCTTGTTTCTATGGGAGGTCACTGGTCAGGCCTTTATGGAGAAGCAAGGTTTGCTTTTATTTGTGTGTTTGTATAAGCCAGAAGAAAGAGGAAAGCCCAGCTGCCAGGCAGAGGTGGGAAAAGAGATCTGTGTGCGGCAAGCCCGGCCCGCAACGTCTGCTGGAGGGGAAACCACTCTTGCTCATCTTCTCGGTTCTCCTGTTGGCATGGCTTAACCTTGTAAGTCCTCTTCACCCTCTTCATTAACTCTGATGGCTCGGTGTCTTTGGCTCTCATTGCCTAAGACTGTAATTATTATTAGTCAAGGCAATTTGCCCACGGTTGCCAAATGGGATGGGACTGCACTGTGCTGGAACAACCCTTGCTTTGGGAAGCCTTGGAGGGGTGCTCCATCGTAGGGTGGTGGCTCCTCTGTGAGTGTGCAGCATCCTGGTGTTCCCTGGCCACCACCCGGGGAAGCTGTCAAATGCCCTCCGCAAAGATGGTCTGAAACTTATGCTTATTGAATAGATTAAGAAAGAAAATCTATCAGCATGTGACAAGGGTTATTTTAATAATCTAAAATCTTATTGCTTCTGGAACATCTGCTCTTTCATGGAGCAAACAAATTGGTTTTAATTTCATTGCCATAACTTCATGGAAATAAATTTGAAAAACTCAAAAACCAGTATCAGTTAGGATAACAATATTATCTTTTTCACATCTATGGCAGTGCTTGTAAAAGGGAAACTGCATGAAATATAAAGCAAATAGGAATACCTCAAATCTCAGCCCCTTGAAATATTTGCAAATAATGCCCGTGCTTAGTAAGATAAAACTTCACCTGACTTTTGACTTTGCAGAGGAAAGCAGTGTTATCCAGTGCTGTTTCTTTTTGAGACAATGCAGGAAGATGTTGTTACTCAGTAATGTTCCTTGCCTAGGTAGAGGCAAATACATTCCCATTGTATTTTAATTAGTTCTGAACCTATGCTGGTGAGAAATAGAGTACGGTGTTGTTATTAAAATTCATGCTTTAGAATCAGAACAGTTAGTACGGTCCCCGAGAACTGCAAGCTAAAGAACTTTTAACTTTGATTAATAGTGGAATTATCTATCTTGCTATCATTTAACCCATTGCTAAATTTTTAAGTAGAGAGAAAGGTTATGATTGTGAAGAGAAATTACTACGTTGAGATCTTAAAGAGAAAGGTTGTGATCCTTCTCAGAGGTTACATCAGGCCAGCTGTTAATTATGAGTGTTCATTAATTATAACAGATTGTCTGCCATAAAATCTCTTTAACTGAACTTGTGAACTGAACTTCAGTAGGGCAATTTTAACAAATATAAGAAGGACTGCCCCTTTTAAAATGCTGGGGTTTTATCTCTTGTGGCATCCATATTTAAAATTAAGCAAAATGACTAATGAAGTTAAGAAACTCATCCTTTAGAAGACCAAAGTCATAAAATTCTGTCAAATCCCTTTGAGACAAAACTATGAATTATAGCTAAGAGATTTTTTCCCTGTAAGTTTTTATTGCATTTTAAAACTCTCTAATTGTTCCCCAAGACAGTCTTCCTTTGTATTTTGCTGTAAACTAATTTGCTGAAGTGTCAGGAACCTAAAAATATCTCTAGGACAAAACCTATCATATATTCTTCTTAACATATATTCTTCTTAAGAACCAAAGTAACACCCTATTCCTCCTTAATAAAACCCAGCCCAGGCTGTTTGGTTTAACAGAGAGCTCTGCTGGCATTAGAGTACACAAAATCCATGTTCATAGAAAGAGGGGGATAAATCTTGGTATTTTTGTTTAGCGTTTATACTTCTGGTCGTCTCCACTCTGAGCTGCCTCAGTCTTTTCTTTTTGCGGTTTGAGACTCTTTGCTGAGTGTTTATAGGATAAATTTCAGCTGAATTTCTTAAAATCAGCCTTCCCAAGTGTATTTTTGTGTCCCCATCCATTTTTTGGGGAATCCTGGAGAGTAGAGAGGGCCGGAGACGTTTGGCTGTTGAACCTCGGGAGCGCAGGTGCCTTGTGTGCACAGCCAGTGATAACAGCACGGCTGCGATACAAAGAAATTTGGCTGTAGTTTTTTATCTAGCTTTAACTGGAGTTTTTAACTCTCCCAGTGCCAGGTTATTCCTAGAGCCGTTGTCATTGCTTTGCCCTTTCTAGTATTGCATTTGGCTGCAATATCACGACCGATGTGGTACCCACTCTGTAGCCTGGAGGCGCGCATCTTTTCAATTACTGACAAATTTCCATAGAAGTATTTTTCCCTTCGATATTTTAGAAAAATCTCATAGGATGAAAACATTGCATCAATATTTTTAATGGTTATTTAGAGAGTGAAGTGTTTGGACATGCTTGAAAATACTGCTGGGCACCTATTTGCATGTGTAGGTGCCTAAATATCTGAGAAAAACAACCATCTGGTATCCCCGGACTTAGATTCTCGGAAAATATGTAGACTACTGAAATGAAGGGAATTTGGGCACATACATTTCTTTGATAATTTGTTCAGCTCTTGATGACTCTCTCTCTAATGTACGGAGGAAGAATATAGAAAGACTTTGAAAGCATCTGATACCTTTGTACTGTCTGGATGTGTTTTACAGATAACACTATGGAAGATCAGCAGGAAAAAACCCATATATTTTGTACAAGTATTCTGCCCTCCACTTTTAACATACCTTTGAGCTCTTACTTTATAAAATAAATAATTGCTTACCTGGTGCCTAAGTAGTATTGCCAATTACTTCTAAGTCAATTAACTTCTGAAGTAATTTTGAGCTACCTCAAGCTGCTTCTCCTCCTTAAAAGTTTTTTTCCTTCCATCCTTTTCTAATAGAATTTCAGTTTTAGTCTTTTAATTTACGTGAAACTCCTGGGTTGGCCTCAGCGTGCTGGAATACAAACCATTCTGATGTTAGAAACCTGAAATCAACCCTGCTTTAGGCATGCCTTTACTTGGTGCAGAAGACAGAAGCGTTAGTACCCCGACGCAGAACACCTTCTGGTCTGTGCATGGTGTCACTGCTGCAAAGCAACACGAAATCCTGTAATTCAGAGCTAAAGACCGTATTTTGCCAGATTTGGGAGGAAGTTCTCCCAAAAGAGATCTGGGTAACTCCCAGTGGGTGACTGCCAGCATTTTGGGGTTTTTTATGTTTGGTCACTAGATTAAGTGAACCCTGAGAAACACTGGAAAATAGCCACTCCTAAACCCAGAAGTTGTTCCAGCTTCTACAGGGGGAAGCCTGGGACAGGGAATTAGTAAAATTATTATTCATTTCAGTGGTGGCCCTTTAAATATAGGACAATGTGTTGATTCTGAACCTGTTACATGACCATTTTCCTGCAGTGTTGGCAGTATTTACTGCCAAAATTTATTAGATACTCATTGATGCTGGGCCAATTCCCTGACTTGCACATTGTCAGTCAGGTAGAAATCCAAATGTTCGCCCACTCTCTAAACCATTTTCTTTCTCTCTGACACCGTCAGAAGCACATGACACATCTTGTGGATCAGTAGAAGAAAATCAGATATTCTCTCCTTTTCACTCTGATGGAAAAAAAAGCCCCATGATTCTCAACTGTATAATCGTTTCCTATAAAATAAATTACTTTATCTGTCTTAATACTGTCACACTTCTGTTCTCCAGTGATCTACTTCTTCCATCTGTGTGCATAACTGTAATCTTTTCTACACCTACTCTATGTACTCTCAAGTGTCAAAATCTAGCCTCAATCATTCCTGTCATTAGTCTCCCGTTCCTGATGGGATAGCGGGCAAAACATCACATTCCTCAGACCTCTTTGGATAATTTCTGGGCTCACTTTGCAGAGTTTACATGAGCTATCAGAAATATGATGTGACTGAGGTTTGGTTTGGTTTGTTTTTTGTCACCTGAAATTTTCTACTTATTACTCTTGAAACGACTGGGTATTTTTATTGCTCTGTGTGTCTGGTCTCCATCATGACCGCTGCTGCAGCTAGGCGTAACTTCAGGAGATATCCACATTACCCAAATCCTATGAAAGTTGACTTGCTGTTTCTTATTGAGTAATTCTGTGTGACTCATGCTTTGTTCTCTGATACAATTTTTTACATTCATTTGCAGAATATTGTTCAGACAATTGGGCTTACTTACCCAAATCACCATCTTTTGTAGCAAGACAGTGCAATCACTTTCCTCTTTCACAAAGCCGTTGCAATAACAATGGGGTGACCCATAAATTACGACCATCCTGGTTTCCTTAAAATACGGATTATACTTGGCTAAGTGAAATAACTGCAGGAAAAAAGAAACCCTCTTGGAAGCTATGCTTCTTCATAGTTTAATGTGGCAACGTGCCTCTCCTGCTGAGCTGTGACCTACTTTGCTCATAAAATGCTCTCATTACCTTCCCCCAAACATGAGGCTGTCGGAGCCTCAGGAATTCTGTCTTCACCTCGGGATCCGAAGTGTCAATCACTAACGCACGGTCCTGCAGTGGTTTCCCTGTGAATCACTCTGTCAGGCGCTGCGCTGCTTATCACGTCTCATGTAAATACCCCCTCTTCTCCTGCGGTTGCTGTTTGTATAATTTCTTGTCTCTGCTCCAGATTCCAGCCTGCCCTCAAATTCAGAGCTGGATAAATTTTGCCATCTCGTGAGAGATTTTGATACTTTTTTGGGCTGATTTTTTTTTTATCATCAGCTCAATTAAAATGTTTTGCTCTGCTAGTTCAAAACATTTCTCTCTCTTTTTTTTTTTCTTCCCCCTTTCCTTTTTTGCTGTTGAAAGGAATCCTTTTCCTCTACCCAATATATTATGTGCATCAAAACTTGGCAGGATGCCTGCTCATGGCGAAACAGGAGACAAGAGATTAAGCATCCACAGCCGTGGGAATGACCTACAACATATGGGACATTTGGTAATTATCCAGTCTATATTATGTAAGACACAAAATCATTCAGCTCTGCTAAAACACATAAGTAGAGAGAAGGAAAACGATGGCAAATGACTGCTCCCAAAGATAAAGGTCCTTAACTGTATGTTCATATCTTTTGGCTCTTCAACAAATGCCTAAAATCTGCTTGTTGACTTCAAGTTTGTTACATAGCAAAGGCTTGGCTTTGAAAGGTGTTTATTGATAAAAGAAGATATGTTTGCAGCATAAATATCCACAGTTAAGAGTGATTTGCAAATGTGTGACTGCAGGGACTGGCTGTAAAAGGAAGCCTGTGTTGGTCTAACTCTGCTCTCATTGGAGTCAGGGGAAAATTTCTGATGTGTCTCAGAAGACAAAAAGGTAAGCTGTGGGCTTTCAAAAATCCTCCCACTCTCAGTGTGTGGTATTTTATGTCCCAATGAGGCAGGCACTTATACTTCCAGAGGGGTGAAGTCATCAGAGTAGAGCAAACTTACAGCAGGAGACCTGTAAAGTTACATGCAGAATAGACCTTTTAGTAATGAAAAATTAGGACATTCTGTCCTACCAACAATGGATGTTGGGTTGGACTACCGCAATACAGTGAACGGGATGGGACAAATCTGCAGAAGACCCAACATGTAGCTGTTTCCACTGTCACAATGTTGGTCAGAATTTTTTTTTAAAGAACCTGATGGTTGCTGACCCGTCTTGAAAATCAAGTTTTCAAACACATATTCAAATTCTTGTCTTAGTTAAGCATCACAGCACTCACGTGTAAAGACTTGAGTTTGCCCATTAGACTTTGCGTTTGCAACTCACCACCAAAGGTACTGATCACAGCACAAAGACATACCATTATCGCTCACTGGGACAATGTTCAGGCTTATTATTTGTTGCAGATTATTAGATTTTAATGCCACAAAGGATCATTATAGTCAAAAGCTATAGAAATGTTTTGTAAGCTGGAAAAATGTCTCAGAGCTCGATCTGGTTCATTTAGCAAAAAGAAGTTTGCGAGGTGATTCTACACAACCTACGTACACCTTCATGGGAGATGTACTGCACACTGAAGGGCTTCTCCATCTAACAGAAGAACAACCAGCAAGAGCTAATGGCCCTGTCCACATTGCTAACCTGATGCAAACCTCTAAAAGCTGGGGAATTAGCAACTGGAAGAAACTACTAAGAAAATGGTTGATTCCTTAGGTCTTGCTTTCTTTTATTTACAAGTGGGTGTCTCTCAGGATGATACACTTGCATCAAACACGTCTTGTGTTGTATGTAAGGCTGGGTGTAGTCACCTGTGACACTCAGAAGATTGGATCATAGATAGTTCCCTCTGTCAGGGAAAGTCTGTGAACTCTGATCTGATCCCGTGCCTAGCATTTGCTAATATCATGTAATTGGGTATTTACTCTATCCACTTTACGTGTCTGACTGAATTCATTATCGATGCTGTCTCTCTCATCCACATCCAAGGAAAGTGGGCTGCTCGAGAGCAGAGGTGTGAGGAACCTCTTCCCTGGTTAGATGGGGAGTCTCGGCACCTGCCTTGGTGCTAGGGGAAATGCCTGAAGTCGGTGTAAAGACTATCCCCTCCTACAGGGAAGTGTTTTCCCCAAATTCCTTTGTGTTATTGAACCTAGTAATGCATTGGAAAACCAACTGTGTTTAACAATACAGCCCAAAAGATCAGTCCTGGAGTATTCTGTTACAGTAAGGTATAGCCTTCCATGTTTTAAATGATTGGAAGAAACCCTTTGCAATAATTCTCAAACTCTTTGCTTAGTACTTAGGAATTCATTTTGTATTATGCTTTGCCTGCTTATGTTTTTGCTTTACTTGCATTTACAGAACTCATCCTTGCATATTGAAAGAAGCTGTCTGCACTGTATTTTCTAGGAATAAAAGGCTCTAGTCTGCTGTACTTGGGTTAATAAATATTGTATTATTCACGGTTTCAAATATTCTCCTGGTGAATCTCAGCAGCTGTACTTTCTGAAAATAATGCCTGATTCAAGGTTGAAAATTGTCCTCCAAGTCATGAGAAAGAAGCACAACCCAGCACTCCGCTTCCTCAAGAAACCCCCAAACAATTGCTGACGTGTCAGGTGTTGCTGCATTTTTCCTCTCACTGCGGTATACTTCTACCCATCGCCACGCATTGGGTAGAGAGAACTTTATAAGAAATAAGTGACGTAATAAATAACTCCGTTCTGATCTTGCAGGAGCCTCAGCATCTTCCATGGCAGAAGAGCCACATGGTGACGTCCTGTGCTGTTCTCACCAAGGAATAATACGGAGCTCCTCGACCAGGAGGTAACGCTGCGGCACTGTGATGGAGGGATGATGACCAGACCCCTCTTGGTCCCGCTGCTCTGGGCTTCCCTGGGTCAGCTGTAAGGGATGAGAGAGGGTGCAAGAGGAGGAGGGTGTGGGGTAGATGAGGAACTTCTTCCTAGCACCATCCAGGGCCACCTTGACCCAGAGATGCTCAAGAAAATAGTTCATCCAACACCCAGTTGGCTGGGTTAAAAAATCAGGTGTGATACATAAAAAAAGGGGAGGTTTTGAAAGGGTCCTGGCACTGGGATATAGCTCAAACCACAGTCTGCCGCTGGAGTTCTATTACCAGTAGTGGGTCAGACACTGCGTGCCTTCCTCATTTCAAGTTGTTCCTTACTCTGCAGTCGAGTTCATTGATTCCACCAGGGCTACTCACACTCCTAAGTACAAACTCTTGTAAGTGAGGGTGAGAGAACCGTACCCTAATCCCTAAACTGTGTTTCAGACCTCTTTGACAATCCCCTAAAATTTTGATGCCATCTAATCAGAGTGAAAAACTGAATTGTACCAAAAATCTCGGGCTTAGCTAAAAAACTTGAGAGGTTTTGTTTAAAAAAATAAATTGTGAAACTACCTCTCAAAAAGCTGCAGATTTTTTTTCGGATATGCAATTTTCATTCTATTGAGTTTTTTGACATATGGTTATGTAAAGTATCTAATAGCAAACTCTATCCATTTACACCTTCCAGAAGGCAGTAACTTCAGGAGTTAATGCAGAATTATTTTTAGTATGTATTCAAGTTTATTCATGCTGAAAGGTAGTACTTATCTTCTGTAATTTTAGAGTAGTTATTTGAATAAAAACATGAGTATAGTTCCACTTTAACTGCCATGTGACATTTGGGAGCTGGTTAAAACCTCTCCGAAGATGCGAAAATCTCAGCATTTTTTCTTTGCAACATCTCAGCGGTACACACAATACCTGTATATGTGTTTGGACCTATGTCTGTAAATGCATAAAATATGAGTAATCTCCTATATGCTAGGAGAATATTATACCATAAACAATGAAAGTATCCATCAGCCAGAAGAAAGTGCCATTTTCTGTGTTCTTTGTAGGAAAAGCTTGTTGAAGTTCAGTTACCCTTTTGAGTCCAAATTCCGTATTAAACTGTCACGGAGAAGCTGTTAGATAAAAATCTGTGGCTGAGTATTTTCCCTAGAGCTGGGTAAATGTTTCTGTGAGCCAAGTAACTGAGCCCTTTTTCTGTTCATAGACTATCTGTGCAGAGGTTGCAAGTTTCTCATAGTTTGGGGTCCCTGTTTAGTTAAGCCTTATGTTGTTGTTTCTACTCTCTAATAGAATAGTGAAAAACAAGGGGTCTGCAAAATCGGCATGTAATTTTGGTGGAAGGAGTTTAACTGTTTTTCCAAGAGGACACGCAAGGATTTGGCTGGGACAGACTAACACGAAGGCAACAACGAAAGGTCAGCAAAATGTATTTTGTAAAATTTTCTTTGTTCTGAGTTTGATTTACAAGAAGGGGAATATAAACCGCTTATTTAGAGATAACTGTGGGTCTGACAGTGGAGAAAGCTATGCAGTAAAAATAATAAGTGAGTCATGATGATAATGAGGCTCTAGTTATGCAATACCAAGCTATCCTTATTTCCTTTGCAGGCAATGCACGATTGTACATTTTGATATTCAAGATAATCTGGGTTGCTCCTACTTTGGGGCCTGTATCGATACCTCTGTGCAGTACCATCTTGCAGAAGAAAACATACCAATATTCACAGAATAATGACTTCCACAGCCTCTTTCACAAGCAAACATACCATAAAAGTATTTGTACTACAGGGTTCGTTGACAGTAATGTTCAAAGAGGCATTTTACGATGTATTTCTTCTCCTAATCTATATTTTATTCAGTGCATTTTGAAAGTATTTCCCAGCTTGTGAATCCTAATGAACCAGCCCTGTATGTGCTTGCTTCATAGAATCAATCATAGAATACCAGGTGGGAAGGGACCTAAGGATCGTGTTTCCTCATAAACCCTCCTGACTCCCGAGCAGCGTTTGGCCGTTGAAATCGCGTAGCTGCTGTAGATCAGTGGAAAGCAGGTCCACAGCAATTCCTCGTGATGTGGCCAACTCGCAGGAACAGGAAAGTGCGTTGAGTGACCAGCATTTGCATTCAACTTTCCCCTGGCAGCAGCCGAGAGGTTTAATAAACCATTACGGCGAGCACACGCTATTTTCTTAGACCATTACCTGTGCTGGTGTCAGGGGCAGGCACAGCAGAACCGGCCGCTCCGATGGAGGAGGTTGGACCCCAGGACTGCCCAGCTCCTTCCCGAGGGCTGTACCTGCCTCACCGGCAGTATCCCAGCCCCTACAGCTGGTCTGACTCCCAGGAGGTGACAGGCGGAGCGGGTGTCTCCTTCAGCACTCCTAAACCATGGAAGAGCCCTGATTCCCGCTGGGACAGCCAGGCTGACCCCGCCGCCGGCTGCAGCCTTTGGTGTCAGGGCGGAGGGAGGGGAGCTCATAAATTCGTTTGGATGTGCTGCTAGTTTTCACACCAAGAATGTGTATCTTTTCCTAATCCTTTGCCTGAATGGAATATTTCCATGACTTGTTAATGGAGCTAATTCCAGAAGACTGTAAAAAGGTGCCGGGCTGAGTGAGCTACCATAATTCACTGGGATGAGACTCAGCAACGTACATGGATGCAAAGAAATCTGAAGTAAATCCTCTTTCTCTCAGTTACAGGTATTTTCTCTTGAGTCTGGAATTTTCTTAGTGAGAAGAAGCTGCAAGAGATGCTCCCTCCCTCTTAGCATTGCTGTTGCGTAAGAAATAAACTTAGGTAAAACTGTTATTTAAATGAAGGAACTATTTTATGCATGCAGCTCCCAGAGGTCACGTGGGAGCTGTTGTGCTCTTCTTACCTTAATGTCAGTGTTGTTATTCGGACAGTGGTTAATGTACTTAACTCCAAGCAGGTTACCCTTTTCTATTTACCGTATATTCTTGCTAAATTCCTTATCTTCAACTTCTTAAGAAACTGAGGACTTCCTTACTGCAAAGCTCTTATCAAAGACACTCCTGAGGAGTCAGTTCAGGTAACACACTCGCTATTTTTTTGGTTTGGTTTGGCTGGTTTTTACAGCCAAATATTTATCCCCACATGCCTGCTGGCACAAGTCCATGTGAGCTCTCCCTGACCAGTGTCAAACAGGGACCCTCCAGGATCTCCCATCGCTCCTGTCCCCTCCCAGCTCCTGCTTCAGGTAAACGATGTGCAGTGCTGAACAGAGCCTCCACCTAACCCTTTTTAGAAACATTTATCACGAGGCTCATGAGACGCTAGCCTGGATCCCGCCAGCTTTGTTACCACCTCTGACACCCCGCTGACCTATGGTTCATTTGGAGAGTGGCCACTTGGGCAGGCTGTACCTGGAGGTGTCAGTGCACAGCCCTCCAAGTACGGCAGAGATGTGATTTATCAAGGATGCTTGGACAAACAGAAAAAAATACCTCTATGCACAACTGTTTCATCCCTGCTGCAAAGTCAGGACAAGTAACCCCCTGGCTATGGAGAGAAATTAGGCCATATTTCTTCAGCTCCTTTGGAAATACCCACAAGTACGGTGGGATCCTCAAATGTGATAATTCTCTGCCTCTCTTGATGTCATAAAAAAGCTGCTTCGTATTGTGCTTCTCTTCCTCGGGAAGGTGTCAGTGCCATCCCTCCTGCCCCTTCACTGTTCAAAGATGCATTTTTTATCTTCAGGCAGAAAGCTTGTTTAAAGGTCCATATCCTGCAGTCTCTATCACTGGTCCACCCTCACCGCACTAGTTTGTATACACCAAGAGCCAGAGAAACATCCCAGTTATCTGAAGAGCTGCACTTTTGATCCCTCCTCGAGGGCATCTCTCCTCCTCTTCGGCCGTCTCATCCCACATACCCACCCGCGCCCCTTGCTGAAAGCCCAGCGGTGCCTGCAGCGTGGCTCCTCCAGCAGGAACAGCGGAGCTGAACAGCGACCAAAGCAGTATTTGTTTACCCTCCTCAATTTGCTAATCTGTTCCTTGAATTAGTAATTGATAAATTGAAGCCATCTTCCTTCTTCCCTTTCCACCTGCATCCTTCCTTTCCCTCAAGGGCTGCCTCACTGACCCTGCATCACTAGTCACAGAAATTGCTGGGCTCTGCGTTCAGTTTTTCTGCATTTCTGAAGAGGAGTTTTGAGAGGAATTACCTAAACCTGGAGAATCACCACCATGAATCAGACCCATTATCTCCCTGATGTTTTATTCTTTTGTTGGACTTCTCTTTAAATATAGTTGGTGGGAAGTGACATGGTGAGACAGATCCAAAAAAGTCGGTATCTAAACTTCCCCGGCGCAAGCCCTGGTGCAGCGTGTGAATTACCCACACGATAGGAAACAGGCTCCCCTCTGCCCCTCTGCTCCTTGCTGCTGACAATTTTAGGTCTGCCAGGAGTGAAAGCAGGGCAGGAACTTGTTCCCGGCCCTGTTACAGAAGTCTCAATACAAAAATTCATGGTTTTGTCCTGGGTGGGCTCCAGGCACATGGCAATCAGCAGGAACTGCTGGCAGCAGGTGGACGGTGGCTCTCGGGCTTTGGAGAGCTACGTTACATGTAGCTTACTTGTTTGGAGTACTTGTTTTGAGGTTTTGAGCTTCAAGAAAGCAAGAGAACAGCCCAACTTCTGCTTTTGCGGTGAAAATGATAGGAAGCTCCTGGCAGCAGGGCCAGGATGTTTCTAAATTGACTCTTCCTCCCTCTGCCTTTTAAGTCTTGTGAGAAATGAATTGGTACAATTTGTTTGTGAATTAACATAAGGTGGCTACAAAGATATGAAAGGTCTTTGCCAGGCTTAGTCCATTTACAAATTGTGAGCAAATAATTTAATTAGTGGGAAACATTTATACTAAGTGCATGCGAAGACCGTTAGCTAGGATCTTATTCCAGGCTCTGTGACAGCCCTGGACAGCCCAGTTTGGGCTGATATGGGATGAAGGGCCATGGTGGGCGATGGGTCAGATCCTTCCTCGGATACATTCACTCCTGCTCCCTAATCTGGTCTCTGGTACGTCTGACACAGCGCCAGATTTCAAAGGTCAAGGTGAAAAGTGATTTTTATCAGTCTTTATGGCAGCATCTGCACTGCTCTACAGGAATGACCTGCAAGGCTGGGCTGATGGCCAAATTGCATGTTTTGGCTTGCCCAAGGGCGATGGGAGTCGGTCGAGGGGTGGCCCCGGCTGGAGGGAGGGGGGCTCTGAGGTTTGGGCTGGCCTCGCTGGCTCCATCCAGCCAGTCTGGGTTCACAGGGGCCACTTGCACGCGGCTCACCCAGCACCATGGGAGCTGGGTCATGCTGGGGTGCGGCAGGGCGGCGGGCGCTTGGTGCCCGGGGACCCCCCGGCGCCCAGCCTCACCCGATCCCCTCCTGCCGCTCGGCCGCCTCCGAGGCAGGGCGCGGAGGGGATGCGGTAGGAAGGACCTGAAAGCAACAAAGCAGCTCTTCTGTAATCCATTTCAGGCAGTGATTTTTGTTTCCTCTATAAAGGACCTAACACCTCAGAAGTTTTAGGGAAAATGGAGCTGATCGCACTATTCACATACCTCTTTGGCAACTAAGAAAAATGGGAAAAAAAAACCCATCTCTTGGTTTTTTTTTTTAATCTCTGTATCTGGCTTTATTTATACAGTCCATCAAGATGTATCTCACCAACAACATTATTTAAGCTGAAATAGGAGACTCACTATTAGTCTTGAAAATTCATAAGATAAACAGATTTTGACGTTCAGTTTGTTGTAACCAGTGAAAGAATAAATTATTGAGCAAACATTGTGCAGAAAATATTTAAGCAAAGGAGAAATCCATGTTCTTTGTATGGGATCTTATACCAGACCCATATATTTAGCATGTTTTGTTTATTTTTGTATTGGGTAAGATGAAGTGTGCAGTTTGTATTGTTTGCTTAGGGAATAATTTAAACATAGCTAAGGATGGAGCATCTGTCGAACAGCTCTTCGGTCAGTAAACAGTATAAGATATATTTTTATTAAACATACCCCAACCCTCTCCCTTTACATCCCCTGCTGCTGAGAACAGCGGGCGCATGAATTATCTTCAGCAGAAGGCACCGGGCTTAGCTGTGCAGGAAGAAATGGCTGCTTTGTTTCAGAGCCACGCATGCATCTAAATGATTTGCGCTGCAAAGAAAAGAAATGAGGGGTAGAGCTATAGCAGCTGGGCTCCAGCAAAAATAATGCATGTCAAGTAAGTGAACGCCTGAGGTACCATCCTCCGAAAGAAAGCAGAAGTGGGATTGGGCTGGTAGATAATAGGTTTTCCACTCGTGTCCCCAGGCCCACCGTTTCACTGAGCTGGTGTTGGCAGACCAACGGTGTTGGTACAAAAAGGGCGAACACGTCTCCTTGGGAGATGTGCCGTGCACCGCTGCCTGCTGACATCCAGGAACGGTACATGCAAACGGAGACCGTGTAGGGCAAGGTATTCCCCAAGGGGAGACGTGTGGAAGAAACTCAGGAAACACAGCTGGGTCTGGTATAAAAGGGCGGTTTTGGGCTGTTGGGACTTCGCCCTCTGCGTCTGCCAGTGCCGAGAGCTGCCTGTCCCCAGCCCTGCCTCCACCTGCCCTGGCCTCCAGCGCTGCGGGTGGTTGTGCCAGAAGACACCCTGGCCCCAGTATCTGTGACAAATCAAACATTGTGGTTATGATTTTAAAAATCTCTTCTTTGAAATCTACTAACTGTTGAGAGATTCTGTCTAAAAAAATGGGTAAGCTTGGTAGAGGGGAACATACTGCTTCTGATTGTTTTTTTTTTATTATTTGAATTGCTTCTGTTGGAAAACCACACTCATATGAGTGAACACATGGTATAGGCATGGAGAAGTTTTGCCTGTCTTTCCCTGTTCTGCTCTCCCTTCCCTCCATTTATTTGTCTGCAGCTCTCATCTACTTCTGACCTTAGAGACGGGATCCTAGGGCGAGCTGGGGCTTCTAGCTACTGCTACTGTGCAAATATGAGAAGACATAGTCAAAAGATATTTACACATACAGCATAGCTATTTTGATTATTTCTAACGATGCATGTGGAATTCTCAAGTTCGGGTACCAATTAATTAATTACGCTCTTCATTTGGTGTAATGGGAACCGAGGTACAAACAAGGGAGGTGAGGCTGGGACTGAGCAGCCCTTGCTGGGAACCAAATATGGAACAGCAGATGCTAGAGATTTTGCTGAGAGATTGGATTCGATTAACTCTTCTGCATTGTGAGTGCTATAAATTTGGGAGCTGGGTGGGCCAGACTGAAGAAGAGAGGTGGCAGATGGGACGAGGGGAAGATGATTAATAGAAATATAAGCAAGCAGCCTTGTATTAGCTCCTGCTGCGTGTTTTGCAATGCACAGACTGAAGATGGAGGTAGTAGGAGGTGACGCAGATGGGAAGAAGACTGAGAGCGATGCGAGCTAAAACCTGAGACGACAAGCTCGGGATGTGAAAGCCCTCAGTCCCTTCGCTGTCAGGTCTGTGTCAAAGGCATTAGCTGCAGGGGCAGGTCGGAGCAAAGCCGCCTTCTCATTTTGTGTGTTTTGGTCTGGAAAGAGTCTTGCAAATGGAGCTTGAGTAGATGCTAACGAGAGTTGAGGAAGAGTTGGCAGTGATCTGCTCTGACAAGTGTTTGGTTTTTAGTGGAGGAAGCAGAAGGGGGTGTTGCAAGGATCATCTTTGGATTTGGGGCCAATCTGCCTCTCCGCGGTTGCATGTCACGTGTTGGCCTTCAGAAGCACTTGACTGTCCACGTTGCTTACAAAGTTGGGAAGTGAAGCAACAAAGGAAATATTTAAAAAAAAAAAAAAAAAAAAGAAAAAAAGGGATAAACAGGAACGTTGTTCCCAACTCCCTGGAGCAGGCTGAGAAAGAAGGGCAGGAAAAGAGGAGCTGCAGCAGAAAAGCATAAAATAGACATGCATAACAATAGAGACAAACTTTTAAATCTGTAAGAAACTGTGAGGACAAGCCTGTTCAATAAAACGCTGATGATAAGGAACCACAGGGATAACATGCACTAAATGACACCATTTACCACTCCGCTTGTTATCACTCATTACACTGCATTATGCTGTAGATCCTATTATATGTTTTTTTAATGCAATTCTGGCCCCTGCCTGCCAGGCACAACACACAAAAAGAGAAAAAAATCGTTCCTTGGCCCAAGGCGTTCATGGTGGAGAGTAAGGAGTATTTCTATGAAAAATTGCATCATCCGTTCTGTGTCGGAGGCTGTGGAAAATGGTGACATGTGGACAGTGTGTTTCTCAGAGTTCACAGGTTTGTAACAAAAGCAAATTATATATATAAAGTAGAAATGACTGTTGGCTGAGTAGATTACAAGGAGAACCTTGGGAGGTGTAGTGGTTTCGATCTGTGGAGGGGGAATGATCCATTTTAGTTGTATAGAGAGGCTGGAGATTTCGTTTGATCTTAGATTTTAGTAGGCTACAAATCTTCACCCGTTCTAAGTCAAAAGAGCCAAATCCTACATGGTTTGGTGGTATTTGTGCCTTTCATTTGAAATTCAACAAGCCTGGGCAACTGCTTTTGCTCTGACTTGGTGGCTTCTTCTGATGCAGAACCCAAAAATTCAGCAGGTGATAAATGCCAGAAAAGAGAAGGATTCAGGTAAAGTCTTGTGATCCAAAATGATTTCTTTTTAAACAGCTCTGGGGAGTCTGTATAACACAACAGCAGCCTGAGATTAAGGGAGGAGCAGAAGTCAGCAAGAAGCGATGGCAGGGAGGAGGCTGCGGGCAGCCCAGCCCAGCGGTATCTGCCGGTGGCTCTTGGGGATTCCTCTAAATAGGGAACCGAGAAGGACCCATTTAATGTGACAGGGTAAGCCTGTGCCCCTGGTCTCGGCAAAGAATTTCAGCAAAGAATAGAGAATGTACAAGAACCTAGCCACGGAGAGGTTAACTGAATTTAGGATAAAGAGATGTTTGTTTGCAGCCCTTGGTAGGAGGACGCCCAAAGACATGTAGCTGGTTTTAAGCAAAGGCTGTTTGGTTTGCTGGCGGGGAGCACCATTTGCTAGTTGTTAATAGGGATGTATTTGATGATAGTGGGAAAGTGAATTCTTCGTGAGGGAATGATTGCTACCAGGAGCTGGTTTGTAGCTACAGAAGGATGCATCCCAGGCCTGAGGTGCCCTTAACTACCCCAAATGTCTCTGTAAAGCACAAAATTATCCTGAGACCCAAGAGAGAGGAAGTTTCTTCTAAATTCATCTACTATGGTAAGTGGGATTTGACCACTCTTTGCAAGAATGGCAAGATAAGATATGAAGCTCAACAAATTTCAGGGTATAAATTAAACTGCACAAAGCCTTGTCACACTTCTCCATACATAAATGTATGTTTAATTCATGCATTTAATTGAGCAAATTTAGGAATGCGTAGCAGCGCAGGACTATGCTGCCCTGGCCCCTCCAGGTACCCCCTCCTATAGCCTCCTGGAGAAAAATCCAAGCCTTAGGCTCTGCCATTTGTATGCTAAAATATATGTTGGAGTCAAGCACTGAATGGGTGTGAAAACAGTGCAAATAATTCAGAGTAAAGGACTTCCATGGGAAATTCATGCCAGACCCATAGGGCCTAGTCCAAAGGAAATACCCGCTCAGGAGATAGAGGTTGAGGCCAGACTAAAACCCAGCACTTAGTTCAGTCACAAGGAAATTGCTCTGACTCAGTTTCCTCAACTTAGGGTTAATTTGTTTTATTTTGAAGAATGGGCTTTATTCTTGCCACATTCCATTTATTTCCATAAAGTCTCCATCAGCTGGAGAAGTTTCTTCCTTTGTTTCATTGCATTTGACAATAGGAGAGAAGTTTCCTCTCTCAACTGGCAGATTAACCATTATAGTTAGTGAAAAACACTGTCCAGCAGGGTTAAGTCATTCCACTTACATGGCTGGGACTTTGCTATGCCAATTATTAATTTTAATGAATTTCAAAATATGTTTTATGCTGATAAAGCTTCTTAAAATCTTTCCTCCAAAGCTTTATTAAAGAAAGTGGCTCTTACATAAGTTCTTTGGAATACCTAATATGCCATGGCTTTTGCTATCAATATGCGCCAGTTCATTATTTTCGCTAAAATTCGCAAGTGAGTAGGTATTGATTGTTTTAGCAGTTACAAGAGAAAAATCTTGGATACTTGCATACGGTCTGAATAAGCTCGCAAAGCAATCTGCTGCTTTCACTCTGGCCAAGCGGGCAATTATTTTCCTAGATTTCCTACCTTCTGTTTCCTCTTGAGTTTTCATATGTTTCTGCTTTTATGTTGGAAATTAATTTGCTGCCTGTAAAATGCACTTGACTGACAGGATTGACCCAGAAAACTCTCTCCCCCCACGTCCAGAAAGGTTTTTCACACCAGGGAAGAACTTTAAAAAATGTGAGGTGTGGGAGTAACGTGGCTCCTGGCAGCTGGGTGAGGATCGAGCAAATCCCTCCTCCGTGGAACAGACCAAATTTAATGGCTCCATCTGCATGATGGAGTAACTTCTTGCACAAGTTGCCCAAATTGTCCTTCTTTATCATTGCCTCTGACTCCTCACTTAAAACGCCTGCAGCCTTGGGGTGATGAAACGCCGGTCAAGCCTCTGCAGTGGGCTGAGAGTCGCTTTGGGGTGTTTGTCCACACAGTTACATACAACTTAAATATTCTGACTGCTAATTGATTCCCTGCTACTATCTCTAACAGGCCCAATAAAGCAACCAAAGAGCTGTCAGTCTGATGTGGTTTAGGCACCTTGGACCAAACGTAGCGTGCTCGGCTGCTAATGAAACTGTTGTCAGCTGAAGGACATCGTGCATGCTGCACTGGTGACACGCCATCAGCTCTGGGGCAGTTTTGTTTGCTGCTTTGCTTTTCCCTGTCATTATTCACACAGAAATAATTTCCAAGGTCTCATGTTCTGTTATAAAAGTATATAAAATCATCTTTCCCTGACAGAAAAAAAAAAAAAAAGAAAGACCCAACACAATGCGTGGTCTTCTCACCTCCTCCATGGTTCAGGAGGTTCACAGACATCCTGAATATGACCTCCAGTTAATCCTGAAATTTCAGAGTGGAATATTTCCCTTATTTCTGAATATCAGAAGTGAGTTCGCTAGTTAGGGAAAAACAAAGGTCTATCACCATGAGGAATATTTTAAGAAATCAGAACAGTATCATTCTTCTATGACAAATGGCACTTAGCAGTGATAAAATAATGTTCAATAGCAGCAGAGGTTATTTGCTGCTGGTGTGGTGAAAGTCTGGAGCTTCGAAGGACTAGAAAAGCGTGATCTGCATTTTCAGCTTCATAAGGGAAAAAGACAAAAAAATAAAACATGTGATTCATTACTTAAAATAAGATAGTGGGTAGGAAGTGAGGGAAGATGACTCTCCTACCTTCAAATGGAAGTATGTCCAAAGACCTGTCTGGAATATCTGAAAGAGCAGGCAGAGACGATACTGCTGCGTAGCTTTTTCCACTAATTTCCGCCACACCACCTTCATTCCTCTCCGAAATCACCTTTGTCTCGCTGAGCTCAGTTCATTTTGGGAACTGGGTTAGGCTGAACCGGGAGAAGTTAATTGTAGTGGGGAGCAGGAGGACTTAGTGCCAATGCTTGTGGCACTGACGATTCACATCCTGGATATTTTGCAGTGATTTCGCAGGGGAGACAAGCCCTGGGGATCTGACTTCCATTATCAGGCAGCTCCAGATTACCTTAATATTGTGCTGACTGCATCTGGACCTTCATTGTGCGGGCAGGGTGCGTTAACCACGCGGCCGAGCATGGCCAAAGGCAGCTGAGATCGGATCAGCTCCAGGTGCTTGGTGAAATCCTGGGAAATTGCCTGGTCTGGTATGAAGCTGCGAGAGGAGACTGGAACAGCAGCATTTGCTCATGATGGATGAGCCCCAATTTATTTCCGCTGTGAGACGTTTTGGAGACAAAGTTACCCTATAAATAATGTTTAAATCGTAATTTTGTTAAATACCCTTCTGCAGAAAAATAAATTGCTGCCTTCTTTCATTATTCTAGATAATCAGTAGCACATCCTCAGGTCCAATACTGTCATTTATTTTATACAATATATCTGTATTTTTGTATAATGTGTGTATGTGTATATATACATGTCTGTATGTGTTTGTGTGTGTGTGTGTGTATGTTTATCAGGAGAAAGATAATTCATGGAGGGATGCCTGATCCAGCTGAGGTCTTCACAGGTCCGTCGGAGCCAAGGCCAGCCGTCACAGCTGTACTCGCTGCAAGGTGACACATGGCACCAGCCCGCCGGGATAGCGTGTGGCATCTTCGGGAATGTGTCATCACGGCGTTTGCTTCTAAGTGGGTTTCCTCTGGCTCGTAAGAAATGAAGAGATGCTCTCTTCCCGATAAGCGACGGACAAAAAGTGACTGAAATCAGACATCGGTGACACCGGCGTGGAGAGGGAAGGGGACAGCCCTGGGTGCGTGTCCCTGTTTCCAGGGCAAGGCGGCAGCTCAGCCCGTGCGGTGTCGGTGTGGCAGCACGTGAGGCTGTGTGTTTGGTGTGGTGAGTGAGTTCCAGTCTCAATCTCTTCCTAGAAAGCCTCAAATACGGAGTTGGTCTGATATTAAGCAGAAGCAGCGTGGACAGGTGACTTCCCATCCTGACTCCCTGATTTATTCTGATTCTCTTCACTGTGGGCACGGGGCAAATTAAACGTAGGGGCCATTGCTGACAGATACTGTGGCATGTGCAGCACAGGGACTGCTGTTTCCCAGAACTGCTCGTCATTTGCATCCTCTTTGTGCCGTTGATGTATATGGCTTCATTACTAAGTGGTTGACCTTTACCAAGCAGCTTGTCAGAGGTTTCAGCTTGACGGTTGCTGGCTCTGAAACGTTACCTGGTGACCGGCTGGGAGAAAGGCAAGCTGCAAACGCAGCCCTTGGAAATCCTCCTTATTCTGGGGGCATGCAGCAGAGAGACTACAAACTTTTCTCTGTTGATACTTGAGAGTGACAAATGGTGGCTGTTTCTTCTGAATGTGCGATTATTGAGGCACTGGCTGGCTGTTAGGTTTCCCCAGCAAATGGATGGGATGTTATTGTGGTTTGTTTTAAAGGTTTAATTTTTAATAGAAATTTGGCACTTGATGCCATCATATTGATTTTGAGGACAGCCCATTCTGACAAACCTGCATATATTTTAAAATAATTATTCTGAAGACCCTTGCTCTCCTTCTGTAACCTCATTACTCAGATGTAATTCACGAACAACAAACAAAACAATATCTGCTGTTGTGTGGCAGTAGGAATTTAGCAAGTGAGCCTCAGTCCACAGGGATGTGTCAGCCAACAACAGGCTGACTGATGTCTCAGATCCAGACTTCTCTTAAACAAGGAGAAATATTAACCTTGAATCAGGAGACAAGGAGTTTGTCATTTAAAAGAAACTTAGAAAGAAAAAAAAAGAGGTATTTATTTAAGTCTGCCTTCACCAAATTAGTAGACAGGTTAGAAACTTTTCTACCTTTGAGCAGATTTGCTGGAGCACGATGCGAGCTTGCAGCAGTCCTACCAAAAGCAGCATCACCTGTTTTACAAGTGGGCGTATGGCAAACACTGTCTAGAAACACTGTTCTGAGGGGTATCATTTGGAGGTGTTTTGGCCAGGATGACTACCCAGGGTAACGCGGTGCAGGTTTAGCGACGCATCACAAAGCAACCCAGCTCGTTTGCTGGGTTCATCCCAGAGGTGGCTGCAAGGAACAGACGAGCGCCCACTGCCCGGGGCGGGTTGGCCCTGTTAGCAGCGCTCAGCCCAGCAGCTCCCCAGGCCTGGGCTATGCCAAGCTTGAAGGTAAGTCTCCAGGGGTCATCTCCCCTGGGGCATTTTGGCGGCTGCAACACATGGTGCCTTGCAGCAAAGCAAGTCTATCTGCTTTCCCAAGCTCAGGGCTGTGTCTCCTCTTGGATCAGATGCAGTCAATGAATACTGTTTCCCCCATCCCCTCAGAGATAGAGCTATTGAACGCGGGGGTGGATATCTCCTGATGAACACCAGGAACTTGCTCAGCGCCTCTCCTGGAAGGCTACCCACTGCTAGGAGGACACAAAGGCAGAGGTAACGTGACATGAGAAAGGTCAGCAATGGGTATGCTGCATGGCGATGGTAAAAATCCCCTCCTAAACAATCTAAAAACCTTCACAGGGAAACCAAGGAATTACTGGTACTAAGAGAAGACGCTTGCAGGGATGAAGTGAGTGAGTTGTCCTGCCCCAGCAAGGCAGAGAAACTTCAGGTTGGGTCATATTTGATTTTTGTCCATTGAGGAAGTCTGAGACAGACCCTGCTATAGAGATTGGGGAAGGACGTCCGTAAGTCCCAGCAACGTGCCCGCACACAGGGCTGGGGTGGTCAAGCCCCCTGCTTCACTGCAGTTGTCTGATGGGAAGACTAACACGACGGGTGGGAAGTTACCTTACTTGCCAGTTCATTTGGCTTAAAAGTGCACTCCTGCCTCTCTGGAGTGCGGCTGCAGATGAGAGACTCGCTGAGGAGCAAAGTGCAGCGGTTTTGTTCAGCACGTCCCGTTGTTGCCAGGTTAGAAGCCTGGAAAATCGCAGGTTGCAGAAGCAGACTGGCTTAACCTTAACTACAGATGTGCTGCTGTTTATGTGCAAGCCAAGTCTGTTGTGTGACTTTTTTTCTCGGCTGGAATTAATGAAAATCCAGCAGCCCCATTGACTGAGCAATTCAGCTGTCAGTTAAGTGCATCCTGTCAGCAGAAGGTGATTTTAATACTAGGCCAGTGATCTCTCACTAATTAAAATAAACATTTGTTATTTGGTTTTGGGACTCTTTCCAAGAAGGAAAATACAGTTCAGAAAGGCTTTCAGAGCCGATTGCCTTCCACAGCCTGGTCTGTGCTTGAGATCGACGTGAGGAGGATCTGGGAGGGGGAAAGGAAGAGAAGGATGAGGAGGAACAAAAGGTGTTGAAAAGCTCAGATGAGTCTCAAAGCTTGAATAGAAACAAATCAATGTCAGGAATTAGAGAAAGAACAGGCAGGGAGAGAACAGAAAAAGGAGCAGAACAAAACTGAAGACGACAGACAAAACATGATTGATTGATTGGGAGGGAGGGTGGCAAAAGACAGCCGAGTGACTGGTGGGGGTAATGGCATAGATACGAACCCAGGGAGCAGGTCTGGAGACATCCTCACCGGGATCTCTAAGGGTAGGCTGGAGAAGCATTTGCCAGGAGTGAAGTTGTTGCTCTTTGGGGTGGAGATGGGGGAGATGACCCCCGGAGGTCTCCTCCAGCTCTGGTTGTGGTCAGGCATCCCACGGCCCCCACTGTCCGCCTGCATCCCACAGCAGCATTCACCCCAGAAGGACGGCAGGTGGAGACTTTACAGGTAAGATCTCCTCCCGGGTCTCTTGCCAGTCAACACAGGAGGTAGCCAGCTGAGGTACAGGCTTGGAGACTTCTGCCTGGCCAGCAAACCAGCCAACAGCACGTACGCAGAGCCCAGGACCGGCTGCAGCACGTGCCGCTCTTGTCCCACTGTGGTTGTCTGGCAGCAGATATCGGGTAAATGCATCTTTCCTCTGGGAACTGGGAGGAACTCCTCGGTACCTCCATGGTGAATACAGTTAACAGCAAAACAGCTGTCCATAAAACATCTGTGTGGGGGGGGACATCAGGGGAATGCTCTGACCCCAAACCCACAGCGCTCGGGGGCTTCCCTTGCCAAGCAGATGCGCTTTTGTGGTCTGCAGGGACCTTGTGTCTTCTCCCATGGCTGCAGGAGAGGCAAGCCTGCATTTAGCTGTAGTTTCTGCTCTCTGTTTAGTTCCCAGCAGGATAAGGAGTGGCTGCTCTTTTATGGGAGGCGTCAGGCAGATCTGAGGGCAGAGGGAGGAAAATGTAATAGCTCTTCACACTATCTCTATAGATAAAAAGAAGCAACTCAGTAAAATCACAGTTTTTCGTATTGCTTGATGCTACATCTATAGAAATCAGAGGAGAATCTACCATTCAAACCATATTAAGTGCTGATATCGTTATTTTGGATTTTATATTGTCCAATAATCTGTCAAGGGTCATCAAGACTAGACCATATTCAGGCAGTGGCAAGGTCTGTAGGCAGAGATAAAATCTTTTTTTCAGGTGATCTGGTATTACTGGAAAATTAGGAGAGATTTTCAGCATCCAAGTGCTTGTGAATAGGAACAGCAGCCTTCAAAACTAAATAGGAGTTGAGAACAGTCGTTAAGAGCTTAATTAGATGCGTGCCCCTTAGACCATGATGGGAGGAAAAGTAGCAGGTGTAGTGCTCGTGAGCAGTTAGAGAGACAACCTCTCTTTGTCGAAGGCTCCATGTCTCGTCTGTTTTTCTGGATGTGTCTCAGATTCCTGCAACCTTTGTGCCTGCTGCTGGCTGGGAGGGCCAGTCAGGGAGTGGGGCATCAGCCTCGATTTCCTCAAGCTGCCTCTGGACAGCTGGGATAACCCAGAGCAGGATATTCCAGTTAATCGGACGGGCATGGGACCGTGCCTTGCATGACCTGTGGCTGCCAGCCTGAGGCAGTGTGGGCAGCTGGTGTGATGTGCTGGGAGAGCGTGGGGCTCGGCACGCTCAGCGGCTGCAGTGGTTGGATGGCTGGAGATCCTGCAACCAGGTGCAGGTTTGGGTTTGGGACCCACAGCCCCGAAATGGCGGGATATTTCACGCCTTCCAGTTCCACCTGCTCATTCTTGTTCCTGTAACTCCTGGGACCTTTGGGCCCAGGAATGCCGTGTTGTGAATGCATCCATGTCACAACGGAATGAGTTTCTGTAATTTTCCACTGCAGCAGAAAAGCCCTCAGGGATCCCTTGGGATTCCCAGGTGAGTACGGACACAGCGAGGGCCACGTGCCATTTGATAAATGCTTAGATAAATTCCTTAATATTATTTAGCTCCCATGAAGTTTCTACTCTTTGATGTTGAAGCTAATGGCCAACAGTAGCAAAGAGTCACCATGATACATTAAAATGTGAGATTAAAGGTGTGACATTGCTTGTGTGCTGCAAACTAGTGACTATTCGCGTATTGGAGCATTTGCTCATGTCCTGTTGATGGGGGAATGTTTTCCTCCCTCCTGTAACTATTTCACACTTTAGGGAAATCAAAGTCCGCTTTCAAAACAGCTAGAGACACTGCCTATTTTTAATAGGGCGTTTATGGAAAGATGGTCAGCACCTCCTACGTGGTTCTCTGCTCCCATTAAGCAGTCAGCACCGTGCAGGATGAGGCCCTGTGTTGGCATCAGTTACCGAGGAAACTGCCTCTATAGAAATGGAGCATCTGTTTCTATTAGCAACCGCAGCTTCTGCATTTAAATGTGTGTTAGTGCATTTAAGCTCCTCATTATTGAATTGCATTTGTTTGTGGGCTTTTGCAAGTTCGGGAGCTGCGCAGTGAGAAAAGAGTTGCCACAGGAGAGCAGGTTACTATTGGTGGGACAGACGGTGGGGGAGGCAGGAGAGGGGACAACACGATTCCTACGTTCACCCCGCGTAAGAGCTGGGCATCCTCTCTGAACCCGCACGCACACCTCCTATAAAACACGGTGCTTTGAAAGGCAGAGATGTGCCTGGCGATCTGCGAGGAGCAGAAGTAAGCGTGGCTAAGCACTGTGCCCCCCTGCCACCAGGAAAGCCCCGCGCCCTTCTGTATGTCCAGAAAGGACAGACGGACGCCTTAGGTGGCCAAGGAGTGAGGTAACATGGGAAAGCTCTTGTGGGGCAGTTCTCTCTCAGAAATAACAGGATGCTGCCAGTATGTTCCTGTAGCTATTCCCGGTAGGTACACGGAGACGGAAATGATTTCTGCCGTGATGACTCAGGCAGTGAACGAAGAGCCGTCGTCTTTACCTTTCACTGTCAAAAGTGCCGGGCTCAAAGCCTGCAGGCGAGTTGGAGTGGGACTGACGCCAAGCCGCCCATTCGCTCCGGTGGGCTGGGGGGCGAAGCGCAGCGTCTGCTCTGCCTTCCCGGGTATCCACACGTCTGCCGCCTGCATCCCTAGCAGGGAAATACACACTAAAGAGCGGCTGGACGTGGGAGGGTGAAACACTGCAAGGCAAGAGCAGTTTCAGTGAAGAGCAGCTCTGTGGTTTTGTCCACAATGCAAAGAGACCAGCAAAAAGGAAAGGCACAGCTTTCACCGGAGAGCAGTCACAGAGCAGTTTTGAAAGTTTTTTCCTGTTTACTTGGAGAAATTTTGTTGCATCTCTCAAGGAGACTTTTCCATTTCCTTTGGAAAATAGTCTGCAATCACCTGGAGAAATGGTGTGTGAAAAGACTAGGGTGGTAATCAGCAGTGAGATGAACATCCGAAGTGAGCCACAGACTACACGAGCATGTTTAATTAAAGATATGAACATTTTGTTCTGCTGCGAAAAAGCTTGTATCTATAAAGTATCAGTGTTTTCTCATTGAAGAAAACAAACCCATGTAGCTCAGAGGGTGCATGAGGTGAAAAACCATTGAGGTTCATCTCAGGTTCTGACTTTTCCTTGCATACAAGCAGTACTCCTACAGAGCAGAACTATCATTTTCTGCAATAGAAAAACTAAATTCTTCTGACTCAAAAAGTTGTGCTGGAATGACTAAAACTAATCAGGCAGGGTTGTTTGGTGGCATATAACAAGTCTTAAAAGCTGAGCCAAGCTTATAGCAATTCAGCTAAGTAGATTAACATGTATGATTCTTTAAAGCTGTCAATCCCTTGCAGAGAATTTGTATTGGGCACTTTTGGACACTTCTGGCGAGTCCTTCCCAGCTGATACTGCTTGCTCACTACCAGATGCACTGGGCATGCAAACTTTTCTTTTCTTCTTGTTGTCTTGTATTTCAGTTTGTTTCCCTGAGAAGGGGGAAATGAAACACATTTGCGTATTGCCATGGTTGCAAAATCTGGCATTCAAAAGGCAAATCAGTTCCCTTTGTATGTTGTTGGGTCAGCTGAGATGAAATGAGGGGCAAAGAATGTGTCTGAGCCCTTCAGCTTTTGCATGTTTGATGAGAGAAACATTTAAAGGGCATAGCCAGGAGGTCTCCTGTGATCTTGCTGAAACAGCTGCAGAAACCATCTCCACTTGACGCTTGCTACAACTCCTCAGCTGATGATGACCGCTGTCATAGCCAAAGTTGTCAAAACTACATAAGGGCTACTATTTCTGCACAAAATCAGCTGGCTTATTTTAACAACCTTCATTGGCACAATTAGTGACTGATACCCCGTGAACTGAGCTAGCACGGAGGCGTGCTGGGGGTGTCTGCATCTCCAGGTGACAGCAAACAGCCCTAGGGCTGGGGTGGAAGGAGGGGATGCAAATAACTCCTTAAATTCCTCCAGGCAAGTCTCCTGTGGACAAGTCTGACAAAACATGGGTGCTGTTAAGGTGTTTGAACCATTGTTTAAAAATGGCACACTGCTGCAATGCCTGAAGAGCGCAGTACGTGCTGCTGTTGGGGAAGTAGTCGGCAGCTGACTCCTGTGGGGTTCCTGGTGCTGGTGTGTCTCTCAGGTTTGCTCAGCAGGCAGCTTAGGAATAGCTTCTGGTAGGGTTGCTGAAAGATCATACTGCTGCACGATGTTACAAAGCAGTTGAGAAAAATAGGAAACGCTGCTGAGACTGCTCATTGCACTTCTCACACGCTCCTACCTTGCTGTTGCTGTTCAAAACTGAATATTTGCTTGTTTTCTCTTCCAGTTTAATATTATGGCTTAGTGCTGCCGCATACATGATGTTTATCAACAGTCCCTCCAATGGATGCTGTTGATGCTCTGCCCAATACAGCAGATGGTAGCTAGGAAAGTACCATCCTGTGGGGCCTTGCTCCCGAAAAATACATCAAGGGGCTGTACGAGTCCCCAAGGCCAGCAGTGGAGGGGCTGCTCTCTGTGCTGGCGGTCTTCAACATTCAATGAGGTTGGAAGAAAATGGGTCAGGCTGGGAGTACAGCTGGGATCATTCCTTCCAGTACCCATCTCTAATCACCCTCACCTTCTGCAGTGAGCAGGCATTAGTGTTGAAACCTACCTGCCTGGAAATGAGCTTTTCCTGAGCAGCCTAATGCTCTGCATCCTAGGTGAATTATTATAAATGTGTTTATAATTATTTACTTAATTGCAAGTGCCTTCACAAATGATTTTGCTAGCACTTAAGGGGACATCTGAAGCTATAGTAATGAAAATATAATGCAACATGATAGCATGATAACAACACCAGAAAGACTGATCTGAGTGGGATTAGTGTTTCAAGATCCCAACCGTAGGTGGGTCGTTAGGCTAGACAGGAGCTTACAGTGCAGGGAACTGCTCTGAAGGGTGTGAACAGGCAAGGGGCCCAGGGAGAAGGAAGATCGTAGGGATTGTAGAAAAGAGGAGAATGCAGGGCACCAGGAGATAAGGACCCTTTTTTAGAAGAATGGTCAGGCTAATGGTCATGGGCACTGTCAGAAAGAAACCGCGAGTGGGTATGTTTTCATTGAACAGGTTTTCTGTATTCCTTTTTTTTTTCTTCTTTTTTTTTTTTTTTTTTTACAGTGACAGGTGCTCTGAATAAGACATCCTGGGTTTCTTTGTCTTTTTCTTCTACAATGACGTGAGAATTGCAGAGTAGTTATTTCTGAATAAAGACAGTTTCAGTCTGGAATATAGAGTCCACAGAGGGGAGTTACATGGAGAAGGTATAGAGGAACAGGCATTCAGCATCACTATAGCAAAGCAAAGCCCTTTGCAGATGCCTGTCCACAGCAGGTAAGGCAGGACGCTTATCCTCTGCGGGATGAATTCAGAGGGATAGTGGGAGGTGCAGAGGTGACAGTTAACCAGGCCATGAGGACACTTGGCCTCTGGCTGAGAGTACTTCTGTTTATAAACACAGCATCCACTTCCCAGGAAAATATTTTTGATGTTGACTTCAGACATCCTCTATCGAGAACGGCCCAGCCTCCTGGCTTGCCCAAGAGACAATAGAAGGAAAACAGGCACAATAGGTGCATGTGCTAAACACTTTAATGAGCACTTCCACACCATTCTCCTGTATTTCCCCACATCCCCATGAGTCAATAAGCACCTCATGCAGCTTTCTAGATAATGCGTAATAAACTGATACAGCTGTGGACTAGCCCAAATGTGAGCTCTCATTCATTGAATGACTGATAGAAATGTGAACTTATTTTGTTCCATGTATATTGTCTCAAAGTAATATTCCTGGTAATTTCTTTGCCTGTGTAAGCTTTCTACAATAAGATTGTGCTTAAGATATTTTAGATACAGTTATACAATTTTGTGCAAAAGGCACTGTGACAAATTTCGCACATGCACAAATACAGAGTTGATTTATCTGCACCTGCAAGCAGAAAAAGGCCTTTGAATTTGTTGCCCTGTGGCTCTGGAGGATGTGTCTCTCTCAGTTGTCTGCCGTTCATTTTGAATAGCAAGTTAATGACAGTACGCAAATCGCCAGTAATTACGCTCCAGTTTCTATTGTCACCCAACATAATGTCCTTCTCCAGTGGCACTTTGTGATGTTGCTCTGTGATGCACGGAGCGTTCAATAAGAAGCGCTGTAAGTTCTGTATCAGAAATTCAGCATTTATAGTAGTTACTTGGGACAATTTTATCTCCTGGAGACAGGGCTTTTAAATGATGACTAATACTTTGCATTGTATCTGGGAGTCTTTCACCTCCAGCTCTCTCTCAGATATTTAGTCCAGACAGACTTACATTATTCCCAAACCATTCGGCCTTTCTCTTCCAATTCATGCAAGAGGAATTTTTATGATTTATGTAAATGGCAAATTACTAGGCTTCAGAAAATTTATTTATTTTTTAATATTGTTTACACACACTGAGGAACCAGTAACAGGACCTGGAGCAAGGAATGTGGATCACAAAGCCCTGCAAAGAGAAAAGGGATGTGAGTTGGGAAGACTTAAGTCTCATTCTTTTAGATGTTGATAAATAAGAAATGTGCTGGTTTAGCATGAAATTCTGCTTCCATGTCCAACAATGTAAATCGATGAGGCCAACTGTTTCAATCAAGTTGGTCTGGCATCAGTTTAGGAACTGTTCTGATAAGTTCTGCCCCTCTGCTGACTCTCTCCAATAGTTTATCGACAGCTTTGCATCTGAGGCTGTGAAAAGCTCATATTTCAATATAAAAGAGTCAGATTTCACTTAGTATTTTCCATCATGCTTTAGGTTATACTAAATGCCCATCATCTTTGCATGCTTTGGAAGTGAGTGACTTCAAATACAATTCAGTGTGAGAATTCAGAAATAGAGATTGTTGGGAATTTTTCAACAGAATAGCTTTGCAGAAGAAAAATGCCATTTTCTCAAGCTGGGAGTACACCACTAGAAGCAACATTTCTACTGGGAAAGGTGATTGCTCGGGGTGTGGGAGACCAGGATACATTTTTCACGCTGCCTTTTCCTCCCCGCAGTGAACACAGTAACACTGTTTTTGTTAATCTAGGCTTAGTTTCTCAGATAAACCTGTTTTAGAACAATTTTCTTATTGGAGTAGGGTCTTGATCCTGAACCTCTCAGTCTACGTCCATGCTATTAAAACCAGTGATGCTTCCCAGCTCGCCGCTCTGGGCACCCCACCTCAGCAATGTCCTGTCTCCTCCCCCCGGGGATCGGTTTTTCTGGCAAGGGCTGTGAGGCAGGAGCTGTGACAGCATTTTCCTGATCTCGGTGTGTGCCGTGATGTCTCTGATGCACTTCTAAGCCATCTCCCGCAGCCTGCTGGCTCGTGACGCAGAAGCCTCTTTTCATTTCTGTTTAGGAACAAGAAAAAACATTTTTAGGAAGTTTCTCACTTCATCCCTCTGCCAAACCAGACTTTTCTGAGTGTTTTTGATGGCCAGAAGACTTTGGCAGAATGGGACTGTCCCCTATTGCCCTTTATAGCTTTAATCATAGTTTTCCCTGTTGTTTGTGTGATGAACTCCAAACTGTAGCTTGGTTGGCAGCTCAGTATGTCTTTAAATCACTACTGGTTTCTCCTATATGTCATTAATATTTTATTTATGTTGTATTACATTTCGCATCAGTCTCCATGCCAACAGTTCATGCCAGGAGCAATGTCTGATAGAATAATTTAAGTCCTCAGAGATATGAGCATTTTCTTTTTGGATAGTGTCATTAAGTCAGACTCATTTTGTCCTTTGTTTTGCCGTGTCAGAGAGCCAAGGCTGGATGTGTTCCATGCCTGCAGCAGCGTCCAAGGAGGACTCCTCTTCATGCAGCCGGAGTTGAGGACTAACACTCACTTAAGCTGGCATCAAGTGTCGTCTACAACTGACACCAAATCCCTAGGGAAAGGCAGAGCCTTTCGCTAGACCAGATGATAATTCTGGGAAAATACAAGGTTTTGAGTAGAAAGTCCCTTCCTCAGGACACTTACTTACAAACTCTTGCTTGTGGAGTTGCACCATCCTGGCTACACCACCGCTACTGCTCTCATTCCCGTGTAAGTGAATTCATGTAATGCTTTTATTGTTTCCCTGTTTATATTTTTTATCTGAACTGTGGGTTCCTATCTGTTTCTGTCAAGCAAATCCTCTGATGCTGGACTGGAGGAGAAGCCACTGGGAGGGAAGACTGAGGTCAGCTTAGCTCCCTTTTAACCACATACAGGATGGTCACAATTCTGATTTATGCTGCAGATCTGCTGGGATCCACGTAAAGTGCCTTCTAGGAGATTTACTCGATGTCTGCTGCTGAAAGCCTCTTTGTTCTTGGAAGTTGTCTCTCTTCCCTTTTATCCTGCAGTGGTAATAGTTCTCAGCACATAAAGTCCTGCAGAGTACAGACAGCAAAATGATTTCTGCAAGGAATATTCTAACCCTGTGCTCGTTGCACTCCTCTGGTTTCCAGAGAAAGGTGACACTCGCTGCTGTAGAGGACGTGGCTGGGACAGGGTGAGCCGGTGGGTGTCTGGCCCTTGGCTGCGCTGCACGGGGCCCTGGCGTTCCTCTGCCCACGTCTCCTCCCAGCCTCACTGCTCCAGCTGTTCTCTGAATGTGTGCGTTACCCATCAGCAGGTATGATGTAGGACATGGTGTGGTGGGCGTGGTGGTGGTGGGTTGGCGGTTGGACGCGATGATCTTAGAGGTCTTTTCCAACCTTAATGATTCTATGATTCTGTTCTATTCTATGAGGGTCACATCTGTTATTTCAACCTTTAATAGATGTCCAGTAAAGAGCAAGGAATGGTACTCGATCCCGCAGATCCTGCAAGAGGGGACGACTCTGCTGGGACTGCATGACTTCCACCCTGCCCTCTCTGGGATGCTTCACAGCACCAGAGAAATGCAAACACCAGAAAGAAAGAAGTGAAAAAGTGAGTAGAAATAAAAAAAAGAAAAGGAAACTTCTCAGGTTTAAGTAATAGAAGAATAAGCAGGAGGGTACAGACAAAAAGGGATGGAGTGTCAAGGGAAAGAGCAACAAAAAAGCGTGAGTGTGTTTCTCTGTGTTTAACAAAAAATGGATACAAAGGACCCCTAAAGGATTGTTATTTGAAATGCATGAAATGGGTAAAATAATGTATCAATGAGGATAATGTAATGCCTCACAGGAAAGAGGTGGTACTGAAAATACTTTAGACTCCTGGGGCCTGACAAATTCAAGTTTTCTCCCACCATATTCTTAAAATCCTAAATCTGCAAGACTCAGGGAACGGTATTAATCACAGGTGTAGCCAAAGGCAGAGATCCAGGAATCACAACTGCCTTCATAAGCCTCTGCACCAGAGGGGATTAAAGAAAAATGAGTTTAGCGGAGGGACTGTGGAGTTAGCACATATCATCCCAAGAAGCAATTTGTCAGTATACAACACCTCTATGCAAGCGAAGGGGAAGGAAAAGAAAGACCTAGGCAAAAACCTCAACTCATACACATGGCTGCCAATTAATGCCAGCTAAGAATACATCCCTGGAGACCACACAGTGAGCACTATAGGCAAAATTGCCTCGCTTAGATTACAGATGCCTTTGCAGACTCACGGTATCAGCCCTCCTTATTTGCTTCTGTTTCTTTTATTAAAAATCCACAGTGGGAAAGAAGCTGGTGCATCTTCCTGACTCCTGTAATGTAGTTGAGGGAATATCCGCCTGTTTCAGCAAGCCAAATCTATCCTCTATCTTGTTATATTTTTGTTTTGTTTTGTTCTTTGTGAAATATAATGGGCGGCCTTGCTTATGTTTCCCAACTAGCAATTCCTTTACAGATCAAATTGCAAGCAGCCCTGTAACTTTCTGACATGGCAGGATTATGCAAGACCTGCAGAACTGTCATGCAGTCTCTGCTGTGAAATCTGACAATTTAAGAGGTTCCATCCTGGCCCTGACAGTGATGATTGTTGATACCCTTTTAAAATGCACTTTTTTTCCTGCTCTGACAGGTATTGGAGAAATAAATGAAATCTGCAATCCTTTGTGCAGATGGGAGGGCATTAGATGATTCACTGGCTTTGAGGGTGCTAACAGCCATCCTTTACACGTCTTGTGTTGGTTTAATGGGTAGTTTGCAGCTGTGGGATCATTGCTATATTTTGTAGTTTTGTTCTATTATTAGCTATTAAAGGAATATGAGACCACAGATAGCATTGTATTAAACCACCAGTTCCTCTATTTATTGGCACCACCTGGGGATTAAAACAGATGCTGTCACTCTGCAGAGTTATCTTCAAAGCAGGGGAGTTATAATAAATACGTGATCAAAGCACCCTTGCTTCGTCCCATTGTGCAGTAATTACAGATGGAAAGGTTTTCTAAACAGGCAGCGTTGGCTCGGGGCAAACGAGCAGCACGGAGGCTTTGCCCCACAGGGCAGGAGCCGGCGCGGGAAAGCAAAGCCAGTCCGCGAAGCCTTCAGTGGTTCAGAGATGGGAAACACTCCACAGTCACGATGGCCTCTTCCGAGGAGAGAGCCTTTGCAGGAGGGTCCAGCAACACTCCCCGGGGCATGTAAATACCCTGTGGTTAGCCAGACGGCTGCTTATTCACAGTGACCTGAACTATGTTTATAATGAAAACTCTTTCGGTGACCTTTTGTGATCATTCCAGCTCATTCTGCCATAGCTGCTGGGCATGTTCCTGCCTCTCCAGGGGTTGATTGGGATCTCTTCACCCAAGGGGACCTCTTCACCCAAGGGACAATATATTTGCCTTGAAAATAGCATGGTAATCTGTGTTTTGGAGGAAAATTGGAAGAAACCAAGGATCTAGGATGAAGTATGAAATCTGTGGCAGAGCCACTAGCTCAAGTTCCTTGCATATGTAGGCAAAAGGGACACAATAAATAATGCAGCAAATGCACAGTAAACCATTTCGGTACAGTGAGGCTTGGCTGAGGTACATAAGAACCCCTCCTAATCTTGCAGCGCTTCTCTCTTTTTGCATTGCGGGAGGTCTGCAGCCTCTCAGACCTATGTGGGTGACATCCTGAGCCTGTCCCCTACCTGATCACCTTTCCTGACCGGGGTCAGGCAGCCACACACGGCCAGCACAACCTTTCTCAGTGCTCTACCTAACAGGCTTTGAGCTCAGCTGAATCAGGGCGCTGAAATATCTGAGTTGCATCCATCAGTGGCAACATTTTTAACGTCGAGTGTTGTCTTCCAGCCACCTCAGGTCCTGAAGCTGCTAGCGCAGGGTCTCAGAGACTGCCCTCGAATGCTAACGAACACCGTCCCCTTTCTCCTCCTGCCATTGCCAGGCACGGCTCCAGCCACCACAGGTGATACACCGAAAGGCAACACTTCCAGAAAAGGTCTGAGTGAGTAATTTGAACATCGATTGGCATTAACGTTAAGCGTAGTTCTGATATCTGGCTGCAGCCCAGTGCAGGTCGACACGTGCTGGTGGTGTGTAAGCGGTGACTCTCCGTCGGTGGGTTTATGGCGAGTTGTCTCTGGAGCTGGATGGCCTTCATGGCGTTGCTGTTCAAAGTTTGATGATGGGAGCATGTTGTGGTTAATGATAAATGTTATCTTCCTCCTTCAAAAAATGTGGGAACTGCTAAGGGAAATCTGAAGCTGGAGGCTAGTGAGAGAAAGGCGAGACACGTCCAGGAGCTGGATCTCTGCAGCTCTCGTGTTCTTGCGGAACCCTCATAATAATTATGAATAAAGCACTGTTCTTCCAAATCACTTTCTAAAATAAACCATCCAGATGGCTGTAAGTGAAGACCTAGTCATCAAGCTGAGTAATGCTTATTTTGAGTACATTAACCAAGAAATGAGTACAATTGTGCTGAATTATGCACAATGCAACTCAAACAGATGCACACGCAGAAGCAGGAATATCACAAGTGTCAGACAGCAGTGGTTCACACTGTCATTCTGGTCCTGGTCTACGGGACAGTCCTGAGAGCTATTTAAGGGTGTCTAACATGTCATGTGTAAAGAGGAAGAATGTCTTTTCTCTCCTACAGCTTTATAGGTACTGGAATCGCTCAAAAATATGTAACAGGAGATACTCAGTGCTAAGTGAAGATAAATGTTCTCTCTTTTCTTTTTGAGAGGAGGTGGAGAGGACAGAGAGATTTTCTTATAGTCTGTGAGAACAAGGTTATTTGGCTTTTCAGGCAATACTGGGGTTCTTTCCTCTCCTTTCCCCCCGGGTGTCCAATTCAAACTGGGAAAAAATGAAATCTGAAAAGCGATGCTATCAGAGGAAGGCAAAACCCAGGTGCTCTGCTAGGGCTGCCTATGTCCATAGTATAATGGATAAAATATCAATTCACAGAGATGTTTTCCATCCCGCTCTGCCCAAGCTAACATGCTTGTTTAGTACTCGTACTGAAGTGCCTGGTAAGCGCAGAGAGGTGTGCTTGATTGCTTTTAATGGGCACACGCAGTGGGATGGCTTTCAGCAGCATTTACTGCCTGAGTGGCGAAGCATCCCACGAGGTCTGTCCAGCTGAGGAATGCTGGAAGGGTCTTGTTGGCTACCGCCAGGGCTTTATGTTTCCTGGTCTCTCTCCTCAAACCTGGAGCAGAAAGCTTTCCGCAGGGAACACCCCCCAGAGTGCGCAGCGTTGTGGAGGCTGCGGCAGTGTCCCCCGCTGCCGGGACAGAGGGGAGGGCTCTGCATCGGCGCTGCCCCGCGGTGTGCCTTGCACGGGGCCCACTGCACATCGCAGAAGCTTCAACTAAGAAAAATGTCACCTGAAATCCACTACACGCCAGTTTATATAACAAAACTTTGTGCTAAAGTACAGCCTGAGTAGTAACAATTGCTTAATTTATTTTTATTCCTGAACGCAATTTTTATTAGCTGTGAAACCCAGCCCTTTCCCTAGCTGGAAGTATGTGAGCAACCTTCACGTATAGGAAGGTTATAGTGGTATAGCAGAAAAATAAAACTATTAGAAGCTCTTGAGGAATAAATTTGAACCCTCACTAATCTCTGTGGGCTGCATCTCAAACCTGAATTTTTATAGAATGTGGGTGGTATTTTCAAAGCGAGTTGCTGGAACTGGTTGGCTTAGAGGGTTGACTTAGATGGTAACAATATGTTTCTGAACCACAGTCTCTGCCTGAACAAGATGCAGGCTGTGGTTTATCCTGTGTACGTCACCGATAAAGGGTTGTGCCCGTGGCGTGGGGGTGGCTCCAGGTCCCTGCAATTCTAGCGCTGGAGAGCACAAGGGCTGTGGGGAGCGCGTGAAGCAGTGGGACTGACACACAGAGCTGTTGACAGACTAGTTTTGATTTTTCTGATATTCACTAATTCAGTTACGGCATGCTTTTTATGTGTCTTTGTTTTATTCTTTTTTTTAAGAAAAAACTGAACTCCCTTATCTGGGACAACTCAGCTTTTTTACTGTGAAATCCTAATTAAAATTGAAGAGTGTGGTGGATGTGTCATCCCAATAATTCTGTATCTCTCCTGTCTTTCACTCAGCCCCCAGAGGAGTCCCTTATTACTGAGAGTGCATCTTGCTATCACTGGAGACCCAGATGTCAGGAAGGAGGTTACACTGGCTTTGGCACAGGAGAGGTGCGCTCGACTCTTGAGCTTTTGCCTGTCTCCTAATTGCATCTGGGAGCATCAAGTTTGTTGGTTTAAGCTGTCATAATGCAAAGATTTCTGACTCACCACTGCAAGAAGAATAGCAAGAAATGAACTACTGTACTTCTGGAAGTTTAGGTTACAACTGAAGCGTTGTCTTTCATCAAGGACAGACTTTGTGCCTGGAAAGCGTAAAGGTTAAAGGCTAAATTCCAGCTCCAAGAAGGATGCAGGTTGGAGGGATTCCCTATTAGAATCTGAAAAGAGCTGTCACTCACTTTGCTATCACAAGTGTCTTAGTACCTCAGATCTGGGAATTTTCCACATTTTGTTAGTAATACTACTAAAATCTGAAGGGTGGATGATGAAAACCCTGCTTATTATGGGAGATGGTGGCAGAAATATGATTTCGTTTTCAAGTTTAAATCAGTTTGGTTTTCGCTTAGGTAAATACAGATTGGAGGAGATCCCAGTCTTCATTTTTTTTAAATAAGTATCAATAGCTGAATCTCCACTTTGGGGAAGCAGCGGGTGGTGATTTGGCCACAGCAGGTCCTAAACACAAAATTCAGCTGAAGGGAAAGTTTTGCTTATGGAGCTTTTTGTCTTTATTTTGTGCAGGTGTGAATGAGTGCGAGATACTGAAAGATGTGGTCCCCTGGGAGCAAGGTAGACATTTACCCCCCCAAAAAAGTAACACAGTACAAAGAAGAAAACCTATCTCAGTGCATCAGTCAGCTGAAGAAATACTGTCTTTCCTTCTAACAATAAAGTAGCAGTTCAACATTTCTTTGGTTTAATAATACAGTTTAATAAGAGCCAGATTCTTGTGGCTTTATGCGTTGTTAAAGCATGTAGGCAGGTTGCTATAATGAGCTGAAGAAAAACCCTGCAGAAAGAGGATTTTTTTTTTTTTCTCCTGTAGGTTTAGTTTTACTTTAGAGCACCAGAGAGGCAGAGCTGTGGATTACTTGTTCAGGAGCACAGCCTGCCGGCTCCGACCGCAACCAGCAGCGACGGGCACGAGTCCTCCTCCTACATCCATGCGAGTTTGTGTTTGAGCTTGGGAATGCTTTGCTTTGTGTTTTCCCCTTAGGAATGGACACGCCCACTGAAATCCCTATGAGGTACCCACGGCCTTTACTCCATAGCATGAAGAATATGTAGGGAAACACCTTGCAGCTCTCTGCAGGGACAAGAGGTTTGGACTTTTACAGAAAAAAATACTTCTGAAACAACGGCAAATAGTTCCTCTCCTCTCAGACCGCCAGGCTACTTGGGGATATTAAGGGTTGTGGGGCCATTGCATTGATGCTACTAGGCACAATTATTCCTTTTACTTTATGATGCTTTCTCTGGGCTGTACCCAGCATTTATGTTCAGGGCTGGCTTTTAGCAGACTCTGTAGGATGTCTGTGCCGTGTTTAAACCCCTGAGTTAGCTCTGAGCTAGCCAGTATGTCTGCACAGCTTAGGGGAAAGCTCAGAGACAGCAGTTCGTGCTGTGTGGCTGTAACTCCAGGCGAGGAAGGGCTATTATTTTAACTTATGACTGTTGACACCCATCTGTAACACTTTTTCCTCTCATTTCATAATACTTTTAGTTGCACCTTTCCCTCCTCATCATTATCACCTTAGGAAGGCTGCAGAACACGAACCCCACAAACCTTTTCCTAAAGGTTTAAAAAAACGAAAGGTAAACCCCAGCGTGCACAGGCTATAATTTATACAAAAGGGTGATGAGGCACAGCCAGGTGATGTACGCCGCAGTCTCCATGCCACAGCTCAGCTGCCGTGGGTGCAAATCTCCTGCCCTCATTCCCTTGGCTTTCCTTCCTGCAGACGCCTGCTCCCACCCTGTTCTGCTCTGAAAGCAAAACCTGCTGGAGGTTTGTGGTTCAGGTCCGTAACATCATCTCCTCCATCCTCCCTTTTAGGCAAGCTGTAGCTGGTTTTCTGCAGACCCCATTCGTCTCTGCAGCTCATGCGCCTGTGATGCCTGTGATGACCTCTGCCGTCACGCACCCGCACCGGATTTCCCACGACGATACTTATCACAGCAGGAACGGTGGCTGCGGAGCATCATGCAAAATGTATTCTGCTGTAATGGCTAGATGGTAGCAGGGACAGAGTCAGGTGTTATGAGGTACACAACACATGGTAAGTGTGTTTAATAAGTGCAAAAGTCTCCCTCAGGTTGTGTCTTGTTACTCTGCAGTGAATATGGTTTCTGATGAGGTACCTGTTATTTGCTCACTGTCGTACTTTAGTCTCAATAACATTGCTTTGCAGAAATCAGATACTGCCAGAAAGCCACGAGCTGGAGTAACTGCTCTTAGACGTGCTTAGTGACTGCCCCTCAAGCAAAATCGGTGGCCTCTCTTTAGCTAAAGGCTTGCCTAAGTGTTACTTCCACAGGCTTCGGGTTTGATGGCCCTAAGCGCTGTGACATGGATACGGTGTCACTGTGGACTTCGGGGGAAAGAAGACCAAAAGAAATTAATCTCAGCACCAGATCCCCCTGCACTCCTGCTGCGTAAGCCCTAATTAAACCCTTGCAGCAGAATAATTAATCATTAGCAAGGGAATTAAATATTAGTCTGTATTATAATAAACATTAGTTATACATTAACAAGCTCGTTAGCTATTCATTAACCTTTTAAGCCCTTCCAAATCCCCTTTATCACACTGTAGGTTTGTGTTAAATATCTGTCTCAAATGACCTTAAGCGAGTGTCATTTTGCTTGCTGTTAAAGGCATTACAAATTCCAAAACCAGTTTAGTTGTTTTGCTTCTTTGGTTATTATCTCCCTTTCTATTTGTCTTTATTTAAATTCAACTATAGTGAAGACTTATCTCGTTATTGATAGGGAGCCATTAAAACCTCCCAGAGACTGAGGGAATAACTTCCCAAAATGATATATGATAACTGAGGCAATGATTCTTTTTTCCTGTTGTTGCTCTTGCGCTGCTTGCACCGGGCATTGGCAGATCTTATCCCTCACACCGGAGTACGTGCCCTACAAAGATGCAGACAGGCAGTAAGAGAGGGGGAAGCTAATGGGTATATATAGCCCCAAATCAGATTCAGAGCCACAGATCCATTTTTGGTCCCTGACTTCCAGCTCATTAAGGCAAATCCCTGAATTTTTCTGTGCCTCCCTTCCCTCACTGGAAGCTAGGGTTATTTCTCCTGCTCCCTCTCTATTCTTTGTTACTAAAAATGTAAGTAAGTTCTTTAAGGTCATAGTTTGTGCAGACCGGTGTCCAGCATCAGCAGGGTTTGCAGCCCAGTCACTGGCAAGGTAAAACGAAGGGCAGGAACCAAGTGGGTGAAGGAGGGAGCAATGGGACCTGCTGACATGAGCATCTCTAACTCTGTGGTGGTGAGAGTTTTCTCGCTAAAGCAAGGGCAGAGCTGCTCTTAGGGATCCGGCTGGGTCACAAGGAAAATATTTATAATGTCTGGATAGAGGAAACATCTATCCCCCCCATCTGAAAGCCATCTTGCTCGACAGTCCTGGTAGCCTTGGCTATGAAGTCACGGCTTTCATTTCCCTGCCTGTTGGTTAGCGAGGGAGGCAAATGCAGACCGAATTAGGAATGAAAGACCTGTTTGCCAGGTTCCTGCCTCCTCCCTCCCCACAGCCCAGACCTGGCCAAGGGGCAGGCAGCGATCGCTGTCAGCTGGTGATGCGCTTGAAACCCTGGCCACGCTGCTCGGGTCTCCTGCGTTTGTGGTGATGGACTGTGTCCTGGCTTGTCCTTGCTGAATGATCCTTAATTTCTTACCTCTTTTAATTAGGGCAATTTCTTTTGGCCTGCTGGAAATGCTTTTCTCATGTAGATTAATTAAAAATAAAGCCGAGTTCTGACAATTTAATGTGCTGTGAGCTCTGGTCAGGATGCAGGCAGCTTTCTAAGCCATTATTCATGTCACTGTTCTTCCTTCTTATTTACTTCTAAACCGTGTTTTGTGGGAACTGAGGTCAGCAGTCGTTCTCTGTAAAGTTACAGAATTCTGGGTAGAATTAGTCCAGCTGTGAAGGCAAAGCTGCGTATGAAACATCACCTCCACTCTGTGGGCTTCAAAGCCCATCCCATGCTGCTGAAAGCGGTGGCGTGATGCCAGATGCCCTCGGGCAGCTCCTGTGTTCCAGGATTTGCACCTCTGGTCAGCAGGGGTTCCTGCCTTAAAACCTTGCAGTTCAGCTGTTTAAAGCTATTTAAAGTTAATGGTTTCTGCTGTTTGCTCCCTTTCTGTTAGCAGTAACTGACTGGTTTGGCCTTTGCAAAGCGTGAAACAACTGTCTGAAGACTTGGGCAGTCAGCAAATCAATATTGGCTAGTTAATTACTTTGTTCTGATTTTCCTCAGGGTGTCTGTTTAAGTTCTAGTTTGATTGGCCTGCGGGATTTGCAGAATTAGGACGATGTCTTGGAGAATATTCACTCTTCTGTGGATGACTTCAGGTTAGTTTCATCTTTCTCTAACATATTTCCCTTAAAAAGTCATAATTCTGTATCTACAAAGAGTTTGGGGAAAGTTGCATTCCTTAGCAGTATGAATTTGTCCAAGGAATATTAAATCCTGTATTTCAAAGCTAAAAGTAAGAGCTGTTACAGACCGGATTAAATCTAACCCAGCAGGTGGGTTGATGTGGCACTGGCCTGCCATGGGGTCTCTGGTGATGGGAGATGGGACAGGTCTGCTCGTCTCAGGTCTAATCCGATCTGGGAGCCACGTACTTTGATTTTTCCTCTTCAAACTCCCTAAGTTCTCTCAGGGATCTTTTAGTAAGGCTTCTTAATTTCAGTTTCTTATAAACAGGGCTTGGAGAATTAACATCATTTCTGCTGATAGCACATTAATACACAGTGTGCAGCTTCCTTGGGTGTGTTCCTGGGACCAGATGAGAAAAGCACTCTGATGAACTGGGATTTTGCTTGTCATGAATATTTATATAAGAAGTCTCAGTGCCTTGATAGTTGCTGGAATGTAAATGCAAAAGGGGAGGAAGCAGATTTTATTAACAGTATTTTTTATACATCTTTTAGTCTACTTTCGAAGTTCTAGAAATTTTTATGCTCTTTCATAGCAAATTCCTGAATGCAGAGCAGCATGCGAACTACCTGTGGCAGGACTGCACTGCTTCACTTACACAGATGCTATGAGGGCAGCAGGCAGTAGCTGATGGGACACGGCTATACCTCCCTCATGTGGGCCCACATAGTTCAGCAAAGCAGCACGGTGGTTTTTGTGCTGACCAGAACATGCATTGACCGCAATATTCAGCAGTAGGAGAACATTCTTGCTGGCATTGATGGACTTTAAGACAGGCTTTTTGTTGAGTTGCGTTTAAATGTACAAAATGTAAGTGCATCATAGCATGTCCACGTAACTTTCTTGTATGACTTGGCATGCAATATCATGAGAAATGGAAACTATGGTGGTTATTGTATGTTCTACCCAGAAAAATTCTGCTTTAATTCTGAGGGGATGCTAAAACACTGAATGGGAAGAGTAAAGCAATGCTTTGATCAGGAGCCAGGTCTAGAACTGTAATAAAATTAATTTTTAAGACAGTGCTGTGGCAACAGGGCTGATTTTCCGAAACTGAAAAAAGTTTTACACAGTGGCTGGAAATGGAGGGAAAAAAAGCAGTATTGCCATGAAAGATATTCCTCCTTCTTATGGGGAAAACTGAGTATTTGAAATCAGCAACATTTTCTGGTTTAAGTAGCGGAAGACAGCCCAAGCGATGAGTTATCATTCTTGCAGATATTATTACTTGCAGTGTCTGTCTTCTTACACTGGCATTTGATACTCTCTGCTGAACGTTGACATCTAAGTGTTTCATCATGGCACTACATTGCAAGAGCTATCATGCAAGAGCAACAGATTTCCCACATTTGCAAACAACGGCTATGGGAAACGCTACCCTGTGCTGGAGCGCTGTAAAGTACCACTTACCGAGATGGGGTAATCCAGGCGCAAATACTGTTTCGGGTGTCTTACCAGCTAAAGCCTGTAAACTTCGGTGTTGCTCATTTGACTTTTGATTGCACACTCGGTACCAGCACTGCGCTTGTCTGAAGCCAGCCGAGCTGAATTTCTGTTTTTGAAAGGCAATTTTACAAATACATTAATAAGGATACAATAATTTCAAATTAAGGACCACAAATAAGGAGTTATTTTTGCAGACTGTAGTTGGTCACAGAACCTTTAATTTCTTAGTTTTATTCTTTTTAAATGTATTGTAGTTTAAGTTTTGCTTTTTGACTCTTTCGGGCTTCAGAATTCCTATGGCAAAATTTCTTTATATAATGATTTCACTGTTGACACATCACAGAAAAGCAAAAAAATGTCCATGTATTGGATAGTCAAAAGATCAGGCAAATATTTCACTCAATGTACAACAAAATATTATGAGGTAATTTTATTTTTTTCCCATTTTTAAGTAAAAATATTACAGTATACAAGATAATCTTATTAAAGGTAAAAATACAGTATTTTGCTTTTTCTCTAAACAGATCTACGTACAGTACACTTTTTATTTTGTTTTCTTTTTTTTTTTTTTTTGTACAAATATAACTATTATTCTATTAGGCTATCTGTGTTCTCATCTGGCACTTAAGAACTGATCACAGGTCACCTTCTGGTTCTGTTTGTTTTTCTTAGCTGATACCTAAATGTAATGTTCATCTTATAGGTGTCTCTTGTAAACAAACAGTACAGTTCAGCGGTTCCCAAGTAGTAAGGTGTGCTTTAAGTAGTTGAAATCATGTAGCTAAACGTAAAAACCCAAGCAATCCAAGTTTGCAGTTGTGTTGCGCAGACCCATCACTTTCCAGTCATAGAAATGCAATCCAAGTACTCGTATTACTGCAGCCTTTAAAACAGTTTTAATCCCTTCCTCATCCTCTGTAACAGCCAAACACATAAGACAATAATTTCTACAAGGATTTTTCCTTTTTTTATCAGAATGTTCTCAGTGGAATTGAAGCCTTTTCGTATTGATGTAAAGGTTTGAAACTACTGGGCTATGTTCTTCATGATTTATCTCACCCTATGGCTTGCCGTTTGACCTCTGGAATCCGAAAGCTGAGCTCAGTTGCATCGGTGTCGCTGGATTAAGGTTGTTCCTTGAACTGAACACATTAGCACAATTATATGTTATTTCTGGGTATTCCTGGGAAGTGAGTTTCACACCATTATGAATATTTCAGTACACTGTTGTTGAAGCTGGGATCATCTAAGGATAAAAGAGACGCTAGGTGTGTACAAAGAGATCATATGCATTAGTGGACAGGCTAATATAGCTGGAAAAGGTGTAGAGGAGTATTTGGCTGGGAATCCTTTTATCAGGTTGTAGCAGAGGGGTGAAAGGATCCTTTACCCAACAAGCTTGGTCTATTTTTTCCAACACTGTCATCCAGTCTAAAAAGCAGGTGCCTTCTACCTGCCATACTTCACCTTGGTGATTTCAGCAGATTATTCCTCATTTGCTTTTCATTAACCACAGTGCTGTTCAAAGCTATCTTCATGCCCATGTAAACATAAAAGGAAAGTACACACCCAAGGAATTTTTAAAACTTTTCAGAGAATATGCTTGGCACATTTTTTCTTCAGACTTCACCCAGTCTCAGTTGGTATAAATGAGCACAGTTGCATTGTCTTCACGAGAGTCAGATGGATGAAGATCTGGCTTTTTTGCCTTTAACTAGAGGTGCCTTCCCTATGGTGCATCTATTTCTGATGTCAAAGGGCATATATTTTTACCAGTAAGTCACTTCTGTATCATAAAAGATTTAACTGGTAACTCATCAAGCACAGGAGTAATGCAAAGTGCTCCTACCAATACTTGCTAGTTAGCAAAAGTTGAGCGTGCGGTACCCATCTTTTGCATGGGTTTTGCCCTCCTAAGATGCTGGTTGAGGCTGAATAATGTTTAGAAAACCAGTTGCCTTTCTCTGTGTTCACCATCAAATGTCCTTATTTAAGTTCTTCCCAAATTTGTCGCTCAGCTGTTGTATTAGTCTTGCCAGCTCGCCAGTAGCTTGTGACTTTTCCTCTAAGAGTTCATAGCGGAGACTAGAAATATCTTGCTTAATCTCTTTAAGTTCTCCTAAAAGGAGGAAAATGTTCTTATTAGTAATATTGAACCAAATAAGTAATCCCTATGGTTTTAAAACCTGAGAAAGAATTAATTTCAGTTTGTTTGGTCATGAATGTGTGGCGCTCCATATAATGTCCCTGCATCTATGCACTTAATACTTGACTTATACGAAATAACCTGTACTTGTGGTAATGGTACTGACAGCAATAGCAAGTAAGTATGGAAGGTTCATCTTTTTTCTCAAGTCTATTCTCTCTCCACATATGGATCTCCACCTACATAGGGCATTTGCAGGAGGGTAGCAGGTAAGAGGTGTTAGTCGGAGGAGGTTCTTTGCTGTCTGCATACAAATCCTGCATGATACCATGGCCATAAATATCCTTATCCAGTTCAAAACAAGTCCTTGGGGCAGGCATGGGCAGTACAGTCAGGAATTCCTTTAATTAGACCCCAAGAAAAGGTTAGGGGTTGGCAATATTGTGGGTGTTGTAAAGCAAGGAGAGGTAGAGCTGTGGGGCAGAGCAGGACTGTGGAAAGACAGATCCTATGATATATGTGTTCTGCTAAGGAAAATGAAGGACCCAGAACTTCAAGAGCATAAAGGTGGCTCAGAGTCACCACTGCTTACCTTAGTGCGAGCATGCGCATGCTCTCTCTCTACAGAGGATGTTATCTAAGCTCAACCCTCTTACTGGCCATATCAGTAGCAATAACATTACATGCTCTAATCTGTGTCAAATATAAAAATCCACTTGCCTTCATTGACCTCATCATTTTCTCGGTCAACCTGAGCCTTCAGTACATACCGCTTAATCAGACGTTTCATTATTTTCTGAAAAGAGAACAGAAACACTTATCTTAACATGAGCTTATCCACATTGCCTTAATTCTAGACTTATTATGAGCAATTCAAACACCTGATTTCACTACGGATAAAACCTGGCTTCAGAGGATGCAAAGAGAATTCTTTATTGATTTCCCATTTATTTTATAGTTTATGTTATGAACTTTGTACTACAATAGCTGATTGACAGCCATTCCATAATGACCCCACATAGAAGGCACTTTGGGGTATTTAGTGGAATGCACATGAATGTAGAGTATGTCCCACAGATGATCCAACAGCAAGCTAAGAAATGGGATCCAGAGCCTTCCTTTAGCATGTTGCTGTTTAATGTACCAATAAAAAATACTTTACAGGAAGAAATAAGTGGTTAATTAATGACGTTAGCAAACTCACTCATGATGATGAACTAAACATCTGACCTCAGGTTAATAGAAAGACTCTGTTTGCTTTGGAATTGGGGTTTTAGGAGAGAAAATAAATGTAGTGAAGGACAGAGAAAAGAGAGTTTGAACAGAATTGGAGAACTTGGCTTAAGTGAGAGAATTTTCTTAGGGAAATGGCAGATTTTAAGGGACATGTACAGGGACAAAATAGAGCCGTAAATAGAGACTTATAAAATGGGAGATGATTGTTAGTAAGGAACAGCATATATGGAACTAGTAGGAGATGATTATGGATACGAACTTGCAATGTGATATTGTTCAAAAAATGCATAAGTTACATTTATCTAGAAGGCAAGTAACTTTGGCAGTCTTGGGCTACACACTGGGTTACAGCTGAAGGCCTGCGTCATTGCCGGTTCTTCACTACAGAAAAGACACTCATTGATGGGGGAAAAAAAATCTCAACTCTGATAAACATAAAAATGATTGCTCTATCACAGACAATGATTTAGGTGCATCCTCTGCAAACAGAGGAGAGCTCATTGAGCATCCAAGAACAGATACACAAATGTCTTTCATTGACCAGATGGCCGCTGTTAAGGGAAAAGCCTCTCCCAGCATGGGCTCACCTATTCACAGAGCAATGTCTCTGCTTTGAACATCACTGAAAAATGCTGCAAAGAGTGTGAAATATGAACTAAGAAATCAGTACACCTCCTCTTTCTTGTTAGTAGCCAAATACAGATTATAGCAGTGCAAAAGGCATGTGAACGTCAAAGAAGGATCCAGTCCTTGGTGTATGTCATGCAGTCATGGAATATGGGATGTCTAAGACTGTCCTTGTATCAAAGAGGCATCTGGCTAACCAGGTGAGTCATTAAGGCAACAGAGATGAGGCACAGAGCACGTACGGTGTGTTGAAGATGGCCAAGGTAGTAGAATCCAGAGGGAGGTAGGGTTGTCACCTGAGAAAACATAAATGAAGTAATGTTTGGGGAAAGTAGGGGAATCCTGGATCCAAAAAGAAACGATTTTTTCAGAACAGACGACAGAGGACATTGAGACTAAAACAAGGAATCAGCACACAGTGAATGCTCTTATTACCTGGAAAAATATGATAACATAACATCTGTCTACTCCAGTTTCCATATAGCTTGTATTTTTGATGGACACTACTCAAATGCTATCCTATATTAACAACAATGTCTGATATAAGTCACAAGCTTAAGGCTGCCTAGTCTATCAAATACATGTTCTAGTCAGATTTGGCTACAGAATTTTTAACACTTTTTAACACTTTTTAACAAAAGTCTACTTAGTCACTTAGTAGATATTTCTGCCAATAACTTTAGGAAAGTAATTCATTTTTGTGTCAATATTGCACTATGGCTTCTAAGCCTTGCTCCTCCCCTTCTCCCCAATACTGCTCCTTTTGGCTACAATGAGTGAAATAGCTTCTTGGCAAAATAATCCTGGTTACTGCAGGGAAATGCTGAACAAAACTTCCAGACAACCTCTTGGTAGCGAACGCTAAACTTGAAATAATTAAAATACATCTGATTTCTATAGAGTACTGTCCCCCGGTTCTCTAAAAGTTAAGTGAAATTATTCAGGTCTTAGAGATCTTTTATACTATGCAACTCTCAACTACCGAGTGTTGGTCTTAAAACGGTCTTAAGAGATAGGTTCTAGGAACAGGTCAGGCATTTGTAAGTTATAAATCTGTACTGATTTCGATCTTTTTTATGTATTTATTGGCACAACCTTCAAGCTCAGCATTTGCCATCAGCTATCTGAACACCTTCTATACCTTCTAGTACAGAGGGAAATGAGAAGAAAAGGACAGATCTGTGGCCAAGGCACTGCAACAGGACTCATGAGATTTGGGGTTCAGTTTCTGGTTCAACCATAGGCTTTTTGGGTCTGATAAATCCTGCTGAACCTCAGTTCCTTGTCTTTAATGTGGAGGCCATGATGTCTTCCCACTTCACTATTTATAGTGTTTTATTCTGGACTTCACTTATATGTGCCATTGAAGATCATGTTGTTACAGACCTTAATGCTGCTATTTAATTCACAGGTTTCTTCTTGATGCTGTGTTTGTGGACACTGCAGATGTCATTTGGCATGAGTGTGGTCCCAGGGCAGCACTAATGGGAGGAAATGTTTTGCACCTTCACCTCCCTGGTCAAAATCAGACGCAAGTCAGCAGTGATCAGAGGGGACAACTACTCACTGGGGCATCAGATCTCAAACCTGGGGATCTCAAATGCAAGTTATCAGTTAGCAGTAGAAGAGCACAAGAGTGAAGCGAGCAAACGAATTTGCTCATTTCTCACCTCTTTGCTATTTTGTCTCTCCAAACATTAAAGAAGTATACTTCTGAGCCTTTAAAAGTACAAACTATTCCTTTTATTTTTTCCTGACAAATCCTTTCCTGAGTTTTGTAGATGAAGACGTTGATGATAGCATGACAGACTGCAGTGCTGAAAGTGGGAAAAACTTGTGAGCTTAGCATAGCATTTTAGCAATGCTCCAACTTAAAGTCTCGGCTCAAGAGGGTTTGATAAAGGCATCATTTTGCCTGGACTAGTTTATTCCCAGATCATGGCAGCTGTGTGTTGACTTGTTCTTCCTAATTTTCAAATTATTGCATGTTTAGATTCTGTATATTTTTGTTATCCCTCAACAGCACTGCCTGTATGTACATGCACTCCAAGTACACATACTGCAGATATGTCACTTGATAAATACCACTAAAGAAAGCACTTCAGCAAGAAGCTACTGCTTCAAAGGTTTTCCCAGTTGTAGAAGAACACTTGCCGGCCAGATTATCAAATTGTCTGTTCTTCTTTATTTTTAGATAATCAAGACTATTACACTCTCCTTATATTATTCAGGAAACTTCTTCCTGCAGCAACTGAAACTTTCTAAGATCATTTGAAGACAAGCCTAGTAGGAGCATTATTAAAGCAAAACAACAGGTAGTTATCTTTTCCTATCTGTTTTTCACAGCTGCCTTTGGCTTTTTCAACCTTGGAAATAAGGGTTTACTTTACCACAAACATTAGGTGGTCTCATTTAGAAATAACAGCTACAGGAAGGGAACGAGTCCAGCAGAAGCTGACACATTTTTCCATTACTTGTGGGTTTGAATGAATGGGAGAATGTCAGAAATGCTAAAATGCCATTTTGAGTGGGACAGAATCATCTCTTCCCTTTGCCTTTGATGGTATCAAGCCAACTAACTCCAGATGCCAGAGGCAATGTATCCCATTTCTAACTTGGATTTTTAGACATACCTTCTATCCTGGCACAAAGGCCTGGAAAACTTTTAAAACCAGTAAAAATTTATTACTGGTGTGCTGTACAGCCTAAGAGCCCATTGTGCTGAATGCTGTACCAACACAAGACAAACCAATTCTAGAATTGCCATTGCGCATTTTACCCAATTTAACTATTACTTTCCTCAACTTTCTTTAATGTCGGTTCCTTCAGACATAACACTTGTCATCAGATTCCTTTTCACTTTACAATAAAAAATAAGGAAAAAATCCTGTGGGGCACATTTTGCGTATTGTCTTACCCTACTACACATGTTTGCACAAGAAATAATACATCTGCTGGCACGAACACGCCAGCTGAGACAGACAGTTGCGATAGTTCCTGCGATGGCTGGGGTACCCCATGCCACCGCTGCAGCCACAGGTATTTTTGAACCGTACCACATTGCAGGTTGAGCTTGGTAGGACAAGGCACTGCCAGAGAAAGCACATGCAAATGTTGATGCAAAGGCTGGAGAAAGGCTCTATGTCATGACAAATGCAATGTCAATGCAAGACTGGAGGATTAAATCTTGAATGATATTTCTTGTATTAAACTAAATACCCTTGAGTGGAATTAATTAGCACGACAAACGCTAACACCATGTGTATTTCCACGGGTGATAGGCTGCGTTTGTCTCTGAAGTGCCCCAGCCCAGTCCCATGCCCGTGCTAAGCCACAGCCTGGCACATCACAGGATGGCATCGACTGGAAGAAAGCAAACATGACCCTTGCAGGGAAGAGCTGTTCACTGGCAGATCTCTTCCTGGCTCCTGCTTTCATGTCGTGATTACCTGATATCTTGTGGGCTTGTTATAAGCATTCTTCCCAGAAAAATTTTCTGTATTTCGAGTGCTAGAGTGAAAACGAACTTTCTGAAATTATAAAACATCATGATATAATTAAATCAATGATAGATTCTCATACCCAGACACCCCAAACTAAACAGCGCTTTATAAAAACAGTAGGAAATGATTCAATGTATGAGTAGAATAAAAGCCAGTACATTCAGGTCTAAAAAAGTAAACTTTTGAAAGACAGAAAACAGTGAAAACATACAAATTACTGAAAAAAAGTTGTATTCTAAATTGTCTAGACAAAAATGGTATTCTCACACAAGCTTTAGAAGGTGTTAAGAGGCACAAAATATGTTAATCTTAAGTAGATTGGTGATTATCAATTTAGAACACAATTTAAGAAAGGAAGAAAAATAAATGCTTGTGTTTAAAGAGAACAAATCAATGTGGTATGAAAACAAAACCTGAAACAGAATTGATTTTCATCAGTCCTTTTAAAAGGAGTAGTACCATTTGCTACTTTTTTAGCTCAACAAAAATAAGCATTTTTTTTTTTTTAGATAGAGCAGTATCTTTTATCAGTGGACATCACAGCTACTGATTTTGTACTCTAGAAGCTTTGAAGGAGAGTTTTCTGAAGACTACATATTTGTAAGATATTTCTTGGATTCTGTTTTCCATCTCTGAAATTTTTGGTCCAAGTTCTAATGAAAAAGAAATCACTTATTCAAAGGAATTCATTCATATCATAGACCTCTGCACCTATATGCAAGTGTATGTACAGGGAAAGCCCTGGGTATGACTGGACCAGAGATCCTGAGAAATAAGTGATTTTTTTTTTTAAATTTTTTTTTTTAAATCAGAATGCTGATAGTGATTGGAATAAACATCTGAATAATCATGTAATTATTATTTTTTTTATTTCTCACTCATCAGGTGTGCTATGGTCTTACAGAGACTGTTTTGAAAATGATCTGTGAACAAAATCAACAGGCAAGAAAGAAATGACTGATACTCTTAATTGTTTATGTCAAAGCCATGGAAACTATGAATTTTGCATAAGTTCCGAAAAAGGGCAAGCACTTTCACTCGTGTGGCTTTGGGAAGGAGAGGGTTAGAAAAAATTTTATTACTTTTGTTTATGCTTTGAAGCAGAAATTAAATTTGAAACAAAGCAAGTTTTGTGTGGTTCGATTCAAATAATGTTTTAAAAATATTATCTTTTTTAATCATTATTTGAAATAGTTAAAGGACAAGCATTTCTTTCATTTCAAGACTCTGCTGTTCTAGTGAGTCTTTCATCTAGTGAGTAATCAATAGCAGTGTTAAATGAATTTATAGAGTAAAATGCCCCCAAATGTACATCTATCTTGGCAATGCTCACCGTGTTGGGTAGATTAATTGATAACATGAAAGACCCCATGGATATACTTCTCCCTCCAATTTAGGCTCTGACAGAGACTGAAAATGAACATCAGACCTGAGCAGGTCTCTTAAATTCATGGGAGCATGATGTCCTCCAAGGCCGTGGGCTTTGCCTGGAGCCGGATGGCTCACCGTGAGTTGTTGTATCGCTCAGCTGTTTTTTTCTTGAAGGAGAGCCAAGAGACCCAGACAAAGCCCAAAAGCAGGCTGCACGTTACAAAGGCAAACTCTGCAAAGCCTCCCCCAACTTCCCTTTCCTTCTCCTCAGTGTCTCTTAGTACACCTCTTCTCTTCTGCAAGCTTAAAACTGCCCACATCTCATCTGCCCTAGAAAGGCTGGCCAAGCCTGCCGAGGAGCCACATCAGCCTCTCATGTGCAGTGACTGTAAGAAATAATAGACAACACATTTCAGAGGGCTTTGCTTTTCCCCCAGGAATGGGTTCCTAGTGTTGTTCTGTTGTTTCAAACCCAGCTTGAGATGAGAAAATTAAATAAAGGCCAGGACACATTTAAGCAAAGCTGCCTCCTCACAGCCTTGAATCCACTGAATTTAAAGACAGCAGCCGAGCAGCTGTGGCTGAGTTCCTGTGAATGTTTTGGGCCTTTTCTTCTCCAATGTAAAGCAGGTGGACTTGCCCTGTGAGTGGGATTGTGTTTGTTATAAATTTATGTGTTGGGAACGCTTCATCCCAGTGATGTTCTGCACAGTGTTGCAGATAATAATTTCCATGGGCAACATCATTTTCTCTAATTTCTTTGGCATTTTCCCATGGGGGAGCAAAGCTAATTCTGTTGGGAAGGGATGCTAACCATAGCCTTGCATCTCTCTTGCTTTGTCATGCACTCACTAGTGCTGAGGAACTCACTAGTGCAGTGCGTGCCGCTGTGTAGCCAGTATTTCCAAAGCAAATTTCTATTTCAAATGACCAAAGAGGCTGTGGCTGAGGCAGGATCTACTCATTAGTGGCTACACATCACAAGGCAGATATCAGTAGAGAGGTTGTTAATTATAGCTTTAGGTATTTAGGAGGTCTTATTAAGCCCTGTTTGGAAACTTGTTCCCAAACCTGGAATGGCAGAAAATGTAATGACAGGAAAATTAATTTGGAAATCGCTTAAAGAAAGGTGGATGTTTTGAAGAGGCATAAGGCCTGCTGGGTAGATGATGAGCCAGACAAGCTGGGATCCTATTTGTGCCTCTGCTTCTGCCCGTGGTCTTTGACCTTGCTTATTTGGCCTTGGGAAACTCCCTTATAGAAGTGTCTGCTTTTATAAAAGTTCCTCTTTTCCCGGTGTCCTGACAGTGTCTAGTACAATGAGGCCACAAGTCTGGGAGGACCCTCTAGGTGCAATGTAATACAACTAATATGCAATGATGAGGCTGAGTAAGAGGCTGTGCTGTCCCTGATCTACCTGTGTACCATGCAACCCCCTCCAGAAGGTCCCTAGCATGAATCTTTTCTACAAAGAAGGTGAAAAGTGAAGATACAACATACCCGTTGTTTGGAATTCAGCATCCCCATCTCAAGATCATTTTCACAGTTTTTGGCCTTGGATTTGCAGAGTTTTATGAGGCACATTTTTATTCTCAGTATGAGATAATAAAATGATTTAGGGCTTGGCACTAGATTAAAAGGAGCAGGTAAAGTCCTTCCTTCGTCAAAGTAGGATAGCCAGAGCTTGGCACGTGCAAACTTCCACTCCACATCTGCATCCTCCTTGGGAAGAGAAGAGGAAAAAAAAGACCAACATCCAAATACATAATTAGTAAATAGGAAGGAATTTAGCTATTACAAGGACAAACATACAGGTAGGGTTTAACTAGAATCATATTTCTGTTTGCCAAATGTCGCTGATTTCTTCTATTATTAGCTGATTTCTTCATTGATCCTGTTTGCATTCACCATCACATATCCCTAGATCAATACATCTTAATTCTCTTACTATTCACCTCCTGCCACTGATGAAGGTGGAGAAAAGGTCCACCACTCAATGCCTGTGAATCTCCTTTATGAACTATCAAGGTGGGCCATGATCATTTCCAAGTACAAGGGCAAGGTTAGCATATATATTATGGATCTGCTTGGCATTTGTATAGGAGGATGGTCAGGGCCATGTATCAGGACCGTTTATCAGGCAAAAGAAAGAATGAGATACAGCTGCTCTACAGCTGTTTTCATTGTGGTTTATGGAGGCCAGCAGCATCAACAGAAATGTGGGTCTGCCAACACCCCATACTCATGGACATCTGTGTTCTGCTGAAATTAATAACCTCTGATTATCCTGTACCTCTGAAACCCAATCAAAAACTGGCATAACACAACTGAGATTAATTCTGTCACAGTTACAGCAGTATGTCTTTGCCAGTGGAGCAGCATTCACTTCTGCCGTTTGGCCTTCTCATTGCTTGGGGTTGCATTTCACAGAAGCCTTAAGCTGAATTACAGTGGAAATCACTTGTGAACGGTTTTAATGATTTTCTGTTAAGCAGCTAAGGAGCTACTGATGGAAGTAGCTGTGGTTTCTGGCTGGCAAAAGGACTTTTTCTTTCCATAAATGCACAGTTGGCAGGAAGCACTAATACTTGAGGCATAAACAGAAGAAAACCATGCTGAAGAGAGATGTTCAATGGAAAGCATGAGAATATGGTCTTGTCAGTCTAGCTAACAGTAAAACATGTCCCCACTGACCATAACAGAATTTAATTCCTAAGTAAGGACCATCCTCTGTCGTTACTGACATTGCTGTCATCAGATAAACACATTGGCAAAAGGGACTTTCTCTGCAGTCAGTAGGATGACTCTGTCTTCAATCTCCCTGCTACTGAGGATTGAAAGGAACTAGTATGAGATTTACTAGTTTTTCCCAGTCCTCAGGTAGGAGGATCTGGGCCAAATAGCTCACACTTGTTTTGCTTGCTGATAGTTACAAGTAGTCTTTAACAAAGTTTTGAAAATTTCCACGCAATCAAGAAGGATGATAAAGCATTTTTGCAGGAAAATGGTCACCACAAAGTTTAGACTAGAAAGTTAATCTAGGTCACCTATTCAGGTATTTTTAGAGATTTTTCTTAGGAAACTTTCAAGAGCACCTCTACCTACTACAATAAAGTAGAAAATGCAGTAAGAGGCTGAGACCCCTTCAGAAGTAGATCTTGTTTCAGCAGAAGAGGATTCAGGAAGATCCTTGATTTTAAGTGATTAGAGACCTTTGGGGAAATGACTCTGCCTTCTGCATGCAGGAAAGCTCCTGGGGCAGAGAACATGTGTAATGTCTCTCTGACATTTAGACTCAGATGCAGCATGCACAAGATAGAGTTATATTTGCACTACAGTACATGGATGAATCAGACATTACAGTGAGAAAATATTTTCAGCTCTGGCCTTTTGCAGGTTCTGAGGGGAGATTAGAACAAATAATTAATACAAACCCAACTACAGAAACTTGACATTTAAAAAATCGGAAGAAAGAGGTGACTCAGCATTAACATGATCCAAATAATAATTTTTTTCTGCCTTTATTTACATTAGCAGGGAGTTGTTTATGTCCAAAGCACTGAGCAAATCCAGTCTGCTAATAGCAATATTACTGAACAAGGTTGGGTAAACCCTGCAAACCTCTTTCTGCAGAAACCTATTCATATTCCTTGAGGGCTGTGTTCATATTCTTTAAAAGCTGCTTTTTGTGAATGTTCATGCAGTTATGTTTTGTAGACCTAGACACTCCTCAGAAAATCTATATCAAGCTTGTACACCTGGTATTTGGAAAGTATGGAATTTTTAAATATACATACATGAATTTCAGACCTAGATGGGGTTGGGCTTTTAAGCAGTAGAGAACAGAGCAAAAAGCCAGATAAAATATTACTCAATCTATTATAAGCAAACACCACAGCTAAGGTAGCACACGTGGATAAATTATCACAAGTAACATAGTAAAAAATATCAGAAACTGCTTTCATTAAATACATGTAAAGGAAATTGGGTTTATTCACAGACGGTCATTAAAAACAAGGAAGTTGAAGTTGTTCTAGAAATGATTCATTGTTAATTATTAATTCAATCCTAATTTGGGGAGGACAGACACAGCTTAAGATTTGTGTTTCCACAGCACTCTAATCTTGCATACGGAATAATCTACAGCTTGCTTGTTTTTTTAACATTTTAATTATCAGTCATAATTAAGTACATTGAGTTTGTAATTTAATTTCTTATCTTACCTCAATTTCCTGATAGGAGTTGTTGATCATGGCTATTAGCATATTAAGCAGCACCACCACCATAGTCACGTTATATACTCCATAGAGTACGTATCCGATATTCTCAATGAATTTATGATCGTACTTCAGCACCACAGATATCACTTCCGATAAGCCAAATATTGACCAGAATAAGGTTTTAAAACTTTCTTCTACCCTAAAAATAAAGCAAAAAAATCACATTATAGAGTTGATACCAGGTTAGCAAGGCCAAATGCTAATAATAAAAGTGGCAATCCACCAATATAAGTATGATGCCTTGGCACAGTCATTGTAAGCCATTATCCATCACCCAGGGATGCGCCAAATCGTATTTTCTGATTTGATAAGAAATATGATTTCTGACTGATACTGTAAAGACACAGTGTCCCCTTATTTGCTCCGTCTGTTCTTCTCAGGTGTATTATTTGTCACTTGGATTTTGTGTCCCTCTTAAGGACTTCTTCATTGGCAATTTGCAGTTTGAACTTTTTGAGTAGGGCTTTTTAATTCTACTCACTCACCCTTTTCTTATCCAGAAAAGACAGGCAGAGATTATCTGGGAAAAGGAAGAAGGAACCTAGTTTGACCTTCTTATATGCCGTTTCCAGGGCAGAAGAGTAGCATTACTTTATACCCAGAAGGAGTGAGGCAGCAATATAACGAGCACACAGTGCAAGTATAGTCAGCCCATAGTTTGATTTTCTTCCCATCCTGCTTTTGACTGCAAACAAGTCAGACGCCCAAGCATTTGTAGCAAAAATTTGAAATTAAGGAGTGGTAGAAGATGTTGCCGAGAGGCATTTTGATTTGATTATTACCCTTGCTTGAAAGTAGAAAGGAACCAGAGGAAAATAAAAAGGGGGGAATAAGCCAACAACAAAGAGAATTGGGGCTGGAAAGGATGCAGCTGGACTGGCAGGTCAAAAGGAGAGTCTGATTCAGAGGAATCAAAGCCGTAACAGGCAGAAGGGGAGCAGCCACAGGTGAAAAGGAAGGAAGGAGGAGGAGGGATGCTAGAACATTTTGGAAGCAGTTTGTTTAATTTTAATTTAGAAGCAATTTTGCCTTCACTTAACAATCCTTAACATGTTAAACAGTTAATTACGTCCCCTCTCCCCCTGCCTGCCAGGAGGTAAATGCCTTCTAAGAAACCAATGCCATTGACAAATTATTTTGATGAAATGTTTTTTACTAGGGTGGCAGCCTAATCCTGCTAAATCTGTTTATAAAACCAGATTATAGACACAAACTATGACATATCCTAAAGGAACAATAAGCTTTACATCAACTCCACTATCAATTACACCATGCATAAAAGCAAGAGAAAATAATTTCAACCTTTTGAAAGGCTAATGCAGAGCATTGGGCAGATCCTTTCTGCCAAAGCAAACTGGTATTTCTCTCCCATTATAACTTATGGTATTCCATATTCCATTTACAAGTAGTAGTAAGACTGCAGTAAAGATTTAGGTATCATTCTCAGCTAGGATAACTGCATTGATTTGTGGGGAGTAACCTTGAGTGGTGTTTCAAATAGATGTTGCACAATTTAATTTAAAATGTGGCTTTGTCTTCAGTCTCCATGATACTCAAAGTCACTGATACCATGTTCACTCCCCCTTGCTGCTTTGCAGGAGGCTGGGACACTATGCAAAGATACACTTGTGGGATGAGCTATGGCTGTACTGCAAACAAGTGCCATCACTTTTCTGCTTGTTGGACATTTCCTCTCCTGTAACACTCTGCCTTTGTCTCCTGCCCTCATCTGCAGCACTGGGTAGCTGGCATGAATGTGTCAGATACCCTTCACTTTTATGGTAGCAATCTGGCCACTGCTTGTTCTAAAATCTCTGGCTTTGAAACCCACCACCTAAGTCACTTATCAAACTAAAAAGACCCATAACCCCAGCCTTGATCCCAGCTGCACCCTGCTATTGACCTTCCTTCTTTAATTTGGAAAGGTTCACTTAGTTTTCCACCCTGCCAGCAGATTTTAATAAAACGTGTCAACTCTGCTCCTTTTCTGCAGCTTAAGCATTAACTTTTGTTCTGGAGTGGTGCCAGATTCTTCTTGAAAAGTTAATTAAGGACTGCGAGTGGCCTTGACCACCCCGAGCACTGCAGAGGAGGCAGGCAAGGGCCAGGGCGCCGGGCTCCAGTGCAAATGTCCATAGTCCTTGTTCCCAGGGTGCCCATGGTGGTGGGACTGGGACGGTGGTGTAGAGGTGGACGTGACCTGTAGCACCCCAAAACGGTGCATAGCAATGCCCCCAGGCAGATGCAGGTCTCCCTTTTGTAGAGGAAACATTTCTAGGAGATCTTATTTTAGTCCATTCCCACTCTCCCAAAAGGCTGGATGGCTCTTTCCTTCTCCCTTTTAGATTACTGCCAAATTGCACGAGATTTGGCACAGATCACAGGGAATGTCGGTTGGTTTTTTTTTTTTTTGAGAACATCTTGCTAAAACACGAGACGAGGATGTTTGGAGCCAAGTTCTCAATGATTCCAAGATGCTGATGTGTCTCATCGTTGCCAGCTAAGCAATTTACCCCCTTCCTGCAAGGTCAGCGGGTGTTTTATCCTTCTCAAAGGCAGACAAATGAAGGATCGGAGGAAGTCAGGAGCCCTGCCCAGACAGACAGCTCCTGGCAGCAGGAGGATCTGGCAGTGGCAGATTGACTGATGCTCCTTGTGGAGACGGGTACACTGCAATCTCTTCTACTGTGGTAGAGCCAACTGTTGCAGTGGGGAGGGAGCAGAGAGATTTTTTTTGTTTCAATACACATAGTCCTGTAAAAGTTAAATAAAGATTTTGCATCAAGGAAGAAAACGGATCATAGGCAATCACCTAGTTGCAGATTTTCTGTGCTTTTGTAAACGGCAGTGTGTTGTTCATCAAAAAAGATCATGGCAAGGCTATGACTTCATGTCAATCTTGTGTCCTCTTTAAGAAAGCTTAAGGCACCCTTTCAGACTTATTTCCTTAAATTGATTGGTTGAGATTTAACACTACCAAAAAAGCAATGCAGTCACTATAATCTACAAAAATATCACATTTTGGCAAAGCAAAATGAGAAGAAAAAAGCCTTCAAGCCTCCAAGTAACATTGGCACTGAACAGTGAGTCACATTTCCCTTTGGGGAGAGGGAGACAGAAAACCTCACGTTGTAGCCTTCAGCCTGATTTGTGATGCGGAAAGCAAGATGAATGCAATCAGTCTTGCCTCCATTTCGATTTTGTTTGCATAGCATATTCTTAATTACAGGCTGTTTCAAGAGCTGTGTTCTGTACACAGCATACAATAAACAGATAAACATAGCTGGGGTCGGTTGCGACTGTCGTGGAAATGGTCTACTTTTCAGCATTGAAGAAATTCAAAAAAATTTTGAAAGTATACCATGGTCAGTTAAATAATCTCTGTATTTTACTGTGTGAAGTGAAGTCCACTGCATCTTTATCTCCTTTGCATCCAGAACATTAAAATGGAAGGAATGACAGAAACTTTGCATGATAACTCGGTTCAGAGGCCACTGGGGTGCTACGTGCTTGCTCTGCAGATGGCAACACAAGCAAAATGGAGCACAAGATTTCAAAAGTGCAATAGCAAGGGAAGGTGAAAGCTAAGTTACACCAAACATTTACTGAATATTATCATTAGAACTAAGCAAGCAATTCCCTCTGAGTGTTACCTGTACACTCTTTTTCCTGCCTATGTACGGTCCCGGGGAGCTGTGGTTTTCTTAAATGTGTAATGAAGTTATTTTGGTGAGTAGCTGTTTGTCTGAGGTTTCTCACTGAGGCTATCCAGTGAGCTCTCAATTCAATGCCCTTTGAAACTGGCCACAATCAATTAGCGCACAAATCCAATGGGTCTTTTTCTGTCATGACTAGCCAAGTGATCTCTGAAAATCAGGTCCCATAGTCGAATAGTCACATTTCTGAACATAAAACTTGCTTTCTGTAAAATTTTACCCATCCTCATTAGAATTCACAAACATGCCCGCCAGGAAATGCATTCAAGTGATGTCTCTGAAGTCACAGAATGGTTATAAGGACACCAAAGTAAGTGTTATTCTGCTTTGCCCCACTGAATTTTCACAACAGTTGAGCTACTTACTCAGCTCTAATATTGAAATTTTCCTTCCTTTCATGAATAAGTTAATGGCAGGAGCCCATCACGTTCAGCAAGGCCCACAGGCAGCTCATGAAAAATAGAGGAGGAAATGTTGCTAGAATTGGTAGCCGCCCATCTGCCAATATAACCTTCTCATTAGCTGTACACCTCAAGGTTTCTAGCTTGTTGAATGAGATGTCTGAGAAGGATTTTCGGGATGAATGTTAATCTATTCTCTTTGTTTCATATGATGAAAGGGCTCATTTTCACTGATTATCATTTGACACTCCTGTGTTTAAATAATCAGAAGAAAATAAGTCTATTTTAAAACTCTTCTAAATTCTTAAAAGGAAAATTTATGCTCATGGAAAATTTGCTTCATAACAACATGAAGTCCTGCCAGGATAAGTAGTCACCAGGCTGAAGTTAAGGAGGAAGAGCACTGCCTTTTGACAAGCCTCTCCGCAATCCAAACATCCCTCAGGCATTTGAGCAAACTTTACTCCAGTGAGCAGTCATCATTTTAGTCAATGTTTGCTCATTACTCAAAAGACAGTAACTACTGGAAGATCCACTTAGGTAATGAGTGCTAATGAGAGAGTTACTGCACAGCATTGCATCAGAGACTGGAATTTGTCAGTGACGTGCTCTAGCGACGTGCCTGGGGGATACCATAACTGAGGGTTACTGTGCCACCAGGCAATCAAGGATGGTATCGACTCAACTTCTCATTAAGTCTAGTGCTTCAAGGGCATCTCCTTCTCTTCAAATAAGAAGCAAGTCACATCCCAAAGACTCAATTTTCTTCTACCTTACTACCGAGCACAGATAAATGTAATTGCATCTGGCCTCATAAATCCTTCCATTAAAATGTATCCTGAGGTTCGTGGAGAGGTCTAGAAGGCATATTTGACTCAATTAGAGAAAGTAAACATTATGCTACAAGATACGTGTCGCACAAGAGGGTGGTGTGGTAAAACTGGCTGCTGTGCATTTGGAAGGAAACAGCCACTCGCAGGACAGAAATGATGCTGAAAAGGTCATTTCTCCTAGAGGAGCTACAAGGTAAGCCGCCAGCTCGCCATGTGACACGTTAGAGAAATGACACGTCAAATGCCAGCTGCTGTCTGCTCTGCGTCTGGTAAACGTTGCGGGCTCAGGCATTACAAGCGTGGCGTGGTTGCCTGGAAGTCAGAACACAGCAAGGGGAAAACATTATGGCAAGCTGTCCTCTTCCCTCAGAGATGGGCGTGTGGGAAGGAAAGCCCACACCGAGTCCCTAAGGCAAGTCATGGTGGTTCTGTGAGACACAAAGGTGACTGCCAGGGTGCTATGCTGGTGCCACATCGCAGTGCAAAGGAGGAGGCTTTCCTGTGGATGCATGGGACACGTCCCTCAGACACAGCAGGGCACCAGGATGTCCCCTCCTCTGAAAGTTCCTTCAGGACCTCAACTGTCCCCACCAGGGTTGGGGCTTGTGTTCCCAGGGTCTCCAGAGAATCAGGGTTGCATTTTGTGTTACCACCAAAGGGTTGTCCCTTTTCAAAAGCAGCCTCAGCCTGAACCTCATACCAGAAGCATTTGCCAACCTCTTTCTCTTCCTGACATGCCTGACAAGATGAAGACAGGCCCTCTGGCACAGCCACCTCCGCAGGGCTGTGCGGCCACCCAGCGAGCACTGGCAGGTGAGCGTGACCCAGGCAGACCCACTGCCCTGCGTGGCCAGTAACCTGTCACGGTGCTCTCTGCAGCTTTCACATGGCCTCTGCTGAAAAGCACCCAGCCAGGATTTAAGAAACACAGCCTAGGCATCCTGGTTTGTTTTGCTATTTTGAGCATCATGACTAGCAGCTGGCTCTGCAGATGTGCACCGAATAACCACAGCTGCGCTCGCGTGGTATCCTAAAACAGACCTCACATAAGCAAAATCCTCCCTTATTTTACATCCATTTTGGCTTGCAGTTTTAAGAACAATAAGTCTAACCGCTATTCCACTGCTTCTCTGAACTCATGAAACTGAACATCTCACAAACTGTTTTCCTGATCTATTATTTTGATTTCCAGAAATAACCATTTCTGAACTACACGTGTCCTTACGTTCAGACCTTGAGCTGGCTGCCAGCGCTAGAGGCTGTGGCACAAGTTTCCCAGGCAAAGTCTAGATGTGACTTCCCCACATGGCTGGAGTAGAAACTATCTGAGCAGACCTTGCAGCAGCAAGGGACCAGAATGGATTGAGCCCTGCAAGAGCAGCTGCTTTTCCATAGGTACTCACGTTGTAAAGGCAGGGTTGTATTTTGCACCAAGGTAGTAAGAGTAAAGGTTGAACATTCCAATCATGAAGGCCAGGAACACCATGATGAAGATGACCATGAACTTGAAGATATCCTTCACAGTCCTCCCCAAAGAGATCTGCAGGGGGCCGAAGCTTTCGTTGGCTGGAAGAATGTAAGCAATGCGGGAGAAGCTGAGTACCACAGCTATTGCATACAGTCCTTCTGAAATGATCTGAGGATCCGAGGGAAGCCACTTGTTCCTGGCTAAAACAATACATGTACACTAAGTATTAGTAACAAAAAGTGTTAGATGGAAGTTATGATGATAAATGACCCCTTTTCAAGACTGAATCTTGGTTTTGGCCAGGAGTTAAAAAAAAAAAAAAGGTTTGGAACAACTGGTCACTGAAATCCTCAGCATGCTGTACAAATACGGGTGAGAAGAATTGTATTTTTCACATGGTAAAGATGAGAAATGAGCAAGTCACTGGGATTACCAAAGTCACACAGCAAATAAATAGCACGGCTTTAAAGAAATTTTATCTTTTCCGTTTCCTGGTCGAACATCAGCTGTGCTGTGCCTTTTCCATCTGAAGCCCTTCAGATGGAGAACCAAAACCACAACGCAGTGGAGTTTGGCTATAGATTTGGATACATGGCACAATATTTGGAAAGGGAGCATGAGGGAGACTGAGATCTCTACCCCTACCATTAGATAAGAAAGTTAGGATTTGTTCAGATAAAGCAAATATTAACTGTCAAGTATATAATCTTCGTGTTATCTTTAAATTAAAGCCAATTCTTGCAGTCTAGCCACTCTAATATTTTTACTTTAAAAAGCTTCTTGTTGAAATCAGATATGCATCATTTATTTAATCTACTGAAAAGTTGAACATTTATATTAATATAGCTTATAAGTGTCCTTGCATCAACTGAGCTTCTTGATGAAAAGTTTGTGACTCAGAGCTAAAATATGTGACATCTTTAAGGACACAGCAGTAAACTTAGGCATCATTTTCAGTAATCTGAACCAAAGGAAAAGCAGCAGATGGAGGAATTCACAGGATCTGGTTGTGACATTCTGTTCCGGACCCTTTGCACCTTTGTATCATGAATTCACTTTAAATGGGTCAGCAGCAAACCAGAGAGAGGAAAACCACATCATCATCTCAGTGGCCTCTTGCTTGCCTGGGCAAGGAGAGGGAAGCTTACCTTCAGAGGGGACACACCGAGCAAGAGCCTGAGCCAGTGTGGCCAGCTCACGGACCCACCAGCGAGCCTGTGGCTGTGCACCCTGGTGTGGGTGCCCCCAGGGCACGTGTCTCTGGTGCCATATGGTGCATGTCTACAGTGGATGAAGTCTGCTGCCCCAAATCTTCCTCTCCAGCCCAAGCACATCGCTAGAATTACTACCTTACAACCCTAGGGAGCAAATGGCTCTCCTTTGTGCCCAGCTCTCTAGCTCCTGCAGCTCCTCTGCGAGCAAAAATCCCCACGGATTTTGCTCAGGGTTACCTCTAAAGCTAGCAGAGGCATGCAGTGAATCCAGTCCCCACACTGGGGTGCAAAGCTCTATTCATTTGTCACTATCAAAGAAAAACCATTTCAGCCATCAAAAATAATGTTGTCAAGGTTATGCTACTTCTTACATTTCCAAACGTTAGCACTTATAGATTATATAGGCTCTCCAAAACAAAGGTTTTCCTCTTGGAGGAAGCAGTTTATGTGTGTAATTTGTATTTGTATTTCCATTATACAGGTGTTGGATATAACAGAGGTGCAGAGCATACCACCAGTTAGAAATGCAGCTTCATATCCTAGGTGTGTTCACACATCTCCCTCCTCTCACATTTGGAAAACCAAGCAGATTCATTCATCTGTAATTTAAATTATATTCTGCTCACTCCCAGTTCCTGATTATTTGTTGCTCAAGCTATTTTGTCAGGATGTGATTGACCTGAATGTAGCCTTAGCACAAGATCAGAGACTGAATGAGACTCAGATCTCAATTCCTTCTGACTCTTTAGGAAGATGGCTGGAATGGGTAGATCTGAGAAGAATAATTTGGTTTAATTAGAAAAAAACTACATAAATATCACAAAAAGAAAGCTGTTCCCAGCACTGCCACACATTGTCTTAAAAGAACAGGAAGCATTAGATAGCAAAAAGCATCTTACCATAAGTAAAGTAGGCAACTTCAGGGGGAAGGGTGACATTGCTGAGGTCATCATCTTGAACGTACTGATCTACATACTGTTGTGCTTCAGTCGCTTTGAGAAAAGCCATGAACCTGGCGGTGAACGATGCCACGAAGATGGACAGCATCCCAAAGTCCAGCAGGTTCCAGAGATGCACCACGTACTCGCGTGGCCCCTCTTCCCAGATCTCCTTGCACTCTGACCATATCATGCCTGCGGAAAGGCCAGAGCATGCTTAACTGGCAAACACAGATGATGTTTTTTATATTCAGACAGACCCATTTCCCGGCTAACAGCAGCTTCTAAGATCGAAACAAATAACTCTTCAGTTATACTGAATTTCTCAAGAGAATGGTTTGTGTCATGTTTTATTTAAAATTATTAAAAACTTCAAGCTTGTATGACCCTTTGTGCATATGAGGCAGAAATTTCAAAATTTCACTATATGAGGCAACGGTAAAGTAGATTTCTGGTGATGTCAGAGAAAGCACAATTCAGAAATACTGAAGACATTAGAAAATCCTACTGCTGGTCTATTTGGAAAAAATGTAGATTTCCTCCCTTGTCCCAAAATCTCCTTGCTAAACTGTGCCACTGAAGATGGTATCACTTGCTCTGCTGATGTTTTCCTCCTTCCCTAAACCAGTGGGTGGGTCCGTTTTGGGAACAGAAACAGATCTTTGCGAGACAAAATCTGATCCAGGAATAAATACAGTATGAACAGAGAAAAGGTAAGACAGAAGTTCTGCCCTTGGAGAACTTTTCATAAAGTTTTATATATTAAATAATAATGAATTTCCATACGATAAAGTCTGATCTACCACTTTGAAAACCCTGAGTTTAGTCTGAATTTAGTATCTTTCTGACAATAGACTTGCAGACAAACCAAAATGCCAAACCCAGAAAATTCAACAGTTTTGACATCCACGTTCTACTGGGGAGTGCTGGGCAGGACAGGTGAATTCAGTGGGCAACTGGAGCCGAGAGTTCAGGTCAAATTCTTCAACTTGCCCAACTTTCAATCAAAGCAGGGCCCCAAGGCCAATATCTTGCTTCTGAATAGCTAAAATATTGGAATATTTAACCCACTGATAAATATTTCCTGCACTCTACCCAATCCTGTTTCCATAGCAGCAGCAAAATTCACGTTTAATCAAGCAGGAGCAGTGCCTGCCAATTTCCATGCGGCCTCCTGCAACCTTGTCCTTTTTGTGAACTCTTCTTCATCCTCTTTACTGGAAGCTCTCGTGGTGTGGCATGTAAATGCATTTGCTCGGCTACTTCAGAGACTCCTGGAAGCACATGGTGTCCCAAGAGGCGCAGTGGAAAGCCGGGTTATAGGGAAGGAAACAAGTCAGTATGAATCTAGCCAGAGGCTGGGGGAATGAAGAACTGCCGCTGTCAGTCCTCGTGCACGGGGAAGGATTTGGGAGACAAAGGAAAGCTAAGCTATTGATACCACCGGTGGCCAAGGCACAGCTAGCCTGTGACCTCCATAGCCCTGGAATCTCCTTGGAGCTGTTCCGTGATATAGGTTATGCGCCATATAGATCTGTCTTGGGAGAGAGCCTGAGGTCTGCTGAGTGCTGAGCAGAGCCAGAGGGAGGGCAGAGGGGAGCCTCCCAGCTCTTCTCCTCGAGTCCGCAGCTGCCTGGCTGAGTAAAAGCAAGAACTTCATCCCAAGCTGTCATTCCCCATGAGTAAGATTTAATAAATAGTCTAAGGGAGAAGGAGGAAGAACTGGTTTCTCAGGAGCTGTCCCGGAGCGAGGATGAAATATTAAAGAAACATTTCTAGCTAAAAAAAAAAGATATTCCAGAAGTGATAGATAGGGGACATTAGCCTTACGCATTATGCGTGCGTGTCGTATAAAGGTACTAAAGCACTTCAGGAAGTATCACGTACATGGTAACATTGCCGACCAGAGTACTTGTTCACTGACACCCAGAAATGTCTCTTCTGGTTTAAATATTAACTCTCCCATCCCAGTTTATTTCTAATCTTGGTCACTTAATATACCTAAGTTGCAGATTAATGAAATAAGGAATGTCTAAAACTGAGTAGACTGACTAAAATTAGAATCATTCTGTGAAAGTATCACACTATTGGCCTATAATTTACATCATTCTTTTTGCCAACTGTGTGGCAATCATTTTTTATCCATACATATGGAAAAATGTCTATTCAGGACAAGTAGAAAAGTTACAGTAATTATTCGGTCAGTACTGCTGGGTAATTGTATATACATTGTAAGGGAGTAATTCAAAGTAAAAATACCGAGAAGAGAAAAAGCAGCTAAAATTCAGGGGATGGGACATAAGATGGGATGTAAGAACAGAAATAAGGGAAGGCAACTCGACAAAGCAGATTTGCCAGGATGTGATTGCATTCCAATACGGTGTTTCTGAGGCCCCCAATGGCTCTGGGAGAGGTCGTTTCCCTGAGTTTGAAGCACGGAGAGGTGGGATATGAGCAGCTTCTGCAGGTCTCTTGTGCCCGTTCTCCCACAGCAGGGATAATCAGAAATGTCACCTTGACGAGCATTTCTGGTTTCAGCAGGGGAAGGAGAGTCAAGCTACAGGCACAGCCCATCTGGAAGAAAAATGGAAGTGTGCAAGAAGTGCTGTTCATCACCTGTGCACAAAAAGGAACAGTTTGTCAGATTTTTATATCCACTGGCCTGGTACATAAATCACAAGCAGCTGATGTTGGAGAGCTGCCTTTGAGCCTTCCTGGATCCGCCAAAGGCTGTTGGATTAAGAGAGAGGGTTGTGCTCAGGTTGCGTCTACCCAGAGCTTAACTGCTACCTTGGCTGCTTTTGCATGGGGATTTTGTATCCCTAAATGAAACCTGTCTGCTTCCAGCGCAGACTTTGGTCCATATTGCTCATGAGGAAAATCCCAGCCTTCCTCACTGGAGGGCAAGAGATGGGAAGACCCAGCTGCAGGGGGAGAGGTAGCCAAGGCATGCAATGAGCCACAGATGCATGAGCTGAAATTGCCGTGCTCCGTGTACAAAGGGGCAAGTTCCCCTTTCAGAGCGTTGCGGTATTTCTCTGTGCTGACAGGTTTATCATCTGCAGCCCTTGGATGCTCGTTCATACCAAAGAGGACCTTCTCCCACGTAAAATGCTATTGTTTATCTGGCTGTTCATGGGGATGTTAAATGGGCTACCAACACTACCTGGCTTATCCAGCGATGGTCTACAGCCATTTTAGAGGTGCAGGCTAACAGCAAGTAAAGCCTCTGATATGGATTTTTGGAGGAGGATGAAGTGCTTTCCTGGCTGAAAGTCATTGTCTCTGCTCCGTTTACTCCACTACTCACCTGCATCACAATAATTGGGAGCAGGAGATGGCAATGGTATCTTTTTGCATAACTCCAGTCTAAAATTCTCCTTCTGGTAGTTTTCTCTTAAAATATATACACATGGGTCAATTTTCATATCTCTAGCAAGATTAATTGCAGGGAGTGTGTGCTGGTTTTGGCTGGGATAGAGTTAATTTTCTTCGTAGTAGCTACTATGGGGGGAGTGAGCAAGCAGCTGTGTGGTGCTTAGTTGCCAGCTGGGGTTAAACCACGACAGAGTGCTACTACAGGTTGTGCTCACTCGTGACCACACTATGCTATGCTAATGTAACACATTATCCTTGAGTAATGCTATGCTGAACATGCGTCATAATTTTATGGTTGACAGCCAGATAACTCGGACAGCTAATTTTCTCCCCAAAAAAGAACCAAGATCAGGGACCTGTAAACGAATTTCTCAAAAATGGTCTGCTGTGGTTGGATAAGTAATGTGTCATCAGTTTTCATCGGCTTGCTGCCATAGTATGAAGGAGAAAAGAGAAAGAACAGAAACAGAAGGAAGGGATTTACAAGCTGAGGATAAATAAAATTACACTTTTTGATTGTACTATGAATCGAAATGTAGGTAGCACACCTACACTGTTGAGTCTGAAGACAGCAACTGCAGGTGTTGCCAAGTAGGATTAAATATAGCTATATATATTTAGTACACAAGAGTTAGATTTATTATATTTCAACATACTTACTGTCTACTTACATTTGCCTCTTTGGAAAAGCATGTCTTGGCAAATTTACCTGTGAGATTTATCTATAGCATTTACATTTATTTAATTCTATTTCTACTTACATATACATATTTATAATACCTATAAGATTTTTGTGCCAAAAGGCTGGGCAGTTCGCCACCCTTAGTGCTTTTACAGTCCTTAAAGGTCACATATGGGGCTCGGCAAGCGCCCAAGCCCCCGTGCCAGCTGTCTGCAGGCCACGTGCACCAAACTTTCACCTTAGTATTACTGAAACGTTATTTGAAGCTTTATGTAGGCAGACAGGTAAAATGGCCAGAGAAGACTGTCACTGCTGATGTAGATAGTCATTAGAAAATCTCATTATATTCAGAACTCTGTACAATGAATCACCTTTCTTCTCGCAGAAAAGTGAAAACCTTCGCTTTAAATGAAATGTTTTCTCCTTCATCTCTCAGGATCTCACTAGGCAGACAGATACCTACTGCATATAAGAAAAGAATACCTCGTCTAAAATCTAATCATCTTGTCCAACTGCTTTAATATCATTTTAAAAATATATCTTACAGACTTACTCTACCCATCTGGCATAGTCTGGCATCTATTCAGTTTCTTTCTAGCCTAATATCCTGTATGGGATTCTGATTATTGTGGGGACAGGGAACAAAGAAATGGTGGTCAGGAAGTCATCAGAGAGAGCAGTCCTATCCTATTTTTTAGGGGGGTTTAATGCCATAAGTACTTATGGAACCATGGAATTATTTGTTGCAAGAAAAGAATCAAAATCATGGTGATGAGTAAAAATAGATGCAGAAGAGGTAGACAAAGATTATGCAGAGTTGATAAGCTCAATTTCCCAAGAAATCCTTCTGAGCTTGTTTAGATTAGTGGTTCAAGGTAGCTGACCTGCCAGGAATAAATTGTGCCTATAGGAAAAGTAATACATCTGAATTTCCATAATACTCCCTGTAAGTTTAACTTGCACATTACATACTTTTGCACTTGACAGGTTCATCCGCATGAATCCCTACTTTATAATTGTTGGATAACTTAATTTCTTTTAAAAGATTTGAGTGCTGTGCTGTTCTCTCACCAGTAACCATTTCATAATATGAATTTCATAATATCCATCTCATATTTACTTAACAGTTTTCATCACTAGATCTCAGAGTGCATTACAAAAAAGTAAATAACAATATACTCATTTTGCAGATGAAGAAACTGAGGCTCAATGAATTATAATAGGACCTCATGGCAGGGTAATAAAACAGGCTGGTGGTCACCCACATCCCAATGGACACATTTCTTTCTGCTCACTTTAGATAGAGCAATGTCCTAGAATGAAGTTATAAGTTTCTATGACTATATTACCTTCTTTAAGATGCAATGATTAAATCAACAGAGGCAAACAGACAACATCTATAGCATTCACCATGGAAAGCGGAAAATCAGGAAAGTGAGAATTTGCCAAGCATAATTCAATATTTTCAAAAGCGGTAACCAAGATCAGTCTTCTTTGATCCTGTTTTAATCAAAAATACTTCTACCGACTTCTAATTTAGCCTCATGGTGGGTTTTTTTGGTTTTGGGTTGGGTTTTTTTTTGGTTTGGTTTGGGTTTTTTTTCCTTCGTCTTGTCACTGTCTATCATGTTATTTCCAGTCATGTTGAATTTCTCTGGAGGACTTGTAGACATTTTGGTTTTGCTTACCCAATACCCACTTCATGATCAGCAATTCTGTCCATGAGAACTGAGTTGTTTTGACTCGAAATATTTGTTTTGGATGATCTGTGATGGTCTCGTTGGGGAGATTTTTTACTCCTTCAAACCGATCTGAAGCATTCACTACTAACAGCCCGAGGAAGATTGTGAAAGAAACTGCATGTGCCACAAACTTCATGAAAGGACTGCGGAGGGTCCGTCCCAACTGCAATGAAACATACACAAGACATATGATTTTTTTTTTTTCCTCATCCACCTCCTGGAATTCTTTTTCCTATAAAAGTTTGAACTATTTGCCCAAGGTGAAAAGGATTCAGAAATGAATTCTAGATCATGAACTAAGTGGAGTTTAGATTTGTTCAAGCTGTTCTTTGCTATTACTAGACATTAGGCACTTCAGTTCAAATTATGCCCTTTGGATAATTTTCTATGCATGGCAGTATCTTATATTGCTCATTTATACCCACATGTAATATCTAATTGTCCTGGCCATATGGTAAGTGGAAAATGAAGAGACAGGACATTTATATGAGACATGTTTGTGTGTATGTGTTATATGAATGCAGTCATGTGTGTCAATATAAATCCTAATGATGGGCTCACTTCTCATCCTTACGTCATTATTATATATTAGAATCTGTTATTAATGCTGAATTCTTGGTTCATTAACAATGTGCAGGAAATAATAGCTTTCTGTTTAAAGATTCTTTAGTAATGCTTTTAATATGCTTTGGTATGATAGCCTTCTCTCATAATTGCTACAAAAGCTGCAGATTCACTCTCCAGAACACAAAGATTTATTTCAAGACATTAAGCCAAGAATCAAAGCAGCAGATCTCTTTGCTATAGCTAATATTTGTTACATTCTTCTTGAAAAGCTTTGTTTGTTAATTAATTTAAATAACACTTTTTTCATTTTACATTTTCTGTGATCTAAGAAAACATTACTCCAGAAAGATGTCAGAGTAGAAGCATTTTTAGGAGTGCAAGGACCAATGCCTGTGGCGTTGGACACTATAGGCAGCAATGCAAGTGCCGTCTTGTATGTGCCCTTTCCAAAACCCCCTCAAAGCAAATGGGATTTTTTTTTGCAGTATATTACTCATTGATTCATTTCCCTTGATGACAAGGTATCCTCAAAATTTTCTTAATATCTACTGACTTGATCATAAAGCTTCATAGGAAATATGAAAAAGGACTGAAAAAGGAAATTCCTTGTTTTCTTACTTATCTCCAATAGCAGCTTTGTTCAAAGGAGCCCAGGTCTCTGGTCCTTGCAGAGCAGGAAATATTTTAAAAGTAGGGCTCTTTAGGTCTAGCAGAAATTTAAAGGAAGCCTTATGATTCTGGTTCTTATTTCTTTTTCTTCTCTGAATTTTTAAAATGTCCCAGCATTGGTTACGTGAAAGCCAGAGAACAACCCAGGCAATGAGAGCTGTGTATAAATGATCTCTGTTAGTGCTGTAATATTTGAACGTGCACTCAACCGACCACAGAAGAAAGAAAATACTTCCTGAAGTTCTGCAGACAGTCCAAACAGTTCTGCTTGCTCTTGTCATTATGTTTTTGGGCAGCAGACTGTGCAATTTTTCATTCTGTCTCTTATCTTCTCTTTTGATCACCAGTGAAACACGTTTTGGACACCAACATATAAAGCAACAGTTCATTGCAGAGTCACAGCCTCCATGAGACAGATGAGTCAACACAGATATTTCAGGATAGGATAGGCTTACACTCTGCGGGTCTTGTCAACAGTTTGTGCATCCAGAGGTGAATGAATGACCGGCAATAAATGGTTTTAATAAAGACAGCTCTGTGCAACTGAATGCAAAAGAAGACTTAAGGGTTTAGTTGCAAACTCCAGTTAATACTACTTACTAAATTTTCAAGGGTGGTATTTGGTATGGTATATTCTAACTCCACAGAGCTTTATTAAAGAAAATTTCTTGTTAGGGAGTAAAGGCTTGAAAACATATTCCTTGCTAAGATACATCAGCAAAGGATTTATATTGAGATATGAATTACTCTGTGTGAAACTGCAGAATTTGACCAATACATCCTAAGAATGTGATACACAACACTATTGGTCAGGACAGCTCCTATAAGCTGTATTCCACATTACAGAAATTTCCTTCATTTTTTCTCACTGTCTTAGCCCAGAAATGAGTCCCTGTCTTTTAAGTCAGGCCTGATGTGATTTGATTTGATTTAAGTATCTTAGCTGATTGTTACTATGGAAAAATTATTTTATTACCCACTTGTGTAACATCAAGATTGTTTCCATGACGTAAACCCAAACAAAACACTTGTAAAATTGACCAGGACAAAATTGGGCTGCTCAGAGCATCACATGCAAATCTTCTGTTAACATCACCATCCTTCCAGCGGATATGCTGCCTATGTAAAATTGTCTGTAATAACACTATGAGACCATACAAGGCTCATGCATCAACCCTCAGCTCTTGAACATAATAATGACTATTTTGGGTGAGGTACCAATTCATGGGGGAAAATGCATTTGTTATTCAGTTATTTCTATCACAGGCCCCAATCAAAAATCAAGACTACATTGTTCTGATCGATGCAAAGTCATTCATTAAAAGACAATTCCTGCCTGAAAGAACTTTCAATTTGACTTTATGACAGAAGGTTCTGTATGGTTTTTCACAGTCTAAAGTGGGGTGAAAAGAAAGGGACATTGAAAAATGTGAATGCGCTAAGGGTTTAGTGTAATGAAATCACAGTGAAAAGTTAAGTCTCCCTCCCTCCATTTTTTTTTAAATTTTAATACACCTACCTCAAGAAATTAAAACCAAATAACTTTCTGCTGTAAAACTGATTTATTTTTAATTTTTTGCCTCAGTTTTTTTCCCCTTAGTTTTTATGCTTTTCATTTAAATTCTCCACTTATTTCTAGTCTAATTGTTCTCCCCATCTCTTGCTATATTCAAATGCAACCTCTGTCAATTCTGAGAATATAACACAAATGTTGCTGTTGGCTGATGTGCCAACTCCCAGCACATTCATCAGAGATGAAGGAAATTAAACAGCTTCATAAATCCTTGCTAGACTGAGGTCTGACATAACGGAATCAAGGTGGTAATTTCACACATAAATTCCCTCTACGACGTAACCAAAACCACCCACAACACAGCCCGGCTTTCACATGCGTTTCTCTGTGTGAAACTCCGGAGTTCTGTCCAGTATTCATAAAAGCTGTGGGGTTTTGTGTTGACACAAACCTTGAGAAAATGAAGTTACATTCTCAATTACTCTAAGAGAAAGTACTTTTCTTGAAAATATTTTGGAGGATACTAAGCTTTAAACATGTTTTATTATCTCAGTTGTTCTGGAAGACTGTTTTCAAAAGGTTTGTCTGATTGCACCAACGTGAAACTTTTCAAATTATAGTTTTTCCTTAATACCCATCCATGGATCTATAATTTCTTGGGCTTGAGAAATTTAGAAAGGATTCCTCACTGGATTTTACAGGAAATGGGAGAAGATGCTTTCAAGACTGAATAAATTACCAGCACCAGGGGTAATTTTATCAAATTTAAGTACCTCTGATAAGCCTCCTGCTGAAGACCTCTCCCTTGTAATGGCTGATGTTGCTGGCTATTGCTGAAGGTGAAATTATCTTCTTCCCTGCCACCCCTTTCTTCTGCGGCAAGAGTAGTGAAAAAGCTATTTATCACTCAGCCACACACCTATTTATCTCCACTTGCTTGAGCAGACTCTTTCAGGATGGAAACCTCACTACAGATTTCACACCACAGACAACTCAAGCTTTTACCTAAGCTAATGGTTGGCTCTGGTCCTTTGACCTCTATGTCTCAACAAAACTCTCCTGCTCCATCTGGTGCTGTGAGACATAGCACAGCCGTATTTAGGTACATGGCAGTTTTCCAAGTTTCATCAAAACCATAAAGATTGTATGATTAAGTCTAGTCGTCTCTGCAGCGCTAAGCAGTCCCCTGGGGCTTGCCAGAGTTTCAGGCACATGTGCCGTAATAATGTTTCACTAACTAAAAATACAAATCAGAAAGAAGGAGGAAAGGGAAGAGAGGAGCCCTGAAGAGGGGCAGAATCTGCAACAAAAAGTACGTAAAAGGAACAAGAGCTTAAACATCAGAGTTAACTAAAAGGGCAACAAAGAACTTCTTTAGTTATTCCCCATTTTGGTAGTTCTTCCATTCTTTCTTCACCCCACTCCCATGTTGTTATCTCCTATCCATTTCTTGTTCCTATTCTTTTCTTGTCATCCCCTGTCTCAATGTGTCCTTCCCCGATAACCCCACCTTTATTACGTGTAAGGATGAACCTCAAACCATGCCTAATAACTCCATTTGTGTATATCAAGAAACACCTCACACTTGCTCTCCTCTGGGGCAATCTTAGAGGATAGCATGGCGTTACAGAAAAAGATGTGACTTCGTTCCAGGCCTTGGATAGAAATGACCATAAAAAACATGCACCTTAATGAGTTTGTACCTTGCTGCAGGGAGCGATCCAGTAGGCTATGGCAAGGAAGGGCAGGCCAATGGAGACCCCAAAGACAGCCAAGAACTTCACAGCTATAGATTGCTGCCGTAAGCCTGAGAGGTTTTCATACCACATGGTGAGCAATTGCTGCTGGCAGTTGGGGTGAGCAACAAACTGTAAGAGAAACAGAAATAGAAGTATCAGTAGCATTGTCTGAAGAGGGTGAGATTTCAGTGAATAACCTGCTAAACTTGCCAGTGGAACAAGACGGGGCACGTCTTTGTTGTCTAACATAGCTTATGATGTCACAAACAGAAAACTGCAAACCAGGCACCCAAAATCTCCAGGTACTGGCAGAACGTGTTTCACTTCTGCTTCTTGTCTTCTCTAGATAAAAGTTTTGTTAGACAGCAGACCGTCTCGGCCAAAACCCAACATCCATCAGTGGCCAGCACTGACAAAGTGCCTCTGTGGGGTCAGCATTTACATCTGAGACAGTCTACATCAAGATTCAGAAAAGACACAGAGGGGCACTTTGATGTCAAGCTGAAAAAACTCTGACAACTTGCTAAAGACATAGGCCATTGAAAGAGTAGCTCAACACAGCACTGATATTACATTGTTCTATTCACTGCATACGGACCCAAAGTGAACCATTCTGCATGGTTCTCCTTCCTCTGTAAAATATAAGAGGTCTGGCTGGTATTTTGCTACTTTAAATGCTTTATCTCAGATTACCTTTCAAAAAATGACAGCTCATTCTTTACTGATTGGACAAAAAGACAAATTTAAAAGCAGAAGGAAAAGCTGTGCTGCTCTGGTACAGAAAGTACATGTTTTGTATCCTGTAACTGAGACGCTTCTTCAGTTTATTGTTCAGAAGAAGAAAAGGCAAGCAGCAGACAACTGAAAAGGGCAATTTCTTAATGGTAAAATCACAGCACCACTGGACCTCTCAGAAGAGTTTTATAATAAAAGATTAAACTTCTTTATTTCATATTGTTCTTCAGGGTGATTGAATTTAGAATGTGACTATCTTTAATCACAAAGAAAGATAATTAACAGACAAAATAATTGAAAGAAAAGATGAAAAATAAACATGTTGCTAATGTAGTTGATTGCATTAGCAGAACTGAGTGTTTCATTTATGAGTTTTGTGGGCGAATAAATGTTCTTCGGAGGGAAATGTAAAACCTTCCACTATTTCAAAAAGCAGAACTTTCCGGAGGTGAGGGGGAGGATGAAGGGGGTAGAGAGAGAACGAGAGGAGGAAAGCAGAGGCTACTAGGGGGCTTCGTGTCCGTTGTTGCCCCTGCCTGGCAGTGGAGATGGACCATCGCTGCAGCTGCCCCGTTGCCCTGCTTCAGCCCTTTCAGCTGCAACCAGCGGGGGATTTCAGCCGTAGTCTGTAGTTTTATTGGGACTGAAAAGTAGAGAAAATTCTAACTGTGCTTTCACCTTCACTACCTATGAAATGATGATCAAATTGGGAATTTAATGGACTCTTTTCTAGATGTTTGCATAATAACAAAACCGTTACTGTCAGTTTAAATGATTGGTTTATTGCTAGTGCAGAATGAAATACAGTTGCACAGTAATTAAGATTGCTGTGGAATAGTGCATTTCCTTCTTCAACAGCACATTACCAGCTAGTTAGAATGTGTTTCTTCGATGAGTTAGGCTTTGGGGCCTGCATTTTTCAAAAAGAAAAAAAATAGAAAATAAGACTTTACCCCTTCCACTGAATAAATCAATCAGAATGAAGAAATTTGATAGATACCTTTAACCTCTTTTGTCTTTAGAATTTTTTCCTGGGAATATCAACATTTCAATATGCTTTCTTTAAAGCTGCTTTCAAAAAAAGGAAGCTTTCAAAAAAGGTAATCTATAAGTCATCAGTCCTAGTCATTCTGAGCATTTAAAGTTTAAGGTTAAGGTGATGACAGCAGCATTGCAAGGAGGCATTTCCTAATGCTCAGGGTTTGTGTTTGTGCTAATGCTGCTAGGGCTTTTTATCATTCTGGCAAATGGACAGAAAGATGAAGTGGAAGGAAGCTAGGCAGAGAATTGATTCCCTCTGTAAATTTTATTTTCTGATATGATGAATTCAATAGCAATTGTAGCAACTCGTGGAAAGGAAAATTACACTGGTAGATGTGCAGGCTTCTGAGATGAAGGGCCAAAGCAACAGCCAGGCTTCCTCCTGGTCTTGTAATTGTCCACCGCGTTATGAGAATTGATTCAGACAAAGAAATTGAGTTGTCCTTGGCAATGAGACAGTCAAAGACTTTTTCTGGTTGGCATTTCAGAGAGTCCGTCAGACATTTTAATCTGTTCATTGTTTCACTCTGTCTGGGAACGGCTACCATAAAAATACAAATATAGGAAAATTGAGAAGGAATTGCCATAAACCACAGTTCATTGGAACAATTTATTTTGTACAAGGCAATAAAGATTGGCAGCATGCCATAGAGCCTTGATGGTGTTCATCTTTGATTATTACAAAAATGAGGGAAAAATAAGATCAGGATAAGAAAGATAAGAGCACGAATGAGTTTTGATCCGTTATTTGCTTACAGCAAGCAGTACAGTTTTTCATTAGGTTTGCTCCATCAGATATTAATGAAATACACAGTGACCCTTGGACAATGCCAACCCTCCCTCTATCAAAATTTCAGAAATGGATCTTAGATCTCATCAAAGACATTACAGAGCCATTTAGTTTTCTCTCTTCTCTGGGAATGGGTGCTGACACCAAGTTAAAGATTACACTAATGTTTTGCTTAGTGTTACAGGCACAGAAAAGAACAGAGTTTGAGACAAAAGCTTCAACACAGAATGCTTCAAAGTGTAATGAAAAATGGTGATGTGGTATATTGAATTTCAGAGGCCTAAACGCTGCAGTGCTTTTCCAAAGTTCCCACTAAATGCTATTTCCCTTTCTTCAGTACTGGAAAACGGGGCTAGGAGGCTTTTAGGGGCAAACTGTGGCTGCTCCTGTGCTGCATCCCAGAAGAAGAGAAAGGCAGAAAGCATTGCAGCAAGACCGGTGTGGCCAGGGCTGTGCAGAAGGGCAAGATATCGCTGACTGAAATGGAAGCGCTGGCAGTGGAGGGGATTGCATGGGTCCAAAAAGAGCCATTTAAAAGCGTTAAATGCTTTATCTCATGGGCAGAGTGAGTCCCCCCCAAGCTGATAAAGATAACGCATCAGGATCTGAGAGCTCGAGTAAAATGTTTTCCAGTGCTTCTACATTCAGAAACCACAGTGGGAGCTTTTCTGGTCTCATGGCACAGTAGATAGCAGTGGTTTTTCCTTACACCATGCATACCTCTCTGATTTAGGAAGAAAATTTTACTTCCCTCCAGCCTACTAGTTACACATTTTTTTAAGTTAAAAAAAGGCTAAAAAAAAAAAAAAAATCACACATCAATCTGAAGAGCCAGCTCAAATAATGAAGCTGCCAAAGTGACGTTTATGAGAGCCACTGCAAGACACAGGAAAGTATTGACAGCTCCAAAAGCCACTGTTCTGTGCTACAGGGGGTTACATGACTGAGATGAATATTTGTCTAGAATATGGAAAAAATCTCTCAAAGCCTTGAGTGGGAATTGAAAAGGCCCAAAGGAACTGTTTTACACACAGAAATAAAGAGAATGTTTTAGAGACCACTGTGGATACCACATTGAATGATAACTTTTCCACATTGCTATCTAATTTGATGTATGACAGCTCTTTCTCATAGCTTATCATGTATATGCATTGTGGGAAAGCACTTTACAGCTCTCATAACAGAGTGAGATTTTTTCCTCAGCATACTTGTTCAAAAATGCATGAGTTTCACCACGCAGACAATAAAGTACATTTATATCTCTGTAACTATATAGGAAGTTACTTCTGATAGAAAACACTGTAATGGAGAGACTTTCATTTTTTATTTTCTATTATGTTGGACACAGAAAGAGTCTGTGCTGGGGACCCCGGTCACTGCTGGTCAGTATTAGCACTGCGGTCGCCCAAACTGTCAGTGGTTAGGCACTGTTTAAACCCCCTATCCAGAACACCCCATGGTCCCTGCCTGAAAGGCATCTCTCTTATCCTGTGGCACATAACAGATAAGCTACAGCCAGGCGACAAAAGCCCAGGCAATTCTTGAGAGTGTCAGACAATGCTCACACATCAAACAGAAAAAAAAAAAAAAAGAAAGAAAAAGATATCTATCTTGGACAGAAAAATGCTGTCAGCAGAAATAAGGAAACATGGCAAGACAGGTAAAAGACAGAGGTCAGCCTCAGATGACTGGAATTAATCGTGCAGAAAAAAGCCATCTCTTTCATTACTGAAATAATTCTCATTCCCTTATGAATGCCGAAATGTACCACTGAGACAAAAGAATTAACCACTCAGACAGGATCATCTTGCTTTGCTAATGCACCCTACGCTAGATAGCCAGGGGCTGAGGTAGGAAGGAAAAACTCATCAGTGAACCAATGAAAACACTTTAAAAACCTGCACGTCAGAACGAGCAACGCAAACTTGTGACTTCAACGTCCTGCCTTCACAGAGATACTCGTCGTGTCCTCTCCAGCTTGCCCCTTCACTGTAAGCCTTATAACAAATGCTGGCAAACCTCAGCAAACAAGAGCTGCAATTCAGGTGAGCAGCGGTGTGTTTAATCAGTGAGTGAGCGCTAGAAAAGGGCTGCATAAATAGATTTTCAGGAGAACATTGGTAATGTCAAAAGACACTGGCAGGGGCAGGGACGAGCCATTTTTCTTCCCATCATGTAGCTGCATTCATGTCCTTCAAGCAACCTTTCTGGGTTCATTATTAAACATTTGTCTTTTGATGTAGCTCATCGCTTCCTCAAGCCTACATTGATTAACACGTTTTAGGCTGCAGCACCTGCTCACAGGAACCCCCAGTTGGGTGCGTGATACTTCAAATGCCGGAGATCCTAGCGAAAATGCCAAAATCATTTTGATGACTCATTTGAGTCAATCATCACCCTGTGCTTCTGAATTACAATGGAAAATGAGGGGAGCATTAAGTGGATGGTATACATGGCTTTTTCCATTTTGCTGGGGATGTCACCAGGAGCAGCGCTCCTGCAGGGATCCACATGCTGGAAAAACCAGGTGGGATCTGAACCACACACGTTGTGTGCTCTGAAAAGATGAAAGTACGTATTCTTAAGAAGACTTCATGACACACCTCACAGACAAACACAGCCTGAGCTTGCCGTGCTGGTGTTCCCAGCAGGACCAAAGCCAGTCCTGGTCTGGAAGGTGGGTTGGCATTTGCTCGGCAGCGGTGCTGTGCTTGAGCAAGGCCAGAGGCAAGGAGGGATGGAAAGCTGGGCTTGCCCATCTCCGCTTCTGTGTAGGCAATGTCATGTTTCTCCCAGTGAAACCTTCATCAAAGGAGATATGAAATCATCCTTTTTCAGTGGGTTGCTGAAGATGCTGTGGGAGTATCAGCAAACATCGGCAGGGGTGGAAGAAACTCAGGGAAAGGTCGAAGCAGGATATTACTGCTCATCCCCTGAAGGGTAAAAAATACACTGCCATTTCACCAAAGAGGATCAGAAGAATTAAAGGGTAAACATATGCCCACATGCACATGGCAGAAGAAAAGGCAATAAAAATATTAAAACAAAACATAATTTCTTTGCTTTTAAACCACTTTTCACTTTCGACGTTTCCTTTGATATTTTAAGCATTTTTAAGACTCTAAGCCTAAATAAAGGGTCTGGATTTATACCAAATAAAATACTTTTCTTGAACTGAAACATATATTTTTTTGGAAAAAACAAACAAACAAACAAAAACCAAAAAAACAACTTGAAAAAAAATGGAAAACATGTCAGAATAGTTTTTTGATCTGGTAAAAGACCCACCTGCTTGCAGAGTCGTTTCACCCGATGCAGAGCAGGAGACAACAGAGCTCAGTGGAAATTACTGAAGCTTGCTAGGAAATATACAGGAAAAGGCCAACATATGCATATATCTTTTCTTATCTCCACCTTGTACTCTGTTCTGTGAACCTCCAAGTGAACAAAGAGCCCTTTGTTTTGAAGAAACTACTAACAGAAGCAGATGGGATATATATATATATATTTATTTCACGATCCGGAGTCGGAAAAAACCCTGCCTTTAGCCTGTGCCTGTGCTATTAAACTATGACAAATGAGGTTGTCAGAGGGTAAATATGGCTGGAACTTGGCTCACTGTTTGCTGTTGTGCCTGGTAAGAGGTGGAAGTAAAACTGTAGAAAGTTTAAGAAAGAAATAGAAAACTATTTGCCCTATTATTTATGAATTAAAAATAATAACTAAAGTTCCAATCCAAATACCCATGCTGTGAGACTGTGACCTTTTCACAAAAGAGACCTGCTCTAATTATAGTTAAATTCTATCTATGGCCACAGGCCCAGTTTTTAAAACATTTTGCACCAGAGTAACTTTACAAGGGAGAGTAAATCAGCCGGTCCAAATGCCTTCATCTAGACGCAAAAAAGAATTTCACAGAACCCTGCTCAACTTGGATGAAAAAAAAAGTAACTGATCAAGACTCGTTTCAATGGGATCTGACCATTGCATAAAAACAAGCACTGCCTGAGAAAAGGTCCTCTGAGATATTGCAGTTGCTGCAGACACACACAGAGAACATGAAGCAAGGAAACATCCCTGCCCTGAGGATTTCTGCAGCTTTCCCTCTGTCCCTGGGATTCATTTGACTGTCTAATGGCATCACACAAATATTCATGAGGTTCTTGCTCATGCCATAGATGAGCTTTATGACAGTCTTGGTGAATATTCAGACCTGATATCTGGAGTCTAACATCAGTGTTTATAAACCCGGTAGCAAAGGGAAAAGATTTATATTTGTAGGCAGAGCCCAGATGAGCTGGAATTATCAGGGGGGGGAAAAAAACACACCCAACAAATTGTGCAACCTCAGCCTCCGAGTTATTTTTGAGGTATAAACCCAGAAGTATTTATTATGGTTTTAGTAATAAACTATATCTTTCTTAAAATGTTTCACATGCACCTTTCTGAACCAAAATATCTTTCTTATTAGAGCCATTTGGCAGTGGGGAAATACTTGCTTGCATCAAATCCCAAGATACTCACATATTCCCCACTTTTATAGAAATCCAATATCTGGATCCACTTGCTGGTTGACCTGAGTTATCTAATCTAAAATTCTGATTTTGAACACTTAAAACCTTACCATAGCTACAGTTTACAACCACATCTCTTTCCTGTGACTCAGTCTGCTCTATAAAAGCAAGCGTGTTGTTTGGGATAGATGTTCTGCTCTCTGCTAAATCAGTGAGGACGTTAACAGGATCGGGATCTCAGTTTGCAAAGGTGACAAGAAGACAGAACCAAGGCAGGGAAGGTCATCCCAGCATCCCAATGCTTGTGTAATTGCCCAAAACCACCCCTGTGGCACAGCTCTGTAAAGAAGACGGCGCGGTCCCGTTAGAATGAGCAACATGGATGGAAACAGGATTTGACCAGGCACAAAATAAAACCCAATAAAAACAAATTAGTCTAATAGAAAACAAAAATAATGGGGTAAATAAAACTGCCAGGACCATTTCAAATGCAATTCGCTCATTGACAGAAATGCTCTCCAGTGCTGAGTGAAAACATAAAATGAATAATCCTCTTAGTAGTGGAAGGAATGGAGGGGGATTTTTTTGTTGTTCTGTTACATTTTCAATTCCTGTGATATAAAATTAAGTCTGATATACACACTTGAGGTGTATAACTAGAAAATGCAGAGTTTACACGAATTCTTTAATTGGTTCAGTTTAACCTTGTTCTGCCTGAAGTTTCTTTAAAATTTCACTTCCTTGAGACAAGGATAGAGGCTCTTTTCATTCTTCTATAGGGTAGTGAATAAGGTTGGCTCTTGAGAAAACTTCAGTTTCATATTCTAGTGGGCTGCATGTTTTCTGAAAATATTTATTGCTAATGCCTGGTTTCTCCTCTTTTTACACGTGTGAATAAATCTTATCACTGAATTATTTATCCGAAAACAAGCAAATGAATTGGAAGTCCCAGCCTCTAACATTCCAGGGTTTTCATATCTGTGCAGAATCAAAACCACTTGGAAATCCTTATTATTTAATTATTCATCTGAAAACATGCCACAATAAAAAGCTACCAAACAACAAGCTCCCTTCGGTATCTAAAAAAACAACCACAGTGGGCACAGAAGGAGTAATTTAAAATGCTATAGCCTCTTCCTGCCCCAGGAGAGTCAGTAAACTATTTTCCCTTGGCTACATGGTGAGGAAAGGCTGGGCTGGTGCTCAAACTCAGATGCCTCCAGTGTAGATGGCTTCACTCCCAATAGAGCCGATGGAGAGGAAAACTCACTCGTAGGATGAGACTCCTCTCACCATGAGGTGTAGAGTCCCAAAAACATACTCAAATGTAGACATCTACAGGTGTGTGACAAGAATCTCACATAGGAGAGCCACACCCTGGGTCAGTATCTATGCAGACATCTGAATTTGAACACCACATAGGAAAATTCCCTCAGTAACTTGAAATACTGAATCTTTTTTTTTTTTTTTTTGAGGGGTTGTGCTCATCCCCATCTGACTTTCCATCCAAAATGCACATTAGCAGATCTACTGCCTGCGGGGAGATAGATGAAGCCAAAATTGGGGGCAACTAAGGTCAGGCTTATAGCAGACCGTATTAACTGCTCTTTTCTAAGAGAATTTTATTATTAATAAAGGTAATTTTAAGTCCTTTCATCTGTGATGGACATCCATGCAATGGGTTTGATGTGTTCCCATGCTCTCTTGTCAATGTCTTGATGGACATCTAAGACCCTGTGGCACCTTTGCAAATGAAAATAATTAAGTCTGCATATTACAGTAAATTGGGAATATTGCAAACACCACTCAGGATGGAGAAATGATTCATTCAAGCCTTGAGAGGATGGATGTATGGGCAGGAAATAACAAAATGAGATTCATCTTGGAAAAGAAAAGAAATTAAAACATCTGGGCAAAAGGAAATAATCAGAACCACAGATTTTAGTGAGAGGAAGGAACCTTGCTAATGAAATACTCAGAGATATAGAAATACGTTCTGTGCGGAAGGGAAGTAACTCCTTCCCTTTCCAATCTCTGACAAAATGTCTATAATATGCAATTAAAAATGTAAAAAGAAAAATTGCATGGATAAGCTTAAGAGTCCAGAATGACCACAGTGTTTCTACTGTTCACATAGATATTAAATTACATTTGTACAGTATCGACTGGTTCTCCAGTGATGGAAATGAGAGACATTTTTCTTCCCACTACCACAGTCCAAACCATCAATGACTCCACAAGACCTCAGTTAAATATTCCTGAAACTAAAGAGTGGAAAAAAATTAACCCGGGATTACAGAAACAAAAGCAAAAAGCCAACTTCCTGAAAGCCTTTTTTCTTGAGGAGTTCTCCTCCTTGAGGCTTCACATTTAGATGGTAAAACATAACTCTGTCCTGCCTCAAGCCATATCTGTTACGACCATTGGGGTACAGGAAGATCAATGTTCATCCCATGGGAAATTCCTAAACTTAATTTCCTTCCAAAGAAGGACAAAGAGCCGCAAGAGAGATTTTCTGTGACCTACACAGCTCTGAAAGCTGTGGAGCTGAAACATTTCATTTGCGTTGTTGAAATGTAGTTTTCCATTTGTGTTAAGGCTAATGCACAGGCTGTGTGCGAGGTAGTGGGTGGTGTGCCCCCCATGCCCTCTCCGCCTTCCCCCTGCAGCGGTCCCTCCCCAGGGCATGGCATTCCAGGGATTTGCAGGATAACTGCAAATTGAGAGCACACAGAGCTCGCTACCCACCCTGGCACGTGGCACAGATATACTCCTTGCTCTCCAAAGGGAGGAATTTCAGAACTTCTCATTGTCCCTGGGCTTCTCCTGCCCTCTGCTCTCCAGTTTATTTTCTTGTGCTTCTCTTGCAAACACCAAGCTTTTCCAGTTAACCTTCCTACGGATGGGCTAGCTGAGCTCTGCCCCAGCCTGTGTTTGGGGCAGTGTCTGTTACTGCACATTTTGAGGGGCAGAGCTGTCTCTTCAGCAGGAGCAGGGCTGGTTCTTTTGCCCATTCAGGGACTTCTCTAGCTCTCTTGAGGGGTGGAAATGCTGCAAGTGGGGCCCCATTCAATAATGAGAAGGCACCTGGAAGGCATTTCATGCACAAGATATTGTGCAGGGTAAAACCGCATCTTCTGAGCAAATGAAGGGGAGCACAGGTTGTTGCAGCCGTTGACGAGAGCTGGGACTTCTCATGTGCTTCAGTATCTGAGTCACGTGATCTCAATGCGTGACCTCAAAGTCGCATTGACCACAATGCAGTGAAAAATTATAATCTAATGCAGCCATGAGTATTCTGTTCAGAGCATCCTCCATATGTTAATTATTAATAATACAGTTATGAGAAAAGTTCCTGTTCCAGCTCTCTATTAAATAGGATTTACACAGCCATCTGGTGTTCTGCTTAATTCTTATTAATTTTTTTTCAAACCCAATTTGTGTGTCTTACTGTTAATTAAATTAAAACTCGTGAAAGAGAAAGGTGCTCTGGCTTTGTGATGTCTATGAACCAAGCTGCTGAGAAAACAGAGGTGGGCACTCAACATTTGCAATTAAAAGAATACAGCAATGATAATTCTGACATTGGGAAAGAAGGAGAATGAACGTCACCTCCTACAAAGAAGCAATAGCTTTAGGTAAATGTCGACATATAAGCCCCCTGCCAAAATTAAAGGGTGACAAGAAAGGAGCACAGCAGTACAGACAAAAATGAGAACAAAAAATACAAAGTGCTCTGCAAAGCTGATATACACCAGTAAAATGGTTTTGTTGTGATACATCAAAACCTGCATTTTCTCACAACTGGCTGTCCAAGAGAAAAGTCCAAGACAGAGTTGTTCCAGCCTCTGTACCTATGCCTCTCACAGGTAGAAATCACACCCTGGCTTAATTAGAAATGAGTTGACACCCAGGAAAGACCTGTGCTATCCTTGTATTTCCCGTATCTGATTGAAAACAAAATTGTTTACTGTTTCAAGAAAAGAAAAAACTTTATTCCGCAATTTTCAGTCAAGAACATGAAGTAAACTCTCACTTAGATGTTGTAAACCTGCATGAAGAACAGCTGAGGGTATCCTTGGCTCAAGAAGCTCAAGATCAGTTTTATTTTTTTTCCTTGGGACCAGAACTCCAATTTAGCAACTCAAGCCACTTTTGGCTATAATCCACCAGAAACACCCAACCTAAATTATTCCTGTTTCACCTTAATGCTGCTTTTAATTTTGCGATTTCCATGGGTAGATGCTGGACTCCGTCATGGTGTTTGCCCTCACAGTGTGACGGTTCCCCATCCCTCTCCTACAATACCCAAAGAAACCACCTGAACAGCCTTGCTACAGCATCAGCAGGGTGCTCTGTTGCTCTTCCTGCACCCAACCTTTCTCCTCCCTTTGCTGGAGGCCCTGCACAACTGGTGAAGAAAGAAATCAGCCTGACTGGAGTATGCAAGTGAGAAGCATAGCTAAATAATATCAGGGGAGACAATAGTAAATTTGCAACAATCCCATAACATGGGCTAAAAGTCCATTTCTTGGGAAGAATCTAGGAAACAGTAAATGCTCAAATGTTTGCAAAGTGTTTCTTTTGCTCTTGACAAACCGTTCCTACTGTAATAATTTTCGAGGACTCATGAATCATTAGAACAGTTAATTTGAAGGGAGAATGGAGGACATCTGAGTGCAGTTTTCCAAGAAGCCTGGGGTACAGAATGATTATTTAGTTCTTTCAGGAAGGGTAGAGAATTAGAGTAATACAGCGTTTTTAAAGACCACTTTGTAAACTACTGTAATTTTAGCTTTCTCCTTGCTGGGAAATATGTACAAGGAGAGTTTCTCAATTCTTCAATGACCTTCTATTTAAAGTCCTTCAATTATATTAGAGCCTTAAACTTGCTTTCTTGCCAGCATCTCATATGTACTAGTAGCATGCTTTGCAGAAATAAAAAGGAAAAAAAGAGACAGACAAGTGAAGTCTGGAACTTTTGATGCTTTCTTGAGTGACTTCCCAAGATTCATCTCAAAATTTGTAAATTAGGAAAAAAGATAATGATCAATAAAACTGTGTCCTTTCAGTTGAACGGAGAACTGCTTTTTTGGAGTAGCAAAGGGACAAGGTGTCCTGGTTCCAGCTGGGACAGGGTTAACTTTCTTCCCAGTAGCTTGGGGGGTGTGCTGTGTTTTGGGTTCGGTGTGAAAGGAGCGTTGATGGCCCATCGATGCTTTGGCTGTTGCTGGGTGATGCTTGCACCGGGCGGGGGAGCACAGCCGGGGTGGTGGACCCAGCTGGCCAATGGGGTATTCTATACCATGTGACATCATGCTCAGTATAAAAACCGGGGGGGGGGGGGGGGGGCTCGCCCCCCGTTCATGACACGCGGTCTGCGGTCGGTGAGCGGTTGCGTTGTGCATTGCCTGCTTTGTGTATTCTGTTATTGTTGTTGTTCTCATTGTTATTATTACTGTTCTACTTCGTTTTATTTCAATTATTAAACTGTTTTTATCTCAACCCGGGAGCTTTCCTACTTGTGCCCTCCCAATTCTCTCCCCCATCCCACCGGGGAGGGGTGATCGAGCGGCTGCGTGGAGTTTATTTTTGCTGGCTGGGGTTAAACCACGACACAAGGTAACAGGGAACTCTAATGTGAAGCACAAAGGAAAAAGTGCAAAGAAAGATCATTCAGGGCCTGGACAAAAACCCGTTGTAGGTACCAGTTGCAGCTTTACCGAGTGGAGGGGGTAAGAAGGCGTCAGTCCCCCTTTTAGCCCTGATGTGCCTACAAGGTTTTCCTGCACTGATAGAACATGATCAATGAACAAGTCTGTAAACATTCCGCTCAAGGGCAGGTTGCCCCCGGACTTGGGGATTTTCAAGCAGGGATTTGCCCTTCAAAAATAGAGGCACGAGAAGCACAGTGGTTTGGGCTACCACAGGGCTGATGGCTGAGCTCCCTGCTGGGCAGGCATGACGTGCACTGTACACACAAAGGAGGTGCAGCCTCTACCTCCAACCAAGTGTGACTTATTGGGGAACACAATTGGGGAATTCAAGTCAAGAAGATAGTTTTGGAGAGAAAATTAGGACTTAAAATTCAAACTGTCTATGTAGCATCAACTGCATCCCTAAAAATTTCAGATGGGCACATAGGAAAAAAAAGAGAAAAGATGGCAGAGTCGATTTAAATGCATAAAATGCAATGTGATGGCTCTCAGTTTCAAAATTCTGCTATCTCTGCATCCTCCTGGCCTCTGTGGCCATTGGCCTTTATGGGGGAGGACAATTCCATGAGGACTGTGAGCTGGGCAGGGGGTGGGAGAAGCTGGTAGACCAGCTGCTACTATTAAAGAAAAATACCATTCTTAGATACTGGACTGTATGAGGACAATGAAGTAACAGAGAAATTTAAAAGAACAAGGAAGATTTTAAAGTTTGTGCAAAGACCTGATGAAGCTCTACAGATGCAACTGCTCTCCTTCCTGAGGATGGGAGCCCTTGACATCCTTCCCAGACTCTGGAAATAAAAGTGTGATAAAATGCAGACTGCAACAGCAGCTTTAAAAATAAAATCATGGGTATTAAATAATAATTTTCAATATAAGTTGTTCTCTGCAAATTTTCATCAAAAAAAGCCTGCTCTAGGCACTTGGAGTACTAATATGGAAATGTGAATTAAGAAGCTAATGGTAGAAATAGATTTTTTTAAACATCAAATATTTCTTAAGATTTCAGATGCGAATGCAAACATCTAATCTGGATACTAACTTAATGAAAAAAAAACAAACATAATAACTAACACCTCTTTTATTTTATTTTCTCAGACCATTCTGAAGTCCCTAAAGATTCTTCTTTCTGTTCATGGGAAAGAACGAATATAAAATACTTCAGGAGCTCTATACTCATTTAAGTAAGAACATCTTTTTTTCTCTGGCTCATCTAGAGCTTGCTGAGCTGGAGAATGCAAAACTGACCATCTGAATGTTGATGCTAATGGTAGAGGCGGGGAGCAGGGGTGGCAGGCACAGCTGTAGTCCCTTTGTTAGTCCTACCCTGCCAACTAAACTTCCAAGACAAAAAAAAAAGGCAAACACAACTATTTCTGTGTCATTCCAGTCCCAGTGTGCAGCTAAAAAACTGGAAAGGTCTCCACATCCCTGGGACTGTTTCTGGGTGAGTTACAGCACCCACGTCTCAGCACCCGGCCTCGGCCTGGGCAGGCAGCACTGCCAGACCAAGTGATGGGGCTCGGGGTTTGGGCGCTGTGGGTGGGAAGTCACTTGGTGCCCTGCCTCGGTCGGCCTTCACACTTGGAGGGCCACATGAGATCTCGCTTACGCCTATGAGTCATTGAATTAGCTTTGAAAAAGTGACTTGAAATTTACAGAATCTGTCCAAGAACTGATTTATTAAATATGTATAATAAAATTCATCCTCCATCTCACGCCTCTCTATTATAGGATTTTCTTAAAATGAAAATAGATTTCAAAGCACAGGGTTTTACACATAAGCCTAACTATCTCTCAGCTGGATAAAAAACTTGTACCTGAAATGTATGGCCTCTTAAGGAAATCATTACTGTGTTACCATAACACAATCTCTTTGTTCAGCAAGTGTGATAAATATGAATCTATTTTTATAAGTCACTGCCAATAACCAAAGCCATTTATCTGAATGTGTCTCTGCTTCCCACAAACGGAACTATCTTACTTTCAAGTTAGCAGTTAAATGCTCACCTTACACGTAGACATATACTGCCTGCTGAAAAGAATATTCTGAAAAGTGCTAACGGGAGAGTCAACATGATGTTGACGAATGCTCATGTTTATGTTCTGTAATTAGTTTAACAGTTGTTATAGGTGGGCAACAAGTTGCTGTGAGCCAGAAAGGATGCTCAGCTTTCTGGGCATAGGAAGATATTTATCCATAAAAAGATTAACTGTATATGACCTAAAGCACAGATGCTTTAGGTCAGTGTTCATGCATTATGAAAAGATGCACATATGTACAATGTAAGAAATGGAGGAAATGTTCCTCCAAAACCGACTGAGCTAGGATGAATGTACTCAAAGCAGCACAATAACTAACAGCAATTTAGGTCCAGCTAATGGTCTTGGTATCTGAAGGGTGACATAAATATTTATAAGAATAAACAAGCAAAATAGTGCAGAAGACTTCATACATTGAAAAGGCTTGAGGTTTTGACCAACTTCATGATAATTCTCAGACCACAGGTCACCTGGGACTATTCCTTCATGAAGTGCTATCAGTGTCTTTTAGATGAGTTCATTCTGTGAAAGAGCACCAGAGCAAGTTTGGCCTCCTGTTACCAAAGCAACAGCTTCCATAACGAAACTTGACCCAGGTTGTTGAAAGTCATCTAACTAAGAGTGAACTGAGATGTTATGCTCAGTTTTGGTGATGGAACGATGCAGAGACACAACATCCTAGGAGGAAATACTTGGCTCCATACCATGTGCTCCTGCATGAAAGCAATTCATTTCAAATAAGAGTTTTAAGATTCTCTTTAATTAATGGCTTTCATAACAGGAAGAGACCTTCTCTGGCCAGCACAGTGACACAGTCAAGAGGCAAACTGTAGCAGGTGGTGGGTTTGGGAGGGGAAAGAGATAGCAGATGTTAGCTTGAAAATTTGGAACGTTCCCCAAGTCCCATAGCAGGAGCCCAGTTTCCATCAATGCATATTGTAGGAGCAATTAATTGGGACCACCCAGGCCTAGGATTTGCCAGAATCAAATTTTCCATTCACAGAACATACTTCCGTAAAGCTGAATGTTTGTTTAAAATACTTCTAAAAGTCATTCAGTCTTCATGTTTTTCCTTAAAACATACATTTGTCTTCTGTTTTGAAGATTTGGTGGAAATCTGAACTCTTAGAATATGGATCTGGAGCTTTAGGAGAGTGGAAGCTGGGAATCTATCACTTTTTAATCAATGTTTATCTACTTGCATATGCTTTCAAAAAAAATCAAAATTCCAAGTTAATCAGAAATTTATTTTTGAGGTTTTGATCTAATTCTGAATAAAAATTATAAAAGTTCTTTTTTTAAAAACTTAAATTCCACTTTCCCCTCACACTGCAGTAAAGGGTCTCAGCTATGATAAAATTCCTGTTTTTTGAATATGTTCTTTCTGTAGCATTGCAGAAAAGGTAACATTTTTGGTGGTTACAAGTGGCTTTGGAGACTAAAACAAGATATGAATCAGAGCTGAGTGGTCAGGGAGCATTTGAGAGCAGACAGGTGAGACTGCAGACTTGGTCTGCTGACTTCAATCAGGCTGCAGAGTCCAGCTATTTCCTCAGTCTAAGCAGAAGATCTAGTTTGAAGGAAAGACAGATGGTTGGGGAATGGTGAGGAGCTGGATTAAATTATTTGCTTTTATAATTTGTTGCCAAAGATTCCACAGCATCTGATAGGTTTATCCCTTAGCTTCGTGCAAATCACAATGAAGGAAGGAAGACCCTCAGTTTGGTATGGTAACAACTTTTGGTTTCTGCTGAAGTCTTCACAGATTCTGCATAAGAAGCACTGTGCACTATGGGCAGTCCCTTGTGCCATCTATACATTCATGTCTATCACTTGAAAATAGATGCCATACTTGCTGTAATGCGTCCCTTGCAAGTATCCTTCTCCACACTAAAGTGTGTGAGAAAATGCAAATCATGCCATAAAACACTACAATTCCCCGTCCCACTGAAATCTATTTTTCATTTATTATTTTCCAGGTGACATCAAGGAACCATAATTAGATGTGAAGATGTATCTACCAGGGACCCAAAGAAATAGCTTACCTTTTTGACCTCGTATTTAATAGCAAGTTTAATCCTGCTCAGACTTGGCCGGTGGTGCTCAGGGCACAGATGTATGTTCACATCTCCGTTGAGAATCGCCTCTACTTCTTCGGTGTCTCTGCACAGGTCCAGCACCCCCACAACAAAGTCCTTGCATTGCATAGATAGCTTCCTATAGTCGTTCTAAGGGAAAACAGAGAAACCTGCGTTACTTAACTGTGCACTTGAAAGCATACCTCAGACAAACAAACAAAAAAAGCAAAAGCGCGCAATTGTGAGCAAGGTTACTTCTGCAAAAGGTGAGGCTGGAGTAGTAAGGAAGCACTTGATTTCACCCAGGACATAGCTAGCTTTTCACAAATACACAATAACTACTCCAGAATTAATTAGCACTGTTTAATCAGCAACATAGTTTACATTACAATAGAACGTGCTTTAGAGAATAACACATAAATAATTTACAGGGAAATTCTGATTTTAAGCAATCGCCTCACCTTGTCTCTCTGTGTGGCGTATCTTCTAGGAATGTGAAAAGGTGGCCAAACGAAGGTCCTGCTAACCAGTTAGAATTTACAGCAAATTTTACAATTGAGATTCTTCACTAGTAATTCTTTCTTTAGTAACTATCAAGGAGTTTCAGTCTGGTATGACAAGCTGTAGCATCATACACAGATGTGTTCAAATGAATTGTATAGTTGTAATACCAATTTCAGTTTCAAATTTATTACCTAACAATTTGGTTAAACAGTCCCAAAAGAGCATCCAGAGGATAATTTTTGTCATAACACTTCTCCAGGAAACAGAACTTCAGAAACTCAACGTGATTTCCTGTGAAATAATTTCACCTTGCAAACCCAAATTACACTTATTGGAAAAGAGATAGTATGCAGCTGACTTGATAGAGGGCTAGAAGAGCAATTTCACTGCTTTAAATTAAATTGTGATTGATTTTCACATGCTGACACTTAAAAAATGAGGAAAATGCCACCATCTGAGTAAATGTAGTAAATTAGAACACAATTAAGGCTACCATTAATATCCTAACAAAATGGTGATATTAAAGACTCGATGCAACAAATAGAAATGATAAGCATAAGACAAGCTCTTACTGACTTGAGAGATCTTTTCAAATTAGGTTTGATGAGTTAATTAAATTCAGCAGCTTATCTAATTAAGCAAGCAACCAAAAAAAGAAATAGTTAAACCTGGCTTTGATGAAACGATAAGAGTAACCTGGCTTTGTACTCCTATATTTTCTAAATTATTAATTGTAACATTTACACATAGCAAGATATTAGTCTTCCTTATTAGGCAAAGATCTCAAAGCACTGTGCAAACATTCATTAATTAGGTAGAATGGCACTGTCTAAAATATGGTGTTATTAGAGGTGGCTAAATTTCTTTGGACAGTTCTTCCCCTTCAGAACGGAGATGCTCTTGATAATGAATATTTTTTAAATAAGTGGGTTTAAGGACTTTGTCATAGGTTTGAGGTTGCTTCTAATGCATGTGTGTGTGTGTCCCAACTTTGCTTACCATGCTGTCCTGTATGCTGAGGGCTACGAAGAGTTGTTTCACTCAGCACAGAAATATTCAACCGTCGCAGGGAACCAGAAAGCCCTTCAGGGCTGGGATTAGAGCCTTCTCGCAGAAACGGGGAGATGCCATGTCTGATAGGTGAAGGCCCCCTCTCCCTGTTTAGGAGAAGGGCTGAGGAGGAGAGCTGGGGAACAGCCTGTATTTTAGTGTGTGAGACCTTCTGCAAGGTGGAACTTGTATGTTTACATCCTCTTAGCTATCAAAAAGGCTGAAATCTGGGTTTCCCTTTTCGTCCTTGAGTGCTGTAATCAGACCGCATGTTCTAATCGGGGTGTTCATAAATGGAGATCAGCAAGAACTTCAAATTGTCATTAGAAGGAGACATAATATAACAACAAGCAGGTGTTTATCTCTGGTAGAGCAGGTGCATGCCCCATTGCAGAAACTGGGGCACCGAGACATCTATAAACATGCCAATTCAGTGCACTAAGATTTAAGATGTCCTCAAGGTTCAGGCAGAACATGATTGTACATTTGCATCTAAATCTAGTACCTAAGTATTTTGTGGAGATAGGGTTTGTAGAGTGAATGTTATCAACTATGGGGTGAAGTAAGGTCTGAAATGTAAATGAAAGACAGATTGTACTTTATGGATTCAAAGCGCTCCTCTCTAATCAATTCCCTGCTTTAATCTTCACCATACCAAGATGAATTTCAATAAATAGAAAGCTTGTCTGTTCACTGAGAGAATAGATGCCCAAACAAAAATATCAGCCTGGAAATAACTGCAGGAATTGTGAAGGACAGCAAATATAGATAGATCTGAAAATAGATGTAAGCTGGGAATGAAATGCCTAGCTGCCACAGGTAATGGAGACACATAATTAGCCCAGCAGGTTTAAAAAAAACAAGGGTGAGAACTCTGCTAAGGTTTAATACCATTCTGTATGTACTGTTTGCAAAGTTCACAAGCTTATCTCTTAGCCAGCACATTTTAGGTAATTCTCATCACCATTTCCACATCAACTGAACAACTAGTATGTACTTGAACAGATTATTTTTCCTCTTCTGCTTTCTTCAAGGAAAGCAGTTTAGTTAGCAACTAGGAAAGTGCTTCTAAAGCAACTGTAAATGGCAGGCTCCCAGCTGGCAAACTCCATCAAGACCCAACTTTATTCACATCTCCAAGCCTAATTTTTTCACTGGTTCTCTACATTTGCAGAGACAATGAACGATTTTTCTGTTCAAAATTATTTACTCCAATTTTTAAGTAGACACAAGCAGCAACACAATCTACCCAGGATACAGGCTATATAAAGAATAGAATAAAATAAAATAGAGTAAAATAAAATAAAATAAAATAAAATAAAATAAAATAAAATAAAATAAAATAAAATAAAATAAAATGAAGTGTCTTCCAGCCAATCTGCAGCCAGGCAGGAGAGCAGCTCACTGCTCTCAGGAGATACTGCTCGTGTTAAGACAAGCCTCAATGATGACTGAACCTGCTGTGTCTTCTGATGATCCCTTTTACAAAAGCATTTGTCATCTTTGGTCTGGCTTCCTTAATGCTCACAGTCAGCATAGAAAATCCTGTTCAATCTGACGGTGAGAACACAGCCACTCAGTGACTCTCCTAATGTCAGTGTCTTTCTCTTTGCAAGCACAGGCTGTTGAAGGTATCTTTACTAAAAACTGAGATTAGCAGGAGACTGACAGCCACGCTTCTCCTGACCCTGGCTTGCATAGTGTAGCTTTGATGACACATGCAGAAATGACTTACCTGCATATAAAATACGGAATTGTAAGTCATGACGCACGGTAAAAAACTCAAGGAAGCCAAAAAGATTTACAGGCGGCATGCAAGCTATGTATGGTGTATGTGCCAGTGCTGTATAAACTGCCTGCTTTACACATTTGGAAGCATCTGAGATCCTGCATACCCTGCACAAAGGAGTGCTGGTGGGGCTCGCTTTTGCGTAGGACAGAAGGCTGCAGCCCCAGGGCAAGGGTTAGCGAGAGCTGGAAGGGTCAGGAGGAAGAGGTGAAGGAGATCCAGAACGCGTTTCCAGTTACTTTTTGTTACACCAACGTTTTTGAAGATGAGAGCCCTGAGGACTCCTGGTGACTCCACCAGGAGGGGCAGATGGCCACTGTGTCTTGGGGTGCAAAGGGCCGGTCCCCACTTCACCACTGCCTCTGCCAGCCGGGTTCGACCCCCTAACCAGGCACTTCATGGCCCTCCCAGTCTAAATACGTTTCTGGGGGGAACCATCCTGGTTGCAAACCTGGCCAGGGGGTGCAAGTGGGGGTCCTCCCTCCCTCCACAACAAGAAACTCATGGCTGGAGACACAAAATCCAGCTCAGTCCTCTCTCAGCGTTGCAAAACCAGACACAGTCAATGACAATAACCCAAACCTTTTTGAGTACTCCAATTAGCTACCACGTCATAGAAGTCTGAGGAGTATGAGTTTCATAAAACCGATGGGTCTTTACAGTAATGAAAACCACAAATCACATCTGAGGGATGCTGGGGCCTCATCCTGACAAGCTGAGCGCTCTCAAGCCTCAGGGAGGAAGATGAAGGATACAACTAACTACACAAGAAAGCCACTCTGCTTCAAATAACACATGGAACAGTATTTTATTTCCTATAGAGACAGTGAGCAGAGAAGGATCAGGATAATGCTTAAGAATGTTACAGTATCATTTTTTAAAAGCTAGAACATAATAAAAGGATTCCAAATTGGTCATTTCCTGCTTCTTCTAACCCTGTTGTGCATGTGGAGTTAAAAATGTCTAATTTTGCTGTTTTGAAAAGGCTGATGGTACTTGTCATTCACTGCAATTTCTGTGATTACCCTATTATTATCTGTTGATTATGTTCTAAATGAATTCTGTCATGTCTCCACATCTGTTCAAAACCACCCAGATTTCTTCAGAAAAGAGCTGTTTCAGGTCAGAGGGATACAGCCTGAGTAAAAAGTTAAATAAAAAGAGAAAAAGTAAGACCAGCAACCTATCTTGGCTAGTTAATGAAAAAAATAACTGTTTCAAAAGCAATCACAGACAGGGGTTGAAAAGGATCTTCTTCATCTATGGGAGCCTACCTCTGAGATGCCAGCATTGCAGGTGCATTTCGGATGGCACAGGGAGAAGTCTGGCCTCAGTGCTGCAACAGACAGCGAGCAGGTCTGAGATTTGCTGAACCCCTCAGTGCAGAGGAGCTTTCAGCAGAAACTGAAGGGGAGCCAATGGTTCAGAAACTAAGAGGATCAAACCGCTTTATATGCAATTACAAACATCCTCCAGCTCCCTCAAAATTGCTTCTGAGCCTTCTGCCTTCTCAGTCCCAGATTCAGGAACACACTTGGGTTTATGTTTAAATCCCACTGATAAAATACTTGCAAGCATGTGTTTCTGTGCACTGAAGCAATATTTCAGCTTCAGGAATTTCGAAGTGGGATGAGTTTGTCAGTTGGCTTGCAGTTTTTTTGGTTGTAGTCGTTGTAGGTTATTCACTGCACAGTTGTTACTGGAAATGGGGCCACAGACCCACAGGATGGTGCATGACACCCAAATACAGAACAACCTGTACAAGTGCACTATTCATGAAAATTACTCCCTATGTCACCATTTAGGATATTTAATTAAGTTCACTTGAATAATTGCTTCTAAATAACATCCGTAAAGAGCAGGATGGGAACCACAACCCATCAATAGATATTCTAAGCAGAGATAATTCCAAGTTTCACAGTTTTTACTGCTATCCTGTACACAATTAATTGTTCTGTTAGCCGATACTAAAGCTTCTCAGAGTCAGTCTTCTGATCAGAAAAGCTAGTATGACAGATAATTTTCCCTTTGCATATATAACCACATATCTGGCTCAGAATGATTTAATCTACAGACCTTTTCTAAAAAAAAAAAGCAATCTAATGTTGCTTATCAATGCACTTTTTTTTTTTTTTTTGGCCAAATAAAAGGAGGAAAAGGGGAGCAGACACAGGTTGATGGCTATATATTAAAGCCACCATTTCTCAAGGGCTCTGTCCATGGTATATTGTCTGTCTTATAAATCTGCTCCACTGGAATTTGAGGGTTTCCACACAAATCCAAGACTTCTGGAACTAATGAACATGAACGCCCAGCATCTGTGACTGGGGCTATCACAGCACCAGAAAGCCTCTGAGTATTCTCAGTGCATTAACAGATATTATGCATGGCACAGGTCTGCTGAATCCAACCTCCTGTCGGAGCAATGCAGGAGCTGTGTATTTGGCAGTAAATCTGGCATTTCTGGGCAGCATGAAATTTGCTGCACAAATGAAAGCTGTAGGCATGCTGCACAGAGCCTCTTTTTATGTTCCTTGAAGCTCTTGGCTCTTTATATTTAATCTACATCACACATACACATATATCATGGAGAGAAATACTGCATTGCTTAGATTATCATTTTGAGGAGAAGCAGCAGAAAATAAATAAAATGGAGAAGTCATTCTGTAAAAATGAACAGAAAACTACCCCAAATAAAAATGCTTGTAGGAAAAAAACAACGGTGAGAGAAAGGAGGGGGGCAGAAATATTACATGTTAGATTTGAAACGAAATTTTTAAATAAACCATCATATCAAATATTCAAGGTGCTTATAAATATTTACCAATTAGGTTTCACATGAAATATGCACACGCCAGTTTAGAAGCTGTTGGACAGATTTCATTCTAAGTATTTACACTGTCTGTGACTGGCCATATATTTAGGAATGAAAAAAAGCACAAGACCTGTGGGAGGGAAGGCGATGAGAAGAGACACTAAGAAAGGGCCCTGCACTGCTCCTACTCATGTAACCACGTTATCATCTGAAGTGCACTGAACACCCCTTCCAAAGAGCTCTGTCGACTGTGCACATAACTGCTGACACATGTGAATACAGCTGAGCGCATTTCTATTGTTTCCAGACTAAATGCCTACATGCACAGACTATGCCAAGGCTGTACAGTTAATTTTCCAGAAAGCACAACATCAAGTTGGTTTATGTCCTCTTGCTTCTTAAGTGACAGCACATCAGTGATTTTTTGGAGCCTTGGGTGTACTGTGTCATATTCAGTGGGCACGTCTCTGAAAATAAAGCCAAGTGCTCATTTAAAACATTTCACTACTCAGGTTCATGTTGCTAAGTATGTCTGGAGGTAGCAACAGATGCCGCTGGTTCATTTTTGAAATGATCCAGACCTTGACTTCTTCACCTCCAGTGAGCATAATATAATAAGCAATCTGTTGAAATACAAGAGTTTGACATTTCAAAAGTGTGTCTCTGTTGCTTTCCAAGCAATTTGGACCTTTCTAAACGGAGCCAAGACAGACATGGCAACTGTTTGCTCTCTGAAGAGTGCCAGGCTGCAGCACGGTGGAGCAGAGGGGCAGTGCCTCCAGGCAAAGGGTGATTTTCAATCCTGTGAGCGAGTGTCAGGAGACACCAAGAGATGTGTCCAATGAAAGAGCCCAAGGACAAAGCAGACAGTGCTGTTTGTGTTGACATTATTTTTGGCCAAAGACGACCAGAAAACAACAGTATGCTTTGACTGAGGACCAAAAATTGTGTGGCTTCCAATGAGCGATGAAAATAACATCCCTTGCATCATTACAAGGATTTCAATGGCAGTTGCATTGACTGATTTACCATAAGAAATTTTTTTTGCTGCCTCTTTTTTCTCCTCAATAGGTTAAGCTTTCTAGCTGCAATTCATCTCTTCATGTGCACTGCAGGAGCTGATTTCTGAGACAGTGTATCCCTTCAACAAGGGGATAGAGCAGTAAGAAATCAATCAAACCACTGACTTGGGATTTCACCTTATACCTGTTGACTGGTAGATATATCAAATCCTTAAAGAAGCTAACCAAGACGATATTAATGATTTCTGTGGTGGAGTTAGAAAATCCCTTAAAATCGGTTACTGTGCTTTCAGACAGGTCCAGGTGTATGTGTAACCTTCAACAATAACGTTCCAAGAGCTTTATAGTAGGAACTGTCAAAAGCAGCAGAAAGGATATGTTTGCACCTCCCTGTTTTGTTTCTACTCTTTTGTGCTCTAGCTGTTACATATCTATCAACTCTACCGATAATTGCTTATGGGAAATTGTTCATTTTTGTGATAAACACAGCTTCTGTGGGATCAAAACCAAGGAATAAATTTTGCAAGCTCTTTCCATCAATAAAAACATTGGAAAATGCAAAATATTTCACTTTGATATCCCCTTGAAACATTTTTTTAAAAAAACAAAATTCTTTAAAATTTTTTTTTTCTTTTTTAATCTAAAATTAATGGATGGATTATTTGGGGAAATAAAGCCAGGAATCCATTCACATAATCTTAGGAGAAAGCTAAGGACTGAGATTGAACATATTTCCTGACACTTTAACCAAAGTTTTAGATTCTCTAGCATAAGAAATTTCAGAATCAGTCCACTCTCAACTTTTTTTATTACTTATATTGATTTTTTTTCTATTTGAAATTTAAAATAAGTTTCCTGTACATGTGAACTCTCTCTACACTGAAATTAGTGCATTACTTCACTTGTTTAAAGTTCTCACCCTGAAGAGAGTACAATCTTCTTTTTTAATATGCATCTAAGAAGTTGCCATAAGAACACTCCATCTCCCCCATTCCTTTCCCACAGTCACCTTCTTCCTGACAAGTACCATTACTGAGCATCTCTGTAGCATGCATGTGTGCAGAAACATGAGTGCTATTCAGCGTAGAACTAACACCCTATTCCAAGTCTCTGAAGATATTTAAATACACTTAGAACAGAAATTATGTTGGTTGACAAATTTTTGAAATTGGAGTATTTAATATCTCAAGGGTGGCACAGCAGCTTTTCAGCATAAGATGGCATTTGATGTTTGATGTACTTCTCTTTCATATCATCTCAGCTGGTTTTCAAACGCACGTCACAAGTAAGCCACATGCTTTTGATTCCTCAACTAATTAAAAGGTGGGTTTTTACCTTCTTGCAGATTTTCCCAAGCCCATTTGAATGTTTATGCTGAAACACCTGTTTTCAGAAGATAAATTGTCAAGTCCCTGGAGTCACATGAACAGGACAGGCAATACAGAGGTATTAACTAAATGCTTTGGCATGCAAAATGCAGGGAATACACGCATTCCGTGAAGGAGAGGGTCTGTCTCCCTGTCTTGTCAACAGCTTCTCTTTATTAAATACAAACTACACATTTCAAAATAATACTTTGCTAATTCTCCTGGTGAAGAAGGGTTTAGGATCTATTAATGTCAGCAGCAAAAATCAAGCTCATGCTGATGCAGTGCAAAACTCCCGATCCCTCTCCATTATTTTCAAATATCTGTTTGCTCCTTCTGTGGGAACATGACACTCAGAAATGGCTTTTCATATTTTGAAAAACACAAATGCCCCTTGCATTAGAGGAACCTTTATCTCAGCCTTACTGCTATCGTCATGCAGGAAGAATTCCTCTTTTACCCCCAGATGCATTTCACAAGGGCAGGAGTCCAATGCACTGTTGGGGTTAACTGCTTTTGTTTGTCACCTTTTCTGCTTTCAGCAGAGCACTTACACACAGATGATGGACAGCAAATCTGCAGCTCGGATGTGATAGATGTATCAAGGCACAAAAGCTGCCTCTGGGCCAAGCTCCTCATTTCACGTGCCATCCATACTTTTTCTCTCTGGCATTTTCCCATGTTTATTACATCCCTGATCTGTCTGTTACAAGTTCCACTGGGGAAGATCCACATTTCCTATACAATTTGAGACTGAGTAGGTAGTTTCCTTGAGCTAAATGCATTAGCTGCTCTCCTTCAACTGTGTGGCTCTTTTCAGCTCAGCTGCTTGAAACCCCTACATTTCCTGAAAACCAGATGGGAAAAACCGGGAGAAAATAATGGATTTAAATTTAAAGCAATTATTTGCTTAACACAGCTATGTTTATCCCCTAAGCTGAGCTAAATTTTCAGGCACTTTCAGCTTGCTTAAGGAACACATCTATATGTTCAAAGGCGCTATGAGTCCCATCTCTCATAGGAATTTTGGCTAAAACCTGCACTTGCATATCAGAAGAAAGACGACTCCTAAATCCATCCTGCAAGTGAATGCTGGCTTAACTGAGAGCCATGATGCAACTTACTTACATCGATAACTAAAATAACCATATGTCTTCCAGATCTCAAACAGCCAACTACCACAGTTCCCAATGTCCAGCAACAACAGCTCCTTGGAAAACTAGCCACATGCATCAGAGTGGATTAAATTCTGGTCCCCACAGCACCTAAGCAGCAACTGAGCACTTCCGAAAAATGTGATCCCAGCTGCAGAGTCCTGGCACAGAGCACTCTTGACCATATGGACATCATCCTCTCTCTAAGAAGAGCAGACTTAGAAGTGAGGCTGCAGCATTTTTTAAAGCAGAAATATGAATATAAAAAGGTATAATTACATTTCTCTGTCTGAAATGAGTCCAAATCCTGGGGCTTGTGTAGTGACAATGAAATGACACACTTGGTAATGAGCAATTTCCATGCTGCACTGGTGTAAAGTTCCCTGCAACAAATTACATGCCAGGAAATTGCCATTTTTGATCATGTAAATGCCAAAAAACCATAGACACTGAAGTACCTAGCACCATTTTGTGGCGATGTAAAATTGTTTGTATACCATTCCTGTTTATCCACAATCCAGTGGGTAGTCTGCCTAGACACAGTGAGGATGAGTTCATTATAATTATCTACAATAACAACAATTAACAACACAATGAGGGATAAACTAAATCACTTCCCATCTGCATCCTCTTTAATGTTGGACTTGAGATCCTCAGAATGTGTTACTTCGTTTACATTCATTAATAGGATATTAATTCCCTACAGTGCCTTGGATAGACGTACCTGACTCCCTTCTCCCATCTGCTGATCTAGTATTATTATTCTATTCAGAGCAATAGTCCTAATTATGCTCATTTGTTGTTCCAGTAGATATCCTTGCCCAACGTGAATAATAAGCAGCAGCCTTTGGAAACCAGTCATCTCGCTCATAATAAACCACCCGGTTCCTAAGTATTCCCTAAAAACCAATGCTGGTATGTTTGGGCATTTGGTGTTACTAGTCAAACACACAGCGTACCAATATTGTACTGGATTTACATTGCAATAGTGATAGCATCATTTTCCCTCTGTTTTCCTCACCAATAATTTGATTTCATCTTTCTGAAAAATGTCTTTGTCTTTGGCTCTCTAGAGTATACCCGCTCTTGGTGCCATTTATTGGTGAAGGGAGGAGGCAGGGTAATTGTATTACCCTGTAATTTTATATCGGTAAGCGCTCTGAGAAAACTCTCCAAGATGAATGGTGAGTGTGCTGGTAAGGGCAAGCTCAAAGTCATACCAGCTCTGTACTCACTGCAGAGGATCCAGTGACGAGGATGGAAAGGGCCAACATGTCTTTCCTTTCAAAACAGCCAGCTGCAGGTGGCAGGAGCCCTCTCTGCATTGCCATCGAGTAGGTACTCCGGTTTGAATACCAGGACGCATTTTGTCTTGCACGCTCAGTGGGTAAGAAAGGAAAACACGCTGCCACTGTTAACTAAACACAGGCAACTGGCCAATTCATTCCCCCTATTTATCACAGTGCTGCGAGCAGCTGGCAGCAAACCTGGCAGAGAAACGCGAGCTGCTCCTCTCCAGAGCGGCAGCGAGGGCCACGGCTGAGCGCGGTCCCGGGCGGTTCGGCTCTGCCGCAGCAGCCTCCATCTGCCTGCACAAGCAGAAAGTCCCCTGGCACCTGGGCTGGGACACCGACAGAACAGTGAGAGGCAGCACGGAGGAGTTTGTCTCCCCTTAATAGCTTAGAGGCTGGAGAGACAAAAGGGATAGCCCAGAGCATTGGGAAAGGTTGTGGTAGAGCGTAAATCCTACCTATGGATACAACTGCTGTGCATGGATCTCTTAAACCAAGATGCCATCCGTTCTTTCTCACTTGTACAAAGAGAGGAACCCATGAGCAGTGGTCAGCCTCGGGTCAGACCCACCAATTAGTCCGCCAGCTTCACTTTCCAAATTCCTTTCAAAGGGCGAGGATGAAATCATGGTTTCAACAAATCCAAAGAGGATATGATGGTCCACTGAGCCATGATTTTGCCAACTACTGGGACTTTTCTCGCATGTTAAAGCTGTTATAAAATACAAAATGTGAAAGTAATAACATTGTGGTAAGCTGAAGTTTTTATGCTTAAATAAATTTTGAAAGTATTTCTAAACTATTTGTTGCCTGTCTACTGGGTTTGTGACAGTCATTATAACTGTTAGATCCATCCTTCTAAACATCTGTACTCAAAAAGCTGTGGTAGAGGAGTAGTGTTTGCACACAAAAGACTAACACAATGCGGGCAAATCATCTTCATTCCTAAAATCAGTCACCTCCAAAACCAAACAATTTTCTTAACTCCTTGCCTCTGAGAAGCAGAACCAGAGTGAGGAACAGGTATCACGGCATCACTTTCGCTAGAAGAGCTCCCAAAAGCCAGCTAAATGCTACTTAAATCTTCACACCAGCTGACTACTGACCTTTATGCAGCTGTATGTGGTGTATATGACTCCACAACACACATGGGCACTATATTAATTTAATTTAACCTTATTTCACTTCATTTTATATCACAGCAACTTTAACTTAATATAACCCTGTATTTAACCTTGCCTTCACACAAATCCCTTCCACACACAACAAATTATCTCAAAATGTCAGCTGGTTTTTTCCTTCTACTTAGTCAAAACTCTTTACATTCCTGATTAACATGTTACAAGCTTTATTATGCTTCACCCTGACTACAAAATATTCAGAGCTTGTCCGTATCAAAGGTGAATGATGCTCCCTTTTTCTTCACTATCAAAAGTTCAGCTTCAAGAAGGATGAAAAGGAAATGTCTCAACTCTGAAACCCTTTCTTCTAAATATATTCAATGTGCTCCAAGTTATTCTATGTAAGATGTTACACACACAAAAATACCTCCTGAAAATCATGGCTCAGTAAATTTAGTTGCCACTAGGCCTTGGCAGTTCAGAATGATTTATAAAAGTCACCTTACATAACAAAAATTAATTTCTAAATTCCTCATTATATCCAGGGTTTAAGAACTGTTTGGAAAATCTGGACTTAATATAATCACTACAGCAGGCCACAAGAGGAAGAAAAATAAAAGTCACCAGCCATTTATGCAGAGAGAAGACACACAGACGGCCCCGGGGCGACCCATTTACTGGAGTGTTGAAGCTTCAGATTCAGAAATTTAATATCAGATGTTTCTGGCAGGGGAGGAACAAACACACTGATGTTGCTGGGTTTTCCCCTCTTTTGCTACAGATTCCTTCCAGAATTATTTCTGTGTAAGGGAGTTCACTCCGCTCACCACCCTTACCAACTCCTGCCCTTCAGGTTCCTTAAAACCGTGTCCCTTAATAGGGATTTTGCAACTTGACAGAAGTGCACTCTTGATGGAGGGTGGGCTGCTTATTTGTAAGGAAACATTGAAATCCCAGGAGCAAAATGACTTTAAAGCAACTGAAATATGCTCAATGCCCACTGGTTCCAGATTTTGCACTTATCTCTCTACCTGGCTAAAATGTCGCATTGTTTGACTTAAAACTTATCTACACGAAAATGCTTCTGAAATGCTTGACAGTGGCGAGGCAGCTGCTGTGCTCCTTCGTTATGTGAACCATTTCCATTGTCTCCTCTTCCGACCCAGTTCATGAATCCACCTGTTGTCTCCCATTAATGATTATAAGGGGTTTCCATGTTATTTTATATTTTTATGATCATGGCTGTTGCTCACCAAAACTGGAATCCTGCTCTAGTATTAGGGCTGTTATGTGAAATCAAACTGGAAACAGTAAGCTGTAAGTGCCACAGTTGCAATGCTGTTCATCCTTAATTGAGTAGGACTAGAAATTACTTCCCAAGGAGCTGTAAAGGGTAATAAACATTGCACTGATGGTGTGCAAACTGGCATTGCCACGAGTCTCACTTGCAGTAGCATCACAGGAAACAAAAGTATCCCAGCTGTACTCTCTGGGAGATTCAAATATTTCCAGGGTTACTTCTGTCTTGCCATCTCCAAATGCCAAAAGTTTCCTCCAAACAATTTTTTGAGGGGAGCGAAACCCTTAAGGCATTAATTAAAATATTAAATTTTCTTACACTGAGGCATTGTCTCTGATTTGATGTGTTGAAAGAATCTTTTTTCCCCTCCACTCTTTCAAAAGAGAGACATGGGCTTGTTCCTCTGGGAAAGTGAAGGAAACATTTTCTTGCAGAAAGTATTTTGTCAACTTTTGGAGAGGTTTGCTTTTTCTTTTTTGACCAAAGTTAGCTGGGAGATTTCAACAACAATGTCACTCAATCATCCATAAAGTAGGTTAAATGACCTTGTAGCAGTGGCCAGGATCCAATTTTATGTGACTGCTCAGTGGCTAGTGCTGTCGCTAGAGTTACAACTTTCATGAATAATGGTCTTATTTTTTCCAAGTGCAGATGTGGGTTGTAGATGGCTGAGTTATACCTTTCACTGTGAATCACAGCATCTACTACTCTGCTTTACTGTGAATAGACATAGACAGATGTTAACATACCTTCACATTCGCAGATACAAATACATTTTTTTCAAGACAGCTCCAGGCATCACAGCTTTGGCATCAGTTCTAAACCACTGTGAAAAGCTTTGGAGATTTTCTTCTCATGCAACATTTTAAAACAATTTTGCTTGGGCAATGTGCCAGGCAGAAAATGATTTCATCACAGAACAGACATAGAAATAGCACTTGCAATAACAGCTCTCAAAATATGGAGGAAATTTCTTAATTTATAAATATTTAAAGAGAACAATACAAGAGTCACAAATTTGGTGCGTTTTTTTAAGGTCAGAAGGGTTCTCTACATCCATTTTCCACAATCTCTGCTACACATCCATGCAAAACATAGCTGCAATTAATTAATTTATCTCTCAAGACAAATCCAATGTATCATCTATTATTAGTGGATTTGTCTCTGAAAAAGAACAGCATGGAGAATGAGTTCCTCATGTGCAGAGTGAGACCAACTCAGTGAGCCAAACCAAATTTTGCTACAAGGCTTAAATATATTCTTCTTCTCTCAAGCTATTTCCACAATAATTTTTTATTTCCTCTCTTATTGTAATACCTAACTTGTTTCAACAGTAAGTTAAAACTTTAATAATAGGAAATTTGTTTTCCTGCTTTACTGGGACTTGATTCTTTCCTGTATTATGAGTTGGGTAATTGGTTGTACCTGCTTATGTGTTTGCTTTGCACAAGTGAAAATTGAAAAAAAGAATCGTAGCTTCTAAACACACATATTTTCAAGGCAGTAGAGAAAATTGTCTTTTAGGCAAGAAGGAAAAAAAAAAAAAGAATAAATAGTTCTTTTTTAAGGCTAAAAAAACCACCAAACCACATCCCTGACCCTGTCTCTAAGAAAAAATAACGTTATCATTAAAGACTGACCTGGAAAAGTTCGTATAATCTTTAAAAAAAGATTATAGATTACTGGCCTATCTTTAGAGACAGCAGTTTTCATCATTTCTGCAAAGTGTAACTCTCTTGACTTCTCACTAGCAGTGTAAATGCATTTAACAATGTATACATTTTTGTCCTTTCTCAGGGATCATGCACATTTAGATAAAAAAATCAAAAAGTGAGTCATCCTTTTGACTTTGAGTACCAAAGGCTTCAAAGGCAGCAGGGATGTCCCCTAGAGCAGCCAAAGGTAGTGAAGTAGCACAGAGCCAACAGGAGAAGCAGAGAAGCTAATTAGAACATAAATTGCAACACAAAAAAGGTCTGATAGGAATGTTCTGGCCCAGCCCTATCAAAGCCCAGTATCATTAGGCATTAATTTGGGATAAAGCTGAATAACCCAGTGGCCTGCTCTCTGCGTTAGAATTTTAGCAAGGAGAGTCACAAGAGGTAGCAGAGGAAAGGGATGCAATGGGGAGAGCTGGTTTTCACTCCCAAGCAGCTGCTTTTTTGGTTGTCAGAGAACCCACAGGAGCAGAAACAGCGGTGGCTTCACAGCTGTGTACAGGACCTGTGTGAGACAATCACTTGAGAACAGCGACCATGCATATACTCAAAAGTATTTATAATGGTGATGCTTCATTTTGAAAACAGGAACTAGGTAAGATTGATGCTACTTGTGCAGGAGAAAATAAAAACAGTAGTAAAAGGGATTGAATATATTCTGCCTACCAGGTCAGATTTCTGAAATTCCCTTCTGTCTTCTCTTCCTAAAATCCAGCAAAGTGAAACAGCAGGAAAAAAGGAAGTTGCACAAGTAAAAAGACAGCTTTTTAAAATGTACAAGTCCTATCTGGAAGAAAAAAATAGAAAAGAACAGAAATTCTGGAAAATTAAATTAAAACCTGAAGTAAGGCCAGGTAAAAACACTAAAGCCTCAAAGAGCATCTTGCTGAAATAATAAATATGACTCATAAAAGGTGTTCCCAAACATAGCCGAAGCAAGATATCTGCCAGAGAGTATGTTGAGGCGAGAGATTATGAAGGGATAAAACGATCACTCAAGGAAGAATGGGTCAGAGAGGAAAAATTAAGTGATTGATTTACAAGAGTGTTCATGAGGTTAATTAGGGAGGTTCCCACGGCAATCTCTTTTTTTTTTAATGGGAGATGAGTTTCAGAGGCTATCTCCAATCAGTCAGTCCTGAGAGCAAACAAGTCTAAGAGTTTGTTCAGTTTGGGTAGGAAGCAGCTTCTAAGTGCAGTCTTACTGGTTTACAGCCTGATGGTTTTCAAGAATTTTTCTCTTTCCAGGTTCACTGCTATCCTCCATTCTCACAAAATATTCCCCCTTCCTACTGTTTTGCTTCCCAATGTTTTCTGCCCTTTCCTATTTTCTTTATCACTCATTTCAAAAAGCAAGAGTCTAATAATTATTTTTTTAACTCCATGCAGCTTGTATTTTTCATGCTAAAATGTTTCCCAGTTGGGACCACAGAGTTCAACTTTTGCAGTCAGCTCTTCTTTCCAAGTTTTCTTAGGCCTTCACATAATTTTTATATCTTATTTTCTCTGTATATATTATCATCCCCTCTTATTTTCTTATAAATTTTAAAACAAACCCTCCTATTTATTTTTTATTTAAAGAGTTAGACTTCTTTCATTAAATCAAATTTCACCAAGTTTAGCAATAAATATGGGGAAAGGAAGCAGTTTACAATCCCTGATGTATTTATCCTCAGCAATGCCTGGGATTTGCAGATGGCCTGAGAAATGAAGAGGTTGGAAGGTGTCCTTCAATGCTGCAGAGCCACAAACCCTAAAAAGCTGCAGCTTCTCATCAAGATATAACCAGATATGCCAGTGCTTATTACTTTGCAACAGCAGTACAGTGTCATCCTCAAACTGCAGGATCTGGTCCCAATTCCTCATTTGTAGAGATAAAGCCAGAAATACTGAGAAAATTTACAAGGTCATTTCTCTTACAAAGTTTAGGCCAAGCACATCCTGTGAAGTTAACAATTTATATTTAGGTAGAAAAAAGGTGGGGCTGACTTACTGGAGCAAGAGCTGTGCTGCAGGAACGCCAAATCATCCCTAACAGATACAAGTCACTGAGTCTCCAGGGCTGTTCTGCCAGTCTTTCAGGATCACAAGAATTTAGGGATTTGAGCCTCAGCTGTTTTACATTTCTGCAGCCCCAACGAAACAAGAAGCAGTTCCTAGCAGGCATATCTCTGTAGGCATCTACACACCTGACTTGCTGCCACACAAGCCATCGCTCCCCACAAATAGCATAGCAGCCAGTTGCAGTCCATCAGCCAGCTGAGCCTGGACATGATGCTCGCCTGCACACACGAGCAGGCTCACAGCTGGGGTCTGCTTTTGGATCCCAATGTTTTTTTAGAGAAAGGACAACAGTTAAAAAAAAAGTGACAGCAAGAGGCATATAATTTAGAAACAAAACATGTTACGCTGTAGTAAATGAACTGACAATGTTGGTAGGATTGATAAACAAAGACCACGCACCATATGTCTTCCAGGTGGTGGTTTTGATCATGTCTTCAGTAACATTTTAATCAACAGGAGCTGAGATCTTATTTACCACTTATGGTTGGTGAGATCTTTTCATAGCTTCCTTTGCAATTCTACAATATATTTTGTCTCAATTGCTAAATGGAATGAATTGGCTGATTGTCTTCATCACAAGGGTGTTTCCTGACATACACAAGCATGTAGTCTAATTTGAGAGCGTGCAAGTCTGTAAAACAGACCTGGGTGCAGAGTGGGATCCCACCAGAAACAGGAATGCACAGTCACAGCTTTAAGAAAGAATAAACAAAGCTATTACTCTGCATTTTACTCATTGTTTCCAGGACGTGTATTGTAATATCAAGCCTAATGCTGCTGTTAAAGACAGTTGCAAGGGCATTTCCTGCAGACTGCTAGAAATGTTATCTCCTAAGGGGTTCAATGGATATATTAAAATGATTCTGTTGACTCTGCTTTTAATATTCCAGTCTGAGGACAGCGGGTAACTGTGAAGACATCTGCATACGGTTTCACGCCAAGGTGACATGAGGAAGATTGATTTCTCTGGACCAAAGTGGAGAGCAACACCCATCAGCCTGGCTCATGGGTGATGACTTGTTCATATGGACAAATCCTGGCTATGTTATTCACACTGGAAGTGACATCAAGCTTACTTGCATGAGCAAAACAAACAGAAGATACTGTAGATGAGAGAAGGATTATTTGCTTTATGACTCAGGCCCAGGGTCTGCCAACTTTGAAAGAAATGGGAGGATACACAGATTTTTTTCAATTTGAGTAAAAGCACAGCATGGTCCAGCAGCTTCAGATGCTTAACGTCTCCTTTTATAGTCAGCTGTGTTTAACACTCAGCTCTACTTCGAAGCTGTAAAATATCTTAACATAATATGATATGTACAAACTGATTGGGATGTATTAAGCTATAATTTGCCTAAATACCAAGATGGCATTTCATTAGTGACCATGCTTCTGCAGACTGTAGGCACAACTGGGTGGGAAACTGAGGCGTTTATTTCAATTAAAAATCAAAAGTAAAATTAAAACAGAAATGTAGGACAAAAGTAATGTGCTTTGTAGTTTTCCATGAAGGGTGGAAAACAGCCATTAGGCCAGTGATTACAATATGACGCTGTTTTGAGGGAGAAAACAAATAACTTTAGCCTAGCAGAGCTAGGATCCCTCTAGTCCGCAAAGGGAGGAAGGCTCCCTTCTCTTTCTCTCTCTTTCCAAGGGCAATACACACCAAGGGCCTAACCTAGTGGACTAAACCAGGCCCTTGATATGTATTGCCTTTGCTCCAGTGGATGAGGTTTTTTTTAAAAAAACACAAGATGAAAACTGGGAATAATGAGAAAGTAATGAACTGGTTCTTAATTTTGAGCTTTCAAATGGGATATACAAAAATGGCAAAGCACGGAGTTAAGGTTGTTTTTTCAACTTGGGCTTCCTCCACTATGGAAGGTTGTAATTGCACAAAGACCTGCAAACATGCACAGTGACTCTGACATGTACTTCTCTTCTGAAATTTCAAGAATACACCTCTGAGGGGTTTCCATATCTGGGCTAATTGCCAGGACATTTAATGCAATCACATTGCTAGTATTTTCAGTAGAAACAACCAGTTCAATATTTTTCATCTTATTTGGGGGAAGAGGGATTTTTTGGGTTGGATTATTTATTTTTAGACTCCTGGATGACATCTTTCAAAGCAATTTGTTTTCTCCTATTAATAAGAAATCTTTTTTGCAAGGCACAGACACTAGAGAATTTAAGGGGAAAATATGAAATTATTTCTATTTGAATGTAACATTATTCTACTTTTTTTTTTCCCTAATCAATAAGCACTGCAAAAGCTGGCATTTGCTTGAAATAATGGTACAGCAACATTGATCCAAACTATACATTTCTTCTAAATACTGGGACAGATCCTCATCTTCCATGGCCTCATCTAAGCTTCAGTGAAAAAGCACTGATTTACCCCAATAGAGTATCTGCTCCAGTAAAACCATCATCATTGCTCAGCTCTGAGAGCTTCCCTCTTTCTTCCAGCTCCAAGCCTCCACTCTTATTATTGTCTTCAGCAGCTGGGAAGCCACGTAGTAGCTGACTGTCTTGACCTTGCTTTTGAGCCAAAATCAACACATCAAGAACGGAGTTCAATAGGGCAGTATATCCACTCCAGACTGATAGCCAGAACATCTACTCTTGCTGTTAAAGACCTATCGATCAGTCAACAGAAAGGCTGCTAAAGTCCAGCAGTGTGATCTAACATATGTCCAGACTCCCATTTTCACCTTTATAACACTCCCATACTACTTTGTGATTGCGATGCTTATGCAAAGACATTTCATAAGAACTGCAGTGTATGACTGGATCTTAGCAATTTAGGATGAGAAAAATCTATTCAGCTTCTGTAGCTGTAAAAAAGAATGAATAAAATTATTTTCATCTGGTAGTCTTCATTGGAGTCTCTCTCAAACTGTGGCCAACCACAGCTAATGCAACTTCTCTCCTTTAAAGTGGTTCACATTGCTGGTTTTTTTCACCTTTCGTATCTGTACAAAGAGGCAACTCATCTCAAAATTTTCATGTTCTCTAAAAACACCCTCAGTCTGATGTGCTGAACAGTGCTATTGCATAAGAGATTTAGGGCAGCAAGCAGCAGGTGAGAGGCACTGCATTTATATTTTAATTAGGTCTTGCTAGGAGTTTCTTCAGAGGTAGGTTATCTAACCCTTAATTACTCTTTGTCCACCTACATTATTAAAATCTTACTTGTGTCCTTCCGTTTCAAGGACTTTTTGTACCTCCTGAAAACTGTATTGCTAAGATTGCATATAAATAACTATTCTGAAACAATCCCAAGTGATAATTCTATAAATCTGTTAAGCACCAATGGTAATTACAGAACTTTAGCAATAAAAAGTAAAAAGTTGGGGAAATTATTATTTTAAGGCACAAAAAAAAGTCCTGTGAAGCTTTTCTGGTTTCATAAATTTTCATTATTTGTGGACTCCTTAAATACATTTTAAGCAATTGCATTCTTTTAGAAATTCTTAGAAATGAATTCTCAAAATGTCATGTTCTGTGAAAAAAACCCTACTGTTTTAATACCCTATTCCACATCACACTGATTATGTTAATAACGTTAAATATTTTTGCATAAATACATACATCTGATTTTTTTTCCTACAGTGGGAATACATTATAATCTTAAGATGTTTCGTATTTCTGGAAGTATTAATATACAAAAGGAAGGTGACAACTTTGAAGTAAACTAGTGGTATGTGTACTTCTGAGGTACTTCACTAACATACATAGATGTGTCTGGCACAGAACCTTCCAAAAGGGCAATGAAATAGGAAAGCCTTCCTGGAAATACAATACTTTGGCAAAGGGTTTCTGATGATTTTTGCCATATTGATTTACTCGCATCCATTTGCCAATGCTGGGGAGATATAACCACCATGAGACTATTTAACATTTGATTGCTTGTTTGCTTCTGGAGGATTCATGTACCTGCCAGTGCCAGTCTAGACCATGCTGGCAGCTCTATGAACAAAAGGAGGGATTCTGGTAGAAATAGATTTTATCAGAACTGACAGGCATGCAATACTGAGGCTGCTCATGCTCCACACAATATATATTTTTCTACTGAAAAGAAGCTGGAACATTAATGAGATATTAATGTTGTTAACTGTGGATGTGAGCCCAGAGTGCTTTCACACTGGAGTAACCCTCGCTCAAGCAGCCAGATTCCCTGAACCCAAAGAGGTTGCTTCACCGGGACACAACGCCATGCAAGTAAAAACTGCCTTTTAAATTATTGTGTCCTTGCAATTCTGATTCACATGGGTAAAAAGAGTTTGCAAGATTTTGCCCTAATTTTATTGCCAAAAGACCTCAGTGGTTTGGGTGTTTTTTCCTGTTAGAGACTTACTACAGGGTTTCAAAGGCAATAGCCTGAGAACGTGCTTTCTTCTCACTTTTAAATTGGAGAGCATATAGCTACAAATCCTGAAATGGATTCTTTAACACTTGGATAGTTTTCTAAATTAAAAATAATGGATTCCTGGCAGGCATCCTCCCCCAGTTTACTCACAACATAGATTTTATTACCCCAGTGTCACTGATAGTGATTGTAGCTGCACAATAGTCATAAGTCAGAAAACAGTGTTATGTTGATGACTGAGCCACTGAAAATGATTTTTTTCATGACTAATTTATTTTAGAAAGGGAGACAATGCTATTTATGTCATGTAAATGACTTAGAAAAATAATGCAAATGACATTGGACATTTACAAACTCATTATGATAATGGAAATCTTGAATAACTTGTAAGATAGTTCTGCAAGTTCCACTGTTATGTTTGGCATGATGATAAACTTCATAACAATCTCTTGATCATTTTTCTCCTCCTTTTTCAAGAAATTCATCATATACAGATGCAGTACCAAACCATTAAGATGCAATGCAATTTAAATTATTTTACAGAGAACCAAAATTGCTTAATTTATATCTTTTATCCTTGTAACAGAACTAGATGTACTGGATTCTTAAGCCATTAAACCAGCCTCTAAAGCTCTGCCTCTAAAATAGATTGCTCAATTAAAAAGACTTACCTTTCTTACAAAAAATGAGTCTCCATTTTTGTAATAATCTAATTTTTATTCTTGCTGCAAACTAGAGATTCTGAGCAATCACAGTGTGCAACATAAAAACTCCAAGTAAGGGTGGCTCTGCTATAATACGCAATATTCAGTTCCAAATATTTATTAACTGGAGAATGCAGAGTGATCTGAATCTATGTGTCGTTAACACATCTGGCAGGTTCTGTAGCTTCTGTTTCCTCCCCCACCCCCTCAAATGGCAAACCAAGACTTGCTCAAACATGTAAAACACAGTACCCTGAACACATTCAGCCCAAGGAAAAAGGCACAGTGGTAAATTACCTTAAATTCAGTTTCAATGTTGGCTAGTCTGGCCAATTCATTGCTTAGCTCTAAAGCAGTAAGGACAGGGTCTTCACTGGAAAGAGACAAATAAGCAGCACTGGCTAATCCTTTGTAGGCATTCATTCTCGATCGAGAGTGACTAAAGGAATCTTTCCTCTGCTTCTCAATACATTCATTGCACTTGCAAAAATAGTCATGTGGCCGTTCAATCCGCGCGCCTTTTAGAAGTAAGATGTGAACGATTTCATATTCCTGGCAGTGGGCAGCAAGTATGATAGGGGTAATGTCGTGGGAGAACCGAGTTCCATCTTCATCGTAGGCATAAAAATCATCGTCTCTCAGTTCCTGCTCAAGGGGGCTGAGTGTGAGACGCTGTCCTTGTGCAAAGGCTGGATGGTTCAATATTGCTTCTACAATGCGCACGTATCCTTTACTGATGGCTAACAAAAGTGCATCTCCAACTCGAGCAAGATTCTCCTTTTTGAGGAGGAGCTCTGTCACTTCCAGATGCTCATTCCCTACAGCTAACTGTAGGGCGTTTTGTCCCATATAATCGACACAATTAAAGTTCAAGGTTTTGGATTCCTCCAGCATTTTTCGCACAACGGGAATATTGCCATATTCTGCAGAATCGAGAAAGCGTTCCTCTTCTGCAGTCAGGCTGGTGCCTTTCTCATTGAACATGTAGGCTGGGCCCCGGATGGCCTGCCTCCGGCCCTTCTCCCGAAGGGTTGTGTGCCTTCGATGCATGTTTTTATAATTGTTGTTTCTCAACCTGCAGAAAACCGGAAAGGAAGGTTGGTTATATTCTCGGAGAGTCATAAACTCACATAACCTGAAATAAGGCTAGAAATGTCTCATCATGATCAGATCTCGCTAGCTTTTTGTGATTTGGGCCAGTTGTTTAAAATCATTTAGGATACATGTGGAATAAAGAAGATTAGTTTTCTGAACAACACACGAGTTCTTTTCTGACTTGTACACCCTTCTGGATTTCAACAAGGATATGCAGCACATTCTTAACTTGAGAAATAGCCAAAAAAAAAAATGCATGAACACATTGTTTTCCATTTTTATTGTTTAGAACACCATTACACAGTGTTTAGGAATGATATCCACAACATAATGGTTCTCCTAATTACTCTTCTTGAGTTTTACCCTTGAGGGCATAAGGCAAGCTAAAGAAAGTTAGCAGGACTCCCCATGCCAATAGGCTGTGAATCGGGCCAATAAACTGTGTTCCATAAAGTTAAAAAGCATGCTTCTAATTTTAAACACACAGTAACCAGTATAAATATATCACATATTCTGCTAAGATTCAGCTGGTAGAAGCAAACCACTTTTATTTATTCACTGGTTTTTTTTATGCTACATAATACCATTTTTCTGTTTCCTCATCTAGAGTAGTTTAATGAATGACTGTCTAATTTTCTCACTGAAATATAGTTGGCAGCCACTCTAAATACAAATACACAAATCCAGAGGCCAGTCTTGTAAAATACAGGGATAACTCCTGATTTAGTGTCACATCATTCTCCAGTAAGCATCTTTCAGACAGCTACTGCAGAACGACAAGAACACAGGTAGCTGACCACAAACAGAAGGCAGATCAGAAAGGGTCATTAGCTTCCCCACTGATTATGTGGCTGAAATGCCTTCAACTTGGAGTTGGTAGGATGGAGAAAAACTATTCTTATTCTACCCTCTCTGGAACCCTCAAAGAAAACCATGCTATGTGCAACTGGGCTCAAGGGGGAACAGAACACCCCGTTGTATGAAATTAACTGAAATCCTAAATCCATCCGCCTCTTTGAAACATTCATACTTTGCATTCAGTGCCGTCTCAATGTTGCTATTCTTTGTTCATTTTATTGCAGCAGCATCTCAACAAAATTATAGCCCCTCTTTTAGAATCTAACCACGTGGAGTTAATTGCCATCCCAAGCCCACAGAATGTGCAGCCTGAGTAAAAAGGTAAAAACAACACCTCTTTCACAAAAAGCATTTGCACTCAGTCCAACAGCAAGTCCTAAATCACTTGGGTAAAGTTTTCAGGAGCCTCTAAGCTGCAGTGGGCAGATGCAACAAATAAGCAGGTGTTAATGCTCAGTGGGTGGCAAAGGTTCATCTTTCCACGCTCCATCTGTTCTCCAAGTCAGTTCTGACCTTCAGTCAATTAAAAGTTCATGTGTTGCTCTGAAAAAATACTACTGGAGTTTGAAAGTGCTGTTGTGAATGATGAGAGGGAAAGGTGCCAGGAGACAAAGTGGAGTAGATACGTGGCCTTCAATAACATGTTCTTCAGGAGAAGAAAAGAGTAAGACAATCAAGCAAAAAACACAGGAAAACAGAGGGTATCGGAAACACCCAAAATACCTAAAGTGCCAGGAACAGAAATTCTCAAGGTAGCGGTTTTTATGGAACTAACATATATATATGCATCTATCATTTTAATTAATTGCTTTTTTACTGATCTAGAACAGAAACCTAGTACTGAAGAGTTTCAAACAAATTTTACAGCAAATTTTTAGCAGCTACATTAAAATTTAAACAAATCCTAAGAAAGCAATTTTTTGTGTCCAAAGTTGAAAGCGAGTTCCATAATTAAGAACCTCTCCCCCTAAGCTTTAATGCATCAGTATAACAACTTAATAAAAGTTGGAAGAAACTGAACATATCATCCCATGCTCCACTAAGAGATAAAGTGCTGTATGAATTTTAAAACTAATCCCTTCCAGTGTGGCTGAAAGTTGAAGAAGAACACACAGATGAGGGACATAAGAATAATGAAGGATGTACGGTTAAGTCAATTAATTCCCAAGATTGCATCAAATTTTCTACAAAAGAAAGCAGTAACAGCTAAAAAATATACCACTAAGATAACTAACACTGACAGGGAGACAGAGATCTCTAAAGCAGCAAAATGCCCGGGGTAAAATTGGGGCTCTTTTGAAGTCAACAGTACAAGTTCCATTGATTTCAGTGAAGTCCAAATTTTTCAAACACATATGCATGCGCAGGCACACACACACAATGTCCCCAGCAATTATCTTTCATCTCAGAAACAGTCCCAGTGAGGCCAAGAGGACTAACATGTGCTTAAAATGAAATATTTAACCATATGCAAAAGTGCCTATTTAAACTGGAGCCCATGTCCTTAGCTATTCAGGACAGCATTTAAGTTTTAAACCTGTACTGAAGTCTTACTGAGTTCAGGTAAGGACTGTACATACAAACAAACACTTCTGAACTGTCACTTTGTTAAGTGGGGACTTATAGTACCAGAAAGCACTTTACACAGTTGCAGTCTTGGGATTTCCTGGATGTTAAATTAAAGCTCTTAAAATGTGAAGCAACTCGAAAGGGTGAGCTGGTGATGGCTTAAGCAACTGTTACTGAGATCAAGTGGAAAACAATCCATCTCCAGTAGCTGCTCAGTGATGACCCATGAGTGTGGCAGGATTGCACGTGCCTAAATATTTTAGGGCAGTTAATTGCAATAGCTGCTTCAAGCTGGACGAGTTCCCCTGGGCTTTTCTGATGTTCAAAAACCAGACATTTTTATGTTCTAAAAATGTTGTATGGTAAGATACTTGGCAACCTTATATTTGTTGTTATATTTAATGGTCAGTACTGGAAGCAGCTCAGAAATATGGAGGATTTCCAGCAGTGAGGAATCTATTAGATATTTTGCCTGATGTCCAAGTATAATTCATGATACTTTGTTCTTTTTTCTTAGAAAGCTTTTCTCTCCTGATATGTTATTACCTCTAAATAAGAACCCAGATAGGTGGGGCAGATAACCTTACAATTACACCCAATGTGGACATAAAACTACGTAAACTATTACCATTAGCCCAGTTCTAAGATTTTTGCCTGAGAAAGGAGGTTAGAGTTTAGCCTAGAGCTAATTCACACCAGTTTGTTGTGTATATAATAACATGCCAAAAAAAGGACCTTCGTTTCACTTTCTTCAATTCAGAGAGAGCCCTGGTTTCATGCACTGTTTCTAGCAACAGCAATTGCATCAGAAAAAGAGGAAACAGAAAAGCATACCTGCCCTCCAAAAAGATAATTACTATGCAACATTTATCTTACCCTAAATGTTCTGCAGGGATGTCCCTGCAGCACAGAATTGATCTCCACTGCCTACAAGTAAGGGCAAGAGCACCATAATTCAGAGGGCTTCACCTCAGATGAATTATGACCCCCAGTCTTGCTGATGAGCAGGGAAGATCAATATCTCAGCTATTGCACTTTATCATCTTTATAGCGAACAGGAGATGAATAAAAAATTATACTTTTAACTTCGAATAATTTCACAAGAAATGCTCAGCTATCAACTCCTGCTCTGAAAAGAAAGTTAAAATTATGTTTGACCTGAGCACTGAATCGTGATAGAGAAGTGGTAGTGCAAAGAGTAATATAGGCAGTAGCTGAAGATCGTGGAAACTGAACCCTACTGTAATGTCATGACTGCACTCGGCACCTTTTTCTATTCTGCTTTTCAGTTACGTGCAGGCAGGTTTAGAACTAATCATATGTACTGAACGTGTGTAATGTGCTCTCTTAAAAAAAAGTAATTGTAACTTGATTGCATTTATTTTACCATTTTTGTTTAAAGGTGCTTTGCATTGAAATGACTCTGTATTTGCATATTTTATTGAGACAGCTAGTGATCAAATTCATCAGGCACTGCAATTAAATATTGTGTTTTTCTAGGAAAGAATGCCAATGTATGCAGTGTTGTTGGAGAGAAAATATTCTGGGAAAAGAAAACCAAAAATTTCAGGGCCTAAGTGCTGCTTGCAGCAAAGTACATCCAGCTTTACACAGCTGAGGGAGCCATATGATGTCTGGACTCCTGTGGTGAGTGGAGAAGAATAGCAATTTCTGAAAGGTGATTTAGCTCTTAACAAATCATCCTCTGGGAGCATCTCAGCTTCTAATTAAAGTGGCTTAGAGTAGGTTCTTGCACCTTGCATTGACAGTACTAGGCGCTGAGGCACTCAACATCCGAAAAGGGAACATGGTGTAACATGAGATTTGTTCTTAACGTGCTGTCACTGTTGAAGCTGAAACTCTCCTTTTTTGCAGCCACACTCTCTTAACTGGTCTGAGCGCCAGACATGTAGGGCGAGGGAGACATGGGAAGGAAACTGGGCTGCTTCATATTGAGCCTACCCCAGCAAACGTCCTTTCTCCTTGATCCTCCTTTCCATAATGCTCCAGGCTATACCATGCAGGACCTTCTGCTGCCTCTCTAGTCCCACAGAAGAACCTATGGAGGGGCAGGGCTACCACCTAGAGCTAAGACTTGCAGAAATGTTCAAAGGCCTAAATGTCTCGAGAGGTTAAATTGGAGTTTTTACACGTGGCTTTGAACCAAAACTTTAGAAGCATGTAGGACAGGCTGAATAGTATCTGCTTGAGTTTTTAAAAAATCTGAAGGTCTGAATAGGTATTGAAATCAATGGGTATGAGGTACTGTGGCAGTTCTGGAATTCTCAGGTGATATCAACCTTTACTTGTTTTAAAGCCTATAAATTGAGCACGGCAGTTACAAAGGCAGCTTTAGGAACTTATGGTCTCTGACTATGCTTTGGGTTTGCTTTCACTCAGTGGAGAGAGGTTGGCAGGAGTCTCCCTGTGCCCTTTCAATGGCCCCCTTTGTCCAGAAACTACAGAAAAAACCTAGGATAAGTAACCATTACTATACCCCATGATGGGTAAAGCAACCATAAGAGTAGGCTTTGATGAGACATTGACTGTCTTGTTGAAAAGGAAATTTAAGTTTCTGAAAGCCATTTTGAAAGCATTACCCTTGGTTCCTGCAGAGCCTCAGAAACTGTCAGATTGACACCTTACTTATTATCTTTCTTTCTTACACCAATATTTCTAAAAAGAATCAGGGCACATAAAGGCTGCAGACTCCCTGAGGCCTCTTTGGAATTGCCACAGCTCTTATACATCAAATGGACCTTTTTCCTCTACTAAATCCTACTTCCACGCAGAAAACCTGACCATCCAATACATGCTATAAACACGAACAAAAATTAAGGAAATTAAGTTCTACAAGCAGACACAAATTGTTATAGAAATGAATCCATTTAAAAGAGTAAGTCAAATTGTTCAGAGCAAAAATAGTAGGATGTTGCATCTTTTAGTTAAAAAAATTACAACATATTCTGTAACAGGCTCCAGACTTCAGATTGAACACAAACTGCACACATTTATTATCCCATATGCAATTGGAGTTCCAAATGCTGTGTAGGCACATATTACCAGAGCTCTCTGATATCCTCTTTTTCTCCAATATCTTAAACAGCCTTCTAAATCTTACCTTAAGTCAAGATGTTATCCTCTCAGACAAAAGTTTTAAATATCCTTTTTTACATATTGCTGACTTACCATGTATAAAGTTTCAGTATCATTTGGGGTGGTTGCCTTCGATTAACAGCAGCTTATTCCAAAGATTTCTATGCTTTGAAGTGCTTAAGTACCATTTGATTTAATCTTAGGATGTCGAAAACACTAATTCAGTACTGTTAGCAATATGGTCTTTCTCCTACATGAAAAGTTGCATACATATCTAGGGACAATTAATAAATTTTTTTAGCTCTATCCAGGCAGATATTCATTCACTTGCAAAGTAGTTCTACAAAGCAGTTGCGAGAAGTAATAACCCCTCCCCAACATTCCCGCTGCTCATATAGATAAAAGAAAATGGTATTTCAAGGTCAAAGTTTGAAAAGAGGCCTCTCTTCTTGTGGAAGTACAGGTGCAGTCAGCAAAACCACGCCTTTTCAAATCCCTTTAAGAAAAGGCTGTGTGAGATACATTCAGGAAGACAAACCAGGCCTCTCATATCATTAAAGGATGCTGATGAATAATACACACTAACACTCCCATCATCTTCTTGAGGCCAATAACCTAGAAACATTGAGGACTGATCACCAAATCTTTACCAGCATCTAAATTTTCACGTCCACCCTGGTCTCTGTTAGAAAGGAGGCAGCTCTGGCCTGTGGTTTGAAAGAAAGGAAATGGAATTTGGCTTTCTACCAGCTATCTTTCACAAAAACCCATCCGCTGCTTCTCAGTGGTCTCACCCTCCCCCTTCTTATAAAATAAGCATCAGCATTTTCTTTCTCATTCCAAAGCAATATTGTGCACCAATACAAGACTTTTACAGCAGGAGATACTGTAAAATAAACACCTTGGTTCTTGTATTCAATTTCTTCTTGTTTTAATATATATATATAGGGAGTTTTTTCCTTCCTTCCTTCCTTGCTTCCCCTTAATATATGGTTGTGAAGATGACTGATTATTACAAAGGAATCATAGAACACATGTGAGATAGATATACCAAAATCAAGACTATTTTTGCATTCTCTCCCATTGTCCATTCATTATCATTTTTGGCCACCACATGAACTGCCATGACAAGAATGAGTCCTACGTTTTTTTAAATCTGGCTTTGGGAACTAGGAATAATTCACCCTCACTGTTGAAGCACTTCAGAACTCAGGCTCAAATCATACCGAGAACACAACAGAGGAATACCTGTTCATTCATAAATTTTTACTACTGAAGAGAGCAATGAAAAGTGTTTTTAATTGTGCAAGCAGGGGGCAGTGTAATGCTGATTTTCAACGAACAGTTCTATTAAAAAGAGAAAGAAAAAGCTGTGAAAAGAACTGGTAATCCCTGTTCTGGCTGTATTTCGTTTTTCCCTATTGCTGCACGCTTTTCATTGCTCACTTCATAGTTATTTCAAGACAAGACAAAACGTGGAGAGAAGGACTCCTGACAACCGTTAGACCCAGCAAGCTGCAACAGGCGTGATATAGTTTCCCGTATTTGCACCTCATTTTTCCTCATTCCACCTTGGCCACACTGTTTACAGGAAAAACAAACCCTTAAAAAACTCTACCAGCTACAAAAGAAGACAACAGCGTGACTCCAAACCATGTGGCCGGTAACAAACAACAAGCCCTTTGAGAGACACTGAGACCAAGTATGTTTGCACAAATTCAAAGAAAGCCAAACCTATTTCACATGCAGCCACCCACCTCACTCACTCCAGCCCATACTCAGGCTTGAAGGAGACCGAGTCGCACCGAGACACCTTTAACCCCAACAAAACTTCCCAGTGCAGAACTGGGGACCGGCATTAGAGCCAGGGCACTTCTCAGAGGAGCTGAAAGGAGAGCCGGCTCTGGAAGAGGCAGAACCCCGCGGCTGCCCGCCGCTCCCCGCAGGGGCAGCAGCTTACATGTGCGCGTCGGGGCCGGGTCCGCTTCACTCCAGAGGCGCGGGGCGCGGCGCTGCGCGGGCGCGGCCCCCCATGGCGCTGCCGCTGCCCGCGGTGCCGAAGTGCCGCTGTCCGTGGTGCTGAGACGCCGCCGTCCGCGGTGCCGAGACGCCGCTCAGCGCGGCCGGACGGGGCGGGCGCTGTCCGCGGTGCTGCAGCCGCCGCCGGCGCGGTCGAGGCGGTGCCTCATCCTCATCCCCTCGGCACCACTGGGGCAAAGCTCCCCCGGAGCGCCGGGGATTCGCTTCCTGGAGGAAGAGCCTGCTGCGAGGTTGGCATGTGAGTTGCGTTGTCCTCCCCGTCTTCCCTCCCCCTCCTCCCACGCCGTTGTCTCCTGTAGGTGTGGATTTGATGGGATTTTTTCGGCGCGTCCCCTTCTCGGCCGGAGCTGGGCGAGTGCCCCTGCGCCCTCCCAAGGGCTGCCCCAGAGCAGGCGTGGCGAGAGAGCCTTCCTGGAGAGGGCAGGGCTGCCTGCAGGCTGCCCGGCGGGGCGGAGGGCTCCGTCGGGGGCTCTCCCCCTCGCACACCGCCCTTCCAGTGGGAGTGGTTAGTGCCGCTTCGCCCCGTGTGCCGCGCCCAGGTCGAGATCTTTTTCTGCCTTCCCTAGGAGGGTTTGTCTCGGTAGCCGAGGAAGGTGTGTGGGGGGGGTATGTGGCAGGAGTGGAGGGGGAGGAATGAAACCAACACGCAAAGTAATCAGTCAATGCAATCAGTCCCCTCTCTTGCTTGGCAGAGGAGAGTGACCAGAACACCAACCTTCAACTGCACCCGGGAGCACCGGTGCACCCTTCTGCACCCTATCCCGAGCAGCAAGAGCAGGTGTTCTTCCTGGGATGCTCCCCCCCCACCCCCGCTCTCCACACAGCTCCAGCCACACAGGACTCTCCAAGCCCATGACCTTCCCTGTCCTTCCCCATCCGTGCAATTCCCTGGTCACCCACTCCTCCTTACCTGGACACGGGGATCCTCACCACATCACGCACCCCATTGCAATTACAAATAACGCCAGCCCACCTCACCTGGCATGTCTCCAGGAGTTTAAGCCTGGAGGAAACCCTCTGCTTGGAAAGGTGACGGTGGGAGGCAGTGCAGGGCTCTCTGAGCAGCACACGCGAGAGGATGGCAGGATGTTGATTTACCCCCAAGTTCTCCCTCTCCCACCCCCTCACAGCACTGGGTGAAGCAAGGGCATTGATTAAGAGGAGATTTTTCACCAACTTTCAGTCTCAAAGCTGTGTCACCAACTTGGCTGAAGATGTTATTTGATGGAAACACCTGAGGGAAATGATGGGCACAGGCACCGACCGTTTTAGCAGGGACCACTGAGAGCTTGGTGTGGCTTCTGTAGCGTACTATAAGAGCATCCCAGACCATGCCTTTCAGAAACCCTTAAAGACAGCTGGCGCAGGGCTTTCATCCCACATCCCTAGGCAGCTATGTTACCTTCACCAGCCTGAGCTGTACTTACAACTGTGAGAAGGATGAGCCTTTTCCTACTAAGACGTTTTATGGCTTGAATAAGGGGGAGAGTGTATTAACCTCTAACTACTGTGGGAGGCACCTGTACCTGCAGGATTCACTGCACTCTGTTTTGACACTGTCTTCCTGTGCTGATACCTCCTGCCCACTGACTGCTTTGTTCTTGCCCCCATTTATGGCTTCTTGGAGTTCACTGAGAAAGTCAGGAGGGCCCACATGGGTAAAGATGTAAGAAGGATATGGATGTTACCAGGCTCAGGGGAGAACAGCATTCTGTGGGGAAAGAAATCCTGTGAAAAGGAAAAAAAAAAAAAAAAAAAAAGAGAGAGAGAGACTCCACAGCTATATACTCACTTATGCTGTAGAAATAAACTTGAAATTGTATTGCTGCACAGACACAAATCTCTATTTTAGGTGGGTAACACAGCTTGGGGGTAAGAGCAACCCCTCTCTTTTGCTTTTGGACAACTTTTTCTCTAAGTGAAAAAATAGCCCTCCAAGTATTTTGGTATCTGTCTGGCCCTTCCCCCTTCAGGGTTTTATTTTCTGCTGTTCAATACTTGTCTGTCACCATAACAAACTAATTAAGAATCAAATATGTTCACAGGCTCTTGCATTCAAAGTATTTATTTACATTTCCTTTCTAAGGCTTGGGAACACTTGCAAAAGGTCAATTTATTCTTTTTTTTTTTTAATTGGGTAGATGGGAAGTGGAGATTAGACAAAACCAGCATTTTTTCATTTGTTTTATTCATAGACAGTATTGCTAGGTTATCTGATAAATATTCATTTTAGGGTTGAACATGTGATTGAGCTGACTAAACATAGGTAATCTTTCTCCCATATACATCCTGAAAAAAATTTAGTTATGGAATCAATGAACTGAGTTACTGCTCCATGTGTCTGTACAGCTGCAATTATGTCTCCTGGTCCTTCTTAGTTCTAACTCCACTGGAAAATATTCAACATTTATATTTTCATGCACTTTTTTTTTTCTAAAAGAAATACTCAAGCCCCAGCAATGTCTAGCACTCACAGTTATCAGGAGGACCTTCTTAATAGTCTTAATAATCAACAGCTTACCCACTCCATAAATCTGCAGCTGATAAAACACTGACAGTACTCCCAATTGCAGTTAATTATGTCAGATTAACACGTGCGAAGCAAAGAAGTGGGAGGAAAAAAGGGAACTGAGGATGTCTATAGTCTGTTATTATCAATGCACATTAAAAATATTCAAACTACTGTTGTAGGTTTCTGGTAAGGTACATCTCAGAATTAGTGAAAACTTACAGCTACAGAACTAAGAAGTCTTACACCTGGCTCTCTTAAAAGGCATTAATCACAAGGTTCTGAATTTCTACAAGTTGCCTTTCATCTTGATTAGCTTTGCATTTTGCTATTGCACAGTTTCACATGAAAAGAGTGTGCTGAGAAATCTATTTCTAATATTATACAAAACGCTTCTGACTAAAGTCTTATTGACTAAAGAATTACAGAAAACTTGTTGGTTTTTTTTTTTCCTGCACATCATCAACTATTTGTATTGTTGTACACTGTACCAAAAATGTCCTTACCTCATTGGGGGCAAAAACAACTCTTGTATGAAAGAATCGAGTTGTTATTTGCTTCATCTCACCTGTATCTTTAAGACTAAAGAAAACACATAGTAAGCGTTGCATCCTACCAAAACCAAGCAAGCACACATTTCTCTACAGGAACAAAAATATGGAAACAATTAAGCAATTTTAGACATCGTGGAATTGTATACTTATGTCATGACATTGAATGAATGATATATGGAGACTTCAAATTCCTCTCAGGGTTTGTAGTTTTGAAAGCTTTTGAGTTCTTACTGAGCTCAGTATTCTTTATCCACAAATATTATTGTATTCCCAGACATATTGGAGAAAGAGGGTTGCATTAGAAGGCCTTAAAATGAATGTAAAGTTCTACTTCTGTTTGTTCAGGTCTGATGTTTCAGACAGTTATCCATATGCCACCAAAAAAAGACTGAGGAAAGATGTTTTTGAAAAGCTTAAATGAAATGGAACAAAAAGACTCAGAAATCATGATATTGAACTTCTGATTCATTTTCAGAGTAAATTTTCTAGTTACTCAGCAGAGTCTTCTCTGCCATCTCTTGATTCCACTGTTCAACCCCTTTACTGCTGTCACAACCAGAACAAACCAGAACACAAGTGGAAGTTCAGCAATGATTTGTCAGAGGAATTTTTGCTTCTATTGATAAAAATTTTTTCATTACAAAACCCTTTTGTCCAGAGACTACTGTTTCATTTAGTCACTGATAACCTTGAATTGATCCTTCCTTCAAACACACACATGTGTTAAGCACCAACTTTTCAAACTAACCATCTCGGCTAAAATACAAACACTAAAGCAAAAGCATTAACAGTACAAGCAAGCTTGGTAGGGTTCCATCTTTTTTTCCCTTTTTGCACTGCTCCCTGCTCCTGTTCCCCAGACCTGAAATGACAGCCAAAGGATCAGGAGGAAAGGAGCAGAGTTCTGCTGTGCTTTTGGAGAAGCCAACGCAAGAAAGGTGAGGAAGGAGGAAGGGCTGAAACTGGCCAGCCCTTATAACTTGTGAGAGATGTGGGCAACAAAAGCATTTATCATTTCCAACCAAGCCCATGTAGAACTAGCTGTACTAACATCCTACTGCTCATAACTAGATATTAACACATAGGCCTATCATGCATAATCTTTAAAAATTCAAGAAGATAATTATAATATATATAACATGTATTTCTAATTATTTCTGGAATAGTACCCACCTGAACCAGCTTTGACCCAGGTACAAAAGGCAAAATATTGCTTTACATCTTTATATTACTTTTACCATCTCATGAATTTTCCATTCTCCAGAGTTATTGGTTGTGATGACTGGCAGCTTACAAAGGCATCTATGAATAGTAACCCCCTTGGCTGTAAAATCTCACCTAATATCCCTCCATATGAAAAAAGTGAAATAAATGCCAAAGTGTCCTCATATTAGAAGGCATAAGAAGTGGAATATATTTTGATTACTCACTCTCTGTCTAGCTGTAAACCATTATATTTAAGATGGTTTTATTCACTTCAGTGACATTTTTTTCTCTTTTAACTACTTCTCAGGCTGACCTAACTACTTCAGGATAACTTTGCTAAGACTAGCAGCAATCTATCCCCAACAAAGATAAATTTGATCATAAGTAAGTGATATCCCTCAGGTAAGAGAAGCAGCAGGGGAACAAAAGTGATGGGTTGATTTAAGATACTACCAGAAATAGGATTGGTCTGACAAGTGCCTATTTCTTTTAACCCATTTTATTTCAAGAACAATTTATATGATAATCGGATCTGGTGCAATTTTTTCCCATTAAAAGTAAATGATCCTTACATGTCAAAAAAGAAGTCTTCTCTTAATAGATTGGACAGTTAACATTAGAACGAGAAGAAACTCTGGAATACAAATAAATGTGTTTAATTTCTTACAGAACCTCATTCCCATTATAGATTAAAGTTATAAATATGGAAAAAATATTTATTTACAAGTTCAAAAGCTAGGGAAATTTAAGCTGGAAAGGTAGAAATTCCATTCCTTTCTTTTAATAAACATAACCTATGCCCTTCCTTATAATTACAATCTCATTTCCTTCTAGAAATTATGACTAAGTTTTGTCAAGGTCATATCATAGACGGTGCTATTTCTATACATATCTTGGTAGATATCTTGGTAGAATGCAGTGACCATTGTACCTATATTTTTTTGATGCTTATTTTAACAGCAGTGACTGTTCTTTATTCTCTGTGTGAAACATTACCTGCTGTACATCCTTTGATGCTTATAGAAATGCATGTGCCCATATTTGAGTTTTTGCTGCTGTTTGCCACCAAAGAGTACGATGTTGAACCTCTGCAAACCTCAGACATCACTTTACCAAAAGAAAAGTTTCAATTTCTCCATGTTTGCTTAGACTCTCATTCAACAAAACAACTGAATGGATGCTTACCTTTAAGTGCCTGTTCAAACCCATACTCATCCACTATACCACTTAGAGCTCATGTTCAAAGCCACGCAGATGCACGCATGGGACTACCACAAATGTGAAGAACTGAGCTTTTCTTTGCGCTGACACCAATTCTTTACACACTGAATTCCTGGTGATTCTGCAGGTCAGGATCACATCGGGGTCTGGAAACAACACTGTACAACACCCTTTCCTTCATTTTCTTTTCATACAGCAGCAGCTGGAGAGATTGCCCTGCAGCTTTGTTAAAGATTTCTGGACAGAAGTCTGTGAAAGGCTACATGCTTACAAACACCTTATCAACACTTACTCTGTACGATAGCCTTTCTGTTCTCCTCCAGTTTCATTGCTTTGTCCCAAACTTTACCAAAGCTTTCTAGAACCTTTCTAATTTTCTTTATCCTATTTCTATTTGTTAAGTGTTTGATTATTTTTGCTCATTTTTTCTGCATCTAAACCATTGCTTCCTTTCTCCTGAGGGTACAGGTTAGGGATAAGTTGCCAGATGGCCACTCTTACACTTGGGCATATATTAATTTAACCTTGAACTCCTCCCATTTCCCCTCTGAATCCTTTCCCTCTGCTGCCTTTTTTAATCAGATTTTATGCAACACTTCCTGCATGCTTCCCAAATATGTTTGGTTACAAACCCCATGGCCATTTTTCCCCATGATACCTTCTTCTTTCTGGATCCCACTCTAATTGCATTTAAAAGTCAGAGCATATGTCTTACTCTCACAATGATGTCCCATCTTAACATTTCAGCTGATGTGTCCTGAATTACTTATATCTCAGTTAAATATTACTCCCTCCAGAAGTACCATATAACAGGACAAATCTGGAAGGACTTAGTCAAGCAGAGTTTTTCTTGCGGAAGGAAGATATAGAAACTGAGGAGCAATAGGAGAATATCTGTCTTCAATACAAAAAATAAATATTTATTTTGTCTCTAGGTACAGTTAATTATCTGTTTCATTAGTTTATTTCCCTTTCAGACCTTCCCAGTTTTTTTATAGCATTCTGTTCATCTTTTTGTTCCTTTGTTCACAGTATTGTGAATTGGCATAATTTCAAGGAAAAGGGATTTTATTTTAATTGCATAGTCAAGAATTTTTACATTTGTTAATGCCAAATCTTCCTCTACTCTGTGAAATGAAATAACTACCTATGGGAAAAGAACTTCACAAGGTACAAAATTGCATACTGTTGTGTGATTACTACAGAGACAATTCACAGTAATCATGTGATTTTCCCATATTTTTTATTTCCATGGACAAGATTATTGATAAGACTCTTCCCTAAAACATTGTACATACAGAAAAATCAACATAAGACTTATTGCTACTTCATTTTCATGAGAATTAATACACACAATGAACAGCTGAAATAAGAGCTCTGAAAAAGAAGAATATATTTTTTGTTGTTTGGAGTAAAAAAAATCTCTATATACTGAATATTTGAGAAGGGAAAAAAAGACATAAAATAAAAGTAGATACTCCATCTAAGAATCAGAACATAATGGGAAATTTTCTTTTCAGAAATTGTTTTCTTGCAAAACAAAACTAGAGAATTACAAAATCACAGCTGCTATTTTACGTGTCATTAATCATAGGTCAAAAGAGACATTTTTGCTTCTATGATAGCAAGACACTTCATACCTACTTTCACTATCTGATTCTAGAGTGTAACCTGTAAATATGCGTCATGGTTTAACCCCAGTTGGCAACAAAACACCACATAGCCGCTCGCTCACCCTCCCCCACAGCAGGATCGGGGAGAGAATCGGAACGGCAAAAGTAAGAAAACTCATGGGTTGAGATACGAACAGTTTAGTGATTGAAATAAAATAAAATAATATTAATAATATTAATATTAATAATAATAAATTGTAATGAAAATGAAAACAAAAAGAGAGAGAGGGAAACAAAACCCATGAAAAACAAGTGATGCAACCGCTCACCACCTGCCAACAGATGCCCAGCCAGTCCCCGAGCAGCAATCACTGCCCCCCAGCCAACTCCCCCCAGTTTGTATACTGAGCATGACACCACGTGGTATGGAATATCCCTTTGGCCAGTTTGGGCCAGCTGTCCTGGCTATGCTCCCTCCCAGCCTCTTGTGCACCTCCTCGCTGGCAGAGCATGGGAAGCTGCAAAGTCCTTGACTTAGCATAAGCACTGCTTAGAAACAACTAAAACATTAGTGTGTTATCACATTATTCTCATGCCAAATCCAAAACACAACACTATACCAGCTACGAGGAGGAAAATTAACTCTATTCCAGCTGAAACCAGGACAATATGACATCATTTTTAAGTGGAAAAATGCAAAATATCAGTGTTATAATATGTTTTTAAAACAAATGTTTAAACAAGTTTTAAAGAAATGGCCACTCCATGGAAAATGTTGTGTCAACACTAAGTTTTCACTTCTGGTTCAAATTTTGAGCACAGAAATGTTCTTTCACTTTTCAACCCCCCAGAAATATGCACTGTTCCTAGCCCTTTCGAAACACTGTATTTTTGATGCCTCTTAGGGGATGAACACAAACTCTACCAATGACAGTCCAAAACCTTTAGTTGTGCCATGCTTATCCTGTAGGTATCCGAAACAATCAGACGTTAAACAAGCATGATCAAAGTTGTTTTTCTCCTCCCCTGCTTTTCATCAGGAGTAATTTGGAGTAGCTTAGTGCTGTAGAGTAATTAAGACTAGCTCTGAACTCCCACAGGGACTATCACCAAGGCCAAAAAGCAAGAGGACACAAGTCCTCCCTATGGCCAGTGTGGTCCTGATGAGCCTCTTGTGCACAAACAAGGTCCTGAGACAGCTACACTTCACAATTTCTCTCTTTCACAGGGTAAATTAGATAACACTTTGGGATAGCTTTTCAATTTCTTCAACCATTTGAAGAAGCCAAGAAACAGAACCAAGATTAACTCTGTTTGTCTAAAAGAATTTCCACCTAAACATTTGTGCACTGGAAACCATGCACAATGTAGGACAGATGATGATCTGTTTCATTCAATCTTACCCTAATTCAGAAGAGCCTTAGGTAATACCCCAAGCTAGAAAAAGAAAAAAGCTAACCCCTTGAAATCTGGGTTCCCATTAAATTTTCATTTCAGTGCTTGTAAACACCGAGGGTTCAGATGGTATTGGTGACAGCTAAGTTAGTACACTTTAGCACCAATGCTGTGAACTTTTGTGGTTAGCAGCCTATGTCCTAAAGCATCCTACTACGTGTCCTGGGCCTGAAAAACAACATCTGGAAATACTGTTCTGAATCTGACTTGGTTTTGGCCTTCCTTCCTCTCTGGAGCATTATTGTAAACAGTGTTATCACCAGACCAAGCTTGTCTAAAGCACATCCACTTATGGATGCTGATATGATGCCAGTGCTCTCAGAGTTATCAGCTAAAGCAAGCTAGCTGAAGGTGAACTTTCCAACAGTGCTTAAAAAACTTCTAATTAAAAAAAAAAAAAAAAAAGGGGGGAAAAAACCATTTAAAGTATTTCAGAAACAAGAAAGGTGTTTGAAACTTTTTCAGGACTGCCAGTAACCGGTCAAAAGCAGTTACTCTTGGAAATAGCATGGTATGCTCAGCAGTATTTGAGAGCAAGGCCATACAATGGCCTTTTTTGGCTTTAAGACAGTGACAATGATGAAGGATCAGCTCATACACATATCAATCTCCCTATGTGAAGGAAACAAGTCTCAAAATAACTAACAATTTCATACAGAAGACTAAGGTCCCCCTCAGCAACCTCTAGAGTCAACAGGTAAAAAGATTCAGATCTTGGATAGGCAGATCCACCACTAAAAGCTGATGATGGAAAGATTTAAGTGTACCAAATTTAGCCTGGAGGAATCCCATGCATTTTCCAGTGTTTGACATAATGTATCTACTCGTTGGTTCAACAAAAAAGAAAATTAGCAAAGATGCCAGCTCAGTTCACAAAACCACTAGTAAATTCCTTGTCCACAGTATGTTGAATGAAGTCAACAGGCTCCAGGCACTGTATTTATTTAATTCGTTCCTTCTGTCTTTGATCTTCCATCCCAAACGCTTTCATCTCTAATAATTTTTCTTTCCTTAAAATAAAATCCACAAAAGAAAGGCTATTCTATATAACATTGTATCATGTTCAGCATGTAGCTTAGATTTGTGGATCCCTCATTTTATTCTGCATTTTCAGCACAGAAGAAAAGATGAAGAAAGACAATGTGAAACAACACAGCCCTTCTGGTGAGACTCTGCCACTGTCTGTCCACAATGGCTTTGTCAAGTTCACACGTGAATGCTGTGAGAAGAGTAGACAAGAAAAGCATCACCAGTCTGCAGTAGTTTCATCAGCTTCCTCCAGAAGTTATAAGAGAGTTTCTCACTGGCATCCTTCTCAGCTTTTGTAGCTCAAAAACAAACCAACCAACAATCTTTTTGTGTGTGTGTGACTCAGGTCCTTTTAGCAAAATCTGTGTTAATGTCATCATTGTTGTGCTATGAAATGCGACTGGTGTACTAGAATCTCAAAAACCTCTCAATGCAGGCCCTGCTAAATGAAGTGAGCTCAGAGATGGGAGTTTTAAGCTCACAATGAGTTTTGATATTTGGATCAAGAAGTTGCAACCTTAATCAGAGCATCTTTCCCCTATCCGTTGCAAACCAAGACTGCACCCAGCAATGCCATGCCCTGCAGTACTGATATTACCATCTCTATTTCTCTCTCATCATGCATGGTTTCATCACAGGTTCAGTGCAGGCAATGTGCAGAATGAACTTGAAGCACATATCCCAATATGCCACAGGATACTGTCAGATATAGGAAGCATCAGATATGGCACAGGGAGTTATTTAACTCTACCATAACATAACAGTTTAGAAACTGTGTTGCACACCTCTACTCAGGAAGATTAGATATGAAATTTTACACTTCTTAGAAGTCATGATCATCGGTACTCAGCCACACATTGGTACCACTTGGGTTCTTGCTTGGTACCCAAGCAAATCAAAGATAAAACAGCCTCTTAGCATCTATTTAGCAACCTGGGGATGCAGGGGTTAAATACTGTGCAAATTCCTTCAACATCAGTTCAACAGGGGACCAATGTAATCCAACTAATATCGCTAGGCCAGGGCATGCATTGCAGTAAATCAGTGTGTATGCCAATTGACTTCAAATAAGTTTCTATTCCATTGCATTTACTACCCCGATGTACTTCGTTTTCTTTATGTGCCTAGAGCACATATTTCTTGCTGTTTACTATTCTAGAAAATGAGCTTTGTGAATGGCTCCCTCAGAGCATTTGAAATGCACTTTATTTTAAAGGCAGCAGCATTTGAGCATCTTTGAAACTGCATGCTTTGTTTCATGATAAAAACAAAATGTCAATACTGTCACCTTTGAAAGTCAGGGAAAATAGGTCTTTCATTCCGCCATGTCAAGTACAGCTGTTAAAGTTATACCTGGCATGCTCCTATTTTGCAAGGAAGAATGCAAGAAAATCAGATTTATAAACAATAGAGACAGACCATTCATGCCACATTATCACAACGAAAGGGTAAAAACATTACATACAAACAATGCTGAAAGATTTGGAAATCTCGCTGGCCTTTCACATTCTGGATTTCACGTCATATCTTTTGTGAACGTAACTGGTATGATAAATACTTCATGCTTATACTCTGATTTTTAATCTATGTAATAATCAGCTGTGATATTTAAGAATCCTGCATGAGATGACTGAGCTTTGAGTAACTTTGTCTCCATTGTTGATAGGTAAAAAATATGCAAGTATTTCGAGAAAAAAAAAAAAATTCAAACATCATTACTAAAGTGTATTGCATACTAAGTATAAGGCAATATAAAATATCACACACTGAGCCCAGAATGGTAATTCTTTCGAGAACACATCTGTGGTTATTTAATCTCTCTGCTACCTATAGCCTTCCCTGCCCTTCAGAAAGGGATGGTACCAGCTAAAGGACATAAATAGGAGAACATTTTCTTCTTTTTTAACCAGACATTTATTTGGGGAAAAAAATGTGGCCATTGAAACAGTGGTGAAAAGCAGGTTCTCTGTGTCCCTACTTACTTTCTTTTCTTATGCCATTCAGGTTGGACTCAGAGATCAGATACACTATTTATTCTTCAAACAATACCAGACCTACACAAGTAGGTTAGCAGACTGATGCATATGTGGTAAGAGCAGGAAAAAAAATGAAAAAAGATTCCTTTTACTCAAACATAAGTCAAGCAGAAGATAGTCTGACGATGTATGCATCGGTTTTCTGGTGCAAACTTTTGAAATGGCAATTTTTAAAATTTCAGTCATTGCTTTTAGCCAATTTGGTTTATGCTCCTCTAACCTAAGTTGCTTTGACTATATACGAGCATTCTCATTAGACCCCAGGTTTTAATTTCTCCCCAAATTAAAGCAATGAGCCCAAAGAGTGAGATTTATGGTGTCCCACATACTTCATACTCACATTGCTCTACCCAAACCCACCTCAGTATGCTAGCCTGGGAGCATCCTTATGCTATGTATTCTTTTCAAAAACCTTCGGATCACATTTTAAGCAGGTTTTGGCTCTTTCTTTTGTACTTACAAACAAATGCTCTCCTGACCAGCCCATTCCTATTCCTTGGGGAGAACAGCCGCGGTAAGAATCCCCCTTTCCTCCCCAGCCTGACCCTGCTGCTGACTGTGTTACTGCACAGTTCATGCTCATTAATGTGAGTAGGTGACTTACCTGTTAGTGTTTGTACTGTTTGCCTCTCTACTCTATTTACTGTTCAAGACAAGCAAGCAAGACAAGCTATGAATGCTGAGGTTTAATTACGCTGCAACTCCACTAACTGAGATCCTCCAGGAATTACCCAGCCATCATTCACCCGCAGCAGGTCATCCTTCCTTCTGTCTTTTCCACCTAGTGAAAGGAGTTTCCATTGATCCCTCACAACTCAGTTTGAGCTTTGCATGAGAAGCTTGCTGCTAGAGCAAGTATCTACCTCCTTTCTGTCTTTTAGAGGTGGGATTCATCTTGCCTAACTTTGGGGTTTTACAGAGCAGAGGATGTAATGACAATCTTAGCTGGACATAGAGTTTCTGCAGTCAAAGGAAAGAAACAAGCACTCCTGGGGTGGGATATGCTTTACTTAGGGGAGTCAAATCTGTTCTCAGCATACCTATTCTCCTCCTGACAAGGAATTAATGTAGACAATGATTTCAGGTATAGTTAGAGACATCTGAGTCTGAAAGGACAAATCCCACTTTTAGAGACTCAAGCTACTATTTATAAATTGTCTAAACCCCTAGTAGATGATGCTCAGCCTGAACATTCGCCACAAGATGATTGTCCTGCATGCATCCATCCAGCAAAATGTTCCTGAATTTGGAGAGTTAACAATTGTCTAATATTAATCAGAAACAAATTTATTCACCAGATGTAGACATGCTCCTCATCTTCTATAACTCCAGAACCCAATATTTAGAGAGTTTGGATCATTTTCAAAAAAAGCACAAGATAATTCACAGTCTACCCATCCTATTGTCTTCTTGAACCAAATCAAGCCTGAAGCTCCTTTTTGCCTTGGCTTTTGTTCCAGAATTTCAGGTCAGTTTAGAAGCCTTTCCTTGAAATATAGTAATCATAATCTCACCCTAAATCTTTCTCTGTGCTGATACTGAACTTTAAACCCCAAACTGCTTTCAGTCCTTCTTGTTAAAACCAACAGTCAATGACCCATCACTTTTAAGTTCCTATTTCAAGCTGAGCCAGAAAAACTGCTGTCTCAGTTCTAGAAAAGTGAGACCCAACACACTGTATGAGCAAGAAACCTTGTTATTCTAACTCTCCTTTTATCCCAACTAGTGACAAGTCGGTATTTTGCAAAGCTGCCTGGCTAGGTCTCTGCTGTGCAAAAGTATTTCCTGAAAAAATTACCAATATCTAATTACCATAGATTCTGCACTTGTAGTGAGCAATAGACTGTGGGTTGCATTGCTCAACAAATAACACAATCGCTGCTGTTTTATCTATTATTATGGTTTCGTGGTGGTGACCGGAATAAATCCTCTTTCCAATGATCATTTAAACAAACAGGCAGGTCAGATTTTCCCAATCTCTGCAAGGATTATTTGTGCTTTTGCTGGAATCAGTAGAAGTTTTGTGACAAAGTCCCCGAGAATCAGTAAAGTTTCAAATGAAGCCAGATGAATTTTTTTGTATCTTCTCACAAAGACAAAACAACGGATCATTATGGGGTGGCACAGATTAACCTGACAGTATAACACAGCTTTCAGTTTAGCACACCCTAACATGGCCACTGTGCAAACAGAGCCAATGCTTTCTAGAGGAAACAAAACGGACCCGTCTGTCTTGCTCTGGGAGTCAACCTCATAGACCTGGACCAAACCATCATTTGGAAAACAATGGTCAACCATGTCAGCAACATCACTTTAAAAAGGCTGAGTTCATCGGTGGTGTAATTTGGATGAGGCAACTGGGACTCATCCCAGTCTTTAGGAGAGGCATCAAGGTATTAAGACAAAGTCTGTGGTCGAGACTCATAAACTATAATAAGTAAATCTTGTTTCTATGATTAGTTTTATTTGTTTGTATATGTGCATATTAAAGCAGTAGAAAAATTATATTCTGTAAATCTTTCCTATATGCAGTCAGTCCACAACCAATTTTGAAAGCCAGATAAAAAGACCTTATCTCCCCAAAACACAGATAGACAGTCCTGTCAATAAGGGATGATTCACGAAAGCCATTTGTCTTTTACTGTTCTTCTGAGACACTTGGAAGGGCAAGAAGGTGCATCTTAAAAAGATTTATCAAGGTGATAATGGGAGAGGAGAGAAATCTTTCTTTTTCAAAGTTTTAATGGCTATCTATCATTATTTCTTCCACCAGTTCGGAATTTTAAGGGAATACTCAAGGGATAATGTGTGGGTTTGTCCATCTATTGCAGTACATACAGTACCTAGGAAGCCCAGGGGACTACTTAGCAGTATCTCTGGCTCAGTGGCACCAGGATATGACCAAAGGTCTAAAATAAACCTAAACCCAGTAGGTAGAAAGACCACCGAGTTCACAGGGCTTCCCTTGAGGCTGATTATCCACGACACCTCAAGACAATGCGAATGATGCTCCTCCTGAAGGTTTTCTATCTATCTTTTTCTCATAAATAAAGATGCTGGGTTGATAACTGGAGTCAGAATTATGTATTTTGATTCACATTTCTGACCAGTGTAAATTTTTTAAAATGTTTTTTTTCATGCTTATTTTGAAAGAGGCTAACCATAGTCAAAGAGTCTAATGCTTCCTCTGCTTCTATGGAAAGCTTGAGAAGGTAGCACTGAGGGTCCTGCCCAGGCTCACGTCGAGGAAATACACCACCTTTTCAAAATGGTTTTCTTTCAGGAAGAGGGAGTGTTTTTACCTAAACCAAACCTCAGTAGTTTGTACAGACAGAGGTCACTGTGGCAGCTTTATATCTTCACATTTCTTTCAGTGTTCAGAAAATGAGCGTGCTATCTGCTTCTCCAGTCTGCTGCTTTAACTGCGAGAAGAGTGAGAATCTTTCGCCCCTATCACTTTGAATACTGAATTAAACAAGGAAGATTTCACGGTTTTGTTCAAAGTAAATCCTTCAAATAATTTTGTTTAGGTTGCATAAACAAACAAAAAAAGTAATTTTGCCTTATAAAAATGCAGAGATTACAAGATTTTTTCAGTATGTCAAAACAAAAAATAAATGGGATTCAAAGGGAAATGTTCTTGCAGCATTGGCAAAATCCTTGTTGCATCAAATTTGAGTCTGTTAGTGTAAAGGTGGCTGCAAAGCCAGTTCCTGTGTCTAAGCAGAAATCCTGGGTAAACGTGCAACCTCCCTCGCAGCTTGCCTGCGTACTTCATCTCCTTACACAGCAAGGGGAATCCAAAACATCACTACTACAACCTCGCTACTTCCTGAGGCCAAAGTCAATGTACTTCAGTACCTGTTGTGTTGGGTATAGAACCAGCTCTTCAACTATAGTAAGTAAAACGGAGAGTCTACACCAGTAGACTGTCCGTCCCTATGAAGATGCTTAGGAAGACAATGAGGTGGCTTATAGGTACATCCAAAGTTCCTGTCTGCTCTTCCCTGGGGCTGCCCCTATACAGGTAGATAAACAGAGGGATGCAGTTTCCAAATCTGGCAACTTGCTGATTGTTTGTTTTAAATTGATTTGCTAAAATGACCAGAAAGCAAATCCAACACTGGAGTATTTTTGGGAGATCGAAGGGAAAGTTACAGCTGCAGCCCCTTGTAAGCCTAATGGAAAGATAAATTTCATATGAAATGAGGAGTGGATAATTATGTGTTGCCTAAGAAAAAGAAAACTCTCCCCTCCTAGAGCTTATTTTCTTTTGAACTTAAGTGCTGCTGGTGAATTTCTGTCTATGCAGAATGATTGGAACAGAGGAAAGCAGTCAGGAGAAGCTACAAAAGCAGTTGCATACAGGGGCAAGCAAATACTCCAAATGAATTTGGCTTTTTCATATTGAAACATGGATATTTTTGAGAAGGTGAAGTAGTTATCTAATAAAAGAGAAAGCAGCATGCCTATTAAAAGAGGGATTTAGAGTGTTACATGTGAGTCAATGGATTCCTGTTCCTTAAGGGAAAAAATTAAGTGCTTTAAAGGAAAAAATACAACCTGCAGTTTCCCAATCATGTTTCAAAAGATAAATAAGTCAATCATAGAAGGACACAATGATTCCTATAAACCAACAGCAGTATCTACACAGGGAGATGAGACAAAACTGCAGGAGGCTTCTTAATGGTGCTTGAAACTAAAAGAAAAAAAAAATAACAGCAAAACAAAATGTCCCTTTTAAAATATCCCTTTGAAAACATGCAGACATTGGAAGGAATATGAAATTCAGATTCCTCTTAAATTGTGGTTACAGTGACGAGAGGATTTTTTTCTAGGACATGCTATCCCGCAGTCTGCTCTGGAGGCAGTCAGAAGTGTACAAGTCAGGCAGAGTTACCGTAAGGACAGAAAAAAGCTGGCTCCAGGTATGAAAACCCTGAGGTAGCTCAGGGCAAAAAACTCACATAAATAGTTCAGCACCAGCCTGGATGAAAAGCAAAGGAATTTCTTGGCTGAACAAAAAAAAATGAGGCAAGACACATAGACAAGAGAGACTAGTCACAATAACTATGCAATTAGTGAAAGAAATTTTTACAAGGATTGCTATGTTCATTTTAGATCACACTTTCTGAATTCACAGAATCAAAGATTGATTGAGGTTGGAAGGGACCTCTGGGGGTCATATGGTCCAACCTTCTACTCAAGCAGGACCACCTAGAGCCAGCTGCCCAGGACCATATCCAGATAGCTTTTTAATGTCTTCGAGGATGGAGACTCCACAACCTCTCTGGGCAACCTGTGCCAGTGCTCGGTCACCCTCACATTTCCTCATGCGTTACCAGGCACTTGTAGATGAAGGTTTAGCATTGGACATGTCTTTAATTCCAAAGGTGTGAAGTATTACCTTCAGTCAACTTGACAAGCATTTTTCTTCCAGAATTTAGTCTTCAAACCTGCAAATCTGAGCAACAAGTACCATGCACATCTTTAAAATTGGGCAGTGGGTAGGACCTGCTGCCTTTAATTCTCTTTTAACCTTTGCTGAGCTGTTCTTTAAAATACTGCCACAGCTACTTAGTTTCCCTCCCCAACCTTACCAGTTGGCGGGATTTTCTTTTGTTTGTATGTTTTGGCTATTTTTTTTTTTTTTTTTATTTAAGTGTTATTGTTTGGGTTTTCATTGTTATTTAATTGTTTCTTCTTTTTTGAGTTGTGGAAGATAACAGCTGTGTCACAGTGATGTAGCACTAATGATGGAAACCAGCCCTGGTGATGTCATGGCTGTGTCACAGCAGGCAGAACGTTGGCAGTGGCCGTGTCACTGGGGGGCTGGTGACAGAGGTGGTCCAGGACAGATATAAAAAGAACTGCTAGGACTGCTAATGTCACAGGAGCAGCTGGACCACTCTCTGCTGCAGCAAAATGAGCTCTCTTACGAGTCAGACAAATGCAGCACGCTGTGAAGTTGTGTGTGAGGACTTGTGCTTTTACGGATAAGGAACACACTCCATGGCAGCCAGCTGACCTACATCTACAGCTGAGGAGGTACAGCCGACCCCCAGGGAGTTGCATCTAACCTACCAACACAGAAGGAGTGCTAGTCAAACGGACTGTGCCTTTTAAAATGATAAACTGAGCAGGGGCACCTGCATGGGGACAGGCTTTTTCCTGCTGCCATACGTAAGAAGCAAACGAGATCAATACTTAATTATCAAGGATTACCTATAATTGACAATACCCATTATGTAAGATGAAGTTAGACGAGTCCGTAACAGTTTCCAGTGCAATACCTGCTCCTTAGTGACTAACAAAGTTTTTTCTTTCCCAGTCTCGTTTAAGCCGTGCCTGCCCCACTGCTCTCCTGGTTCCCAGCAAAAGGATCGGCTGCTCCAAGGTACAATTACTGTTCAGAACTAAGAGTTCTGCTCTATTTATGATTTTAAGGCAAGTTTATTTTCATAAATACTAGACTTGCCTGTTTAGAGGTTTGACATTTTATTGACAGCCATACAAGTTAGGTTATGCAGATGGAACAGATGCTGCCATTTTTAGGTATAATTAGCATTTCATTTCCTTTCAAACAATTTCCCCATCATGTTGAGCACCACCAGGGCAATGGGAATGTTCAAAAGAACACTCCACTGCAGTTTTATGCTATTTTAAAAAAAAGATCACAGCAATTTCTGAACTAAGGTTCTTGGTGGTGGTTTTTTGTTGTGTGTTTTTTTTTTTTTTCTGTTTTGGTTTGGGTTTTTTTGTTGTTTTGGGGTTGTTTTTTTTTTATACAGTGATGTTTTACCATGTTAATACCAGGTAGCATATCTGAAGCTTTAGGAAGGGTTGAATTCTATCTTTTCTAGTGTAATTAATTTCTCTCACAGACTTAAAAAGTTACCTTATTAAAACTTTTCTAGCAGAAGGGAAGTTTTTAGTGCATAACATGACAGAAAGGAGACCGGGAATCTCCCTGGATTTGCACAAACAACTGGGGATGATTTCCCATCGTCCCCGGCTCCTTGCTGCGTACATACAGCAGCCCCAGTCCCAGCGAGCTTCTGAGGAGCGCGAGAGGGGAGGTGAATCTCCTGTTAGACCCGTGCCAGGCTGCCTTGGTATTTGAGGCAAGGGATGAGGACCAGCAGTCTATCAGGTCACAAAACCAACCCCAGGTGTCCGAATCTCTCACACCTTAAGTGGACTATTGCAGGCAATTTTTAGCCCCATCTCCTTGCTTTGAGAAACTTTCCAAGGGAAGTTGTGTCAAAACTGATGCATCTCCATAAGTTTAGGGTTCAGTAAGAGGTTTTCCTCACTGCTTCCCCACTGACCCCTGCTCTGGGGGTGGAGATCCTCCAGGCTCTGGCTGGATAACAGACAGAAGATGACACCTTCATGTCACAATGCTACATGCTCATTACAGTGTTTTCCTGGTTATTGGGGGGCTCTCTGAAGACATTAAAAATCAAGCAGCCCAATTCCTGCTGAATCCTAGCCCAAAATTCATGATCCACAGGACTTCTCAGCATGGCAAGAGACACCAACATCTGACACAGTCATTTACAAAGCTTCTCCCTGACAGGATTTAACTACCATTTGCCACTGACATCAGCCTCTGCTTTAATAGACCTGATGTGTCATTTTTGCTATTCTTGCCTCCCACCCGTTTTCTGCAAAACATGAGGAATATTCCTTTCGCTGTTCACTTCAGTGACAGCAGGAGAATGCCCCAAACACAGTGTCTGGCGTGTGTCAGTCTAGTCATGGAGACAAATACACCAAGAAAAGCAGCCTGTAGATTTAGAGTCTGTAACAGTGGCATGTAATGCTTGCCAGAGGTACGTTGCCATGCAGTGAACTACAGGATCCTCACGCTGTCAGAATAACCGAAATAAGTTACAATGCAAAAAACAGCAGTATTTCCTACGCTAAAGCAAAGTTTCTAGAAAGTCATTGTGTAACCTTGGCTACCCTTTACAGAGCAACTTATAGAGCAACTACAGGGAAAAAAAAAGAATGAATGTTTATGGCCTCCAAGCATATTATTTTTTCCTTTTAAATGCATTAACCTCTTAACAATTTAGATGTTTCTGGTCATGTTTTCATTAGATTAGAGCAGAGTCACACTTTTTAATACTCTGTATGCAGGGGTTGAGATTCTATAAGACATGTTCTATAATTACTGTCACTTAGCAGAAAGTTTAAAAGGTTTGTTCGCACAGTGACCAGTTACTTTCTACTGTAATAATACTATTTACTGATCATTTGCTATTAATTATGTGTGTCTTAAACTGGCCATCAGTGGACAGAAGTTTTAAAGAGACAATTTAATAATACTTAAGGAGCAAGAGTTCATAAACCCCAAGTGTGTTATTTTAAGTTGAAAAATGAACTGTGAAAGGTTCTAGCAGCAGGGGTTTGATTTTCATAATTGGATGTACACAATAGGATTTTACTTGTGTAAGAAATTATCTGTAGGATTGTGGTTTCTGTGCTAGATACGTCTGATACTCATGTACCTGTCCTTAAGCAAATGAACAAAAAAAAAAAAAAAAAAGAAATCAAAAAGGGCTTTCATGCTTACCGATCACCTCGAAATAAATAGCAAAATTCAACTAATTTCAAAGGGAACCTGACTGAGCCTGGAAGAGGCAGCAATAAAATGAGAAGTATTGGGCAACCATTCATATTTATTGAAAGTGTAAAAAAGATTAATTTTCTGTATAATCAAATCCACACATAAGCATCCATTTCTACTATTGTAGTCCAATAAAAGTAAATCAAATGGTGTCAGAACTGATGGGTTTTCCTTATGAGGCAGATAACAGCCACAAACGAGGCTATGGAAATGAATCTAACTATGAGTGCAGTTCACATTGTTTACAGAGAGCAGGAAAAACCAGCAGCCACGTGGGCACAGACTATGCAACAGTAGTTCAAAAAACAGTAAACTTTGCTTCATTCCTCTTACACTAAAAAAACCTTTAATTTTCTTCTTTAGTTTTTTCTGAGACTAGGAATGATAATGTAAGCCAGTGGCAGCCAAAGAAAAGAGAAAGAAAATCTCTCGTGATGGGAAAGTTTCAAACATTGACAAATGTCTGTCAGCTCCATATACGAAAGCATTTTTAATCCAGGCTGTTTCTTTGTGCTGTGCTGCCAGATGAGTCACTGATAGATGGAGGAGTTTGTAGTGCAGCAGACATGAAAACTGTTCCTTATTATAAACCAATATAGGAAATTAAATATAGTTTTTCTGTATGCAAAGACAGACACCAAAAGAGTTTAATGAAGCTGTTCCTGCAATCTCACTTCAGCCTCCCCAGGCACAGACGTTTCCTCACTGCTCCCAGCCTCAGAGACGCACTGACAGCCTGTGACAGAAACGCCCTTTGGGGCTTCCACTCCCAATCGCTGAACCCTGAGAGAAGACTTCTTTTTGATTTTTTAAACTTTCTGCTTTAATTACTATTCAACCTGCATATGAAAGGAGACTGGGCTGGTTTACAGGGCTTGTACAGAATATGGCACTGCCTTAAGGAATTTACTAAACTGTTGCTTGACTTTGCAACCCAGTGCTCTCAAATGGGAAGTTAACCACTCTTGCACCAGTTTTTCCAAAGAGAAGAAGACTTAAACCTGTCAGCATGCGTGGCCCAGTCAGCTATTCATTGACTCCATAAGAAGAAATTAAATCCAAGTCCTAGTCAAGTCAGCAACAGACTCCTCTTGACTTTATTAAGTCAGGCTTCACTTTGGGCTTCAGTTCAAGGTCCATCACTGCAAGAAAGTTGAAGAAGCAGGTGGCAGCAAGGATTTGTGTCTCCCATAAGCACTATCTGCTGCCCCGGGGAGCAGCAGCACACAGGCAGCCAGCAGCTCCTACAGCTCCTGGGCAGAGAGCAGAGGAGTCTGGAGCCTTGCTCCTCTTTGGGATGAGGGCAGTGATGGTGCCCTGCAGAGCTGGCACCATACACCTCCCCAGGTCCTCATAACGTGGGACGAGGGGCACGTGTTTGGGAGCAGGAACCCAAGGACTTTAGCCAAAGCAATGTGCTTGGTTAAGCCTGTGGAAGATTAAGGACTTCTGACTCCAGACCTCAGTAATCCAGAGGATCCTGTTCCAAGAATATGTCCTCAATATTTGGCTCAGTAAAATGTCCTGCAAAGTGCTCAGGAGCAGCAGTTGTCAGTGGAAGAGCCAAGGCCTGATGGAAACCCTGGTAGAGGGATGAAAGACGAGAGCTGCTGCTGGCTACCTCTGCCAGCCCGCTGCTGGGACTCCAGGCAGGGAGAAAAACAAAATCACTTAGACATCCAGAGATTTTAAGATCTTAGAATAAGATAAACAGTATCAGAATTATTACTCTTATTTTCAGGACTGGGCCCCTGTGCAAACTTATTTGAACTTAATGCAAAGCACAGGGCTACGTCTTGTTTTCTGTTCTCCTGCTATAGTGTTGGGAATCAGAGGCAGCAAAGGCACAAGGGATCTCTCAGATTCTCTCTAGGCATCTCAAATGACCTCAGAGATCTGCTACAAGGGTACTGCTTGTATTTTGGTAAGATAAGGCTAGTCTGATTACCCTTCTTAGGGAACCTTTAAGTTTTAGAAACACACCAGCGTTCACTTACCCTTTCCAAGGCTCTAATACAGAGGAAATTCTGACAAGACTGTTCTAGTTGTCATACAAAAGCAACAGCAAGAGCTAAAGCTGAAATTAGGAACCAAGTAAAAACAAATATATTTATGCAATGCCAATATACATGTTTCCCCTTAAATTGTTAATTCTCTCCCTTGCCATATTGGAAGCTAACTCTGAATCCAATAAAGCAAAACATCTCCCAGTAAATTACTTGCAACTGAATGGATCTGATCCAAAGTTTTTTCCTCCCCAACACAAGTTAATAAATGAAACAGCTACATGAAGTAATAAAGAGAAAATATTTCTAATTTATGCAATGTTACAAAAGCTATATCCATCAAGTTACTCTGGGCAAATGGTCTGTAATAATAGATTCCCTTTAAATATAGCCAAGAAGGAAATTAAAACTGGCTTAAAATAGAAATTTAAACCCCCACTATAACAATGAAAAATAGATTGCTGAATGACAGTGTCCAGATTCAAAAAAAATGTCAAAGTCACTGTGAGATAAATGTAAGGCTGACTCATCCAAACTATTTCATAAACTTGTGTGTTAGAAGAACAGCTCTATGCGACAAATGTGAGAACACCACAGTGTTATGTAGCTCCCACTCTTAAATGCATTTCTGAATGTTGAAGGTGTCACACACATCTCTCTCTCTTTAATGAATAATTATTGTATTAGTACAACATATTACTTGAAGTATTTTTGATGCCTGACTAACAGGTCAAAGAGACACTGTCCAAGTCACAACCTGACTCTGGCAAAGGTAGAAGTAAAAGTCAAATTTTACACATAACCTTCACATTAGCAGAGTTTTCCATAGCTAACTGAGTTGGTCCTTCTCAAGCACACCAAAGCTTTCAGCTACCGAACATCTTGAAACACATGGCATGAGTTCTCAGCAAGAACTGCTTCACTATACAGATCTGCCCTTGTAGACCTCGCTGGGTGCTAAGGTAGACACAGAAACTCTTCCTAAGCTGGATGCAAAGAATTCATTCGGCAAAAAAAAAAAAGCTGTAAAAAAGTTACTATCCATTTCTCATCACTTCTCTCACACCATAAGAGCGTGAGAGAAGTGTGAGAGTGCAAATCTTGGTGGTTTTTTTGGGGGATGGACATACACACACACATTGTTTTACATTAAAAGAGAGAGATATCATTGGAATGGCTTGTAGGTGATAATGTTATATGTCCTAGATAGTTTGAATAGCTTTGCAAAATCTCCTGCATAAGCAGGAAGAAAGAGGACCACGGAATTAAAGAACAGAGAACAGGAGAATGGGAGAATGAAAACAAGAAAACAGAAGTTAACCATATGTTTATTTTTTTGTACACAAACTAACGTCAGCTTCTGTAAATTAAAAATAACAGAAATTTAAAATAACATTTAGGTTATGTTCCTAAACAGTAACTAGAAATGTATTTTCCTGATCAGCAAGCAAGGCAGCACACCATGCATTTGAACTAGCATGCTGGTAGGCAGAAAGTTGATCTAGTACCCAAGAATGGGAAAATTAAGCTGGTTAATTGCTATTTTTCTTTCCTAACATAGCATAGGAAAACTCTGCAGAAGTATCCCAATCAGGCTATAGTTAGTAGCAATTTGCAAATCAGTGCCTTTCAGAGGGGTTTAGTTGTGTCTGACTTTACATTTTGGGAAACCTTCTGCGGCTTCTTCCCGGAAAGCAAACATAGCTCTACCCTCGTCCCTTTTCTGTACTCTGACACCAGCAAATCCAGACACCATCTCACATGTCTATCTCTCCACTCCAAGAATGGCATTTTTCATATGCACCTAAAACCTCATCGTGTCCTTTATGATTCTTCCCCTGATGTTTTTTATCCACTGTTTCAAGCCTAGTATAGCTAAAGCCAGAAGTTTCCATAATCTTCCCAAATCTTCCATTCTTCTGTCACTGTGGACAACAGTCATCCAGTCCTACTTTCCAGGTAATACCTTCAATTCTCTTTCTAGGTCACAGAGATTTTTATGCATCTGATCTCCAAAATGAACATTTTCCTAGCTTTCCTGAGGCTAAAGGTTCTTTTTCAAGTTTTCATCTCTTTATTACAAATTTTTTTTTCTTTGTCTATTCTGAATTCTGCTGCACAGATTGTTTTCCTTGCATGACCTCGTGGCTGTGACATCTATATTTTCACATCTTATACTGCCTTCCTTACTTCAAGCTCTGCTGGCATGAGCTGATTGTTCACCCTTTCATGGTCCTTCATGGGCTGACTCACTCATCCAACATAGAGTAGTTAACACAGCTCTAAACAGTCCACGAGCCCTTCCTCCATTATCTGTCTGTCAAATTTTAAAAGACACATCCCATTTTGCTTGCCATCCTTCTTCCTTGCCTAATTCCCCAATAATTTGCTAGACCACCTCATTGTTTATACTCAAAACATCTTTTTCTTCCCCCCTCCTAAGGCTATTAAGAAGTCTTGATAGGAGTTGGCCTATTGGTGTGTGAAGATCAACCTCTATCATGCTGACAAATATCTTCCTATTACCTTGTTTCCTCTCACCTGTCTGTTAGCATCCATCATACCCAGCACTCACGTGCTTAGACTACAGCATTTTTCAGCAGGTGCTGTCTTTTTCTGTTTAAGAAATCAGTACAGTTGTGAATTTTAGGAGTTCTTCCCCTTCCCAAAAGGGTCAGGCAAGTTCATAGTAGGCCAAGTAAATTGACTTTAGTTGCTCTCATTAGAAAAGGGACCAAAAAGCTTTAATGCAGGATTTTCTTAATTGATGATTACAGAAACAGGATAAGAAAAATGCAAGAGAAATTGCAAAATAATTTATATTAAATATGGCTGAATTTTATCATTGGAAAGCAAAATGCATTTGCTTAAGTTGAGCACAGAAGAGATGGAGGGTGGGAGAACATGGTCTAGTTCAGAGCTGAGGGGCAAGAATTGCCCTTGTACAAGGAGCTCTCATCTCAAACCCGTGGGCTGCTTGTCCGCCCAGTGCTACACACAATTGGGAAATGCAGGTCATGCATCATCTGCAAAGCTACACTTCCATGCACATACAGGTTTCCTTGATCCTCTTCCTATAGTACGCAATTAACATTTCAAATTAGACAAAGCATTATCATTTTGATAAGAAGGCTAGATAAAATGGATAAAATATGCATTTTAATTCTAGGTTTTGTTCAAGTTATGTTTTTATTCATGACTTGTACTTTTTAATTACTTCTGATTACTGTATCAATAAAATGTCACACATCAATCCCTAGAGTTTACCAGCTGGAAATCTGAGGGTGTATCTTTAAAGAACTGAAAGCCACATATGCTCCACTATGCTATGTTTAAGATTCACAGTACAGAAAAACAGTCAAACAAGCACCCAGATTGAAAAGAGATAGGCTAATATGTATTCCCAAAATAATAACAATAACAATAATAAAGCTGAACCTCCTGTAGAAACAATATCCTAGGAGTCCCTTCCTACAACCTCCTAGGATTTCCCGTCTCTGCAGACTCATAGGATGTTCTTGTCACTGTCAGGTACAGGCTGCAGAGCTAAGTCACTGCGTTGGAGTCGTAGGCAGTACACAAACACACAAAGATGCCAATTCTTTCCAAATCCAATACCTCAGTACATCCAGCTGTGAGATTGAGAAGCCCAGCACCTTAAAAAGATTAGAATGCTCTTCACATGAAGTTCCAGCAGAGAAAGACTCCTTCAATACTAAATTACTGATATTGAGTGCTGAAAATACAGCTTTTTTTCAGAAAATACAAAGAATTAAGCACAATCATCCAGGCAACCCCTAATGCCTATATTTAATCTTTTGGATTCAGACACACAACTATAAATTTCTCATTAGAGTCCAAGATAAGCCCTTAGTAGCTATAGTAAAAGTACACACAAAATACCGACCATGGAAATCACTTTAATTTTCCAAATAGTTATTATTTCCGTACTTCCCTATGAGCTGTTTCAAGTGATGAATAAGATTTTTGCTTCACCTCCCCAGGTCTAGTTAGTAGATCTGAATCTCTTCACAAGCTCCAGTGACATAATTCATTTCATAAGAAAAGAAGTAATAATACAAGTAATAGAACCATTAGGGGGAAAAAAGGAACATTATAATTACTGTCAACAATATAGATGTTCTTCATACGTTGAAGTTCTCTCAACTTCTCTAAATACAGAGCGCTATTTTTCATACTTTCCTTTTAAGAAAATATTGCATCGATTACATAAATGTAATGTTCAGGTTTTGCATATGCTTGTTTGGTTTTTGAAGAGATGGAAAGAAGAGAAAGGCAATCACTTTTGGGAAAAATACAGCTTGAGGCCTGATTTTTCAAATACGTCATCCAAAAGATTGCGATAACAAGGAGAAGTGGGGGGGGAAGAGGACAGTGGCTAGCAGCAAATGCTGTCCACAAATCCTGACTTGCTCAAAACTTTCCTGGAATTTTAAGAGATCTTTTAGTGTGCTTGGTAAAAACAGGATTTTCATATGACTTCTCCAACATCTTACCACTAGATAGTTTCATTGAATATTGAAGATATCCTGTGTGCTTATCAGTTGAATCGCTTTGTAGCATCATGCTTGATTACTCCTGTCAGTGGTCTTCTGTCTCCCACTTCTACATCAAGTCTGCCACGCGGATATTTCCAAAACAAGCTAGCAAGTGTAGCAAAAAAGATCACATTATGCCTCTGTACTCATGTATGATTTGGATTGCACACAGTAGAATTTTTAGCTCCAAAGCTTAGGGATTTTTATAATCACCACACATGTTATATTCAGTGCAGACAGAACTCTTGACTCAAAACCAGAGAGGTCCTGCACACTGTTATAAAACTGAACCCCTGCAAAGTGTGTGGAGGAAAGCGCATTCAAGACCATTTTTTCTTGCAACTGCTGCTCTCTCACACATCTTTGCCTGCACCCTCTGGAGAAGACAGATCCACTGCAATAGGGCTGCCTTGACAGCTAGCAGGATGCTCCTGCCAGATGAGTGAAAAATTTAGAAAGGAACCAGTTCATATTCCAACAGCTTCTACAGATTGCACCTGGAATTATACCATCCAGGCCAAACAACTGGATTGTTCATTAAAACCATCTGATTGCCATGCACTTATCTTTGTGCTCACAACAAAAGAGAGAAAAAGAAAGAAGAGCTGGGTTTTTTCAGTCCTTTGTACTATCATCTCTTTCTATTAGACTCTGCCTATTGGACAGAGACTTTGCCATGATTGGTTTCTTTGACATATATTTCTATAGCTTTTCATCTGAAAGGAGAAGGTGGCTAAAAATTAAGCGAATTGTTCATTAAATAGCCACCCCTGCTTTGAGAAAACATTATTCTTTCTTTGGATTCTTTGATGCTGTGTTAACGATGCCTTTCATTCCAGAGGCTTTGTGCACAAAAGGCAAGCTTGTGGAGAAAAAATTGGAAAATAAACCTTCTCCCCCCCATCCTTTCCACGATGGTAATTTAAAAGATAACTCTTTTGAAGATAAAATTGATTTCTGATAACAAAAGACACACTGTTTAAAATGAGAGTCTACTACTGTTAGCAGATGATTGACATGAAAAACGGTCCAGCAGAAGGCGTGGCCAGATTGGCTGATGGGGACTTGCAACAATGAAAAAGAAAGCAGAAATCATGAGTCAAAGTGACTCCACTAAACTATTTCTGGGCTAGAACCATATTTTCTTTGTTTGTATTTTTGTTTTAACTATTGGTGCATTTAGACACAGCAGGAATGTAGGCCATCTCACAGGAAATTACATCCTATAAAGAAAAAAAAAATATCACCCAGCTCCTTGCTTCACCCATCCTCAGTCTGTTTGTAGTGCTGACATTCTGAATTGTGGGAGTGTGAGCTGTGTGGTGCTCTTCTCTTGTCTTTCTTATATTACTGCTAATACAATCAAGTTTACTTGTTCTTACGAAAAAAGGAGAAGTTAGAAGAACAAAAAATAAAGATATGCTTGGTATTACCATTTATTATTTCTTGAATGCTGCCTTATTCATTCAGGAATATAAATATATAAGAATTTGTTGGTATAAGACCAAAAACAATTTCTAGGCACATGAGAAATTTTCTGTTCCTCACCCCTAATATGAAGGCCTGCACGCACGTAAAAAATAAAGTTCTCAAAATGAGGTGTTGGTGAAATATAGTGATGTATTAGCTTCTTATTGTTTTTTGCCAAGGGATACTTTCATGCTTAGCTAATTACTAAAGTCTACCCAGAGCAAAATATCTAACTCCAACGTGTCAGCACCTGCAATCCCATGGCAGATGTAGAAAAATGATGCACAACTAAGTTCCTTGCCTTAAGAGAAAGACCATATGCCAGCTGGGTTTTTTTGGTTATTCTGCAGCATTGTTTACCAACTATGAACATGCTGTCCAAAGAACAGGCAATAAGTGTCACCCAAAATGTCCAAACCCCACCAAACATATTAAATATGCAGTCAGCAACACTCAGCGCAATTCTACAGCTACACACTACAAACCTCCGGTAGCACTAAAATGCACTCCTAAAAGGTATTAGGGACGATCTATTAATCCTTACTCATATCAGTAGTCATATCAATCTCAACAATAATACAGATATGAAAAAGGGCATCCAGATAAAGCTCTTAATTATACAGAGTTAAGGCATTTGAAAGACAACAACCGAGAAACCTATTAATTATCATTCTGGTTCCTCTACTCAGTTGCTCTCATCCTCAAAGCGTTTATATCCTATGTGCAAAAGCTATTATCATGCCTACCAGAGTAGGGCGGAGAAGTACTGAGTAAAGGAGACAGGATAGAAGTGAAAAAATATACTAAAGAAATTAGACTTGGCCAGGAGGCATTAATTCTAATAGGCTGGCCAAGGGACTCTCGAAAAGTCACTTCTAGACGGGTTTGGGTGCAGCGCAGCAGCAGCACACTCACAATTACACACAAAATAAAGGGCCTGCGGTACGCTGCCTGGGGAGCTGCTGAACTGGTTTACCCACCCTTGCACTGACTACATTCAAGCTGTGTTTGCTCTTCACTAATAAATATGTGTTTAGCTGGCTTCACAACATATTTCAAAAGAAGGCTTGCCATGGATTATCTTCATTTTAGGAGCTAAAAACTACCTTGGATTTTTCTTTCAGTTCCATATATAATGAATGCCCAGAAAATTTCCCTCAAAAATTAAATTTTGGGGGAAATAAGAAAGGACTGGAGAATGGCATTTGTGATGCTCAATCACTGTCCTGTCAACCTATAACTAGCTGTCAGATTTGAAACCTCCAACACTGTTGCACTAGCATAGCTTAGTGGTGACCAATGTATATGACGTGTTTAGGCTCTCATGGACCGTGTGGGGAAAAGCGTCCCTTTTGTCAGTGCAGAACCTTCCAGTCTGCCTCAATGACAGCAGCAGAACAGCGAGTTGAAGCCAATATCAGTGCAAGCCCCTGGAGGATTGACTTCTTTTTATCAACATCCTCTTCCTCTGAGCTGAGTGTAGCTGGCTGCTGCTCCACATATACTTCTATTTAAGTCCTGGGGACATCTGGAGAGCACATCTGTTGCAGAAGACATGTACAGCTGGGTGTCCACAGCATATCAAAGCAAGGGAGCCCCCAGAGATGTTGAAAAGCAGACCAGAAAGTCCAGTACTCATGAGGGTCCATATGCCAGGGCCACAAGGGACAAGAGCAGCAGATGTTTCTCATGCTCCTCTGGGGTCTCCCAGTCCTTCTTTCTCTCTCTCCTTCCTTCCAAACTACTGGCACTGCTGGAGTGACAGGAGATCTACAGCTGCATGTTGTCCTGAGGTTGTGTGGATGATGGACAGGCAACGTTCATTTAACTTTTTTCTCCAAAGTCAGTTGATCATCTTGTTCTGATCATCCTTTCCCCCAGCTGTTTGCTGCCAAGGGTGCTACCAGATCTGCCACTGTGAGGACTATCCATAAATTGGTAGTCATTCCTGAGCCAGTTGGTAACCCTCAACATTTTCAGAAGAACAGGATAGGTTTACAATAGCTGTCCTGAGCTGTGAGCCCAGACACCATATACGTACTTCTGTCTGGCTATTGATGAGTTCTAGAAAGGTCAGAAAATTAAAGCTTTGAAGTAAACCTGAAGTATAATTCTGAGAAACGTTTGCAGAAATAATCAGCAAAGATAAGAATTTTTAACTGATGACATCTTTTTACTTACAAAAATAAAATCATGGGAGCAAAATTCTGTAGAAGGAAGAGACAAATCAATACAGCAGGAACTGACAGGAAGATTATAATCACATCTGTTGCTCTTTTGTGCTGCAAAGTAATTTTAGAAACCAGAGAGAAACTTGAATGTAGAAATTCAACTCAAATTTTAGTCATCCTAAAATTTATTCTCAATTCCAGAAGTTATTTAAATTACTTCTGCTGGATTTTTTTTTTTTTTTCTTTTCTGAAAGCTTCATAAGCCATCCTCACTATGGTTTTAATTTCATAGATATTTCTTATTTTCACCCCACTGGATAAAGATGACATAGCACATGACTGAAAGCTTGTCAGAGAGAATTAGAGAGAGCAAGAAGAGACTCTCTTCATCTGACAAGCTAACATTAGGGGCCAGATACAGGAGAACGGGAAGAGATGCACATGAGCGTTAGGCGGGTTAACCAGCACATCTAGCGGGTATAGAAGGGATGGAAGTATTAGCCAACAGAAACAGGAAAGCCTGTTCTTCTTGGAGAATAAAGATCAAGAGGGTTTTGTAAATCTCTTTTTCTGAACTCAAAACGCAGGCGTCTCATTAAGGAAGGACTTTGTAGGAGCAGACACCCAGCAGTTGTTTCTCAAAAGGAAGAATTATCATTTCTCCAGAAGGAACTATCGGGGTTCCTTGCATTTGCCTTATAAACCTGAGAAGCTCCAGATACCACAATGTCTATCTTCAGCTGACCCAAGTTAGACTGTTTCAGATAATCCACCCCATTCTGGTATCATTGGCCTTACTCATTTCTGTGGCTCTCCTGAAATATGGTTTACAGTGTATGATAGAGACTGAAAGTTCAGCTTTCTCCCAACTTCGTTACTGTTCAACCTTGGTGCACAGTGTGATGAGCTTAGCTGCAGATGTCACCGTACAACCGTTCAACCTGGGAGAGACATGGGGGAGAAAGATGAGCTACTGTGGCTCACAGACCAGGTTATTTATGGTGAGAGAGTCTAGAGGCAGCCTTGATTATGAAGAACTGCATCCAATTGAGTGCATTTTTCTGCAATTACAATCAATTAAAAAAGAGGGTTCCTGTGTCTTAATAAAATGCTTTCCTTATGCTGTCATAGTCTAAGCTGTACAACTCAAATAAGAATGTTAACAGAATATGTATAAAACCAAAATCAGAGTCAAAATAAAAGAGCATTTTAATTCTTGCAAAATATAAGCAAACTGAGGTATATGTTAGGTTGAGATCATGCTCGTCTCAGAGTTTCAGTACATGAACTCCAGGAACAGAGAACAGGAAAAGATACCAATCTTGTGAAATTTCTGAAGTAACAGAGATTTAAGTAAGATAGGACTCTGGCCCATATTATACATAAGCCAGTGTAGAAAAAGGAATAACAGTATATTCAGATGTATAAACTGGAATATTCCTTGGCAGGCACAGGAAGTAACCATTCCATTCTACCCAGCATTAACTAGGAGTCGGTGTACGAGTCTCAGTCAATGGCAACATATTGTTTCATCTGCCTCAATTCTTTAAAATTAAAATGAAAAGGGTGGATGACTGTAGGTTAGAAAACATGATCTGCAACGAGCATTTGACGTAATTGGAATCAACTAGTCTGGAATAGAGGAGACTTGAAGGAAAACAGTAATAACTCTCAGATAAAAAGAGGAAATTATATATCATGACATGCTCCACAGCCATATTATATGTGTTGTTTTGACAAATATTTTTTCCATATGATTGCAATGACTTTTATTAAAAAAAGAGAAACTAACATTTGGGAAGTAAGGGAGGAAGACATCAATTAGCTGTATCTCATTTTCTCCCAAGTTTCTGGATTTCAAAATCAGAAGCTGAATATAGCATGATGATGACATAGTTGTTTAGAAATTATTTCGTAATGGCTCATCTCACCTTAGGTGGGTAAGGGATAGATTTTGTCACTTAATTGTATGTATGAAAGATCACTCAAAAAGGCTCAAAGATGCAGCGTCGAGAACGGGTCAAGAACTGAAGGGAGTAAGCTGCAGACGCACAGAGCTGATTACAAACCCTGTTCTGCTCACAGTACCCAGTGACTTTTGAAGTCAGTAAAATCTCACCAGCTTAAGTATGGTGTTGCATGCGAGTCAGCCCTATCACTCCATATGTCACATTTAGTTTTGTTATCTACTAAATTATCTCAATGTTTAGAGTCCGTCTTAGGACTGAGATTCAATATATTCACTGTTAATATGTATCTCGGGCACTTATCTTCACCTTCATGCAAAGGTCCATTTTTAGTACATTTTTTGCCATTCTAAGGAATCGTAGAAAAATACACGATCATTAATCAGCTGAAGATATACCTTCCATCAGAGACAGTGAGACCTACAGCAAACCTTCTTTGAGACAATCAATCATATTTTATCACAGTAAAGTACTTCATTATTCCTACAGTTTTAAAACTATTCTGTTTCATGGTACTTTTTTCAAGCTTGCTTTCAAGAAATAAATCTAATATACACAAAACTTAGATAAAGAAGACAGCTTATTGCCAGGAGGTTTGTGGGCTTGGTTTTGTTGTTTAAAAACAAAATTTTGCAAATCCTGAAATAGGTTTGAAAACCAAGAGAGATCATGTTATTACCATCACTACAACTACATAAATATTTACTAGCTTTACACTTCCACTTGTAAAAAACTGAAGCAACAAAAGAACTCTAAATGAATCAGCCTTTTTAACCTCAAAAATGGAAAAGTTAGGAAAAGTTACCTTGAACAAAACTGCATCCTTGTACATGTCAGTCAAGCTCTTATACTTTGGAAGAAAAAAACCCCACAGTGATATTTTCAAAACACCTGCAATGAAAAGTAAGGCCATTTCATTGCTATGAAATCAGTATTTTAGTTACCCAGAAAGCACTAGCAGAGGTAAGGACAGCTAAACAATAGCTGAGCAGAACATGAGAAATAACTGGGATCTGCCCACCCCTTTTGTTATTCAAGATGAAATTCAGCTGCAACAGGGAGGGTTAATTTCCCTTCAGCCAGTAACCTGTGGGAGGAGTGACCAGGCTGCTCCTTGACTTCCATCAACCCTGGCAATACAGGAAAGCAAGCATTTTTGGGGAAAGGTTTTCTGATTTTCTCTGAAGGTTTGAGGAAATAAGACACACAGAAGACCCACACCAAAAAAACCCAAAGAAACAAAACATACAAAGTTGAACATCCCTAAATATAAGAAGGTGATGGTGTCTGCTCTATTACAGCCAGGGATTGAGGCTTAAGGGTCTGAACACCAGCTGACATTCATGCGATTTCCCTGATGCTTGTCCTGTCTGCAGCTGCAGAACGATGCCTGCATGAGGATCCCAGGGTTTCTCTCCTTACAGCTGTCCGTGTGTGACAGACATAAAGGTAGCTCACAGGACACTTTCTGTTTATCTTATGTCTAGTAAGGAACAGAACAGATATGGGAAGTTCGACCACTTTCTATTCTCAGTAATCATACAGCCTTTGCCAAAGAACCTTGCCTCAGTCATTTGCACAAATCCAGTCATCTGCTCCCTCAAATGCATCAGCACTCCAGCTCTGCAGCTTCCTCTGGGTGATGGATGCAGTACAGTCTGTGCTTCCCTCCAGTGTGTTGTACAAGAGAAGGGAAAATGCAGGGGTGGGGAGGATACTCACTCAGTGGTCCAAGGTGGATCGTGTTTTTATAACTGATTAGTATTGCTGTGCCATTGCATTTCTCATTAAAATCCCTTTCTTGAAGCTAGGTACAATTTGTGCCGTGTTTTCCACTTGTTTAAGCTTCAAGCTGTCGCTCAAAAAATTAATTTTAGCTGGGTTCATCTTTCCATCACAATCTTTTTGTCACAGTGGTTGATTAATTCTATGTCATTGTTTGCTCTTTTACAAGATTAATTGCAGGATGAGAGAATATATGACATTCTGGTGAGGGAATATATCAAATTACTGGAATTCCACAATGCTGGAAAGCAACTTTTTTCCTCCATCTAAATTCAGGCAACAAGCAAATCATGTAGTGAAACTGGTTTGGTCTGTATTTGGACAAATAGCATTGACTGAAGCAAAGACCTTCTTTAGTTGTTTGGTTAAGGTTTGCCAGCATAGCGCCCATTCCCTCCAGGTCCATTCTAACAAAGCCCCTAAGGTCTGAAATGTATCTCCTGAGCTCTTGAAGGAGGCAAGCCATTTTCACAGTCCAGATAGACTGACCAACAACGGACAGCTGCAGGGAAGGGTCTAGCATTAAAACAAGTAATTCCTCTGGAATTTTATGTGAACACCTAAAACAGCCAGAGACTAATACCTTTACCAAACTGCAACGCAAGAACGAATAGAAGCACCATCAGTTTTCACATCAGTTGTTGTAACACCAGGTAGGTTCAGAAGAGACTACCCTATGCTCAGAGCAATGCACAGATCCTGGGCTCTTACTTGAGGCTTGTACATCCCATGTTTCCCTCCGTTGAATTTGGTTTGGGTTTTAGGATTTTTACTCAAAGATGTGAGCCACTGATAAATCACAGAATGGTCACTCATGACCTGCACATTTCCTGGTAGGAAACATATGTGACAGAGGTTTTCCCCAGGTGAGACTTGTCCTGTTCCAGTCCAGGTGAGCTGACACCTCCGGTTTTAATGCCCTCAAGACACAATATATGTATGCAAAGGAAGGACAGGGAGGGGCCTTTGGGACACCCTTTCTTTAGTCTGTAATGGTGTCAGATAAACAGTACTTTGTATACAGTCAACCTTTCATTGGCTTACTTCAATATACATTTATTTCCCCACAGAGCAGCTTTGCAAAGCATGTTTTCAATGCCGTACTGCTGTTTGCAATACTGTATGATGCAGTCATACATATCTTTTCTATACAAACTTTATTTATTTGGCTTTTATTCCTTTTATTCTGCCTACTGATTGTTTGGAAGAAATACTATCCACTAGCTGACAACTGAATTGATATTTCTGTACTGGTTTAAGCTTGAACATAGTCTTTCTGTTCCTCATTTAGCCCATTGTATAGAGAAATAAAAGGTTTTCCAGAAATGTCTATGCTCTCCAGATGCATAACACTGTAAAGGCTTGTTCCCTCCTGCATTGAAGCCAAGGAGAATATTCTCTCCAATTTCTATGAAAGCAGGTTTAGGCACGGCTTGTATAAATTACTTTCATTAATAAAGCAGAATGAATTGCTTTGCATCATAATAAATTTAGGCATCTAACCCAAAAAGATATAACACTGCATAAATGCAATAATATTGTCCATAATCTGTGAGATTTTTACTATTTGAATGAAATCAATAAATATAGACAGACTGAAAGTGAGTTTTCACAGTGTGTAGCAAAGCTATGTAAGAAGAAAAATGCTTTATATTTTACCTTTTTATTTTTCCCCATTCAGCTCTACTTTTTGTACGAACAAAGTGGGTTTTTTAGTATTATGTTAATAGTCAGTGCTCATTTGACATCATTACACTACATTTTCAGTATTTTTTTCTCATTCTCTTTTACGGGTATTCTACTTGTGCTTCTCTTCCCCTTCTTGTGAATCAATTGAGCACATTCCATTCATGGAAATTCCTCTTCAAATTTTAATTTGGCTTCAGTTGTATCAGCATCAATAAACAAAGACATACACAATACAAATCAACTTGTTTTGAGTATTGCTTCTGTACGGGTCAGAGATGCATCAAAGTCCTGTTGACCTGTGTAGAGATGGGGCTGGGTGTGCAATGCCAGGAATACTTGGGGTTTTGTAAGCCATCCCAGTGAGACCAATGGGGACTATTCATGTAAGAGAAGGTAATAAGGCATATCACTTAGTTGGTGTAACTCTGTAACAGAAGTAACAGCCCTGAAATGGCATCTGCTCCAAACAGTCCTGATCTGCATGAATATATGAATACAACCTGAATGTTAATCTGAATTTTGCAACTGTCATTGAAATAGATTATGGGCACCGAAAATACTTCCACTTCTACAAGGAGATAAATACAGCTTTATTAATTAATTCTATTAATTCTTCATTAATTAATTTTACTTTTGTCTGACTTTACCCACATTTAAAAAAAAAAATTAATATTGTATAGGAAGGTACTTCCATGGAGTATGTACATTTTTAGTCAGTGAAAGCTGTGCTACCTTTTTTTTCCTGAAAAAACCCGCTTTAGTTTATCCAAGAAAAATATGCTACAATGCTGGAAATATGTACTAGTCTACTGTAATTATGACTGACTATAAACAAAATCCACCTCTCCCCAAAGCAAGGATATAATAAAGCATTTAGAGTTTCTGTAAATTGCATTAACCTTCTCATGAAATGTTGCAGCAGTCGGGGAAGCCTACTGGAGCGACTGGAGTCAGCTTCTGAAACAAGTTTTTGGTTGCTACTCATATTGGCCATATTTAAAGTCTTCCCATAATAAATTCTGCTTGCAGAGGATTACTGCACACAGAGTGAATGCATAACTGACCACCTGAAACTGCTGTGTCTAGAAAAGAGGGGGGAATAAAATCCTATAAATAGACATTGTAAACACGTTGTCGTCTTAACAGCATACAATTGCTTCTTGATTTGTGCATCGGTATTGCTTTAGGAATAGGGAATGCATGCCCAGGACCAAAACCCAGCAGCCTGTCCAGTTTCTTCTGGTTACTGCTTTCAGTATTCAAACTTTTCCAAGGTGTCATGTCATATCTTGTGAGGCAATTCTGCCTTCTAGATTTCAGCCCATAGAGGAAAGTAAACCTGATTTGCCTTTTCCAGGTAAGAAAAATATATGCTGTACCCAATTGAGTGAAATCCTTATTGACATTAGACCATCAAGCCTGTGATTTTGAAAGTCATCCAATGACTTTGGGGACTTACTTTGTAATTTACCAGCAACTACGTGACTAAATCCCATCAGGAAAATCACATGAGCAACTTAGAAAATTTCAGTATAAAAAACCTGAAACTCAGTGAATTAGTCTGGGAAAAATCTCTGCGTTCCTTATATCCAGGTAGCAATGGTGAAATCATGCCCTGTGCAGAAGAAGCAAAAGAAATATGTGAGATGTAGTAAATCATGAAGAGCAAGCCCTTTCTAAATCTGTTTTCCCGCAGGGATATTCAACATATCCCTTCATCATGATCACTCCAATGCCGCACTGCAATGTTCAAGGTGGTTGAGTAATTTCTGCAATTCCTCTTCAGTTTTAGTTTTTCAGCCTTCCTGCACCAAAGTAACACATTCTGGGGAGAATTTGCAATTTCTTGTCACAAGGCAGCATCTGATGATCAAAATGTCATCTGTGTTGTACTCTGCAAGTAAGGAGAGGAATTAATGAGCCACAACATATACATAAAGAAAAATGTGTATTTCATTTTTAAAAAATCATGTTTTCTCCTTGAATGAAAAGCTTTTCTTAAATATTTACCAAAGCATCAGATTTAAACAGGATTACTCAGATGTTTGAAGCTTGCTATTTGTTTAAATGTCTCATAGCATGAGGGAACTAAAGGTAATGCACAAATTGCTCTCATGTTCACAATATGCAATTTTTCCTAGTCTTGGGGCTCTTGGGTATTATATTGAACAATGTCAGAGAGTATTAATAATTAGGTAGAATTGCATCCAGAAAGCCTATCTGGATATATAAAGTAGCGTAGGATTTTACAGGGTTTTTCCTCCCTCCAGGCCATAAAGCTCATTTAGCAAAAATGTGCAACAGTGAAATATACATCAGTAAACCTGATGTGTAAATTAGAGAAGTCTCCAAACAATTTACATTTTTATATACCTCTGAGGAAGTAGGACACTTTTATTAGCTACTGTCACGTAGCACATAAATAACTGCAGATCCAATTGCCTGAATTTCTGGAACTTGTCAAAGAGCTTAATAGAAAGATTTATGAGAACTTCAAGCTTTAGGTTTCAAATCCTTGGTATCTGTCAAGCTGCAGTCTTAATACTAAACTTCTCATCCCCAAAACTGTCTGTAAATTCAAAATGAAGCTATAAAGAGTTGTTAAAGCCTTTTATTTTGCATCTTAAATTCTATTCTCATGTTCTGTTCAATATGCATTATTGCTGGGAAGCCCTTTGTGCTTTGAAGTAATCGTACAGCTCATACCAGACCAACCTGCCTTACTTCTCCCTAATATGTGCTTTGGTTTTGTTTTTTTATTTCCAGCAGAATGATGCTGACATTTAATTGTCTTATTTAATGTCAGTAATTGGGATGACTAGATTATTTTCCTTCTGAGAAGGGCTGTTAGGAGATTTTGATTCCTGTATTGGTTCACTTAACAGGGGAGGCATCACCTGCTTTGGATTACAGGACCGTGGTCCCATGCCAGGGGACTGAGGGTGGTGGGGAACAGAGTTTGACAGGAGACAGCAAATTCCTGTCCTTGCAGCTAACACTGGAATTACGTAAACAACATGGATATATCTGTCTCCTTTGAAGAAGCCAGTATATCTACATATGTACACACACACACATATACATTTATACACACATATACTACGTATACTTGCCGTTAGAATGAGCATCTTACATAAATGTAATTGAATTTAAGAAAAGGCAAACATCTGAGTAAGAAAATGCAGATCTGCAGAAACCAAACTCTTGCTCTGCATGACCACAATATTTGAAACCACTGCAGCATACATTTTCAGACGTCCCATTATTTGGGAAATTGTTCTTTGACTTACAGGTTTTTAATCATCGAATTTTTTTTGTTTAATTGGAAAAAAGGCACCATTGTTTACTTACTAGAAAGGAAAAGATTCCTGAGCTGAGTTATTGCTCAAATAACCTAATTTCTGAGGAAGTCCAGGAAGGAAACACTTAAAAGGAAACCAAAAGGGGCCTAAAGCTTTTCTAGATAGTTTTTGGGTGTTAAGGTTTTTGTTGGTTGGCTCTGCACAAAAGTTGCATTCTTTCTAGATTTTGTGATCAAAACCAACATAATGTTACATAAAATTTATGTTAATAAATTATGCTAATAATAATTTAATATAACGTTTCCATACCTCAAAGTTACTATCAATTTTATTTATGGATAAGAAAATTCACAGAAAAAAAAAAATAAAGACTGTTGAATGTGCCTCTTCGGAATGCGTTATCTTACTAAACGAAGAAACTATCTAATCCTTTATGCACAGAGTCTGCCAAGGTGGACTGAGCTTTAAAACCAGTAGGAGCTGAAAGGGTTAAAAGTAAGGAAAATGCTTGCTTTCTCATTCCTAGTATCAGTTCAAGTTCTTATGGTGTCAGTCATGTAAAGTAACTCAACTGACTGAGTAAAATAATGGCCTGTCTTGTCAATGAATATTTTGGCACTAAATCAATAAACTACTTTTGGTTGCTCTTCACATGCATTGAACTCCAGCCCAAATTAAATACCCCTGTTTTTATTTAAATTTTTTTAGATGACCCTTTACAAACTAAACTCTAATTATAAATAAAGTTGTTCTGCCTTTCTTTCTAAACATACCAAAGCATATTTTGAAATATAGGACTGAAGAAAGTCACTTTCAGAAACTGCATATTTAAATTACAAGAAGCTGACAAGCCATATGGAACCAACAACTTTTGAAGCTGCAAATCCATTTAAGAAAGTAGGAAAGGGATGGGGAACATTGGCTCTATCCAAGTTCCATCCTGAAGGCAACTGGTAGCCCCAAAGCTAAAATTCTCAAACCAAGGCTTACAGGATTTTAGCAGTTTTAATTATGGTCAATGGAACCAGTATGAACCTTAACATATACTTGATTTCATATCATCTACAAATTATCAGATTCTGGCTAATCTAAAAATATCTGCCATAGTTTGTTGACTTATAATAAACCCAAAAGAATGGGGAATAGGAAAGGAGAGGACGAGTGAAAAATTAAGAAACACTCACAGAAAAATGAAAATTAATATTACAAGACACTGTATGGGTTCTGGCCCTGCTATCCTCTTTCAGCCTGGAATTAGTGACTAAGAGTTGGCACAAAGAGCTACTCAACATCAGTTAGGAGCAGCAGGTCTAAGGCCACTTCACCTCAAGTTACCGTGACAGGTTTTTAAGCCTAGGTGCTTAATGCAGCACAGGAAAAATGAAGGCTTACATGTCCTTGCACCAAGGCTGTGCTATCATAACCCCCAAAGATCTCTCAAATGCAGTTGTGCTGTAGAAAATGCTTGTTATTGAACTCTGTTCCCAAACTACTTCCTAAATCTGTATCTTCCTTTGCTAGTGAGGACATAGTCCAAGAAGAATGTGAAGGGAGGAGAGAAGGGAGCTAATTAAGTTATTTTGACTTTTAGTTTTTTGGTGTTTGTTGGGGTTTTTCGTGGACTTTGATCAAGATTTGCAGCTGTGGGAAATCCCATCCTGCTTTCTGGATACCATCAGTATTCTTAGACTGCACGCTAAATTAAAAGACACCATCATGCAGGCATCCTGTTTACTCTTCAGCAATTTATTCTTTGTGCTTTTCTATGAAATGCTTCAGTCTCTTGCCTGTGTGTAACAACAGTGTTGAGCCATATTTGACAGGCTGTTTAGAAGAGTTTATATCCCGATATTCATCAGTAACTGGTCAACAGCAGAGAAAGCTGATGAGCTTACTCTGAGCTTCTCCAAGGTGACCTACACCATAACCTGCTATACCCTGGATAGCAACCTGCACTTGCCCTGGATACCCCTACACCCTCCGTTTCTCCCTGGCTTTACTGGCTTGTGCTGAGAGCAATGATACCGTTGCCCTCAATCTTTCTACCCATCCTCTTTTTAGTGCCAAACGCCCATAGAAATACCCAGAAAAAGTAATGTCTGCTTATCTCCTGGAAGACTGGAGATAGACTCTAAGAATGGGATAAGAGAAATTTTGCAAAGAAACTATAAATTGTGGAAGAAATAAGAGCGCTGGACTTCTGTGTCCTGCCCTTGTTATCCAGGAGTTGTTTTTCCCCTGCAAACACCTGCGGGCAGCACTAATTAGTAGTCATGATTTGGTTTTCTTGGAAAAATAACAATTCAAACAGCTCTTTATCAAGCATTTTAAGAACAGGGGGTTTTTTTGCCAAACCTTTTGCTTTTTCCTACCTGTATGTAATTATCCACATACTCAGATCAATTTATTACCTTATGCATAAGCACATTCTCCCTCATTTTTCTTTCCCTTAGGACCTTTACGACTCAGACTGCTAAAATCGCCCAATTGCAAATGCACTTTGATCAAACGATGACTCAAGGAGACTCAAAGATTACTTCTGCAGGGAAAGACAAAGCAAATTGATCAGTGCTGTCACCAGTGAGAAACAGCTCCTAAAGGAATAGTTCTAAAATACATTATCTTTAATGTAATCAAAGGAACATTTCATTTAATTTTAAAATGCCTTGCAATATTTGTTAGCGTTATCGTTTCAGGGGGTTACGGGGACAAAAGTTAATCACACTGACTAGACAAACACTAAATTGTTTAATTAAGGCTATCCTACCTTTTTTGTGTAATATTTTTCTAACTTAGTGTACACATAGACTATTTTTAAAATAGTAAGAGCATAGGTGTAAATAATCTTTCAGGGTAGAGGTGCTGAGACTGAAGATGTAAGAGGGCTGGTGGTCTAGGAAACTAAAGAATGAAGAGATGTTTTTCTTGTCACCTCATGACACGTTTTAGATTGAAATGAGAAGAGACTAGGCATGCCCATGGCATGGTTTTTCCAGAAGGCATGAAGCAGATCATAATCCACCCATGGATTACCCAGGCAGCAGGAGTGAAAATTTGGTATATTGCCTAGACACTGCTCCCAGAGCCGGTGATTAGGAGGAGTTTGCAGCCTTCTGCCTATTTTCCTGTTTTGGCGTTCCACTTCCATAGGAAGGGGATGTAGCTGCAGCAGCAATGGAGGGGGAGAGGGTCTCCAGAGGCAAAGCCCTTCCCTCACCACGTAGCAAGAGGTGCTGCTAACAGAGGGAGCTGAAAGCCCTTAAGTCCAGGCAATCTGCACCTGGACCTCACCCAGGCGGGATGGCAGATGTAGGCGACAGAGCTGACACACTGTACATACCAGAGAAAGCCCCGCGTCCACACGGGACACGAGGCTAAGGCTTGCTTTTAGCATCTGATACGAGGCAGGCTTTGAATGCTTGGGTTGAACCAAAAGAAGAGCGTATTTCTCTATTCCTAGGTATTCCCATAGGCTCTAGAAAGCAAGTTAGCATCCAAGCTGGTTCTTCCTTATGACTTTCATTTCTGTGACAGTGATGCATTATCCTTCTCTTTTATCCACTCTGAGATGACAGCATTCACTTGTTAAAGAAAAAGAGAGGTTTATGAACCAGTGGAAAGTGGACAGCTGGATTTAAATAGCTAAGAATATAGCAGGAAAGAGAAGGAAAAAAGTGGAAAGGATGTCTTGGAAAGCGAACTTCCTGAAGCGCAAGACAATGGGTAAGATTAATGTTATTTTTAGGGATCTTCCAATGGTTATTCTTTATGTAACAATTCACAGGCATAAAATGAAAGTTAAACCTTTAAAACCTTTAAAAGGGGAAGAGGGGGAGTCCGAAGAGCTTCTGTACGTTCTGGATATCACAGGACATTAGATGTAAATTAGGAACCAACCACATCCTTATAACAGCTGGAGAAAAGATCAGAATAATTACAGATGAAAGCCAGGACCAAAGGAAAGATGAACTGAACACCAGAGAGGCCAGACTAGTAAAGTCAGGCCCATTGTCTGTAAACCAAATGAGAGCATGTCCTCCCTGTCCATCTGTAAGCTATGTGGTTCCTCAGAAAAAGCATTTGCCTCTGTATTCTGTGTTTCAATGCCAGAATATGATGTCCCCTATCTTGGTACAAAACAGAGTAAGCACATGGAGCTTTGCAGGGACATTTTGTATTTATAACTGTTATAAGTAAAAAAATTATATCAATTTGATTTTTTTCCCCCCAGATTTTTCAGATGTGCTCTTTTGTCCATGAAACTATATTGTCGATAATTTGTGGCCCTCTGACTCTAACTGAACTCTACAGCAAGAAAGTTTTATTTAGAGCCAGCCTTTACACTTTTCTTATTTGCCTTCTGTGAAATCTGACACATCCCCCAAAAACCAGACTTAAACATAAGTAAATTTTAGTGAAAAAATGCCTGTTAAATAAAGCACTTATTCACTAGCAGAACGATATCAAACCATCAGCAAGACCCAGGATTTAGGTGACTTACATAAATATTTTCTGGTGTTCATATCTTTGTTTTCCTAGAATAATAGTGTATTTGAAAGTTTTCTCTTCAGTAACATTGGCAAAGAAATAGTTAATTTTCCAAGACATCAACCCTTGTTCCACCATTGCTCACCTTCACACCAGCCGTCTTCTCACTCAAGCAGAAAAGTGAAAATGGAAGTAGCACTTCAAGTCAAGAAAATAAGAAAACACTCTGCACATGGCAATTTGAATAAAAGCATTTCTGTGCAGCCTCATTCTTTGTTGCAGAAACAAGAAAGCGGACGCATTTGGTCTGCTTTTCATTTGCAGCTACAGCTGTGGTTGCAGCTACAAGCAAGAGCTGCTCCCAGAGAAAGTACTTGCTTAGGAAGAACCCAAGAGCAGAAAAGGTATTATTTTAGGATAAATTACAGAATAAAACTGAAACAAAATAAAGCAGACTAAAAGTCACATGAAAACATGTTGGGTGAAAATACAGTTTCTAAGGGTAAGTAAATAGCACTGCGACGTTGAGTTCCCACCTCCTCTTTGCTCATACTGTCCACTCAAAAAACTTCACACCGAATGAGATATTTTCATGGGAAGGGAGAGCAAAGTTACAGAGAATGCTCATGGTTCATGAAAACCCTGTTTAATGAGTTGTAACTCTATTGCTGAAAATACAGAATTAGACTCTGGCATATGTGCAGTAATAGTGCCCCAGCTATAGTCTGCTATTAAGAAATATTTAGTCCACTCCCAAAATCTGTTACAGAGAAATGTTTTTTTCCTGATTCATCTGACTATAGCTCTAAAATTTTCTCAGGAAGCTAAGCTTTAATGGATCTCTTCTGTCAAACAGCACTAACCAGGTTCAACCTGAACCATTCTTGGGCTCACTGAGGTGGAAAATGCATAGAACTGCTTTAATATTCTAGAGCTTGATTATAGGTTTGTAGCTAGTTCAAAAGACACCTTGGCAGTGCGCCTATAAAACTAGGCACAGGCTTCCACTGGATTTTTTCCCCTGCTTCTTGTGGAAAGTTTGCAGTCCACACCGCAGCTAGATTTAATGCTCAAGTTAGCTGGTTAAGGCTTATTGCATCAGTCACAGACCTGCTCCCTGCCACCAAGTCACCCAGGCTGTCAGTGCCATTAGGTACTTTTGAAAAATAAGATGGATGGTAGCAGTGCAGGAACAGGCAAGCAAGCTCTGAATTGGGACTAAAAGCAGAGCTAATTCAGGTGTCTCTTGCACCATGCTGCAAAAGCCCAGGAGAGAAGATGTGATGATTAACTTTTACTCAGAAGAACATAGGGTGAGCTAGACCTATAGAGGCCAGATTGGAGGAACCTAGTTGGAACTCTTCCCAAACAAAGGCAGGTTATAGTAAAAAAAGTATAGAAGACAGGACAAAGGGAACAGTGGAGAAAGGAGTTTAAGGGAGTCCCAGGCAAGTAAAATATTTCTTCAATACTGAATCATACACTATTTATTTTATACTACAGTATCTTGGACTGCTATTGAGTACCCCTGGCTATAGGAGGTAGCAGAGCCTCTGAAAGTTCAGAGAATTGGCCTCTGGAAATATGCAACATACAGAATAGAAAGTAAAATACAAAAAAAAAAGTGAGGAAACCTTCCTTCAGATAGGCAAGTACTTTCCCATTTAATGTAAGGGATAATCTTCCAAATAGCACCCATCGAAGAACATTTCTATCGCATACGAATCATTGAAACAAAGGATTGTTTCTGCAGCACAGACCGGTCCCCTTTACGTGTCATCAGGTACAGTTTAGGGTTAAAAGTAAAACTGTTGAGGCTTTTTCCACCTGTTTTACATACATTTTCTACCACAACAGCATCAAGATTTAGGATGCCTAAAGTTTATTCCAGCTTTAATTTTCTTCACAAATTCTTCATCTTCATAGCAAATTAAAGGAGGAGATGCATCCCTGGGAAGGTTTCCAGACTGATTTTGAAGAAAGTGAGACAACCAATCCTTCCTGAGCTGAGCTGGGGTTTCTGATCAGCAATAATACCACACACAGAATCAACGAAGAGCTTGGAGTAAATAACTGATGTGTAGAGTTGTATAAAATGGTTAGGACACAAATGGTTTCTGTACCTCCTCATGGACTCCTGCTGAAGATATAAAGCGCTGATCCCCATCTTTGATTATCACGCAGATCATCTATATCTCTTTATCCTTTGATGCAGCTGAATGCTCTGCTTCTATATGTGTAACTTATGTTTATATTTATTTTCAAAGATGAGGGAAAGCCTTTCAAAAAAAATAAATATACATGTAAAAGTTCCATGACTAATATTGTTAAACTAGTATGTTATCACTAGTATGTAATGACTAGTATTTTCTACAAAGACCTGGCTTTTATCTCTGTTGTATGGCATCCAAATAGCAAATCCCAATACTTCATCTCTGCTTCCCTGGGCATGCAGCAAAGGGAAATATCAGCCTTTCGCTCTTAGTGCAGGTCCAGACTAATTGTTGCAGAGCATTTCAAACACTAGGTTATTCATCTGTTCAGCTTATTGCATGTTAACTCCCACTAATTTTCATGGGGTAATGAGCATAAAAAATGCATTTGAGAAAATTCAATTACAAAATGAAGCTGACCATGGTGCGTCTGACTATGTAAAGTAAGTTTAATCCTCTATTTGTAGGCAAACAAGAGTTTCAGGTAGGGACGTGGTTTGATCTCAGAGGGGGTATGTGAAAGCTGACAGAGGTGGCACAGTTTTTCTAATATAGCTCTGCATAACTGCAGTTTTTAGAACAAAGCTCAGTTGAATTAGGTACATCAGGTAGAATACCACAGATGCTTCAAATGCTACTAAATAACTATTTAACTAACGCAAACAAACATAAGCTTAGATTAAGAAGCCAAACAAACTCTGTAATTTCTAATTCATACAGTAATATCTTACTTCAGTGGCCAATTGCCCTTTTCACAACATGAATCCTTGCCATTTATTGGAAAAACACATTTCTTGAGAAGATTGTTTTGTTTTTAATCATGTGTATAAAGCCTGTGAGGAGGTTGTAATATAAATTGTAATTCACTCATTTTCTTTCAGCTCTAGAATTTATTCTGGCTTAGAGATTGGCCAAGACAGCTTTCATTTCATGCTTATAACTTTATATTTCCCTTAGTATGGAGCAAAGCAACATTTTTTGTTGCTCTTGTTGAAGTTATTATTCCTGTGTTAAGATCAAAATTGCAAATACAAAGAGAATGGTTTTATTTATAATAAAAGAAACATTGAAAAAACATTTTTCCCTGAATTATGTTTGAAATGTGTGTTCATTCCCTCAAAAGTACAGTTCATTATACAGTATAAAACAATATTGCTGAATTACATAGCTAGAGCCTTCAGCAGAGCCCTAAAGGCCAGATCTTGCAGCTCTACCACAGAGCTGCTGAATAAAAAAAAGAAAGAGGGGGAAAAAAAAAAAGGAAATGCTGCAGTTTCATTAGAAAAAAGGAGATGGGATTACCAGGCTCTCATGCATTAAACTTACATCCAGAAAGTCTAAGTTCATACACGGTGAAACGTTTTCAAACGCTGGCTTTTGGAAACAGCTATCAACTAATGAAGTCAATGTGCAGAAGTAAGAGCTCTCATACCTACTAAAGAGGACCCTACTGATCATGGTAGTGGAGTTACACATTTCAATGTAAAAAGTAATTTCAACATCACAGGATTTCCCCATTCCACCGTGGAACAAAAGCAAGAGCCTCAGACATTGAATATACACGTAAGCAAAGATTTGTTCCAAAATATGCATCACAGCTGGACATCAAGGCATTTGACTGTTTTGGGATAAAAGAGCAGATCAGGGTAAGGATGTAGATCCTGAAGCTCCTAGCCTTCCATCTCTCTGTACTTTTGACCATCTCCAAAATGAGGAATGCCCAATTTTAATTCCTAATCAAATTTCCTCAAAACAGGTATAATCCCACTATATATTTCAGTTTTGGAAATAAAAATCACAACTGTTTCTAGTTCTATGTGAATAATTTCCTTCTAAACACTTCAAAGTTCACAAATTTGGAAAGCTTCTGAAACCGGCTTTTATTGGGGAAAGTGCTGGCTACTACAGCTAGCACTGCATGAACTGCCTACAATGCTTATTAGTGATGGCAACCTACTATGGAGGAAGAAATTAATAGACTATGAGTCGTTCTTATCACACTTAGTATTTCTGCAATGATTAAAATGAAATTCCTCATGGGGGGAGAGGAAGGATGATTCAACATTAAACTAACTGCATGGATGCACTCTGTAAAAGTGACAAATAAGGTGGCTTGAGCATGGGAGACATTGCACTAACCTATAGCTGAAAGGCTGGCTGCTCTGCTCCTCATAAAAGTCTCTGAACGTGTGGTTTCCTATCCAACTGATGTGCTTAATTCAATGACTTAAAGGGGTTTCATTGAAGGAAAAGTCTCAGTATTGTTTGGTTTCATTTTATTATTTAAGTTAAGCTCTTTCTGCTGCAATGTCCTCAAGGAAGCAGCCTCATTGTAAATGCCTTCCCACGTTAAGACCAGATGGGAAGGTCTGACACCATTGCTCATTCCATGCAAGAAATATTGTAGCCACAGTTTATTACTTACTCAAACCAATGGAAAGCAGCTTTTTGTCCCCACATTTTATGTTTTCCTTCCAATAGTTAGGGGGATAAGAAAGATGATTTTCCTCCAAGTTGTGTTTTCCCAAAGGTTTTTCCTTTTGGTTTGGGTTTGTTGAGCTTTGAGATACCAAGTGCTCTCCCACATAAGCTCTCACCCACCAGAAATCAACCTGCGGGAAGTGCCTATGGTTCCTACAAAGCAGTGTCATTCCCACAAAAGCTTCCCCTCCCCAGTGAGCCAGAGCCCCTCTTGCACTGTCACCCACGAATCAGCATCATGCTCTTGTCAGGAGGGGAAAAGCAAAACTACTTCTGGAAAACAGTCTTTCTGCTTTGGAAATCATGGCTGCACACTCATAGCATATTTTAACACCTTAATAGACTTACAACATTTCCAAAAATAGTCCAGTAACATCCTGTACTGCACTAAGTCAAAGTCCAGTGACAGGAGCCCAGTTTGCTGTTCGTATTCTGAGCAACAGGATAATGGCTCAGGAGATGCAGAGATTCTCTTCTCAGATAATCTCTGCGATTCTCTTTGCAGGTAATCTCTTCAGCAGAGATTATTTTCCTTCAGAGTAGCAATCTCACAGGGAAAAGTTATATTTTCCTTTTAATTCTCTTGTACACATTCATTTGCCAAAGACTAAATAAGATGCAGTTATCCTTCACGCAGAGTCATAGCTAGACAGAGGGTCAGAGCAAGTGCTCGGTAGCAGCTACCTGGAGACAGCATGACAAAGCCGTGCAGAGGTACTGCCGCATTAAGCATTTGGTGATACCTTTTGAATCACAATGTGTATTCAGCGCTGCATTTACAGGTCAAAGCTCATCATATGCAGCTGTAATATTCAAATTTCCCCTTTACCTATTGCATTTGTAGTCTATACATAGCAAATTTTGAGTTGAGAGGTTTTTTCTAGTTGTTCAGTGGCACAAATCTAGACAGCGAGGAAAAGTTAAAACTTCAAAAAGGTGTTGGTTTTTGCAGTTTTTTTTTGTTTTTTAAATTATTTTTAATATTGTGTACAGGCCTCAGTCTGCATTACAGGTCTTAATGTGAGAAGGCTCAGAATGGTAGAATAAGAGGAGCTGCTTTTTCAGGGCAATTGAGAATAACTTCATTTTAAAATGAGGGAGATAGATACCAAAAGAAGCATTGAAAGACATCATATCTTTGTTTCTGAAAGGAATGGGGTTTTGTCTCCAGTGGGTTGAAAAGGCTGCATTTCACAATCCTCAAACTCAAAGCATTTTAAAATTTGAACCAATTAAAAAAAAAAAAAAACACACTTCAATAACACCAAAGTAAAAACAGAACAAATGATTCAGCTTGTCTCTAAATTAAATTTTTGGGGAAGAAGGAAGAAGCATTTTAGCGAAATGCAAACAACACAGCAATAACAAAAGAACCGCAAGTAGGTTTTTTTTGTCTATCTAAACCAAGTAGTTTTTCCATTTTTACTTTCCTCTTGGACGCACTTTTTTCATTTGGCACTTGAACCGACACATCTGGTTAGCCCTGGAGGGGAGGGAGTATAAAGTGGGGATGGATGAGAAGGACAGAGCACAGCCAAGAAATCCCATCACTTACTCCAGGGACACAAAGTGATGCCAAGGGGGTACATATAATAAATAATAAATCCACTAATAAATCCTTGCTTATCTTGTCAGCTCTAAAACACTTCCTAAAACATTATCCAGTGCTGTTGCCACACTATACTGTAGGACTCAGGATATTCAAGGGAATGTGAGTGTTAAATTAGAATAAAATTACAGTATCCTCATGTAGCTCATTATTTGGAAGAAAACTTAATCAAGAGCTTTCCATCCACACAGAAGACCAGGAGGTACTTTCAGAAGTGCACTTCATTTTTGAGCTTGTGTACTGAGCCCCAACTAAAATTTCATCTCAGTTCCACTAATGACTTTTTTTTTCTTTTCCAGGATCAGAGATTTTACAAGATTAGCACTAAGCAGCTATACTTATCTTCATCTTAATGGCATTACTGATGCCCTTCCAAGGCAATTCAAATTATTTGTTATGCATTAGTGAACCAGAAAACAAGTATGCCTCACCCTCCCCTCTCAGAAGGGATCCTGGCTCTGGGGACAGTGTCGCACGCTACCCTCTCCGCTGCTGCGCCGAGGAGCTGCCGCCTTCCCCAGCTCTCAGCCATCTGCTCTCCCACTGCTCTGGCAGCAGTGGAAAATTCCTTTTTTGTATGAAAGGTGAATTGCATCCTAGATCTAGATGACAGGATCAGAAAACATCTTAAAAAAAATTAGCAAGACAGCAAAGCAGAGCAAAGAAGTTATAAATTGCATTAGCCATTCTAAGTGTCCCTCTGGCCTCGACTCTTGCTCTTTGCTTTTAATCTTACAAAAGAATAGTTATGCGTTTAATTTCCTAATGCTTCTTCTGCTCCTTTTAGGAGCAGTGGATTTTAAGCAATGGTGTCTCCCACCAGATTCAATGGCGTGACCCATTTGAAACTCCAGTAGGACCCACAGTACAGAAATTATTTGCAGAGATAAATCCAGGTTCAATTACCAAACCTGTGTAGCAGTTTCTTCCAGAAAAACACACCCACCTGCCGGGAGACAGATATCAAGTCCTTTGCAAACCTGGAGGAATAAAAACACGAGCAAACTGATTATTTGTAGCTCTCTTTCAAACATGCATGTAATTTTGCTTCTATTTGCTCCAGTGCCTCCTTCTTTCCTGCCTTCCTCTAATTATTTTTCTTATTTAGCTTGCTGGACATAAATACCCTTCCCATTATATTGTAACTACACAAAAACCCAACGTGGATTCAACGATGTATTTAATACAATGTGATGACATGAAGACAAGAACTTCATTTACAATCACCACTCAACACCACATCGTTAGCACAACAGGAAGACAATGCAACACCTAATAAAATCTTGCATGAAAATTAAGATGTTTTTAAGGTATAAACTTTGTCACATGAATTGGAAGCTGGTAATTTGATCTTTTACTGCCATCTTGAACACAAGATGAAAGATGAGTTTGAGACTCCTCATATCCTGGGACCACAGAGGGGCTCGTGTGACCTGCTCCTCCCTGACTTTAACTCAAGCATTACTGCAACAAGAACACTGTTGAAAAGATTAGAAGACACTTCTTGTCACTTAAGCTTAACTTGCACTTTGTCAACAGCTATATAAAGGCATCAAGGACGCTTTGCTCAAGAAAAAATATCATCCCAAACTGCATCTATCAATGTATTTGAAATCATTTTCTGTTTTTCAGCCTGAAATGTTATTTTCAATTAAACTTTAAAAGGATTTTCTCAGGACTCTCCCTGATGTTCTCCTAGCCACAAAGTCTGAGGTCTTAATAACTCATAGAGAAGGTTCTTGGAAATCTGAGGAACACAAAAAATGGTACTACACGGAAGACAATCTCCATTCACCTCTCATCAATGAGGTATCCATTTGCTATGCAAGCAGAAGCAAAAATAAAACAATTATTATTCTGCATCTTTAATCTGCATGAAGATATGGTTCAATACAACATAAATCTGGAGTTTTAGTATTAAATCCCATACAAGACTTCAAGAAATTGATTTTCAATGGCCCCCACAGCCATATGCACAATCTAAACCTCTTAATGAATTACATCCTAGCACCTCTTAAACAACAGAATGGATTTCAGAGCTGTAAATATTCTGGAAATGGCCATTACAAGAACACCACCACAATCACGTACTCAGAAACAATCTTCCTCCTGACCCAGCTAACTTTGAAATATTGAAATTCCATATCAGGGATTCCAATATTGTCCTGTGGGATTGATTGTCAGAACTGCAGTGAAATATGGAAATATCTCTTAGTCTACAAGAAAACCTCATATTAGAGTTAAGCACCCTATAAGTTAAAAATCCCATATATTTTCATGCTCCAGTTGCTTCAGCTGTGCTTGTTGTATAAATACTGCATTGAAATAAGCACTAAGAATCTATCCTCTGATTTTCACTATAGATCTATTTAATGAAACATAATGAACCGTGACTAATAGTACAAACAAACATTTTCTTGTCAGGAGTTTCTTTTTGTGCGACTATGGCTTTCACAGGTTGTGGATGTTCCCCGTTGCTCCGGAGTACTTATTTGAACCCCGCGTCTCTACCTCTCATTCTTTAAAGTCCATCTTCTTTCCTACTCAGTTGTTGCAGTGCTAAATATTGTATCCATTTAAGTACAGTCACACAACTGTCAAATCATACATGCAATAACACCACAGTAGAAAATTTACTTCTAATTTTAGGCTAAAACCTCTCATCGCTGCCTCTGTGTAGGAGAGATTAGTGGTCCATGTCTTTGTTTAGGCAAGCCTGATTCCACCGTTGTGCTCCCAGTTCTTGCTTGGGTGACACTTTAGAAGCCAGGGTCTCACACACAGACTAAAAGTATTTCAGTCCAGTCTGACAAAGATTGAGAAAATGATTAAAAATTCTACATGCCCCAGGCACCTTGAAAGAAATAAATAAGACAGCAAAAGACCTCAAGTTCTTACCTGTCTTCAGAGCTGCACATGGTGAAGAAGTCAGTTTGTAAGCCTAAATGGTGGAAGGCAGAATAAATTGCATAAAGAGGAAATGCCAGAATAATGAATGACTAGCTGAAACAGCCAGAGATTTCACATCCATGCAGCAGAACAGCTGGTAAACAGAAGCAAGGGACATTCCTTAAACTTCCATGTTAAACTGATGTTGGAAAATACCAATCTCTTGATTTGCTACCCGAATTGTCACGCTATACAGCTATAAATAGTGCCTGGGCTAATGAATAAGCGGCACAACTAGCTGGATTTTTATCTTAATGATCATTTTTCCATTGGAAAAACGTGAGCTCACATTGAAAATGAAGCATATTACCAACATATCCCGTTCAATGAATTTCTTTGACCTGCTCCTTCCCACTTGTTCTGCAAGTGCTTATTTTACAGTTTCTACCCAATGTTCAAGTGCATCTGGGATTATTGAAGTTTTACTCTGATAAAGCCATAAGCACTGCACAGATAACTACACTGTGACCATGATTAATATTCTAACAAATTATAGCACATCTGCTACAGATGAACCTTATATACATCCTGCACCGTTGATCTGAACTTGTGTCCGTCCCATGTGGCTGACAGTGCGTCACTGAGTGCCCTTGCATTTGAATGGTGGGCTCATTTGTCCGCCCCTGTCATCTTTGCTTTCTGAATAGGCTTCTCCTTCCTCAACATTAGGCAGGCTGAATGAGAGCACACTGCAGCCCCTAAAGCTGTGCCTGCCATCTATAAATTATCTTCTGTCAAAAACCTCAGTTTATTCTGATAGCCAGCTCGACAGACTAGGCCAAATTTTTAAAGGTAGATATGGAAGAAAAACTGCAATGTCTCCCTTAGTTGTTACGTGTGGATTTCAAAGAAAGTAAACATTTCAAAGTTTATTTCCTTTGATATGATGGTTAAAGGGACTTGCAGTGCAGTTTTTACTGTTGACAGTTTGTACTCAGTGCTAAAGGGCAGTGGTAAAGATTTGTTTCCTCTCAAATACACTTTTTACATGAAGACAAAACCAGCTTTATTTATGGTTGCTTAAAACCATCAGCAGCTTTCAAAACCTCATTCCTCCTTTAGCGTGCGCCTCACTGCGTTGCCTGGGAGCAGTGCTCAAGGACGGGGGCTGCAAGGGCACGAGGCTTTGCATGAGCACAGAGCAAAAAAGACAACCTTTGCTCCAAAAGGCATCCAACCATTTCTGTTCCCAGTACAGAGCTATGTAGAGCTTGGGAGTAAACATAAGTAGAGACAGCTTAGAAGGATTTTGAAATAATTTTAAAGAAACCCTTATTTTACGTTTGATATGAGATGGAAGGGGGAGCAAGTGTGAGGTTACAAAGAGAACAGCAGCAGTCCTTTACAGCTGTAAACAGGGAAAGTCTTGATTATTCAAAGCCAGACCAGAAGGACGTTGCGGGAAAGAACTGCAAAACTGTGGAAGGGAAGAAAAGGGAATTAGAGGTCGGAAGGCCGGTTCTTGGAGATACACTGAATATATTTACTGATCTTGGAATTCAAGACAGTGTCCGGATTACCAACAGTTGGGATAGGCAACCTGACCTTGTAGTGAGAGTTCGACCATGTGCAGCCTTATCAGAGGTGGAGCTTTTGGTCTGGATCAGAGGAAAGAGATAGAGAGAGGCACTGCCAGCTCACACTGAAGAACAGACCACTAAAACAGAGTTCATGGGCTGTGACCACCAAGACTGTGTCTTTCTCATCTCCTAAATGCACAGTATGACACTGCTCAGCATTGTCCATAAGGAACTTTGTCCCTAAGAAACATGTTTGTTAGTAGTTCGGCTTCCATATACCCACAATGGCCAATTCAGCTGAGGCTCTTTACTGGGGCAATGAATTAGTCTCCTTATGGCATATTTGCCTTCCTCCTGTGAAAATTGCTTTGGAATTTAATGTTTAAAACAAGACGTCTCTTTTCAGAAACACACCCACCCACACAGCACACACCAAGTTTGCCAACAATTAACCAGTCAATCTGTCTGTAAAATAATGAAATATGTTTTGAAGAAAAAAAAAATGTTCCTATTTAGATGCAAAAATTACAGACTAAACAGCATGATTTTTTACCATGTACCATACACATTTTTTTCAAAGACAACATGACCTGTGCCTTGTGAGGATCAGCTATATGACAGTTGTGGTTAAGACTTAACAGCAAAGAGCTTGTTCTCACAGTCACTCTTACATATCTCAGAAAGTAACATTCTTTTCAAAAGTGCTTAGCAAGGTTGAACAGTCTCATGCTTCTGTTGATAGCAACCTGAAATATGGGAGCTTTCAAATATAATGGACCTGTTGCTTTTTGATTCTGTCCATTCACTTTTGTGTAAATCTCCCAAATATAAACTTTAAGAACTTAATTAAATTAGATTCCATCTCAGTCATCAACCATCACACCCAACAGGCAAAGACATTTCCCTAAATACATTCTGAATTACAGATTTTTCTTTTCAACACAGCTAGAGAGAAAGCAGCTTATGGATCCATATCAGATTCCAGGAGGTATCACCACACCGGATGGTGTTTGCAGAATACACAGTACTGTAAACTTGTTACCATGGCTGCTCTCTTTTGGATTGTTATTACATTTACTTTCTTCAGCTTCTTTTTTGACATTTGCACTTCTTGAATATATGTCTGAATAAATCTCCATGGCCTTTCCAGTTGCTATTACTAATCACCTTCCTGCAAAACTGCAGAAGAGAGCCTGAAAGTATTGAAAAACCTTCAAAACTAGACATTTTGAGAATACCAAAGGTCTTCTAAAAAAAAAGAAAACCAAAACCAAAACCAACACAGTTGTAGCATGCTTGCAATTCTGTGCTGTAGATATCCCTGGGATGAAGGACTTGGTCCCTCAAGGTGCTAAGCACTCTGACTATAATTTAACATTTCATATCCTCAGGGCTCAGCAGATAAGTAGTCACAGAGAGTCAGTCTCACTTATCCCCTAGCACTACACACATTTACAAGATCATTATGTGATTCAGCAGTATCAGCTCAAATTATTGTTAAAAAAAAGCATAAACCAGCAATCATATGTTTTTAGCAGTTCTCATATTTAGGATGGCAAAGAGTCATCCCAGTCTTTCTAGCATACAAAGTGCATCATTACACAACTTGGACACCTCGGAATTGCTTCCATTAAAATTAATTTCTATGTTTACTGCAATTTCTGAATTATCGACAACTGTTTTATTCAAAGAATTTGTTAGTTCTCCAACAGCATATGGGCACAAGTGTGCAAGACAGAATATGCCTGCAACATTGCCAAGCAGAATTTTGCCTGGTACAGCACATTTTATTTTTGAAGACTGAAATGTACTGCTGTAAGAGAAGAACAAACCCAGTTGCAAAATGTAGGATAACATCACATCGTAAATTAATGATCTGTAATACCATACCATGAATGCTTCATTTCTCTTCTTTCTCCTCCACATGATATTTATCTGGTTCAAGAGAAAAATGAAAGCAGAATAAATGCAAGCTGAGGGGAGAGCTGTGTATTTTGACAAACTGTCATGACCTTTCCCATTGAAATTTACATATAAAGGTTTCCAAGACTTTTTATTCAATTGAGAAAATGAATTAGCATTTTGAAGGTAAATATAACCTTTCTGGAAAAGATGACCTCAAAGAAAGGAAAAAACCACTGTTAAAATTATATAATCCAAATTACATTTGGAATGCAATTTTCATTTATATAGTTTACCCTAGCTGAAAGTCAGGTGTTATATATCATGAATACAGGCAACATAAGCAACAAGACAAAAGATGTAAATCCAGTGTACAGCAAAGGTCTCCATTAAGGTACCCTGAATTCTGAATGAAGCCAACATGCACATCCTATGAGCAAGCAAATATTACACAAATCTGTCCTCAGAGAGAAATGGTGGAAAAGAAGTGAGGCAAAGAGTGCTCAGCCCCAGTTTTACCTATTATTCAGTGTTCTGGTTTCAGCCAGGATAGAGTTAATTCTCTTTCTAGTAGCTGGTGTGGCGCTGCGTTTTGGGTTTGGTACGAGAGGAATGTTGATGGCACGTTGATGGCACGTTGGCTTAGTTGTTGCTAAGCAGTGCTTACACTGGTCAAGGACTTTTCGGCTTCCCATGCTCTGCCAGGTGCAGGAGAAGCTGGGAGGGAGCATAGCCAGGACAGCTGACCCAAACTGGCCAACGGGGTATTCCATACCATATGACGTCATGTTCAGTATATACTAGGAGGCTGGTCCGGGAATGGGGGGACTCGCGGCCCTGGGGACGGGCTGGGCATCGGTTGGCAGGTGGTGAGCAGTTGCATTGTGCATCGCCTGCTTTGTACATTCTATTGTTGTTGTTATTATTATTATTACTACTGTTCTACTTTGTTTTATTTCAATTATTAAACTGTTTTTATCTCAACCCACGAGTTTTCTCACTTTTGCCCTCCCGATTCTCTTCCCCATCCTACTGGAGGTGGGGGGTGAGGGAGCAGCTGTGTGGTGTTTAGTTGCTGGCTAGGGTTAAATCATGACATTCAGAAAACTTAAATGCTTTAGGTAAGTCAGATAGTGTTTAATGTTATGTAACATTTTTCTCCTTGGGTTTCCTTTCAACCCATATTTATGTTACATTTAAGCTATTTAAATCATTTAAACCTCAATCAGCTGTAAAAGCTTTTCTGTCATTGCTACAAACTGTTTCTTTTAACATGACACCCTGAACCAGCAAAGAGTTGAATGTTCAGCTTGGAATAGTAAATGTTTTGCCGAATCAGTATAAAGGGAGAATTACAGCTTGGGTCATGATGTACCACGTGGTTGGCTAAAGGCCTCAGCAAAGCAACTGGTACGGAGCTGCACAGCGATACCACTGTAGGGTCTAATCCAGGCTTTCTGCTTGGAGGGTCAATACGTCAAGCAAGTTATCCTGGGTCAGCAGAGCTGCAGTAACTGTGCATGCAGCTTCTACCAAACCCGCTCAGGGTTCTCATTTGCAGCATCCAACTCTTTCCCAAACACTGCTGGAGTCATTCATAATGCAAAGCATTTGCTTTACGTGAGTGCTGGCTTCCCACTATCCCCACAAAAATATCCTCCAGTCATAAAGCACTTTCTGCTGGTCACAGTGCCTGAAAGCATAATATTTCATTCTCTATGGAAGAAAAAGGCACCTTTGGTCTAACAGATTCACAGCTGTTGCAAACCAGAGCAATCCCACTGAAGTCAGGGGAGATGCATGACCTCGTGATATCTCTACTGGTGCCAAGGTACCCAGGAGATCCTACACCAAGTGCTGCCCTGCTTCCAATTAAGTGCTGCCCTATGTTTGAAGTATTCTCTATTGTTTTTTGAAAAGACAATGTTCCTGTTTAAACGCCACCTTCCTCATGCCAGAAGAGATTAAAAATTTCTCAATTAGGTGCAAAATACACTGATCTGCTTAATTATGCCAGTTCCATGCTACTAGCAGCAGTACAAGGTGTGTGGGAAGGAGAAAGCTCTAGAGGAGAAATGAGCAACTTTCATATTAATTTAATGAATCTCACAATACTTATCAAATAGATTGCTCATCACTTTGCATTTCCTTGAAAACCCAGATTCTTTTCAATTGCCCCAATCTAGATTTATTTGTGTCCTGATTTCTTTCTCAAGTTCTGAGAAAGAAACCTGCAGTTTGATGAATTTCAGCTCAAGTTGCAGATTGTCAAGAGCTTTGACTGTCAAGCGCATGAATTCTCAATGTCTTGATTTCCTCTCTTTTTGATGCCAATAGGAGGCAAAAACCTTAACAGGTTTAAGTAGTCATAACTGCTTGATTTCTGAAGAGCATACCCCACTAACATGCCCATCTCGCAGGCAGTGCAGTGAAACTTGATTGTCGTCTGTGCACATTGCTTTAGGAACACTAGGTGGAAGTGCCTTTGATCAAAAATGTAGTCAGAGCATGATTTTCAAAATATTCAACTCCCACTGAAATCCAAACTCTACCCACTAGCTTTAAAGAAAACAGATTTAGGCCAGCACTGAGCACTTTTGAAAACCCAAATCTGAAGTAGAATAACTCTGTGTGGGCACCACTTCCTAAATGAAAGAGACGCAGGCAAATCAGGTCTGCCTAGATGGAGAACTGCTGAAATTCACCTAAACCCATACTTGAACCTTTGCTGAGCTTTGAACAGTTTGTTTTCAATTAATTTGTCATTTTTCCTTGCCTCCCAAATGCTGAGTGCTGGTAGCAGCCAGGAGCTGGACTGCCACAAGTGTTGTTTCCATGGCATTTTCAGTCTGACTGGAAGCCAGAAACATTAGAAAGCTCATGAGACTGCCTGTTTTCAAGAGTTCTCAAGAAAATTTTGGCTGATCCAGGATGTTCTGATGACTTCAGAACAGCATCCAAACTGGGGCATATCTCATAGCCAAGCTAAGCCCAAACCCTGGAGAAGTTTGCCTGTGATGTGATTTGGGGAAGGCAGGGGTGGGCAAATATTTTCTAAGGTTTACTAGAAGCATTTAAAGGCAGACAGAGCAGAGACAATAAAAAGAAGGAGATCCAGAAACACACCATCAACCCATGGTTTTCCAATTCAAGTTTTCAAACTATTAAAATCCACGTCTTCTGCCACACAAAAGCATTCATTTGAGTGAAATTAATTTTGGTAGGGTTTGAAGATGGGGAACTGTGTGCTGGGATCTCTACTCGGGCAAGGTAAGTTTCTATATGTAAGAGAAGAGCAATTGTTTTCCGCATTTTATCCAAGGTAAGCGTGGGCTCTAGGTTCCTGATGAGATGCCAATATAATTTGCAGTGGCATAGACTTTTCCTCCCATATACTAGTGAGAGCAAAGCTGAAAATCTACAGTCAGGCTTTGCATCTGTAACTCACATTTTCATTCCTGTGACACACCCTTTCCTTCAGCAAGCTGGATATTAGCTTGTTATCAGGTTTTCCTTGAGTGCCAAATTGAAACCACAAAAAAAATAGCTCATTCCTCCTGAACACTTGTAGCTGAGGTGCCAAGTTAAGACAGATTTGTTATGGTGATAGCTTGTAGCTTGAGCAGTCAGGTAAGTAATGAATTTTCCTGGAGTTGGAATGATGTTGGAGAAGCTCATAACCTGACCTGAGAGAGATGAGTTTATAGAAAACTTAAAGTTCACCCTAACTCAGTTATTGTGAAGCCGTGCACACGTTTTGCTCTGAGCAATTTAGAGCCCTGGCTGTCTCTGTTGGCCACAGGCAAATACGGAAACACGCTCCTTCCGTACCCTCTCCTGCTGCACGCACACCCCGCTTTACTTACGCCTCCTGACCAAGCTTTCCCCACCGCTTCCTCGCACACTTAATCATTTAAAAGGCTCGTTGCATTCCAGTGCCCATGCTGCTAGAAATATCCCCAAACAGCAGTAATGCATTCGGGAGAGCGTACGAACACCCCTTCGACCCCATGGAGTTTGTGCCGGCTGCCACGACTGGCTGCTCAGCAGAAGCGCTTGGGCTCTGACACAACAGATTCACTGCAGCTCTTTTCGTAAAAAGGAAAATTTCAAGACTCTGCTCAGCACCTATTCCGGCACAACCAAATTTTTCTGTGAAAGATCAGAGTTTCTGATTTAGCTCTACTGCATGGTGCGGACAGCGAGCCTGCCTGGAGAGCCTAAACACCTCATTTAGCGCTTCCCCTGTTTCATGGCTCAGCCAAGCAAGAGCCATGAGACACCAGGGACCAGCACACGTGCCTGACATGGACGTTCTATTCACTTCATGGCATGGTTAGACATATACAATCCTCTTTTCAGCACCACCTCCTGATAACCAAGGTCCACCAGGAAGCTCAGAGGGCCACTGCTGGAGAGCAGCTACCGACAGCTTTATGCTACTGCTCGCCCTACCCCCTGGCTCAGGGCCCTGTGGAGAGCTCGCAGGAACACATAGCCTGCAGCTCTTCCTCAAATCCCTAAAACACCTGATGTCTCAATATAATATCTGCCCTACTTTCCTGACCCCCAAGACTGCTTTCAGTCCTCGGGCAAGGTGTCTTTTTTCTGAATAGAAAGCATACAAATTCTAATACAGATTGTTCTGCATGTTCTTGGTGGAAGCAGAACTGCTTGCTATAGCTAGCGCCTCAATAAACAGGGGAAAAAAAGGCCCAAACAAGTAAAAACCTGAATGCATTCATCTGCCCTTCTCGCCATGAAGTACTGAGTTCATCATTTTCTGTAAATCAAAGAGAAGATGAATCCAACTTATCAGAGCAGATATAACAAACTATTTCCTGGCTCCAAATCTCAATCAACCACCATGCAAGAAAATACATATGCATGTTTGTATTTCTTATTTGATCAATGTCAAGTTTGCTTCCATTTTTTATTTCAAAAGAAAGTAAGAAAACACATTTTTAAAATTCACTGCAAATAGTAGATTCAGCTAGAAGATCAAACTCCCCATTGATTGCACTACTCAGGGTCACTGCAGCAAATTCGGGGTATCAGCTGCTTTAGTTACTTCTTTAGAAATCAGACACTGCATATTACCAGATCTTTAGTTTTATTAGCTGCACCGCAAATCCCAAAGAGACCTCAGCTCAGTTTGTTTTCCTTTCTGCTGCATATAATGCCCCTGGATTCTGCTGTATGTGCTACTTCATTCTGCATTTGAATTTCTTATTTCAAGTTTAGAAATGTAGCCCTCTTTTCTGAATGGACCTCAAAGCTCATAAAACAGGCCAATCCTTTCATACAAATATATTGATTTTAAGAACACACTTGTTTAGCTCTATAACAATATTCCCTGCTAATGTTTCATGATCTGAGCAGTGAGATGAATTTTGCTGAATCTAATACGTGGTTATTCATCACAAGGTATAGCTGCAAATTTCACACAGCAGGACTCCTTTGTCAAAGCAACCCTCTGCTGCAAAAGTCTCTTCTGTGGGAGCTCCACGGGGCTCCGAGTACTTTGACATTTCAATCAAGTTCTCTCAGTTCACAACTCGTTTTCGGCTCTCCGCGCTAAGCAGGTTAGCTCTGGAATTGCACAAGGAGAGTGTTACTGCTCCGCCAGCTCACACGGACCGCTGCAGTTCTCAATTCCCTAGCAATGCACTCCATGGGAAGCATTAAGGAGATTGGTGCAGAACCAAAGACAGCTTGGAAGATATTTCAAGGGAACAGTTCAGTGCTTAGTAATCTGTGTGCAAGAATTACTGAGAAAATGTATTTTCAGCATGAAATCCAGCTAATTCCTCTGTTTCCTACAGAGGAACATTCCTATTTACTTCTTTTTTTTTTGTTGTTCCTCATGTTATTAAGTCCTAGACTGGATGAAATAACTATGTGTTTCTTAATTTTAGTTAAATATATAGTTAATACATTTCAAACCACAGAGTCTGGCTGCCACCATTTCCTGGACAAAAAAAAGCCCCACAAAGTCCTGTCTGAGATCCACCTAATTGAGTCTCCCTTTTATTGTCCCTGCAGATCAAAGGTGTTCCTAGTACACCTTTCTGACTTTGAAAACTACAGTCTGGTTGAAGCAGGGTAAGAAATTAGTGTGTAACTGCCAGGGACAGAAGTTCTGTGACTTGCTATAGAGGCATGCTCTTAGAAATAAGCTATAATCAAAATATGAGACTAGTAACATCGATTAAATCTAGTATTGAAAACTTAAATTTTGCTTTCAACTTTTAGATACAGAAGGAACTATAACAGTTATTTTTACAAGGAAAAGAGAAAACTCATTAATCTCATGGAAACATGCAATCTTGTAGCAGAAATAATGCTAGGAATATAGATCAATACCTGGAAAATATATTCTAACAAGTTTCTTTTGGAGAAGAGGGATCATTGGAAGTGACAGAGAGATGTTGCAAGAGCTTATTTTGACAGGAAATGTGGAGAACATGCCATGAAGAGTAAAGGACCTGTTACTTTACCCATCAAGACAACCTGTACAATTGTGCTGTATGTTTTTTAACACAAAGAACAATTAAGCCAAATGTCACAAAGCCAAATACCATGCTTTCAGGGAAAAGAAAATGAGCTTTCATTTTTGGAAATTTTTAAAAAACTATGTTGCCACAAAAAGGATGAAGGTTACATCAGACCTTGAGATTTTATTGTAATCATTGGAGAAGTTTTTCTGCAAGAGGGCAATATAGCAACTGTAGTGTGGATTTAGGTGGAGAAAATGAAAATTGACCAGGAACAAGGAAATGGAGATGAAAACCTCTGATCATTTTATGAGAAATGGCTCACCACAAATATAACTTCTGAAAACTTACTGAGTTTATCAGAGCAAATTGCTCCAAGGATGGCAATGGATATTTCCTTATTCAAAGACGTTAAGAATTTGTGAGGCATAATAATTAAACAATAATCATCAAAAATTAATCTAACCATCAGGTTGTCTAGCAGAACAATGACACACAGAGTTCATAACTAATGAATGAAGAACAATACTCATTGTTTACAAGATGAGTGGTAAGGACACTGCAAAAGTCGGAGTTTTTTAAATATATAAAGTATGACGCTTCATGTGAAGTCACAGTTTATAACTGAAGACTGAAAACAGTATAATATTAAGTCCTTTAGAGTCTTCTAGCAGTATCTTGCCTTTATTTGTTATTACTTCAGTCAAGCAGGATTCCTAATGAACCATTTTACAATAACTAAGCAAAGACAGACAGGTAATAAAGTAGATTGATTTGGTCATAAGGTTTTTTCAATTTTCAGCATTGATTATTCAGTGCTATCATTAGGAAGCACTTTTTTTCCCCCACTAAAAAGATCACACAACTCACTGTGTTAAACACAATTTTGCCCCAGTTATTCAATTAGTGTCTGCACATATGCAAAGATTAGAACTTCAGACTAATCCACTTTACTGTAAGATTTTCCTCTTTTCATCCATCACTTCAGTAAAATAAGAATCCTTACATGTCCCGCCTCTTTTAAGTAAAACAAATGCATTTGAAAGAGACGAGGTAATTAATTCAGCTACTGGAACTCAGTCTTCATTCACGTTTAACGATAAACAACATTAGAGCAAATAACACTGTTCTTGAAATCCTACGTATTGCCCTTCAATGGTCAGTACTCTTATCACCCTTCAGCCACAGGCCAAATCCTTCTATAACACACAAAAATGAAGATTTAGAGGTCAGGTCATTACCTGAGAAAGCACGACCTCATGGCAACTCCTCACGCAGTGGCTCTGAAGAGATGCAGACTGCAGGGAATAGACACAACCTTGACCCCCATCTCCACCAGCTGGGGAGCTTAGAAGATCAAAGCTCATCAAGGCTTGGTTCATCACAGCTACCAATCACTACACACCTTACAGAGGCAGGTGGTTCAGATTTGCATTTTGAGACCATTTGCTAAGAATAGGTTTTATGGTTGAAACACATGTCTACTTGAAACCTTAAAATACAAGAGCTTACCCCAAAAGCTGGGGGTCTTTTGCTAGGTCCTTGAAAAGAAACAGTGCTAAACTTTAACAACGGAAATTTGTTAAAAGGAAATTAACCAAATTCATATACCAAAAATTGATACAGAAAGCCTTTACTTTTAAGTTACACATAAGAAATTATCTCTTTCTGACTGTGAAAGTTCATTTCTGAGTGAATAATTCTTTTCTAGTTACTTCTATGGAACCCAAGTATTAACAATTCTGGAGCATAGCTTTTATACAATGAGATATATAAAGTTTATATATAAATTTATACAAATTACATACTTACTTACATGAGGAGAGATATAGTAAAGTTAGATTGAGAAAACAAATGCAAGATGGAGAAACCAAGCTACTGATGCAAAGCCTACAAGCAGCCTTCATTTCCTTTTAATTTTCTATGGGTACAATAGTTGTGTCTGATTTTTAGCTCTGCTCTCCACTCCCACTATTTCATATTCTGCACAATAATGTGGCAGTTTTTACCTTCACTGTGCTTGAAGACAGCTGAAGGCATGGAAAGTAAAGACTAAAACTGAAAGCTCCTGAATATTGGAACATGAAATCATTTCAAAAGAAAGAAATAGGGTATTTTTTCTCTTATCCTCTGACCATTACATGTTCTTGACTGCCAACATGGGGATGAAGCATCCGAACAGAAAATTCCCAGCATGTATGATGATCCATTTTTCCTCTCTTTCTCTTGTTTGTCGAAGCCCTGAGTGCGTTGTACTGTTATCTCTCTTATTTAAGATCCAGGATGGTCTTAAATAAGATAGATAGTCTGTTTTCAGCACTGTGGCATGCATCTGTTTATGAATAATGAGTATCACAGACAAACTGATTAATAGTAATTTTATAATGTGGGGAGAGGCTAGAAAGGAGGGCATTGTGTGGAATATTTAGTAATGAAGTACAGACAGCACCACACAATGAATAAGGACTCTGAGGGAAAGAAATGGAGAGAGATAAAGGGAAAACTCTGCCCAGATGCTCCAGAGAGCATGCGAAGTAGGTGGCCAAGCAGAACAGTATAAAAGGAGGAAGAGCATGAATGAAAGGCAGTGAGACATGACCAAGAAACTCACATAAACTTAATTCATGAGCACGAAGGGCCTCTGATTAGTTCTCTAACGCAGGTAAAGAACAGAGATGATCAGGGTAGTACCTCACTGGCAAAATAATAGTATATATTTAAAGGGGCAGTCTTTATCCTCAGCTGAATTGGTGAACGCACAGCCTATCTGTGTCGGTAGAGCCATAGTCTGAGTCTCATTCAGTCACTCAAACCTGCCGAACGAACACTAAATCGCAGTTCTCAGGTTAAAGATCTGCCAAAGTGAGCACCCGCTGGAATTTCCCTGCTATTGGTATCAGCGTCTAACAATGCCTTCCAAAAAGTCCCAGACTGAGTTACCCTAAGTCTCAGGCAGATCAGAGAGGAACTCTAATATCTATAGCTGGAGAGCACGTATTTGCAGCTTACCAGCAGTAATCTTTTCTATTAATTTAGCCATTCCTGGCAAATAAAATGCAAGAAGTTTGCAAGATTCAAAATAACCTGTAGAACAGACATGTTGGTGTCTGTTGACACTTTTTTTTTTCCTGTTTAAGAACCAGAGGACACAGTAGTTCACCTCTACTGACAAATGCCTGTTGCAGACATGTTTTAGCTATTCACAAAGAGCTTCTAAAATTCTCAGCAAACCAAAGGAAAAACCTTAGAAAAGGAAAAAAACAATTTTACCATGCATATGTTACAGCTGAAAGCACACTTTGAGAGTCATGCTAATGCAGAGAGCAAGAAAAGAAACAAAACATACCTATCCATCCACACACAACCCACCATATTACCTATATGGTGGTCCTTCAGCAAAAGAAACAAATAAACAGATGCATAATGAAAATAAATAAAACCATTTTTATTTTTCCTACTAGTATTTAGTTCCCCACTAGTATTTTTCAGAAGTGGTAGAAATAACCTTGATATCTTTTCCTTTGAAAACTTGAAAGTTACTCTGTGTGTGTACATCCACGGCTAACCCAAATGTTGCATATTGCTGATCACTCTCTTACCAAGTCGTATTTTCATCCTCTAAAGAGGCTATAAATTAATCTGGAATAGTGCTACGTAATACCTTGGGTTTTATCAATTTTCTGTTTATTCTTTTGAAAAGAATAACTGCTGTGAAACAGCAGAGTCCCCTGTGAATCCCTGCTGTGTCAAACAGAAACTCAGACCCAGTATGAGACCTTCAGTCCCTATTCCCAATCACGTGCTCATCCACTAACTAAGCTTGATTTTTTTAGTCCCTTCTCTCTCCTTATCTCTTGTTAGGAAAATAGCAGTAATTTTTTCCTGTTACTCCACTTAGTCATAAAAAAGGAGCATAATTGCAATTCTGTTTTATTGTGTTTTTCTCAAAAACCCACACTTCCTCGTTTAAGGAACAGTAGAGAAGTATTGTTATTGTAGCTACTTTTTGTTGTTGTTGCGTTGACTTGTATATCAATTATTACTCTGAGGAAGTTATACAGAGCTCAGCTGGGGAAAAAAGTATAATGGAGTTTACCAATCTATTTTCAAGGTTATTTGTCTTTCTGCTTGTGCTTCTCAAAGATTTTTATTTTCAATTTCTTCTTTGTGTCAATACCCATACAATACGACTTCCCTTTTCTTAATTCAGTGAATAACTGCCCTAGTGATACGTAAAGCCAGGCAAAAACCTCATTTGCAGTATATAATTTTGGTTTCCAGTGACTAGTCCCGTCAATCAACTGGTCTCAGCCTCCTGCAAAAGTATGTCAGAAGCTGTATTTTTCTTGTTATTACCCATAATCAATGTGAAAGGAGAAAGCACATTATTTCATCCACAATTGTGTCATATAAAAAAAGTCTGTTAAACCTCACCAAGATTCAGCAGCTGCAGGTAAGACAAAGCCTCAATTAATTTCTCAGCATCAAGTCTTTCTGCATCAGATTTTTTTTGACCCTACCCTTTTGAAACTACTAAGGTAGATGATCAAAGAGGCCATAGGCAGCGACTGTCCCTTACAAGCAGATGAAATATGATGAGAGAAAAGAATAATATTTTCACTCCTTTGCTGCTCCTTGGCCTTTTGTGCAGCGCAGGATGTTCTTCCAGAGAAATTGCTCACATTCAGCACCACCTTCCTGTGAGACTTTTTCTGCCCTAGATAAGGACCTTCTCTCCCGAAATTCAGAGCATCGTTAATATGATTTTTGAAAGATGCTCTGTCATAGGCGTTTAGGGGTCAAGTTCTCTTTGTTAGATGTAGTAAGCCATACAGAAAGTTGTCCACTTTAGGATAGCCTCAGAAAGGCCCATGTCACCCCGTAGTGTTTACTGGGGGACCACAGTGGGAACTGGTGAGGGAAGAAATGGCACCTACAAAGACCCATAACATTAGTACTCTTGTAGTCATTCCCCGGTACGTCTCTGTGCTATTTCAGCCCATGAGCTGCAACACCAGCACCCTCCCATGCGCACGGATTCAGGTACGGACCACCCCTGGGCAGCCCTGCCTGTCAGCTCTCCATGACCACCACAGACACTGCCCACCAGAGCAGACTCGGCACTTATTTTTCCTTTCTGTCTTTTTTTTCTGGTTTGCAGCTTAAATACGCACTGTTCCCAAGAGGCAGTCTTGCTGGATCTTCAACCCCACGAGGTGAAACAGGAGCTCATAGAAACTACATTTCTAACGATGTTCAGCCCCAATGAAGGGAGCGGCTGTGGGTACAGCTCCAGCGGGTCCCTCCTGCATCCCGCGCTTGCACAGCGGGTAGGAAGGGAACTTGCCTCTGACACATCTGTCCACTTTGGACCACTCCTTTCCTCTTCTGGACTCTTTTGCCATTCATTTCCCCATGCATGTAAAGGGGGACTTGATGAAATTCGGTTGTTTAAACAGCAAAAAGCTGGCAATGCTATTGATTTGGTGTCATTTATTTTAGTCACATACTGTGAGCACAAATTCCTGTCTGTGAGAGAGGACTATATGGATTAGCAGGATGGCATGCCCTCTTGAAGAACACAGCCTTCTCAGAAATGCAGGGTACTTATTGTTTACATTTCATGTACTTATCAAAATCATAAAGTAACTTCATCCTCGTCTTTTTACCATTCCTTATACTTCTGCCCATTTCAAAATTACATCTTCATTCCATAAAATGTAAAAGCTTCTGAAAATTGCTTGGAAGGGGACCATATTAGAAATAAAAACATCACAAAACAAGATGAGCTGTATTTCAATTTTACAGCTCATCATCCGTTTTCTTAAGAGAATACTTGTTTCTCTGGAAAGAAAATCACTTCAGCTGAAGTAATTCCTCAGATTTTTAATTAGTACATTCCTCTTCAGGACTCATCTTTTAATAGCTAATTCCTTCACCTGCCCGTCTTTCTTAACTCTTGAAAACAATCTTCTCAGCAGTTTCAGCGGCGATGTGTTTTGCATGACGACATTTAAAGATCTATCATAAAAGAAATAATAAAACTAACCAGCTCAGAGATTAACTTTAGAATGAATACAGAGTAAGTCCCAGCTACTTGTTAGGTCTAATTTTATTTAATTTAATGCAAACAGAAAAGAGTAGAGGCAATATTTCCCTGCAACGCGGCCTTGCATAGCCTGAGAAGCAGTAAAAGGCACCATGTACCCCAGCAAAGTGTTCTGCTTTTGAGGAGCAGCTTCCACTGCAGACTGACGGGCTTTTCAGGCCACTCTGGTTTGTACCGCTAATTGCTCTCTCCTCTGAGTGTTGCAGACAAGCATCTCTCCCCACTTCTCACCAGGCTCCATGAGAAAACCTTGCTGTCTCTTGCAAATAGCTTGTGACTTTTCCAGGAGCATGAAAGTGCCTGTGTGCTCACTAGAGCTCTGTGTCCTTTCACAGGTGTACACCTGCCATTTTAAGTTATCATCTAGGAAACCTGAGAAAATTAAGTTAGAGTAGTATTAATATTTTATCTCGTATAATCATTCCAGTTCAGTACTGAAGATCTCACGACCACTCTTCACAGCGTGCCTTCAAATCTGCAAGCAGAATGACCCAAAGCTCCAACCACTTCTTACACACAACCATACGCATGGTGTTCAAGTAAACACACACTCTTCTTTGAAAATATGGGAACTGTAGGTAGAAGAAAAAAGAAATTACTTAGAGCGAAATGCATATTTCTATTTTAAGCTGCTCTATAGGTTATTTTAGTGGAAGGCTTAAAATTGGAAATCAACTGATTTCTTATTTCTGCACAATATGCTGCCTGGTCTACTGCTGCTCAATGATTATTTTTATGTGAACTTCAAGAGTCTCTGTCTATTTAATAATACATATTTTATTTTCTCCTTTATACAGAAGTTTGGGTTTTTTCTCAGCAGTAATTCCGTTTGTCTCACTGCCAGATTCACTGAACCCAAACAAGGCTGTTTACTACTCTTCTGCAACAAGAATAAACCCAATCACCAAAGTGGCTGCAAGCACTGCCACGCTGAACGCAGGCCGTCGAGGCAGTCTGGTATCATGCACACTCACAGGGATTGTGAGACAAAAATTAGAAACCCTCCAAATCCGTACTGCGGAGCCACAAGTGTGAGCAATTTCATCTCCATCCCCCTCAAGTGTTCTCTTGTCTGTAATAGACAACATGGATATTTGGTATTACTGTAATTCTTAATTCCTCAGGTGCATTCTTTATAATTTATACATTTATTTTCCCTCTGTAGAATGAGCACAACAGAAAAAAACTTGTTATACCCCAGATGCTGCAAGAGCACACTGTCAAGCACCTTGGTTTCAACTCCAGCATGTCACCTTCGCTTATGCTGTAGGACTAGGATAACTTTATTGACTTCACCTATTTTCAGCTGAAGCACAGAACCATATATCAGAAAATCTGGATCATCAGCCTGATTTAATGGTATAGAAGGACTTTCGAGCATTGTAAGACAGGGTGATTCATCACAGGGACTGATTCCCAGGGCTTTGCTTTGTGAAAGGCTTGGTTGGATAAGCATCAGACAAAAGCGAGAAGGAAAAAATAGTAGAAATATTCGGCAAGCATCCTTTTCTTTTTTAAACTGCCATTAAACACCATAAATATTTATGTAAAAATAATGTTCTAACAGCTTCTGAAAAATGAGGAAAAGCACAATGTTGGGTAACAGCTGACTGTTTCAAAACCAGCACAGCTGATTAAGCAGTGTTGATGAAACTGAGGAAAACTGTAAAGATTAGTCTCAAAATCACACACACACTAAAAAAAAAAGGTCTATGGAGGAGAATGTTCTATTTCTGGGAAAGTAGGTTTGCTTTTGAGAGGGTAGAAAAAGAAATGACTACTTAAAACCTGTCTTTCCTACAAAAGGTGATACCAAGTCAAAGGCTTGGTTTGCTGAGAAATTTGCAGTAGATGCGAGGGACGGGTGTAAGGTCCAGAGTCCCCGGCTGCCCGTTTGTGTCTGTAACCAAATGCCGGAATTCGGTTTCAGTCACGGGATCCTTTGGTGGCCCAGGTTTGCCAGGAACTGTCATTAGCAACGGATCAGGGTGAGAACAGGAGTCAACACAAGGTGCAGTGGGCGAGTCTGAGGTGGGGTGGATGGAGGTGAGAAGGGGACCAGTGGGCTTGAGACCTGCACAGACCTGCAGAACCTGCTGCGACAGCGAGTCATCCCCCTCACTTCTTGAAACCACTGCATTTTAACTTTTCTTCAGGCTCTGTGCTTCCAAGGAGACGGCACCATTCGTAACTCCCAACACATCGCCATATACTGCGCAGCAATGTAGTCTGTCTCGTGAGGACCACCTGCTCCCCGTGTAGAGCACAAGCCTTCCTTTGAGTGTGTGCAGACCGGGTGGGAAAAGGCAGCAAAATATGGAGAGGGGAAAAGCACTTGACTAATTTTAGGCAAAAAAAAGACTGAAGTCAAGCATTAATTTTCAGCTGACTGAAATCTTTCCAGTCCTACAGGTTCATTTGTAACGTAATGGAGAAATGACATTATTTGTTTGGCTGAGCCTTTATTTTTGTTTGTCTGAGCCTTTCTGAATATTTATTCTTAATAATAATTAGAGCTGAAGTTTTTAACATGATGATATTGAAATACCTAAACATGGTTACATAGACAAAGTCTAGAGATAATTGCAGAATTTTCATAAAATACAACTAAGAAATAAACCCTACTTAGTAAATGTTATTTTATTGAAAAGTGCCTTTTAGCTTTGCTTTTGCTGCTTGAAATGGAACCAAATATCTCAGTACCTAATAAAGTAGAAGCTCTATTTCTGAATAGTGTTGAAGGACCTAAAAAAAACCCCTAAAATATTGCTACAGATTTTTAGTATCCCTGCTTTTGCAAGTAAAGCTTTTACATTAATTAGTGTCTCCACATGCTTATAAATTTGGAGATGTCCCAGAAAAGAGTTTCTAGGGACTGGAAGTTTCTGGCAGACTTCAGCAAAGTGTAATAGGTCAGAGTAGAAAAGACCATTTATTTATTCATTTATCTATCCATCCCATTGTGAAACGATGAAATGGTTCCTGTAAATTAATATTAAATCAAAATCCCAGGCAAGTAAAACATTACATTACTTTTTGATTCTGTACCTTTATAAACAACATAGAAAGGAGGAAGGTAGACATCTTTGGCTTACAGGCACACCACTATGCTTTCAAACCTCCAAAGTTGCATTTTCCAGGCAGGGCCCCTCGCATTTCAGTGGGATCCCTTAGAATGAGTGTGCAAAAAACTATGAAGTTTTAATTCTCTGGGACTTGCAGGCCTGTACCTCACTGCTGAATTCTGCCCATACCAGTTCAGTAGGAATTGGTCTTTTAAAAAATGCTTTCTTTTTAGTTCAGCTTTCAGAGAAAAGGTAACTGATACAATTACACCCGCTCTCAGTCTCAGCTCTGCTCTTTACCTTTTCAGCCACCGGACAAGTGAAGCTGGACAGAAGGTGACAGGATTAGGCCATGGAGCAGGTCCAGGCAGTCAATTCTATTACTGATTTCCTAGCATTTCTTTTCAAAGAGTTAGGTGACCGTTCTGCTATTGTGGAGGCTTTGAAAAGATTAATGTATCTTCTTTATATTGGAAATTATGTATTCTTCTATAGCTAAAACCCAACTGATTACATATAAAAAACATTAGTATTGAACATTTAATTTGAAAACGTCTTTACTGTAGCAACTGCCATGCTAGTTTCCTCTCATATTCAAGACCTGTCTTTACCAAAAGGAAAAATTAAAAAAAAAAAAAAGATGTTTGTCTGAAGGACATTTTGGACCTTTTGCTTCAATTACAATGGATTTTCTTCCATATTTGCATTACTAAGACCTAAAATACTGGCATGTTACCGTCCACTGTAAGTCATGTAGAAATTGAAAGCATGAAATAATCAAGCACACGGAGACTAATCATCAGAAGGAAAAAAAAAAGGGGGGGAAATGAAAACTAGACAAAACCCATGTGCTCTGGGGCAGCACAAGATAAACATTTGTTCACAGGATGACAAGCTTTACTTTCCTTGGCAGCTAGGAAAGACGTCAGTATACACCAGAGGAAAGAGCCCAATTAAGGCAATTAAAGAAGCAGCAATCAGAAGTTGACCAAGTTGAAAGCTTTTCAAAATGCGAACAGTCATGTTTGTGATAGATGACATTCCTGTATGCTGGGGTATTTCAGACATTTTTCTTTCTTGCTGTAGCTCCTGTTTGATCAGTCAGAGAACAGTATTTAAGCTTATGTGTTAGTGTAATTTACTTTATACTCCATTACAAGCTAGACAAATGTATTGTCATGGTGAATTAGGGTCAAGAGAATAAATTAGAATCGCATTTCTCCACCTTCTACGTTTCTTGGTAATAATTTGACAGTTTTGTTACTAAAACCATAAATCTGGTGGAGTTCATCATAAAGGCAATGTGAGAAAAGCAAAGCTAACTGCACTCTCAGCTTTGAATAGTTTCTAATTTAGGAGCAAGAATTACTACCCTGCCCAGAACCAGGAGTGGTTTTATTACTTGTAGTTGCCTCTGGGTAAATACAGCACTTTCCCTCCTGCTAAGGTCTGCACAGGACGATAGCCTGGGTGCAATCAGAGTGGAGAAAATCCTTGAAAACGCTGCAAACAAGCCTGATTCAGGCTGTGTTCCAGTTTTTCCTTTTGCCTCTGCACACAGAAGCAAAACATAGCTTGGATGAAAATTGTTTACATCTTATTCCAGTAATTTTACCATGGCATAACCATCTGTTTCCAGCCTGCTGGCTCTAATTGCACATCAGGAAAATACTGACCCGACAGGTTCCCAGCGCCTGCCAGTCAGCTGGAGACAGAGTGGGCTTGGGCTTTGTGTACTCCCTGTGCCATTGAGCTTTACTGCATTAGCAATACGGGAGGGACACAGTGTGAAAAAGCCCAGAACTGAATATCCTGGTTTGCTTCAAGAGGTAAGGAAAGGGAAGGGAGTATTATAGTCTCTGAACATGCACTAAACTCAGTGGGAAAACCTTTCTGATGATTTCCCCTGAGGTACAGAAAGCTTAATTCAATTATTCATTTATATGCTTTTATTGCAATTTATCGTCCTCCTTCTATTTCCCCCCGTCCCAGAAGAAAAAACAACCACCAACCATCAAAATTCTTCACATCACACTCCCCTTTTAGAGCTGATATTAAATTATAAAGTCTAGAGTCAAGTGGCCCAAATTAGAGACCAGAATACTTAAGCACATGCCTAATTAAAAGATTAAGTATTAGGATTTAAATATATATTCAAATGCTTTGTTGAATTAGGCCACAAAACAGAGTGTCACTTTCCAGTCTGATTTTCAGCTATCATTTTCTTTTCTACAGCTGCACGAGCAGTCGCCAACCAAGCTGCTACGCTGGTTGCTTAAAGCAGGTCAGGACTTGATTACCTGCCAGCTGCAGCTACTAAACAAGCTGTTGCAGCTCAGAAAATGCCTTCGACTTGCATGCCAGCCTCCAAATAGCTTTTCCTGCCCCAGGGCCCTCTTCTCTCTAATAAATGTAAAATTACAGGGGCTTACCATTACTTTTTTTTTTTTTATCAGCCTTAAGGAACTGTAGGAATAACATCTAGCATTTAAGCTTTGGAGTAGCCATTTGCAATAGTGTAGCACACTGCTGTAATGAGTGTTGTGCCATGGAGTTTTCAAAGTTAAATTGTGCAATTTTCGTTATAAACTTATATTCTCTAATATTTATTGTAAAGTTTCCTTCAAAGTACAGCACTCCTGCAGATTAGTGGGTTTCTAAATAAACTCTCAGAGCTGTACCACAGATGGTCTCGTGTTCCTTAACCACATTGCAGCTTCAGTACTCAGGAATGGGAGGACTAATCCGATGCTCAATGGTTTGGGGGTTTCTTTTTCCTTTGAAAGAGCACATTTCTTTCTCAAAATAACTACATTACCCTATCCTTCCTCTTGACAAGCTTTTTGAAGCCTCAGCATGAGCAGACTAAGAAGCACAGCTATATACTTTACATACAGCATAGGTACTGCCAAGACCTTGTTTCACTAACAGTTCCCAAGACACTTTCAACACTTCTTTGAGCACATTATGCTTAGAAGGACACACAGCTTTTAAGGATTTCCATTAACCTCACCTAGCAAGAAACAATCTACAAAATCCCAGCTCATCCACAGGAAAAAAAGAACAAACCAACATATATATACATATTGTAGAAAGCAAAATGTTGAAATACTCATTTTGATATTTCGAATCAGAGATTTTAAAGGGAAAAAAACCCACACACCCCAAAAGAAAGCCCATAAAGTCCTTTAGCTGTGGAGAAGACACCTGCGATTAATTTTGGCAAGGCAGCTGTCCTGGGGAGGGCTTGTGGGTATTTTTTCTGGGTGTTGCTAGTTGTGAAGTTGCTTTAAAAGGGCCCTTCTAGGGAAGGTCCTGCTTTTGGGTGGTGCAGGATGGGGCTGGGCCCAGTGTTTGTTTGGATGCTCAGCATATCACCAAGCCTGGAGATCACTGACCTGCTTGCACGGACCAGGTGAGCAGGCTGGTGTTGGTTGGGAGCTCTTTGTCTTCTGATCTAGACGCTCTTGAGTCTCCTCTACTTAAAAAGTGAATTATCCTGATTTGTATTCTAATAAAGCCCTGGTTTAGTCTGAAGGCATTTTGATCCTTGTAGGGAGCTTGCTGTAGAGAAAGGCATGCCTCTTTCAAAGTGCTGGCCTGGGGTCCTCTCCCACTAGGAAGCAATGGCTGAGTGAGTGTTTCTTTTAAACAAAAGCCTTATTTGAATTGGTTTAAAATGTTGTGGGAGGACAGTAATACTGTGATACTGTAATTTGACAAATTTTCAAACTAGATGCAAAATTTTCTTAGCTCTGCAGATTCATATGGATGCTAATGTATTGTGTGTTGTAGACCTTAAATGCTCCTGAATTATTGTGAGTGTTAACAGGCGCCTAGAAGTATCTTTCACAAAAAGAAAGAGAGCTTGGATGCTTTACTCTTTTGTTTGGAAATGTCAGTATTGCCAAAAATTGCTAACAATTTCTTATGTATTTCCAAGGTGAGAGCATGTATTTAATGGTAACAAGTAATATTGATGTAATATTGATTAGTGATAAAGATAGCGGGTTTATCAGGTGCTTGCTTGTAAGACAGTATGTATGAATGTTTGGGTTTCTTAAGGGAGTGAATGAAGAAACAGGCTGAAATTCAGGCTCAGGTTGTCTTTACTAAAAATGTAGCTTTGAAGATGCAAAGAGTGGTGTTAGGGAAGAAAATGGCAGTAAAGGCATCTGTACACCTGCTACTTATGTACTTAAGCAGTTGGAAGCTGTTGCTGAGCAAGCAAGGGTTTGATGGCTCAAATACAAAATTACCTTTGACTTGAAGACAAGGACTGGTGTGGGGAGGAGGATGCTGCCTTGCTCCTCTGGGTGATCGCAGGAGTCTCCAAGGAGCTTTTGCAGCCACGCATCTTCTTGTCAATCAGCTAAATGTAACTTTAGGTTTCTGAAAGAAGAAATAGGTTTTGAGGAATCAGACTGTGATAAAATTAATTAGAATAACATTCCTGTATTTGCCCATGTTAACAGGGCTCCTGTAAAAGGAGCATTACAAAAGGGCATTTTTTGCTTTCTTTCTTACTTTCTGGATTCAGTGGAGGAATTATTCATAGACATAGATTAACTTACTAAATTCTCAAAGCAATATGTTGCTTTCATTGATGATTCTCAGATGAGTAAGTAAATCAGAGGGTTAACAGTCTGAGAAGTGTTACAACATTTGCAATGCATAGCCGGTTCTAAAAGCTACTTCACAAAGCCGCTGGTGATGATACAATGATGCTGCACAAGAAAAAGATTGTTATTCAGCTGTCAACTGTCTTAAGTGTTTTCATCCATCAAGTGTTTTAGAGGGCCACCTTCCTGTGCTGCCATAATTTAGGCTTTATAGCTGTGACATCCTAGGTCCATTCTATGCAAATATAACTTATCTGTATGCCAAAAAAAGTCTCGTCCCTCCCTAGTGTTGAAAATTGAAAAATTCAATAGTTCTTTCTATTCAAAATACACAGATGCTTATAGAAGAGCATTTCCTGGCTTAAAGTTCCCCGGAATAGTGAATATCTACCACTCTTTTTTTGCTTTTTGTTCCTTGCTTTTGCAGTTTTTATCACAGTTCTGGCAATTAATCATGTGTGCATGTGCAGTAATAGCTCTGCAGGTAAACTGGCTGCTCCTTCCTTTCCAGCTATTCCAAAAGTCAGTAGTAGATTATTCATAGTTAAGAGTAAGAACACAGACATATGAAGCATGCATTTTTTCCTATTGTTGTTGTCATTACAAAGCCTTAATGCTTTCTTATCTCCAAGCTTACCTCTGAAAGGCATACTTTTAAGTGTAAATATCTACTTTCATTAAAACAATACTTTTTATGGTTAAACATAAATCTAGAAATCTGACCAGATCTCACTCTAAAGACTTGAAAAGCTTGTTTTATCTCTCACAGCTTGTGATGTTTAGTCAATCTGCAAATGTTTCAACAGGAATCAGTGAATATAGTCCCAAGCCAGTTTTCAATGATTCTTGCCAATGTTTTTAGCTGGTTTTAAGTATTTGGGTGTTTTAATATGTCAAGTGTAACAGCCATAGTATCTGACAGAGACCTGCCAAATATTCATTGAACTTACTGAATTCCTTGATAGTAAATATTCATGAAGCAATGGTAACTTGCATTCATGTTTTCAGATGAAAATTAGTATCAAAAGTAGGATGTTGCCTTGTCTGTAAAGTTGTGCCGAGTTGCTTTCTGCGCCTTTCCAAGTGGAGCGATGGAGCAGAGCTGAGGGAGTGGGAGCAGGGCCGATCTCTGTTCTGGCATTTTTAATCTATTACCATGAGTCTGAGTGGAATTTTCAAACATGAATTAGCCACAGGAGCCTGAGTCTGAAAGTAAGTGTGCGATGCAAGCTACTGTTAAAGGCTATTGCCACTGCACTCCTAGCCTTTCTACTGTTGCTTTTCTGGGATTTGCTGGGTCTCTGCCACTGTGGGGTTTATTGGGACTGTTAGCTGCGAAGGAGAAGAGCAGGAGGCTGGTCCCAGCCCCATCCCTGGCTCGGCGAGAAGATGTTGTGCTTGCCAGCATGCTCAGGGGCTCTACCCAGTCTTTTAGTCTTATGTGGCTCTGCCTTATGTCCACAGGAGCTGGCATACTGGCATAAGCATTGAACTTTGGCTTGTGGTCAGGTCTTAAACTTGACTTCAGTCTTAAGGACTACGGTAAATACTACTGCGTGTAATAGTATTGACCTGGCTGCATGTTCAGTGCATGTGGTTCAGTTGGGAATGGTATTTGAACGAATCCTGCATGTGTTTTATAATAGTGTTTAATAAGCTCTTCGTTCTGCTCATTGCAACTGTGTAAAACAGAGGAAACAAAATATACTGTATCTGTTAGCAGAATAGATAAACCCTGGTGCTTTTTCTCTGCTTAGTTGATACTGCCTAATGCTTATAATCTTTCTAAACTTCTGCCGGCACTGTCATGATGTGTGCACGAGTCCTTCAGTCTAATTTTGCATCATGTAATTTACTGTTTCTTTTCAATGTTTTCTTTCAGTGTTGCATTTAATTTCTTGTAGACTTGTGTCCATGCTGACACAGCCTGGTGCAAGGAGCACCAATTTACCTCTGTTTTGCTGTTCATTATTTTATATATCTCACTGAAATTCATAAATCCCTGCCAATGTCTTTTTTCCACAAAGTCAGTGCTTCCTAGGTTCTCTTGCCAATTAATTGGAAGTACTCTTGACAGAAATGACAGATATGCCTGAGGAAGAACTATGTCTAGGGGAGAGTGTTAAGATAACTTATAAAGCTGAAATTAATAAGTAGACGAGTTTCTGATGTGCTCTTGAATAAAGTGGCTAATCAATAAAGCACATTTTGAACAAAAACACTCATTCATTATAAGTGCAGGGGCTTGTCTGTGGCTAGAAAAGAGAAAATATGAGCAAAACTTGCCTTTGAGATATTAACAGCACTGTTACATTTAAGTATAAGGTTTTAATGAAATATATATATGTATGCAAATATATATATTTTTATATATCTATTTTCCAGAAACATATTGTAAATCTTCTGTAGTCAGGACAAGAAAAATAAGGGATGGTTATAGGCTGTGTTGGTTGAGGAATGCCACTTTTGCGCTACTGGTGTGGGATATTTTTATGTGTTGCTTTCTTTTTTTATGCAAAACAGCCTTAAGGGCCACAGCTGCCACCTATTTACCAATTGGACAGGCTGGCATTATAAAGTGTACACAGGTACAATGATTTTTCTCCTTTTCTTTTGCATATTTTTCTGATTCTACATTCAGTACCATTTTTAGGACCCCCTACGCAGTCTCTTTTTCCATGTGGGTGATACAGGTTTCCCTACAGCTGTCCTATCAATGAAGAATTTGGCTTCTTAAGTGTCCATCAAGTCCAATGGATGCAAGTCCATGCAGGCTGCACCATAACTCTTAAATGCCATCTTGTAGTCTTTTTCTCACTTAGTATTTACATCCTGTTTTATTCCTTGCAGCCAAGTAAGGCAGGTTACTTGTTATTGAAAAGCTATCAACAAACCAATCCCTTCTGTGCATCTACCCTTCATTCTGTCTGTCCTGTGTTTTTCTTTGGGATAAGACAGATTCTGTTTTCCTTTCATGCTGTTGGCTTTGCTATTGGCTCTGAGATTCAAAACCATGCTCTGCAAAACTGCTGATAGCCCCTATGAAATAATATTCTTAAGTATCTGTAAGCAAAGTGCTTTTCATTGCTTGCCTGTGGGACATGCTGCTCTTCCCATGAAGTTTTCCTGATATTGAGGGAAAGTTCCCACACCGAAATTATGGAAGTTTCCTTGCCAGATGTTCAAACACGTTTCAAAACAAAATTAAAATGGCAGTACATTTTGGATTCCATTCTAAAAATATTTGTTTTTCAAATATCTCTTTCCTCAAGAACACCAACTCTGCTTTGATTTGTGTGCTTCCCTGGGTTTTAGAGTCAGTCTGGGCAAGAATTCCTCATGTAGACACGGTCTGGCAGTAGGAGATCCCTTTAGGCTGAGATTATGTGGCCTCAGAGTAACATGAGTCAATGCAGAACCAAAGGTGGGATGCAGTTTCTTTTGTCATAATACAATGTGTTTTCTACTGTACCTTTTGTTTATACTTTAAGCAATAAACCTGCAATAACAGCCATATGGGGAAAGCAGCTGAGTGCCTTTTGTACTCATTTTCCTCCCCCCACTTTCCCAATCATTAACAAACATTCTCCAAGGAGCTTTTATTCCTGTGGGCACTATATAATTACTCATGTATAACTTGGAGACAAAGTAAAAAAGGGGAAAAAGTGGAAAAACTTCTCTAATGCCTCCCCAAATTACATAGGTGTTCATCTGTGCCTCAGTGGAATAATGTACATGTCTGCGAGTTACCTTTTCTTTTTCCTTAATGTTGTTAAGGGAGTGGATCTCTGCAACAACATAAGTGTTATTCTGCAAGTCTTGCCTGTGGGAAGGACCCGTTAGGAAAATCAGCTCTGTGTAATCCTAGTAAATTATGAAGCAAGGAAAAAAAGTGACTGCAGCAGGGTCAGATGGCAAAACTCTCATCATTTTCAGTAGGATCAATATTTCAATAATTGGTCCTGCTTCTCCATAGACTGAGAAGGAGGGAAAATACTCCTGTGTGAGCAAAGCAGGGTGGTCATCCCAGGAGATACATATATACACACAGGATAGGTGATACTAGTCAAATCAATTTAAAATTTCTTGTTTCCAAAAGTACAGTCTTGGTGAAACCAGGAGGTTTCGCAGGAATTTTCTGATTTTATTGCATGTTTTAATTTGACTTTATCAAAACAGGTAATTTCTAATATTTTTCAAGGTGTGTAAGAGCACAAGCTAAGCAAATCTGAAGCTGTATTATTTTAACGGTTTATAGTAGTTCAGCAAGATTTATGTTGCTGAAAATGGGAGATTCTGATTTCTCCCTGCTATTTCAGTATTTGGATGTGTTTCAAAAAAAATCTGAGACTCCCTTGCATGGGTTGTTTAAACTAATTTTGCTCATTTTACTCCTGGGACTGAGAGGAGATGTGGATTTGGTGCAGTCAAGCCTGTCTTACAGGCTTACTTACATCCCAAGCCCCTGCTGGAAAAGGGCACATTTTTTTTTTTTTCCTTTGATGCAGTGGCTAAAATGGCTTTTCTCAGCCTGCTGTAAAAGGAGCAGGTTTTTATCACATCTGCTCTCGACTCTGCGCATTCCTACAGGGATGCAGTTTCTTCTCATAGATGTCTGTTACCCAGAGCTATAACATGCCATATGGCCAAACTCTGCCACCAGAGCAATGCATGTTTCCACCGTGGGATGCACTTACGTGAATCTGGCAAAGTCGAGTTTCTACTAAATCATACTCTTTACTTAAAACAAGCATATTTCCAATTTCGGTAGTTAATGTGTGTTCACTGAGCTGAAAAATACATGGGTCTGTAAACTGTGTATATGAATATAAGGCGTTTGCAGAGTACCTACTACAGCAGTTTAAAGTGACTGTATGTAGGAAATGTTCCCTTACACCTGCTGCATAGGAATGAGCTGGTCGGCCCCATAAAGCAGGCAGACTGCAATCACCCCTGTGATTGCTAGGAACAAATTACGGATGGATTCTGTCTCAGTTTTCTTAATTACAAAAACAAGACCAAGTTTCGTGGTTATTGATCTTGCTATTTACTTCATTAGTCATTTAAACAAGTGTGGAAGGGAACTCTTAAGCATTTAATTGCCAAGTAATCATTTCCATAAAGTAACTGTGGTTTGTGTCTTTACTAGGCATCCTGGCTGCATTTCTCTACATGGGAATTTGGGATAGTGAGAGGTTCAGAATCAGTGTCCATATTAACCTTTTGGCTTTCAAAGCTATTATTTTCTGAACACTGTTTTATATGATACTTCATGTAATTAGTGCAAATCCTCTTACTGTGGCAGCTCTCCTTGCAACCAGACAATCTGAGCCTGGAAGAAGCAATTTGCTTTTTGTTTTCCCAAGACACTACCCCCAGGACGAAGGAACTGCTGGATTCTGGTTCAGCTGAAGCTGATAGTACCTGGCAGTTGACTAACAGCCCTCGGGGTGCATCCCCAGGGGCTGCACTTCTCTTCCTTTCTTTCCTCTATTTTACTATTTTATTTTATCACCCGACCAGGGTTTGAAATACCTGACCAGAGCTGGCTTTTCTGCAGCTTGTGTCAAGAGTCAGGTCTGTCGCTGGAAAAAGCAAGACTCTGCAGGATCTGTGCAAAGGCCAAATCTTTCACACTAGCAAAAGATGTCTTTACCTGCCTGGCGATGTGCAGCAGAGAATATGGAAATAATATAGATGAGACTTCTGCTGCGCCAGAAAGCTATTGAAAACATCAGCAGAAATCTACTCTCCCGCAATGGGTCACGGTGCACTTGTGGGACTTGTAGTATGCAGAGACAAACAGAGGCTGTTTTGTTCAAGGAGCTGCTTAGGTAATCCAGTTAATGTATATGCATGTGTATATATATACAAATACCTTTTTATGCTTAAGATTTTTTCTTAATTGCAATGAAATGGCTTCCTTGAATACACCTCCTGGTAGTTTAAATGGGCTGCTGCAAATCTACCAGTTCTGAGAATAAATTAGTGGGGTGGGGTCTTTGAACTGTTCCTATGCCAAAGGTGGAATTGGGTTTTCTGTCACATACAGAGTTATTTTACCTTCTAGTTTAGCTGTTTATTTTTCTTTGGGTGGTGGTTGCAGTCTGGAGGCTGGGCATGAGCCAGGGGAGAGCCACTGTGCAGGAGATGCGAGGCTTATTCCTGGTCTCTCAAGCGCTCCAGTGTCAGAAAATAAAGGCTGACCAAAAATCTTCCTAGCCTTCTCTGTTTCTTCTCCTTCTCCTCCTTTAGACAATTTCCTCTTTTTCTTTTTTTTTTTAAAAAAAACCAACAAACTACACTTCATGGCTTTCCTCCTTGAGCAAAACTTTGTACAACTCATGAGACAATTTGTGGGTATTTTCACCTAGTTAGTGGAAAGCTAATTTAATTATTTTCTGTAGATGGAGGTTTTCTGCATGTCTGTACATGGCATGAAAGCATACCACCCTTGGCTCAGGTTGGTATGGTAACAGCAAAAAGGCATGTATTTATTTATTCATTATAACTGCTGGCAGGGATTTTAATTCCAATGGTTTTGTGTGTTGTGCCTCCATCTTTAAAAGAGCATTAAATCTTCTAGCTGTTTCTCAAAAATAAGTCATAACAGTTTCTGGACTATCTTTTAGGTCTCTTAAGATCACAAGGATGCAAAGAGATACCCAAAATGTTCACCTTCCTATTACTTGGGAAACTGCAGCCAGGCCACTTTGGTAGCTGTGCTATTCAAGTACATCAGTGTTCTGTGTGAACGTGTTTTCATTGATTTTTAGCTATGTATTCAAATACATTAAATTACTATCCTGGACTGTCTTGCTGTGTTTTACTGGCTTATCTTTGTACATAGCCTGAAACAAGACTTTTTCCTACCCCTACATTTTTTTCCCTGTAAACTGTTACAGGAGTTGGTATTGATGTTTTTCCTACATTTCAAAAAAACATACGGGACATACTCTTGCCTTTATTTTGTGAGCAAAATATACTTGAATGTTGGAAGAAAGTGAAGTCTTGTGTTTGTTTAATCACATTATAAATCCATGTATAAATGGATTTTAGAAAACCTGAATGAGTATCAGTGTAAGTAGCATGAGCTTTGTTATCAAAGTTTCATCCATCTCATGGGGCTAACTTATCTATTCATGCAGGTTTTTGCCTGAGGAGGGAAGATTAGAAGAAAAGAAACTTTAGTAGGAGCTAGTCTCCTTTGATCACATATTATATGATATATGCTGCGGCATTTTAATGCCAGAAGTCTGCTAAAAGCTCAATAAATGGTCTCAATTTATAAATAGAAAAGCAAAGCAGGCAACCTTTCTGTGGAAAAGACCAATAAACTGATAGCAGTAGTATTCTTAAATATAACAGATGCACTAAAAATGACTACTTGATTATGCAGACTTGCCATGAATTTGAGATATTTTCTGAAGGCTGGCTTCTTGTAATCATTTCAGAATCATTTGTCTGAGACTTTGATGTTAAAAGTGGAGTTGCCCTAACCTCAGGAAAAAAACCCAACAGGTAAATGACTCTGACATTCACTTCCAGGTTGTTAGATTAGCTTGTAAGAAATGGCCTTATAGCCTAACTCAAACTCACTAAGTGACACAAGCTTTTCCTTTTATTTAAAAGGGCTTTGATCCAAACCTTTGTAAATTGTACGAGAAATGCTTGGAATTGAGCCAGTTATGCTTTTTTTTGATGGTCAGCTGAAACCACTGAAATAAAAAGGAGAAGTAGACAGGAAGGCACTAAGCCAAACCTTAGGTGAGAGGTAAAATTTGGGGTCTGTCGGGAAACCAGAAATTGTTTTAGGTAGGATGCCCAACAACATATATACTGTACTGTTTTCTTTACCTAGAAAAGAAATCCATATTTCCATGTTCAGCTACTGTTTTAACAAGTAACACAAAAACATGCCTTTTATGCAGTGTTAAAATTATTCTTCATTGTAGCTTTTCTGAAGGCCAAATTCATCAGTGTACTGTGCTGTAATTGGTAAATATATCTGCAGTAGATGCAAATGTTTTGTACAAACTAACTCTGAATTGACAGAGCAATTTCTTGAATCTCTTTATTTTTCCCTTTAACTTGGTCTGGTTCCACACATTCTTCTTACAATCTAAAGCCTGTTTTTCATTTTTATGCCCTAAAAATCTTTATAGTTAGTGTCTGTGCTCCCTTGACACTGTCACTGAACCAAGCTACACAGATTCAGCTCTTTTAATCTTCTCTAATAAGTCAGTCCCCCTCCATCTGCCTCAATTTTTGTTGCTCTCTGAACTACCTCCAGCGTGTCCATCTCCTGCTAATGAGATGAACTACCACCGAAGCTCTTGAGAATGAGACTAATTCCTCCCTGACTGCTGACATGATCCTTCGTGATGTGTGCTATGCTGGGAATAGAAAGGGACTGGGAAGAGTATACAAGTGGAGGAGCTCATCGACAGCAAAATGTGTATTTGTAGAAAGTCTGAGATAGGAGAACTGATTACTCATGGCAGACTTCCCTTGTTGGTCCTCTTCCTAATCTGAACTTGGCGACACCCACCAAGTTATACTCGATTTCCCTTCTCTCAGCTGTGAGTTGTTTCCCCATTTCACCTCCGGCTCCCTCTCCTCTCCTGTGCTGCTTCTATATGCTCTTCATTGCAGAGCTATGCCTCCCTCCGAGTGCCCAGCTCGAATGTGCTGGTATGGGTCGTTCTCTCTTTCACAGTCCATTCCCACAAGGAGGAATTCGATATGCAGCAGAGTGCTACATGCTCTTAAAATGATCAGCCTGCTCCACGTCTTTTGCAGGCAAATTGGTTCTGCTGCATTAGAGCAGGAGAAGGTGGGGAAGATGCCCAGTAGCCCTTTGCCCCTGTGGGACTTGCTCTGTGGACCGTTCCTGAGAAAGCTCTGCTCTTCAGAGATGAGATTTGCTTTTATGGCTGAAATTGTGCTGTGACTGAGAAGCAGGTCTCTCTTGGAGCATTAGGCAGTCTTTTTTTATGTACTCTAGACCCAGGTCCTAGAGCCACCTGCAAGATAAGGATTGAGATATTAAATTTAACTTGATAATTTAATGGGAAGCCAGCCATGAAGGAAAGCCAGGTTGTTACAGTCCTTGGTGCTGAGGAGATCTTTGATTGTGCCTGTACTTACAGAAGTACTGTATTTCCTTTCCTTCTCTAGGAAAATTGTCCTAGAGAACAGGGGTGGTTTTCTATTTGCTGCTGGCAAAATTTTAGTTATACTAATTAAAGCTACTTCTTTGCTGGTCTGACATTTGGATTTTGGTAGACTGCTTACCAGTAATATCCAGCAGTTCATTAAAGTTGCCTTCTTTCTGTTGTATGTGTTAGTTTCACTGTATTTTCCATAGCATATTTTTTCAAGACACAAGTGACTTCACTTGAATAAGGAGAAACATTGCATGCAGAAATAATCTGACATTAGAAACTGATAAGCTGCAAAAGAGTACTAATTAAAACTGCTGGAGGCGCATTGAATATAAAGGAACCATCTATAACAGGGAACCATCTCTATTAGCCCTTTGTCTTCATAACCAAACAGCAGTCAGCAGTTATAACCGATCATGAGAGAAAGGCAATCTTGGCGTTATTCAGTTTTCCCCGTGCTTCCTCATGAGTCTTTGCATCCATAAAGCATTTGTTGATTTTTATCCTCCTCCACCCCATCTCCTGTATCTTTGCTATTCAGTTACTGAAGAATAGGCATGCAATGAGCATTTGTATTTTCTGTAGCAGTGCATGGGAATTTGTGCATTCAAACGCATGTCTTGCTCTTTTCTGAAGTTTGCTATTGGAAAAAGATACAAAGAAATATGAAGCTTTGCAGTTCTGGGGTCTTAGTCAATGTTTTCATGGAAGTAAGCTAGAGTCAAAGGCAATCCAAGCTTCCCCTTTTTCTCTCAAGGGATCCTAAGCTTACCTAGCCTGTCTACGTATTTTAACATCTCATCTAGTCAGACAGGAATTTCTGGCTGTTGCTCAGTGATGTAAATGTGCACACTGACAGCAAAGCTCTGAGATCTAGGAAAAAGAGGGTGGCTTTTGTTGCATTATTTTTTTAATCTTTAGAAGTAAATTACTGCAAATTATATTGCAATTACATCAGCTTTTTCTGGAATATTAATACAAGGCTAGATTTTACAGGCTTTTAAGACTGATCTCAAGATTTAGTCCAAAATTAAGTGTTTTAATAATTCAGTTTGGGAATTCTTGACTTTGTTAAAGGTTAGCGTCTAACCTGGGAGAGTCATGAATATTGTGCCTTACAATAACAAGTTTAAGTGGTCCAATATATAAAGGACCATGATGCATGCTCCATGTGCAGTCCTGAGTCAAATACCCAGAGTATGTTATCTCCTTGCTTCAAAGGATGGGTAGAACTTGTGGTGTGGGATATCTCCTATCTTCTAGCGGGCATGTTCCTAACACTGTCAGTAAAGCCCTCCCCACCTCACACCAGGTGCTTAAATACCAGTGCCTATCATGGGAAGTCTTTCTTCTCCATGCAGTCCTCATGTGAACGGTGCTCTAAGGCAGGCAGGCAAGGAGCACAAATGTGGTTTCCAGGCCCAAAAGCCAACCTGGAGGTTTTCACTCAGATCCTCTTGGCTTGTAGATGATTCAGTCTGGGGAAGGAATTCCCTTCCTCCATGGAGACAAACCTCACTACATTTCTCAAGTGGAGGAATCTGATGAAAACACCTCAGTTTCCCTTCCAGACTGAAGCAGGAGAGAGCAGAGGACCTTGGTAAAATGGGTGCAGGTAAACCATGAGGGTTTAGTCAAATCATTGAGAGGCAACTCCTGATGAGCATTTGGATCTGGAGCTTTCCTTGAAGGCATTTGAGTGAGCTATGAAGGGTAGGACATGGTTACATTTAAATGTTCAATGAGCCCTAACCTGTTCCTGTTTGGTGGCGTTTAACTGAACCACCTCTATTGTGCTCTGACAGTTCAGTCCTCGGGCACACACTGGGCTTGTGGCCATGCAGTTCACTGCCATGGCACATGCGGAGTGCTTAAATTGTGGTGGGGCCGTCAGCTGCTGCTCTCTCCAGGTATCTCACCAGCATGCCAACAGAACCCTGACGGGGGTAGGCAGCAGAGTGCTCTGCAATCCACAGGTGCAAAAAAAAAAAAAAGCAAAGGAAAAATGAAACTACCTGGATGTTGAAAAATCCTGACATCCCCCTCTGACTCCCCAAGCTCCCACTGAAGGTTTGGGGATTTGTCCATATGTATATTTATAAAGAGGAGAGAAGAAAAAAAAAAATCCAACTTGAGCTCTTCTCGCATGCTGGTGCTGTCTGCTCCTGCCTTAGCACGCCCCGACGGACTGGCGAGCTGCCTGCGAGAAGCAGGCAGCTGCCTGCCGATCCTTCTGCAGCCTCTGTGCTGGGCAGGGGCCATGCCTGGGGCGAAAGCTCAGCTGCTGGGGCAACGGTGCTCGCTTTGGCATTGCAATGCAGCAGCTGAAGCAGAATTCATGTTTAAAAATATTTTACTGTTGAATTGTAGTTCATTTAAATAAGACAAAGTCTAGCTGATCTCTTCTTGTTCCTGTTAGTCTGGGAAAGGCAGGTCATGTGCCTTTGAGTGCTGTTCTGCCTAGCAGAGCTCGGCTCAGGATAAAGACTGAAATCTGGTTCTTTTCCTGCAGTTTGGATCATCTTATTCTTTTTTTGTACCCATATCACTTGAGAGATTTATTGTCCCATCAATGTAAGTTTGCTGTATAAAGGAAAAGCACATGCCTATTCAATTTTTGTCATCTAAATTTCTAGCACTACTACTCTAGAGACACTTTTGGCTAGACAAAACAGTGATTTAAAACATAAAGCAGCATTTATGGCCTATTTTCCACTATTTATAAATTTTAGTAAACATACATGCCTGATGAATCATGATAGTGTCTTCGGCAGTCAAAGCTCACTGGGATAAATGTTTTATGCATAGTCAAGCAGAGTTATGTTTATGCAAAGGAGAAAATACATATACAAGTCTTTCTGTCTTAAATGGCAACCCTGAGTTTAGACATTTTTTGTTTTTTTCTTTTTTATAGCAGGAGGGAGATAAAAGTTATGATTTGTAAGGAACACAAAGCAAATACAAACAGACTTTGTGTTTATGTTCAATAGTAACACTGATTGTATATTTTGGGGTTGGGAAAAGTGCTTAAAAATCTTGTCTTACAAAATCAGCCTGAATAAATGTTGCATACAAAGCTGTAATAACACCTGAAATAACACTTGATGTTACTTCACCAGACTGGCTTGAAGGGTACATACTCCATCGATTTTTCAGAGCTTATTGCTTGTAATATTTTGGCCAGAACACTCATTACAACTCCTTGCTATTATCAGGCTCGGGGCAGGCAGCTGGGAGCTGACAATAACATCTGACACGTTGCATGCCTTGGGTTGATAGAGATTTACTGTTTTCAAAGAGATTATGTGGATCAAAACAGCACCTTTACTGTTCTGAATCCTCTTGCAGTGCTCTCATATAATGTTTTTACAGTATCTTATTGCTCATCTGAAACACTGCTTGTTTCAGTCATAAAGATTCACATCTGTGCTGCTTTTGTAAGGAAGGAACTATGGGGAGGGTGATAATATAAGTAGTACTGTCAAGAATATTTTACGAGTACAGTCTGCAACCTCAAACTGTTACTTGGATGTTTGTGTATTCTGCACCCAGGTAAATACTGGTGGGTTTTTTTTTTCCCTTCTAAACAGTGTACTAGTGATCGACTTATTTATCTACAGCAACAGGATCTGGACTATGATCTACTCAGCATTTATGAGCTGAACCTCATCTTTTCCGTAAGAAAAAAGGTTCCCTGAAAATACAGCCACTACAGCTACTACTAGTCCTCCAGTTGCTGGTTTAACTGAATTCTTGGAACTTAACCTAAATCTTACTTTTAATTAGAGATAGCGATAATCTCATAAAGCAAAACAGAGTTTGGGCCTTAGAAATCAGTGCTGGCCTAGTGCTGTGGGTTGTCCAGTCTTTGAAGGAAAACAGGCACATGAAATATCTAAACTCTGACACTTCTGAAGCACGGCCGCAACTCCTATTTGTACTGATCAAGGCTCAGTTGGTGTGATTCAGCTTAGACAACTAAATCAGGTTGTTTTAGACTGCCCTGAATCAAAATAATGGTGTTTTATGTTTTTTTAAGAGGGAAAAGTAAAAAAAAAAAAACGAAGTAGTCTAAAATTTTTCTAGTGCTTTTTTCCTACCATTGCAGTTACAGCATTTGCCATAAAATAAAAACTGTCAGTAACAAATTACTATTTAGATTTAGGATGCCAGAGAACATATCTGACACACATACCAAGAACCTAAACAGCGTCCATAATGGGGAAAATTATAATGAATTGGAAACTTTCTTCCAAAGGGCTGTCATGAGCAGGCTGAATCCTGAACACATAAATAGGGACACTGCCAGAATTATTCCTTAGAGATTGGTAAAGCACGTTGCATCTTTAGGCTGAGAGGCTTGTGCTGGATAACATCCCAAGATTGCTAGTCTTGGGCTGTGTTATTTGCATGGAAGGAAAAGGATTTTTAGCCCTGGACAGAAATCTTTATTTCCTCCCACAAAAACAGTCCACCGTGCCTTGCAGTGATTTGTGGAGTGAGAGGCAGCAGTAATTCATCAGGGCAAGGCAGCTGCCTGCAGGACACAACATCAAGTTGTCATTGTTTTCCCCACCTCTAATAACATGTTTAAAAAAGAAAAAGTGGTGCAGATTGATGCAAGTTGCCAAATCAAGGTGATGTATGAGCAGCTATTTTGCCTAATTCCTCCATGTTATTTAGTTACTGAATTTCAGTCCTGACCTCTTGCTTTCCCCGTCTTGAATTTCCCTTATTGCAGTCACGTAGTTCTTTGACACTGCCAGCTCGTACCTGTGCTGGACTGATGTCTGCTTTGCATGCCCTGGTAACACAATCATGCTTTCTCACCTCATTTTTTTTGGCGATGATTGTAAATCGGTGTTAAAAAATACCTGGGGAGGCGAAAGCCACAAGCTCTTGAGTTAATACATTGCTGCCAAGGCCTTGTCAAACTTCTCTTGAGACAGGAGGTGTTTAACTGCAGCTATCAGTAGGCTCAGCCATCAGCAAAGACCCACCTCACCCTGGCTGTGGTCAGTAAAGGGTAGTTACCAATTAGGTGGCATATCATTAGGGCTGCACCTATTAGGACTTGACTTGGATGCTCCAAAACTGACCTACTGAGCTGTTTCTATAAGCTGCTTGGAGGGAATTGTTTACCCCATACTAACATAGCTAGGCAGGCAAAACTTTGTGTAGCGGCTTTTTTTAAGGGGAGTGTTTTTTATAGCATAGCTGATGTTACTGTGAGAGCTGGTGTGACTACACCAGCGGCAGATGTGCTGCATCTGCCAGAAAGGGCCTGCAAGTAGATGCACCAGCAGAAAGAGACTTCTGTCTGCGCTGCGGACGTGCCCCACGCTTGCTCCCTCTGACCAGGCTGCAGCAATGCTGCTCTCTACCCGCCTTCACCTCTGTTTTATGTTTTGGTTTTTTTTCTGAAGGAATGCATGGACTCTTTTCCGCTGTAGAGGAATATCTTACAAAAGAAAGACTTGTGAATCTTCAAGTGTGTACAAAAAGAGACTGACCTCAGTTGCCTAAGAAAGGCTTTGTGCTAGGAGAAACTTCACACATACCTGTGCCTATCTGACTTTCATACCTGGGCTATCCCGGTACACATACAAAAGATAAAGGGTTAGTTTGCACTCTCACAAATACACACTTATCTGTGTTTATGCATGTGCAAATTTATAACATGCATGCTTCAAAAGTGTAGTGTTCAGCTTATGCCCATTTGTAATGGAAATCTTTTCCTATTAAATTTCATTGATTTCTTTAAGGGAGGAGGGAATCGAATGTGAGCAACTTGGGTACTAAATATAACTACCTCTCAGAATGTGCCTCTAGTTTGTAATAGCACAGAAAATCTGTATGTCAGACTCCAGAGCTGCAAACTATTGCAATAATTTAAGTAAATAAGCTGATTTTACCATTACAGAAACTTTCCTTGCTGAGCTAGATGTACTGATATATTTGTCTTTTCGTGAATATAAATGTCTACTACTGATGGAAACAGTCAGCTGTCACTACAATACAAATGCAAATTGAAAACTAATGGTTGAACAATTAAGATCTAGTGCATGGAGCTTATTGCCACTGGAGGACTGTAATTGAATTCCTATTGCTGTCAGACAGGTTGAAAATTACTGTAATGAAGAGCATCAGTTTTCTGCTCTACGTGTCATTGTTTCCCAGCCAAGGAGCATTACTGTTAAAGAGTTTCCCACAAATAGATCAAACGGCATTGGAAAAAGAGTAAAAAATGACAGAGGAATGCTACCTGTCATTAAAGGGGAAAGTAACCAACGCTCGTTTTAGTTTGATTCCCACATGCCCATGAAATCCAGGAATCTAAAATTAAGGCTCTTCCCGAGCAATCCTGGTTGTGTTACTGTGTACGCAGAGCGAAATCAGTGATCAGGCAGCAGTGTACCCGAACCCTGGGCAATACAGTAAATAATTTGAAAACTCGGTAACTCTCTAACACCCCAAAGCCTTTCACAATATAATAGGCAGCTCTGCTGTCTACTCCAACACATTTGTAAGTAATCTTTGGCTACACGTGTGAAAGTAGATATTTCTTTTACTAGTATCTTCTTTAAAATATATAAGGTATGCATATACGTATGTGCATAGCATCTTAATTACAAGCATCCTGTTTGAATAATCTCTAGAATGAGCAAATTCATAGGAGATAGCTATTGAAGGATACAAGCAAGGAAAGATTAAATCATTACTTACAAAATACATTAGCTGGTGCCAACTTCTGATATTGATATTCCTACTTCTAATATTGCAGGAAAAGGGAGTTGTCTAAGATTTGTTTCTTTGAGTTTCTTGTTTGGGGAGGTTATAGCCCGTAATAAAGAGCAACTCTATGTTCTGGGTCCCTCTGCAGAGGAAACTTCCGTCCCACCTCAAATCTGAGAAATCAGTTTTGTAGTCACTGAAGATGACTGGTCCCAGCGCCCTTCCCTTAATGTGGTGTCTGTGAGCAAGATGCTTGCATTAGCCAGGCTGGGTCCCTGCACTTGGAGCTGGAAAGGGTTGATCTTCTGAATCGCCTCCAGAAACTCTGTGCAGTGTAGAAGAACCCACTGCTCCAAACTTCAGCACATCTGTTGGACATCTAACATTAGACTGTGGTAGTACTTTGTCTGCTTGGTATTTGGAGGTGAGACTTACGCTGTCTGATAGCAGTTCTTGCACTCAGAAATGCCCAAGAGGTATTATCGTACCCTGCAAGAAAGAAGGAAATTTGGTCTGACAGTGATACTCGCCACTTCTTGAGGTGTACCAGCCTTCCTCCTTCTGGACCTAATGCCTCAATAGATACATGTATAAAGAACTTGTCTGCTGCTGTTCTATAAATCCAGAGAACAATTTGCTTTGGAGATGTCAGTTTTCCTGTAAAAAGGGCAGTTTAAAATTTTTCAGTAGTAATATGACTGGCAAGTTTATCAAGGGAATAAGGCTATCGATGAAGCATTTTGATACGAAATCTCAGTTTGTCCAGTCTGTCCCTGATGTAGCAGCAGGCTTGAGTTGCGCCTCAGACAATACATGTGCAGATCCAGCAGCACAGAAAGGAAAGCATCTGCTTCATCTAAGGAACTACAAAATGTTTTCTTAGACTGGGTCATAAATGCCATATGTTATGAAACTTATTTGAATTTAAAATATTGCTGTTGTGAGTAATTCTGTCTGTTTAATTTTCAATTACCCTGCTCAGCGTGATTGTGCATTATATTAAATGTGAAAAGAGAATGAATGTTCTGGAATATGAACAGGCAACATGCTGTAACTGTCTGAATTGTCTAGTCACTTTACAATTTTAAATAGTGCAGTAGAAAAATAAAAATGAGGGTTCTGCACAGCTTTTGTATCTATTTTCTAATCCTCAAAGTTCCTGCATGTATTCAATACATGCCTGTATATACCCCACCATAAAAATGAAGACAAAATGGCAATTTTCCTGTTTGCTCTGTAAGCTACCCAGCTAAGATGATGCTTAAGGAAGAGGACTCCTTTCTCCAGCGGAATTCTGAGTATCACTTATTTTCAGTCTCATGTAGTATGAACTTCCTGCTCTCATGATCCTTGGTAAGTGCTCAGAGCTCCTTAGTAACCTGGTTTGTAGCTGAATCCATTTACTTAGACCAGCAGTGAATTCTCAACAGAAAATTACCTGATTGACTGTTGTTAGCTTTGGCTTCCATATTGGAAGTGTAAATCTGTCTGGATGCTGCACAGTAATTCTATTGTCACATTGAATATTTAGTACTCTAACAGAATTCAATGCAGCATTTATTTCTGTAGATACTAGCAGTTGATGGGACTATCCAGTTCTATTGCTTCAAGAACCGCTAGATCAAAGCAGAAGAGAAACAGTTCAAAACAGATGCAGTTTTCTTTAAAGCACTCCAGTGCTATAAACTTCATGCTAATGCAGAGGTGGTAATGACAAACAGCTTCCCTTTGGCAAAAGCAAACCAATTACAATCTAATAAATGTGTTACACCCCAGCAGCTAAATAATTCATAGTATTGGCAGAAGGTCTCTGTCCTATAAGTCTTTCAGTCCAATATAGCGAGATGGTAATATATCAGAGAGATCTATCTACCCCCTTATTAAGAGGTTATTGTATGTTAATAGCAAAACGCCCCCAGATACAGGGTTTTCCAGCACATTGTGTGACATGCTTGAAAAGCAAAAGCCACACAATCAAGATCCTCAAATTAAAATGCTCTCACTTTTATAGGATGGTTTCACCCTTGATGAATACTAAAAGTCTAAGCTTTGTTTCAAGTAACAAAGACATCATACTTTTCTGAACGATGATGAACGATGTACTCCAAGTGGGTCATTTAACAACAAGCTACACAAAGGCTGGACACTTTTCTGGGCTAATAGTTTTATAACTCGTAATCACCTGATTTGGGCACCTGATTTCTCTCACTAAAAAGATCTTTGCTCATGCTGAAAGAATACCAGGATATCTGGAAAGCTCAGCTCTTTCTGGGATCTGGCCAGCTGCGCAATATATTCCAGACCGGTGACACCCACCTTGGTGGGAATGGTTGGGGAATTTAAGGCATGTACCTCTCTTGGGAGGACTCAGCCCATTTGATAAAGGCAAGTGATCTTGTTATCCTTAACTTGAAAAAGCAGTATTCCATCCCAAAATTATAATAGGCCATAAATAGTAGGAAAGAGCTATCATGTGAGAAGTCCACTTATCCCAAAAATATTCATTCTTGCTTATGGTGGTGATTTTTAAGTAAAAATCAGAGCAGACAACTTGTGGTTGCTTTCTCACTGCGCATTTGCGCATACCTATAACCTTCTGCTTGCTTCCCTGGATACTTTCGTGTTATCTAGTGTTTTCATCTATCTTTTCTTAGTTCCTGAGGTCTAAAATTATGCACCCAGCCCCACCACAGCAGACACAGGAGAAATGATCTGATGGCACCAGACAGCAGATTTGGTATGGAAAGTATTTAAAACAGCTAATTGCTATGCTCTTCACTCTACTTCTGGCACTAAAAGCTATTCCAGTGCTTGCCAAACCTTCATACTTTATGCTCCTGTGTTGCTTATTTGCTAGGGAACACCAGAAAACCAAAGTGGTAGCAACTGGGAGCCAATTGGTGTAACTGAAGACTGTCCAGTTCCCCCTGTGTGGCCTAATCTCTATGAATAAGAATAGGAAATAATCCCTCCCATGGAAGGATTTCTTATAACTTCCAGTTCATTGGATTAGTTCCACACTGAAACAACATTTCATGTGGCCAATTTACATTAGCACTAAGCCAAGCTTGACTGCACACCGCCTTACCAGAAAACATATGAGGTGTGTTTGTCAGATGCAATGCTGGCTGCTATCTGAGGAAAAAACTGGCACCAGAAGAAATAAGAAGGCTCATTCCTGAATGTGATGTCTCAAATGCCGAAATCTTATGTTTTAATTTGGTTTTTTTTTATTCTAGGCTTAATGACAGATAATCAACCACTTCATTTTCTTATAATTCATAAAGAGGCCTCAGTTTTGGCAATCTCAGTGTTCCTTTTCTTGAAGCTATTTATAACTCCAAGGAGAAAAAAAAAATCTTTCAGAATATCTCTTTGTAAAGAGGAAGACAAAGTCCTGTGGATTATCCTTACTTCAGCTAGAAAAAAGCCATTAATACTTCTCAGATGCTCTTCTTCACCAGATCTTTTTTCTGTAAAGAAAACCACTCTTGAAAACTACCATTGTTCTTGTTTTAAACTGCCAGGGGTGCAATTCTTCTATAAACTTTGGAAAAAAAAAAAAACTTACTGAGGTGCTTTTAGAGTCTATAGCAAGAGCCAAGTTTACAAGATAAAAATGCCAGATCAAACAGATTCAGCTATCAGTTCTGGATGAACTCAAATGTTTATTAACATAACTTGATACTGACCCCAAGAGAACAATTAATTAAATGGTTTCAGCAGTGAGTGTTGAAAAACACTATCTGCGATGGATTTGTCCTTTTTCTGTGTTTGGTCTAATCAGCACAGAGAACATTACAGTAAATATTGTTAACTTCATCACCTTTGTCTCAATTTAAAAATGTGTGAAAAGCTCTGCTCTGGTTTCCTCCATCACTGATCTTCCTGGGGAAGATTTTAAAGTTCCTATCTAGAGCCAAATTCACTTTGTCACATGTGCAAAACCACTTAAAACATTGCTAGCATTGATACGAAGGAACGAGTGAGACAGTTCCTGCTTTTAGTGGATTTGTCCATTGGTTTTGTGAGCAGGAAAAAAAAACATTCAGCTTGTTTAATTTTTATCTTGTGATTCAATCTTGCAAATACTTTCATATTAATGATATATAAAAGTGCATGTGTTGTCCACTTACATGGCATAAAATTATACTCGTTCTTAAGCCATTGCAGAACTGGGACTCTAACAAAAAAATCACATCAGTATTAAACCACTTTCTTCTGCAATATACGCTTTGCAAAGCAAGATAATGTTTTCCATAAGCATGAGAAATGTGTGGAAGCTGAAGCCTGGAAGTATTAGGCTTCCTTGCCTGCTCACAGAGGATAATTAATGATTTCAAGTCTCTAATACCTTCCTTAGACTTCTCACTTCTCAGAGACCAGAAGTTGTTGCTTCCTGGAGGTAGCCACGTAGTCACACTGTTTCTGCAGTTTATTAGTGTTGTGTTAATTATACCCCTTGCAAATGAAAGCTAATTCATTGAAGGGCCTTCCAAGATTTTTATTTCATTTTCTTGCCCATTAATGTTAGTTACTTGGATTTCCTAAGCTTTTTTTTCCCCCTCCTCTGAACATCACCATCTTTGTGTCAAATTTCCTTAGGCAATGCATTTTCATATTTAAATGTTTTTTGAATAATGTCTTTTTTCTTTGGGCTTTTTTAAATGGAGAGGAATTTTGCTCCCTTCTAGGAGAGTCTGTTGTAATTTTAGGTAAGAGTCAATAGCAAAGAGGTATCTTTGCAGGTTTGCAACCTGCTTTTGAAATACAGAGGCAGCAGCTAAGTGTAACTTTGATATTGATGAAGCCCATTATAGGCTGGATTTATGAACATGGTTCCTTAAAATGATAGCTTGTCCTTGTTGTCTAGTTCTATGCCAATATATGCCACACTATGGTGGTAATATTTCCAGGGACAGTTGTCGTTTCTTTCTAGGTAAAGAAAATTGTAGTATCTAGTATAAAAGTTCAGTGTTATATCAGAAAGATCCAGCACAGATTTATAGTAGTCAGAAATAAAAATGTGTCAAGACCTGAATTTCAAGCAGTGACTCGAGTATCATTGCGCTCGGTGCTAAAATGCTGAGGGTGATGGAATTGTAAGGATTCTCAGAAATGCAATAAATTTTATGATAGATGGAGGAGATGGTTCACTTCACTTTCATGTCACAGAGGCTTCTCATTTAGTAATAAATAGTTCAGAATTTTTGAAAACATACTAACATACTGACCACAGAGTTTCAGTCGTTTATTTATCTTAAATCTAGATTTTTCTCTCCTTTAATACCTGCCAATTCTATACTTTCCTTTTTCCCAGTCCAACCTGAGCCAATGCAAAAACAGTCGACTGCCTCTATGAATTCATTCCACAATAATCTTGCAGTTTTCCAAATACTCAGTGTCTAGTTTTGTCAGATGTGGTCTGACTGGCTTAGTCTCAGCTGGCCTCAAATTGCTGAAAGAAACCGTTGAATGAAGGTAATGCTTATTATAGAGATGAAAAGTGGTGTTACCCCATGGAACTCTTCCTCTTGAATGGTCAAAAATGCCCTCGAGGGAGGTTCTGAGTGACCTGGTTTCCTACTGATGGTCGCACGTTAAACACTTCCCCAGCTGTGGTGATGTTAAACCCACAACTGTTGAATGAAGCGTGCAGGAGGTAAAGTGAGAGGGCGAGATGCTCAGTGCTTCCAGGAACTATATGGGACTTCATTAATTTTGGTATATGATACCTTGGTAGGCAAACCTTTCTTTGTTTTGCTCTAGTGACATTTGGTCATTTTGAAATACAAAGCCTTTGAAAGCCATCTCTATGCAGAGCTTCTAGTCATCTGTCCGCTCACGGTCTCCTTTTTTAAAGTTTCCTGGAGGTCAGAGCCTCTCCAGCAGTGACAATGATGGGAGCACAACAGTGACCTCAGGCAGTTTCAGAAGTGGAAGGGCACAGGTTCCTAAAGTTTACTGCAAAAAAACAAAAACAAAAAAAAAAAAAAAAAAAAACAAAACAAAAAAAAACCAACCACAAAACCAACCCTAGAACAGTTATCTGGGAGTGAAATGAAAATACTGTTAATTGTAAGATAGTCTGGCACCTCCTATTCCACCTCCACAAGTGCCTGCAGGCTGTACCTGCCAGGGCATGTGGGAGCACTTCCATTCCCTGCTCTTTCCAGAAATGGAGGGGTGCCCAGTGCCCCAGACAAAAGGTGTCTTAGAAATCCACCCAGCCAGTGGAGTATTTTGGATGGTGGCAGGAAAGAGGAGGCTGTATTGAGCCCTTCCTGTGAACAGAGAGCTATGGCAATGCTTCTGTCACTGGCAATTAGCTCAGTAAGTCAGAGGCTGCCGTTAAAGGCAGTTGCTCAGCCTGGCAACAAGCTGTCCAAGTGTTTCAGAGGCAATGAAGTACTCGTGTACAGAAATCCTTGCAACGGTCCTGCACCCGCGTCCTTCCCTGGAGGGGAGCAGGGCTGGAGTACATGCAGTGCTCAGGCTCCCACGTGCTGGAGGCGACAGCAACGTATCGCGTGCCAGAAGCAGCGTTATCCTTCAGGGAGGGAATAACGGAGTGGGGTGTGTTTTTCAGCCACTAATCTTCTTCTGTCCTGCCAGTCTCTGTCAGTCACTGCGTGTGCCAGTGGGCAGTCCTATTTCTTTGCCGCAGCAATAACTGTAAAATTAACTTTCAGATATTCAAAACAGCTTGCAGGGATTTAGCCATGTAATTTCTTCTGACATTAGTGGGAGATACGTGATTAAAACTTAGCTCAGTGGCCTGAAATTGTGCCTCCTGGTGTTGTGTTTTCACCTTATACTGGCACCAGTGATGCCTCAGTGTAGCCAGGGCTGTCGGAGGCAGATGGGCTCGAAGGCAGGGAGGTGACCTGCTACTTCTGCCTGTCGCTGGGATTTCTCATCCTGCTCGCTCTGGACACGCTGAGCAGGAGAATCTCCTTTGCAGAACGGTGATTAATGAAGCAGAAGGCGGTGCGGGAAGGAAGAAAGTTGGATGAAGGGGAAGGTGGAAGAGGAAGGACTGGCAGAGCATGAGTTGGTTTTCCTTGATTTTATTCTGTCCCAGCTTAGTCCTGTCTTCTCTAGTGCAGATTTCCAATGGACTGCAACACGTACCTGTGTGGCCACCTCCCCAAGTGGCTGTAGTTAGCCAGAGAAAAGCTGGGTAATTTCTAAGGCTTTAACCTTGCATTTATATTCTTCATAAAAATATAGATCGAGCAGTCAAAAGGGAACTAGAAGCACCAGGACAAACTCTTAGGAGAAAAAAGTGTCCTACAACTCAGCTCCTGTTCCCACTCATGAAAAGTGCATGTATCCTTCTTTGGGGGGATAAGCCTATTTCAGCTACCACCTATTCCTGGGAAATACACGCTGCTGCCGCCCCAGGGGTTATTCACAGCACTTTCCAGTCATTACAAATAACAGGCAACATATCTCTGAGGAAAGCTCAGAAAGGATGTATAATCTTTGCTCTCTGGCTAGAAAAAAAATCCAGGACTTTGAAATACCTCATTCCCAAGAAGCATTTTGATTTAAAATTTGCCCTTTTGGTATAATTCAAATTTCAGCACCAAAAGAATATTGGAGAAAAACCCTTCAGGTAATTTCTTTCTCTTCACTTGGTAATAAAAATTAATGTTATCCTTGTTCCTCATTTTGAAGCAGAATTATAAATCTATAGTTATATGAATGTTGCAAGCACTGTATACATTATTAATCGTCTGTAATAGACATAGTCTATTTTATATTTTTATAATAGTCCCTCCTCTCCCATCACATCATCATCGTAAAAGTAATTTCAGAGTTAATATTCATAATTCTAGGAGAATGAGATACGGGAGGTCTTCCCTTATGGCTTTTAACCCTACAATACATCTTCCTGAAGAAAAGGCACTTAGTGCTTGGAGCAGCTCGGGAGAGGTTAGCTCAGATGACTTCAGGAGTTATTTTTGGTTTTCTCCCATCCTGGAGAGCATTCAGCTGCTCCCTGTCTGGAAGGCTCTCTGTGTTAGCTGCCTGCAGCCCGGAGATACGTGACAAATACCCAAGTGTCCTGAGGACATAAAAATGCCCTGGCCATGCTGGTCCTCCTCACCTGTACTGCAGCGGAGCTGTCACCTCCAGCTCCCTCCCGCCAGCTACCAACTTCTTGCCTGTTCCAGCTGGTTCCTTTGACATCTCAGCTAAAGTTGGAGGAAGAGGGGGGTGCAGTTTGTAATGCAAAGCGAGGCATTCACTTTCAGAATAATGCTTCAGAATATTTTCAGTGGATTAGTTGTTCTACTCTTCCTGTACAAAATCATTCGATATAACCATGTTGATTTATCAGGGAACCAATGAAAAGCAGTAAAAATGCCTGTAAAAAAAAAAAAATACAATGAACTGAATAATAAGAATAATCTAAGGACACAATAGATTTCATCAGTTAGAGACAAACTTTTTATCAGAATATCTTGCTGGCATTTTTCCCTTAATATGATAGAATATTTGTGTTTAATTATCTGTGGTGATAAGAAATATCTGTGAGAGCTATTATAGAGACATTATTAAATTTTGCGTCTACCCGGAAAAGAGATAATGATACCAATTACATGTATGAGTTCCAGTTTTGTAAATGTTTCTCACTAGAGCAATAATCTAGCAGGACTTCAGAATCTTCCTTTAGCTTTATGCCATCAATTGTAACGTGCTAACCGAGCAATCATTTACAGTGGTAACAAATTATACAACATAAACCACTGTTGCAGAACAAAGCCTTTGCAGTGGTGTTCTAGCTGGTTAAACAAAGGACAGGTTAAGATGACGGAGTGGAAGAATACTATTTAAAATGTATTCAAAGCATCATAACTCTCATGGACTTTTAACTATTCATGATGAGTTCCTAATAGCAAAGCTGTGCCCGTAAGTCACTGCCTGCTTCTCTCTGACAGCATACAACTTGATTTTTCTTCTCATTGTGTGGTGGTCCCCCAGGCAGCGCTCTGGCAGCTCCATGCCATAGCTAGCTGGTTCCTTCACTTGAAAGTAAAAAAAAAAAAATCAATTATTCCCTGGGCTTTCATAGGGTGGCATTGAAGCCTTAAAGAATTTGGCATCCCTGTTCAGGAGGTGCAAGGTGAGGCGTGCAGCGTGTCGAGCGCCTGGCAGCTATCGAAGGTCGGGGTCTCACTTGTGCTGTCTTGTTTTAGTGCAGGTAATAATGTGTGTGAGGCAAAGGCGGGTCGGTGGTCGTAACTCTGCTCCCAACGTGGAACGGAGCCGTGTCCTCAGGCTGGGTTATTCCACTACTTAAAATACATCCACTTCTGCAACACCTACTTCATGGAATAAAACAGAACCTAATTTTCTAAACTGTGCAGTAAACTGTCGCAGTTTGCGTTCCTCTTATCCTTAAAAACACAACACATTGTATTAGCTCCGGCTTGTTTCAGGGGCTGAATGTTTGAGCTCCTTATGAGTACATTTTACTGAAATAAGCTTTGACAGTTGCTAAAGATTTTCAGTGGTAAAAATACATTCTCAGTGATTCATACTGTGCCTAGGCGTATTAGAACAGGAGAGCAAAATTTGTGTTTTGTGATAACCTGGGCAAGAGATGCTTTTCTCTGAAGACACAAGTCAATCTGCAGAAACCTGTTGCAGACAGATACCAAAACAATTAATATAATGTTTGTTTATTGCCATAATTCCCACTGGAGGGAAGAACACCGGGACTTTTTATTTGGCTGGGTTACTGGTATCTTCCACTTGGAAATGATAACTAAAGCAAAACTCTGACCCAAACCCAAAGATTGGGGTTAAACATCTCTGAACCCCAGGAGCGCAGAAAAAGGTTTCAATATAGGTTGTGGTTGCCTGGTTTGGGAAATTGTCTGGGCAGGCGGCTTATAGCCTACTACAAGGACTTATTTTCATGTGCCCACTTTCTTTTTCTCCTTCTATCAGGAACTTTTGTATTTTCTCCCACCGTATTGTCTGGCACAGAAGGAGCAACCCAGGACATCTTGAAAGCAATCTCTGTTCCATATTTCATTTTAATAGGAAAATGTGAAAGAATCGTAATTCATATAAAATCATAATTCATAAAATTAAGCTCTGTGTGTGTATGTAAGTATATATAAAATCTATAGCAGTACACATGCTGAAACCACCTCTTGCAGTTACCTATGGTCCCAACGTCCTCTTTTGGAGAGCTTGTGTCCTTCTCCCTCTTTCTTTATTTTAAACTAGGAGATCTTTGGGGCAATGATCTTTCTCACTGTGGCGTTGTGTGTTCCCAAGTATAATACAGGAGCCAAAGTTCTATTTTCTTGTAAAACAACATTTTCTTGTTGTAGTGATAACAACAGCACTGGAAGTATAACAGCATTTCTTCTTATGTCTTTGCCACTGTTTTGTGAACTACTTATGGCCACTCACTGCTCTGAGGCTCTTGTGAGTTCTTGCTGATAAAAGGCTGCGTGGTTTGACTTGGCATCACTGCTATGTCCCAGCCAGCCACCCTGGCTGTGCAGATTCCCCCCAGAGTAGTCAGCTGTGGATCAAAGCAGGATAAGTCATCTGTAGAAAATGACTTCGGGCCTGAATTTGAAGAAAAATGAACAGTAAGCTGAGATGTCTGTAAAACTCTTCAATAGTCTGATTCTCAGCACTGTGGAGTCTTTTACATACTAATTGGTGTCAAATGAGATGATCTCCTTATCTCAGATGGGTGAATTCAAGTTTGAAATTTAGTGGTGCCCTCTCAGCATCTTGCAGAATATCTTACACGTCATGGATAAGAGGTTTATTTACTATAAATTGAAAAGTTAATCAACTGGACTTATGATTTTGTGCTGTGTACTTCCACCTGTATAGTAATGGACTTCGCCGTTCATTTAGGAGAAAGAGGTTGCTCTAGCAATCAGCTTAGCCCCAGTTAATGTCCCATTAAACTGGTGTCAAGGTATCCCTTCAAAACAGATTGGAATGCTAGTTCACTTATTCTGATCCAAATTAATTGGTTGCTGTTTTTCTTGATATTAATTAAAGGTCTGCAGCGAGCTGCATGCATTAATTACATCTATATACGCATGCAAAGTGCATTTGATAATTTCTTCTCTACAAGAAGTATAAGGTTTGATATGCAAGAAGGTTTCATTTCAGTGTTGTGGTTTCACAGCCACCATCTGTGCTTTTAAACTGGCATTAGCAGCTATTCACCCCTCGGCTTCCCCCGGTGTTATTTCCGCAGATGTACTTGTGTGGTTGCATGAACTGCTTATGTGTTTGTCACCCAAAAACTGCTCAGTACACTGTCAACTTGGTGGGAAGGGTGGACATGCTTCACAAGGACTTGGATGTATATTTGGGGAGCAGACAAGCATTACACTTGTCATTGCCATAGCATCTGTGTGAACCAAGCTTAAGAGGCACTAACACCTTCAAAGGAGCGAGGAGGGAAGAGCCTCCCCTTCCTGCTTGGCGTGATGAACAGTGGGTACGTACAGAAGTGGAGCGTGAACCTCTAAACACTGAATAGAGAGTATGGAAGGAGAGCGAGTTACCCGTGACGTGGTGTTCCCCCCTGACTGCAGTCAGAGAAAGGCATCTCTCAGCTGAACACCAGGAAGATGTACGCTGGGGAAGCTTTTTAGCTGGTTATGGAGTGGGAAATGAAACCCCTTGGGACAGGAGACTAATGTGGTTTTGTTTCACTTGTCCTCTGTGCCTCCATAAACTTTTGGGTGTTGCATAGAAATACTTTTCATTCGCTTTCCTTTTAATTTGGCATTCAGGGGAACTGCCTAATGTCAAGACATTCTGTGGTGAGATTGCGATCTGGTAACGGCAATGCTGGGCCAGCTCAGAAGTCCCCTGTTCCCCAGTATTTTCCTCCAGGGTGTGCAAAGGTTAATGGGCTGGATTCCCACTTCAAGCGCAGGGCCAGGACTGCCCATGCAATAGTAGGAAAGGAAGAAGCGTTGCCTGGTGATCACGGGTATCAGGAAATCTTTGTTATGTAGGCAGGTATTAATCTCATGCTTGAACCCTAAGGATCTGGGGGTAGCTTGAAGCAACAGAATAGCTGGATTCTGGGTTGGATTCTGTCCTGGAGCTTGCAGCTTTTTAGGAAAATAAGAGAGTATGCGTGGATTAGGAAAGGAGCAGGACCCTTTAATCCCTCCAGAACGGGTGATAAGAGCTGCAGAGCTGTGAGGCTACACAATCCGTCCCGGAACAGCAACGAACCACTTTTTCACCCACAAGGAAGGATTGTTCCCATATATACATCCTTACTTCCTTGGCCAGCCTCAATTCCTGGGTGCTGTAATGGCATGACCCTTCACAGAACAAGGTTTTCATGGGTGTCTGTACATCTGTCTGTTACAAACTATCGTGCTGAAAGGAATAAAATCCCTTTAAGCCCCAAACGCTCTTGGATTACTGGCCGTCCAAACTCCTAATCCACCTGTCACCTAAGAAGAATTTTGCTCCAAGATGAATGTCCTTCAGTCCTGTGTATTATTTTATGTATGGAAATCGGTACAAAGTTTCAAAAATAGCTATTCCAAAATCACAGATTAATAGATCTACCACTTCTCTCTGAAGTATTAAAATTAATGTTCTTTCTGGTCTTGTAAGAGGTGAGCTCTGCATGTTTCTGTAGAAAGGAGCACATCCAGGTGATCAAGCTTTAATTTTAACCAAGATGATGCTAATGAGCCATTACTCCTAGTGATTTGTACTGGGAAAAGGAAGTAGAAGAGAGGATAAGGAAAAGTAAGTGATACAACATCCTTCAGCTAAATATAGAGTGTGGACTTAGTGCTTTGAACTAAAGTGTGCAAATAATTAGTACAGACATCCAAAAGATATGACAGCTTCTTTTCTGTGCAGTATTAACACCGACAATTTTATCTTAGCAGCATATAAGACTTAATGTGAACAACAAATGAGTCACTGAAGCAATGTATTCTAGAACTAAAGACGGGGGGGGAAAAGTGGATTTTCCACAGAGGGGCAACGCAGTAGAAGATGTGTCAGGGAAGAGCAGGGAAGTACTGTTGCAGATGTCCTATATTCAGAAATTGTATTTACTATATAATATATTTTTATTTACATCCATGCCTCAAAACAACTAATAAAAGAAAACACTTTTATACATACATGGGGAAAATGGGGCATAAAGTTCAAGCACCAAGTTGGGTCTATAAACCCTGCCTTGAACTATTTTGTGTATTTGTAATAAAATGCTCATGTAGAGTTTGATACACCCACGCTTTCCTTAGTAAAAGTCCCATTTGCTGATGTATATGCCACTAAAGAATGAAGAAGAACAGCATAACCTGGTCAATGTCAGTCTAGAAGATCTTGCTACTTGCTAGAAGAATAACACTATCATTATCAAGTGGATCTAATAATTATTTTCAGTAGGATTAACTGTGTTGTAACATCACTTTAGTCCCAATCCTAAAGACAAGGATGTCAATGCGATTTGCTGAACTCTCTCAGTCTCTTGTAAAAGCTGTGAAACCTGAAAGTCCTCTACACTTGCAGAAGATGACTCTTAATGTACAGATCAGACAGCTGGACTTCTCATACCAGCAATATCTTTATCAGATCTGGTGCAAACATTTTTGGCCAAGGGAATTTCTGATCTGTATTACTGCTGCCAGCCTTACAAAACAAGAAACTAGCTGGGACAGAAAAGCTTGCCTTTCTTATTCTTTCCATGATAAGATGCAGAGGAAAAAAGGTTAAATGAGGTGGGGAAAGGAGATATCATAAAGTTTGCAGGTACCTTATTGTGTAGGTTTGACACCTACTTTGGTCAGAAATCAGTTATGAAACAATTGGTGTTGGCTGCATAAACATTGCATGAGCTGTTCTGTTCAGAGTTTTTCACAAAATGCTCAGCAATGCTCCTTTGGCTTTATTCTTCCCCTTCATAGCTAAGCGACCCTGTTACTCCCCTGAAATAGTATGTTCACAGTTTCAGGAAAGCAGAGACTCTGTTGGAGGAATGATGCAAGTCTTCGTTCTAGTGAGGGGTGCCCTTGCAGTTCTGCAAAGTCAATGCTGTGTTTGGAGACTTCAGTAGCTGCTCTTTCACAGGGAGAGCTGTAACCAGCAATGCCTGCATTGCCCTGAAGAGGTGGGCGTTATGAAGCAGATAGCTTTGCATTTGCACCTCTTTTGAGGTGTGATGGAGAATGAGGAAGTATCTCCTGTTACTTCATTTCAGTGTATCTTCCTCTTCTTTGCATGAGCTTATAGAATCACTGACTTACAAGCCTCCTCCTAGCTTGGTTTTCTCCTGCTGACAATGTCCATAGTTGTAAAAGATAAAAGCTTCTCTGAAACAGATTGAACCACTTAAATCCTATGACATATTATCTTCCCTCTGGCAGGAGATTTTTGGCACTAAACATACAAAGCATTACAGACTGCAAATCCGTAGTCTTTTCTGGTGGTAAGAATGAATTGGATTGGCTTTTCTTGGTGGGATGAGGTAAAAACAAGACACCTAAAGGCCCAGCCCAGAGCGTGTACTCTGTCGGTACACTGCCGAGTACTTACTGACGTCTGTGGAACCCTGTATATAACCAATACTGATCAATGTGAAAGAAGGCTCTGCACTTCGCAGTGATAATGTCTGCACTGAGAGGTACGTGTGCTTTGCTGCATGGTTTCTTAGGTGATTACCAGCCTTGAGGTACGCGCACCCTGATGTAGATCCCACACGTCCTCCAGACCCAGGACTTACTGAAGCATGTTGCCCCAACCTCCCTGACAGCGCACGAGGGTCCCTTCGCCCACACAAGCAGGGTGTGCTTGAGGACCCATGTACGTGAGAACCAGGGCACACAGCAGAGCACCGCTGGGTATCTCTCTAATAAGTCCTTCTGGTCTTCTGCTGGCCTAAAAAAACTGGTGCCAAAAGAGTGGTACAGCCAGGAGAATTTGCCTGGGTGGAAGAACATGTCCAACACAAATTTTCCTGCATCAGAAAGCAGAGGAAAGAAATGCTTAAACAAGGTGGAAGGAACTGCCTTTTAAAGAACAGTGCAGGAGAGCCAGGGTGAGCAATTCCTCTCTGCCCGGGTACAGAAAGATGAGTGCATGCTATCTTGAGCACTTAACAAACAAACTGACAACACCCCCTGTCTCCCCCTCCCCCCCCCAAAAAAAAAAAACACCAACGAAAACAATAATAAAGAAAAAAACCTAACAATGATTCAGTTTTAAGCCTTACCCACACTGTTCAGCAAAGGGAGAAGCAATTTAGCAGACCACAGGCCAGCCTGATCACTTGCCATACAGGAGCCTCTTCTCCTGGAAGGCTCGTGCACCCGAGTTAACTGTTCTTCTTAAGTAAAATGTAATTTGCTGCTGAGTGTATTCTTTATGCCTTAGTTTCTACTTAGGGATACTTCCCTTCAGAAGGGAAGGTCTCCATATTTTCCCCCATGTAAAGGTGATATCATTATACCCAGCTATTTTGTGCTCTTTGACTTTTTTAATGAGTAATGCTTGAAAAGGATGCTGGCTCTGACTATTGTGGGAAGTAGCATCTTGGACTGACATTAGTGAGAAAGCTCTTCGGTCTAACTCAGGAATGATATTGCTGACGTGCCTTTCATATAAGGTGTTTTATCCCTCCTTCTTACATTCAGATTGATGGATTTACTAGGATTATTCCCTCTGGGCTAATAGCTACAATTTCTTTGTACATAGAAAATTTAAAAGGAATAGTACATTTGATTGATTTGTTCAGGAACTAGGTGTGATTTTTGTGAGTACTTTTGAAGTGTTAGATGTTTAAAGCTAATTGCGTATTTAAGTGCTGAGCTGCACTGAGATTTAACTTTAGCACTGAGGGCCAGATGAAGCAGCAGGTACACACAACTGGCTAAACGCTAATAAAACAGTACAACCCTGTCTATTCAACTTCTACCTGGGTTTTGTTCAAGGCTGCATTTTTACCATCTTTCTGCCGCTAGAGGTTCCTCCCTGCAAACAACCTTGCTAATATCTCAAACTGAACTTTGAGGTGAAACAAGTTGTCTAGAGAACTTGTGGATGACCCATCACTAAAACTGCTCAAAGGCAGGTTGGACAGGGCTCTGGGCAACCTGATCTAGTGAAAGATGTCCCTGCCCATGGTGGGAGGGTTGGACTAGATGATCTTTGAAAGCCCCTTCCAACCCAAACCATTGTATGATTCTATGCAACTTAAGATTTTAAGGAAAAGTTGTTATGCCTCCAAAACTTGGTCTCCCTTGTTAACATAGTACCAGTGATAGGCACTCTCCTGCCTTTCATATTGGCCATATTACAAACATCTTGGCAACTTTGTTTTGATAGACTTAGTATTTGTGGTGGCAAGAAAAGTATGAGCCGTGAGGAGGGCTGCATGGTTTCTATGCCACAGGCTTGTAGAGGCAATGGGCTCACGGTTGATTTACTACTGGTGAGACTTGGCCTTGGACTATTTACTTGCCTGTATGTCTCCCCTTCTTTCTTTGACAGCCTGTCTGTTCACTCCTGCGGTCTTGTCTCTAATTTTTCCCTGGATAATTTTTTCACTGTTCTTTTTCTCACTTAACCTGAATATTAAAGCAAAGACTTTCAAGAAATGACATAGTAGACTTGACAGTGTCTTGGGACAGAGGAATAGACTAGACATCCTTTTAAAATCCTTTCTCACCCCATCTTTCATGATGCCATGAATTTAAGACAAAACTGCATTTTTAGTGAGGCTTTTCATGGGTCAGTAAAAAATGGATTGAATTCACCATCTTCCCTTGCAAGAATACGTTTTAAGCTGTGAAATGTCACATACTTATTAGAATGCCAAGACCACTACTATCTGTTTAGATATTTGCAATGCAAGACATGGAGTAATTATTTTTCAGAACAGATATTTGTTACAAAAAAACCCTCAACCCTAAAACCACAAAAGCCTCCAGCAAGTCTCAGTTACCAGTGGCTTTATGCCAAAAAATACTGAATTCCATTCCAGTAACACTTACCAAATGTGGCATATTCTTCGATATGTGAAGAAAGTTAGGGAAGCATTGTAAGAAGAAAGCTGGACCAAAATATTTTCCAGTTTATGTTGCAAATCTGCAGCTGAGGACATAAGCGTGGGTAGGGTGCCTACAGATGTGTTATGTCATACCATTAAAAGAATACATGTTTAGCATAGTCAGGTATTGCCATCTAAATCTGTAATTATTCACACTCAATTTCATGCAGTTATTTGACTGTCATTTGTTATAGGCATATTATGCCTATAGCCAATATTTTTAGCTTTTACATAGTCCATTTTATATATGTAATACTAGAATAAATTACCAACTGCAGAGCTGTGCAGAAGGGGCAAGTGCAGAACTAACCCCACTGCAGTGTTCTGTCACTGCCATATTTCTGTCCTGATGCTTTTCTTTCAGGGTTTTACCAGATCAAAATATCTTGAAGAGTCTGATTTCTTCTTATTCCTGTCCATAATTGTTATAATTTGGGATGAATGTGACCAGTACTTTCAGGAAATTCTCCTACAATAGTTCTTTAGTGTTCTTTCTAGATTTTTTTTCCTTGATTTGCTTCCTGAATTAAAGCCACTTTAAATATCTGTATTTCAGCTAGTTATGATTTAGCAGTAAGATTCACTCGAGCTTTTGCAAATCTTTTTACTTCTCCTTTGAAGCACTTATCTTCATTTCTAGGCTGGTACGGTATCAATCTTTCACACAACGCAGAGCCTCTCTCCCTGTAAGAAATGCCTACTTTTCACTCAAAGAATCCATCTAGGGAGATAGGAAATGGGTTTGGCAGTTTTTGGCAAGAGGTCTCAAGAGCATCCAGCTAAGTACCCCCATGCTATTGCAAAAGCGTGGAGACGGGTTCATCTGACAGGGTTGTGGGGAGATAGAGCTGAGCAGAAGAGGGGAGAAATCGCATTCACCAGACTGGCTGCTGCTCCAGTGCTCAGACATGAAGGTGTCTGGGCTGTAGATAATCAAGCACAGCCACATTCGCAGCTCTGATCAAAGGGAAGAAAAGGATATTTCAAAAATCAGTCCTGTCTGCCACCCACATTTGCTGTCTCCAGATTCCAGGAAATAGATTAATTCAAACTCTGCTAATAGATAGCAAGAGCAGAGTCTGTGTTATGCCACCATACCATGGCATAGGGAGTAGCAGACCACCCCTCCATTCACAGCAAGGAGAAGAAGGTTTGTCCCCTTGCTGAGGATCCCCACAGCCAAAGGGGCAAGGGGAGGAAGACAGAGGAAGCTGCAGGGTTGTCTGCAGGTGACATTCCCACAGGGATGAAGAGCTGGTGCCAAACATGACAATACCAGAGCACTCCCTTGCAAGCTGCATCCCCACCATGCAAGGAGTAATAACTCAGTTCTGGGTCAAGAAATTTTTCCCTCTCCTTTTTGTGAGAAAAATGGGACCCAAGACCTTCTAGTTGGACAGACTCTGTTTTCTCAGCCCATCTTCCAGCAGGGGTATCCTGACCAAGAGGCTGTTGGAAGCTGAGCCCGTATGAATGAACTGTGATTGTTGTCACTTGTTCTCTCTGCCTCTGCCGACACTTCAGCTCATTGTGTATCTCAGCTATCATTCATGAGTCTAGTTTTGGATTTCTTGGCAATTGTCATGCTAATTATTTCCTTCTGGTGTATATACACATTTCCAAAGTCCCAAAATAAGACACCTCAGGGATGTGAATAGGAGGCATGTAGGCAAGCCCTGTTCTACATCAGGCTCCTGAATATTTAGAAGGTAATTTGAAAAGGAAAAAAAAAAGTGCAGCTCTCTAATGAGTTAGAGTTCAATGTTTGCAAGTCATGGATGTATATTCTGCCTGTTGATCACTAAGGAAACTTGTCATGTGTGGGGAGGATCAGAAGACCTCTGGATTTAAAGACTTGCTGCCCTGCAGAGCAAAGCTGGAATGTAAATAAGAAAGGCAACTCTTGATCATCTTTATTTATTTCTAAACAAAAAAAAAGCAAAACTTCTCATTGTACAAAAAACCACCCCAAACATTCTTCCCCCTACTGTTGAGATTTCTTTTTAGTTTCAAACTTTTCTGATAGAAAAATAAAAAAAGAAAGAGGAAAGTTTTTGTAGCTGTTACTCTCCCCAAGGGAGAGCGGGTCAGAGCAGTTTTATCAGAATAAGCTATTAATGAGGCTTTCTCTTCAAATTCCCTATTCTTTCCTGGAGAGAGCTTATTCTCTCATCCTGCGCCCTATAAAAGGAGACAAAGTACAATTACAAAAAAAAAAAATCACAGCATTAATAACCCAGGAACTCTCTCAGTGGCAAAACTGCTGGCAGGTGCAGTGTGACTTCAGTGACCTCTTGAGCAGTATCTGGGTTGGAGGCATGTGGGAGTTTTCTCCTTCGTTACCGAGCGGATCAGAAAGATGATATGAAAAACTTCCCAGCAGCAGTTGTCTGCTCGAGGAACAGGAGATGGAGTGGGAGCTGTCTGGGCTGTATCTTCCCTTTTAGAGGTCTTAATTGTGCTGAATTCAGTGTTCTGGAAAACCTCTAGGCACCCTTCACTCTGCATTAAGTTTCTTGTCACTGAGTTATGACTTTCTTGATCTGCAGACCCGTTATGATTTCATGAGATAAGCCCGGGACTCTGCCAGCTGCCCACTAACACCATCCTGACGTGGAGCAGCTGAGGTAACACACCTTGGGGCAGAAATTTGTTGCCCTCTCTGACCTTGGCATCGTTGTGGGGCAACACAAGAGGGACTGGCTGGATTGGAAAGGCCAAGGCACTCTCGACCACCTACCCAACTTTGTATCTCTTCATGCCAAAAACTATTTTCGAGGGGTGTGTGTGGGGGGGGGCGGTTTTGGTAGAAAAGCAGAGAGACAAGGGTGTCCCACCTATTTCTAGGCAGAACTGAGGCAGTAGCTAGGAGCCACCTCAACCTCTCCCCACAGCAGCACGGCACCGCGTGGGTTGAACCAGCTTATTTGGTGCTGCAGTCTGCCGGTCCCGGCTGGCTCGGCTACAGCCTTCCTCTGCTGAGACAGCACCATCCTTCATGGGTAGAGATCCTTCTGATTTGTTCTGCTGCACAGGTACCACTCCAAAATAAATCATTCGCTGCTTGCAAGGGGGTTTCTGGTGTTGAATTACTCATGTGAAGCAGCATCCAAACCAGGCTTCTGCTACGGGCAGGGTGGCAATCTTTTGCTTCTGGAACCAAAGCCATATATGCTGTACAGGACCAAGTTGCTCTAACCACACCAAGGTTTTGGTCCTGCCCGTGACTCAGCCTTTCCCTCACTCCCAGGTACTCCTTGTATTTCTTCCTGGCTCTCTTCTTTCCCTGTGATAGAGCAGTGGACCACCTCCCTGAGAAAATAAATAAATAGATTTCTTACACACTCTACCTATGTAGGAACAGCAGCACTGTGGGAGTTGTTATTTACATGAACTTCATGAATATTTATAGTAATATTTATAGCTTTGTTCAGCAGGAGGCTCGATCAAGTCAGTAGTATGTCTGGGGATCAGTCTTCAGTATACTACTTTTAATGAGAATAATTTGCATTTAATGAAGGGCCTGAGGTAGCAAGCTTCAATCCAGATTTGAATTTTCTTGATATTTGTGGAAGTATCTGGATTAGTGGTTTCATTCCACATCCATTTTCACTAGCAGTGATGAAATGAAAACGGAGATCTCAATCTAAAGAAACAGGCTGACAGGAACTGTGTGAGAATATGCCGGAAAGTAAAGAGGAAATTTTTCCTTGTGTTCCTACAGTGTGGGTGCTGCATAATTAGGGTCGGACCCCAGTCGCTTTTGGTGACTGCCCTTCTCTCTGCTATAATCACTGCAGATAACTAGGATGGGCAGTTGGAGAAGCCTAGGAATCTTCCTTTGATGCATTTTAAGTGTGGCGTACCTGTTAAATCCACCTTTCCCTCCCCACAAATGGGTGTGCTCAGGCTGCTCTGGGCACCTCCTGTGCAGTAGAGCCTGGAGGGAGATGTGGGGCTGGCGGGGGGTGCCCGGGGATGCCAGGCTGGGAATGCAGAGTGTTCGGGGTAGCAGCTCTGCCAGCACAGTCACGGCTTGGCACCCAAGGGGTATCTGCTGCCTACTTAAACCTGCACCAATGAAAATACCAGGTACAACCCTCTCTGTTATACCAATTATCTCATAACTGGGGATAATTGAGTCTTCCAACTGACCGGCTCACTATTCAGTGTTGAGCTAGCTAGAGAGAGGTAAAATCGGTTTTTCTCTAAACTGAGGTGTCTGGGGAGGAATCGGTGCTCTAATTTCACCTGTCCCTAGTTGTGTGGCTCCATTGAGATACTATTTAGAACAAGGCAGTTTTCAGGACCAGCCATTCAACGGGATCCTTCTGCCACCACAAAAAGCACAGCATTAACTTGGCTGTAACTGTTTATAGACCCAAGCCTCTCCACAAAAAGTTGAAAGGCCAAGGAGTTAAGAGATGCAGAGTGACTTCAGCTGAAGATGGTGAACAGAAATAACTCCAGGATAAAGCACATAAGAAACCTCTTTCATTCGTCCTGACCTCTGGGTAATTTTGGGGAAGGGATTTATATTCTTTCTGGTTGTCTTCTATCAGCAAAGACATAGAAATATGCTATACCTAGTTATATGCACCACTGTTTCTTATGATTTTGTAATTTTGTGATTTGTTTTAGCTGGAAAAAGACTTTTTCAAAGAATTAGTGTTCTACTGGCAGCAATGTTCTACCTAGGCAGCTGGTACGGGCAGGCTGTCTACAATGGGATCTGCCTGATGTTGGTTGTTATTGCTTGGGAGCATCAAACCGTGACCACTGTAAGTGGTATTATAGAGGAATTAATAATCCATGTGTTATAAGCAGCACTAAATTACTGCATGCCCTGAATAACTTGTGATGCATGTGGTTGCTATGCATCGTCCGAATCTTGTATGGCGCGTTTCACAGAGCAACCTGCTGGGACTGAAAATGCCCACGTTGCCATCTCTTGCTTTGGTTTTGGCTGCATCATTCCATTTTTTGAATTTTGCTGCTAAAGCCAGCTGCTTTGCCATGAAGTATGATATGACAAGGGCTTGTGTGTATTATTATTAGACTTAATATGAGCCATAAACATTTGGATCTACAGTTACCTCCAGCCATTCACAGATGGTTGCTGAGTTACCATGTCCTAGCATAAATGTTACAATAACTATATTAAAAAACAATTACAGCTAATTTCAGTGTACATGCTTGTGGTTTTAATGTTCTCAGCTAGAAAAACATGAATGTAAGGATTATATTATGGAGATTAGAATCAAGTTTTAAACAGTAGTTACAACAATTTCTTCTGGATAGGCATTTTCTGTTGACCTTGTTTGTATATTTTGCAATCATTTCAAGAATGGTTCAGCAAACATTGAATGAAGGGCTCACTGAGGTCTGACCTTGCCGAGATGAAAGGAGGAGGAATAAATAGAGGATCTGCATCTGTAGGTGCTTGCAAACTACTGAAACCTTGACCCAGGACGATTTAGAGCCTGAGCAGGGTTTATGCAAATGTACGATTCTTTTGCAGTCATACTTCAGTGCTTCTTCATTTCATCAGGAAGATGTTATTGTGTCCCAGGTCATTAAACTCGCCACACAGCGTACTATTGCACTCAAGATTTGTTAATACACTTGGCAGTCCTACTTGTTGTTCTTAAGCATATGTTGAATATTTACACAGCAGCTATTTGTACAATTCCTGTAACATGCCAGGACAGTTTCCAGTTAGTGTCAAGAATCAATTTTCTGCCTCTCTGGAAGGACTTTTTAAAAAGAAGGAAAGATTTAAAAGATCTTGCCAAAACATAATTTACAATTTCTTCCTCTCTTGCCTTGAAATTTACCCTCCAGCTATTATGTGCACCTATTAATGTACTTATTAAGAATGTATCTTCATGATTTGGATAGTTTGTTTTGAAGTTTGGGGTTTGACCATTAGATATATTGGGGTAGAAGCCAGAGAATAATTTTAATTACACTCTGGAGGACAATTTTAAGGTCTCTGTCCCTCTGCAGCATTTGGCACATTGCATTTGCAGATAACGAAGAGGATCTGGTTGTTCCCTGCTCTGTGTTTGCATTCCTGGAGCTGTTAGCAAAATGCAGTGCAGAGCCAGGCTGACTCTAGCAATCCCTCGCCTCTGTTCACTCCTCTCCCAGCTTCTGGTACCGAAAGGGCGTCAGCTTTGTACACAGTGGTTATGGAGAACACCAGCTGAAAGCTTCCAACTAGCGCGAGTTTAGTACAGCAGGTCACTGAACCTGCACAGAGGAATAAAACTACTGGGGGACGGGACGTCTGCGCCTCTCAGCCAGACTATTCACTAATTAACCCATACACGCTGCTGATCGTCTCTGTAAGAAGCTTCCAAATGTTAATTTTCATTGCAAATTTTCTAAAAAGTCTATTATTGCTTCTTCTCAATATATACTTCCTAAAACAATTGGATGTTAACGGTTGCTCTGCGTTTCTAAGAGCCAGGGAAAAATATTCTAGGTTCTGTATTTCCAGTATGGAAACACACACTTACTGTGAGGGATTTCAGTTCCCGTGCGATACAGTGGGAATCATCTGCATTCACTAGTAATGGCATTGCTATTCTAAACGCAAAAGCTGAACGTTTTCTAACGTGCTAAAGAAACAGCAGAAGGAAAATTTTAGACTTCCTTGTTACGATAAGCAAAGATGAACTGTCCACGGGAAAGGAAATTGGTGGTAATGATGATAACATAGAAACGTATGTTTATAATCAAGAGGGAAAAATTAAGACAAGTCTTAATAGCTGTGTGCACTTCCAAGGTTTCACAAATACTGATTTCTAAGGCACTGTGGAAAATAATAGATGCATTTGATTAGGACAAAACATTTAGATGTAAGTGAAAATTAAGATTTATAGTGTGAAAACTATATTAATAAAGGCAGATTTTGACTGCTGCATATTGCAATACTGTTGTCCATGTTGTAAACAGGATGTTGAAATCCTGAAGTGGTTACAGGAAAGAGCTGCAAGATCAGTTTGATGTTCGACAAAAACCTCTACAAAGGCTCTTCCCATTTAATACAGCAAGATCAGAGAGGATATTATTGCCTCTTCCTTACCAGGATGAGAAGAGCCAGTGACTGGAACCCGAAATCAAACAAACCTGATTTCGAAATGAAATGGATGTTTTTATCAGTGTGCAGGATTAGCTACTGGAACGACGTGCTGAGGATAGTAATACTTCTCTTTTTTTAATCAGGGTCTTACCATCAAGATTAGGAGTCTCTCTGAAATCTGTGCTTTAGTGAAAACTCAGGTTACTTGGTCAAACACCAGTTGGTTAAAATATACTGGTTTAGGATACAAGTGTGCTTAAATGAGGACATCAGATGGCCTTGAGCAATATGAACTGGTCAGAAGACTCTACCAGCCCCTGAGCTCAGGCTAGGTGAGAGAGCAGAGCCAGCAGCCAGTGCCTCTCCTCCACCCAGCTCTTCCTGCTGGAGTGGCACCAGAAGAAATGCTCCCGATTCTTACACTGGGATCCTAATATGCTGCTTTGAATTAGGGTACTGGGAGTGTTTAAAACTGAGGATAAATTGTTTAAACCAATTATTTTGGCAAGTGAAGTCTGAAGATGTCACTCTGAAAGGACATGTACACAGTTATTTCCACTTAATGGAATTAGCTAAGTAAAATAATTGCATGCTTAACACGCGCTCCATTTATTCAGCTTCCAGTTATCAATTTAAAAAAAACAATTTTCTAATACAAGTACTTAATTATTACTTAAAGTTATTGGGATGCTCAAATGAATGTAGAAATAAAGTAGCCTGCAGCCTGCAATATTTTCTTCCTATTGTAAGCACCGCTTTGCTTGGTTTATGTTTCTTAACCTCTTGCATATGTCATACAGCCATAATTTTCTTCTATATTAAGAAGAAGAATGTGTATGATAAGGCAGATTGAGATTTCTGTATATTACACATTTTAATTTCTTTCAGGACATAGTTTTCCTACAGAATGCTATATTAGGAGGTATCAAAGCTGGGAAAAAACTTTAGAACTAAGAGCTTTATTAGTATGATTTATTTTTTCAATTTAATACTGTACCTGTAGCTATTTTATATTAGAATTGAGATGCAGAGAACACAGTTTACAATGCAGAACAGCTCACAATGGGAGATATTTCACTGTAAAAGATAGTTTTGATTTAATTAAAAAAAAAAAAATCACTGTCATGGTTTAACCCCAGCCGGCAACTCAGCCCCGCACAGCTGCTCGCTCACTCCCCCTCAGTGGGATGGGGGGGAGAATCAGAAGAGTAAAAGTGAGAACACTCGTGGGTTGAGATGAAGATGCAAAAGCCACACACACAAGCAAAGCAAACCAAGGAATTCATTCACCGCTTCCCATCGCAGGCAGGGGTTCAGCCATCCCCAGGACAGCAGGGTCCATCACGCGTAGCGGTGACTTGGGAAGACAAACGCCATAACGCCGAACATCTTCCCCTTCCTTCTTCCCCCAGCTCTATATGCTGAGCATGATGTCATATGGTATGGGATATCCCTTGGTCAGTTGGGGTCAGCTGTCCCGGCCGTGTCCCCTCCCAACTCCTTGTGCACCTGGCAGAGCATGGGAAGCTGAAAAGTCTTTGACTAGTAAGCACTGCTTAGCCACAGCTAAAGCATTAGCGTGTTATCAACGTTATTCTCACACTAAATCCAAAACACAGCACACTGTATCAGCTACTAGGAAGAAAATTAACTCCATCCCAGCCAAAACCAGGCCAATCACAAAACTATACCAATGTTGGCAGAAGTTCTCAGGGAGAAATATTTTGGGAAGATTTTTTCTACACCATTTCAATTCTTTATGAGACCATGAGCTTGATCCAGGTTTGCATTATATCACAATAGGTTAATACTTTGGTAGTTAAACATCTGTTATGCTATCAACTGGGACCAAAGTGAAGGGAAATGAGAGCCTCCACTCATCAGTTTTGAAGGATGCCAAGTATGTTGTGAAGGGGATATAAAGTCTAGGATGCATTTGGGAGATCTAAAGGGGGAGATACCAATGAACTATTAATCTCACTATTTTGAGGTATGTAATTGTCACCAGCAGTTTGGCAAAATGTTTTTGGTTTTTTTTTTTTTTGTTCCTTTAAACACTAGCCCATAAATCTGCAAATAAATTTTGCAAAGATCAGAATAAGAAACAATAGCAGTGCAATCTGGAAGTAGTTCCAGTGGAGTCAGCAGCGTTTACCTGGCTTGCATAAACGCTAAGGAAACCTGAGCCTGGGAAAGGGTGAGAAGAGCTCAGGGTTTTCTCTAATGGAGTGGGTGTCTTGTGCCTGTCTTACATTGAGAGGTCACAGAAGAAAGGCATCGTGATACCTATGCTGCAAGTTAAGGAACATTAAAAGGTATCTGAAAATGAAAGATGCAAAGCTGCAGAGAGATTTGGGTGAATGTTTCATTTGATTCTCATCACATAGGACTAGTTAACACAAATGGATATTTTTATAATCAGGGTTCAAAGATGACAAAGAGGAAGCAAACCGCAGTCGAAATGGAATCATTTCACTGGTGACACATGCACATGAAACCTTGAAATGCTGCTTGAACTTTTATAGGAAACTGTAAATCAGGCCTGGATTACTTGAAAAGTTCAAGAGCCTTAGAAAATGTGTTAGCTAAATGCAGCTCAGTTTTGTGATTTGTGCTTTTATGCATCTAGCTCTGAAAATGAGCAATCCAAGGAAGTTATTTAAGAATCTCCCTAAAGCAGAACATTGTACCTGCCAAAAATAAATGTAAAAAACTATGATGTTCTGTCATCTCTGTAGATGTACCTGCAAGGTTCACCGAGGTGAATGTATGCTAAAAGAAGCAGCATTCTAAGGGTTGCAATTTGTAGGCATTCCTTATAAGATTTTTTTTAAAAAAAAAGAAAATCATGGAAAGGATATTTATCATCTTTTTAATCACAATTGTAGAGCTTTTAAGTGTGCTGTGTACTTTGTGTTATATCGGAAAGCAGAAAAGGTGCAACATCCCTAAACTAATGAATTTATTACCTATTTGCAATTCAAAAATATAATATTAGCCATTCTGATGTCAAAAAGCAGGGGGCCTAGAATCTTACCCTGTAACATAAACATGCTCTGATGTTTACTGGCTGCTTTTTCTAATTTCTATGACAAGAAAAAATGGACTGTTATGTTGTTAATTTACTTTATTGTATCAATAGAAAGGTCTACCATAAGAAAATGCAGGTTACTTTTTACAGAGCAACAGACGTTATTACTAAACTACAAATTAGATCCCTATAGTGATGCCCTGATTAACCTTTAATACACACTTTTTCATGCAAATCATCCTGGTTTGGTGCAAAGGACCGTTTCCTTTGCTGATGTCCTATTTAAACTACTCCAAAGGCTTGCAAACCAACTGGCAGCCAGAGCTGGGAATCTGAAATGTGTCCATTACAACCTGGCAATGTAATTTCTTGGGTTTTAAGGAAACTAGCAACAGAAATCAATTTAAGTGCTGAAACATTTTGTGAATTGATACACAGTAGTGGTGTGCTGCCTGGTAAAGAATGCAGAGGAAGGGAGAAGAGGTTTCCATGCCAGCAAATGTCTTTGACTGTACCAGAGAACAAAGTGTACAGACCTTGAATATAATTTATATTTGCCACGAGACCTAGAGATTTCAGAAGACTGAAGTTAGTCAGGACAATTCAAAATGAAGGATTCCTACTGTGCTTCTTTAGCCAGAATGTCTCAACTGGGAAAAGACATGTTGAATGCTTCAGAAAAGGTATGAAATTGGGTTTTGTTTCACTGACTACAGCTGTACACATCACTTGCAGGGAAATCACCAGCAATGTCTTTGTTAGCTTTACTTATCAGTTGAAAACCACAATTCCTTTGAAAACCCTTCATTTTTTCTAGATCATCATATATGTCAACAAGACTCCCCCTTGGCTTGAGCCCATGCTGGAGCCCAGCCAGGACTGGGGTGAACAGCACGTGGGTGCAGCTTTGCGTTCAGGGCCTGGCTGGGTGGCACTCATCAAGAAGAGAGCAAAGAAAGCCAGGCTGAGAGGACAAAGACGCTGCTGGAGCACCTCGGCTCCCTCCTTGTTACGGGCTTTCTCCAAAGAGTGTGTTCAGCACCACAACCTGGTGCCTGAGGATCTGCAGAGCTTACCAGTTCGTAAACCAGCTAGGAGTAGCCCTAAATAGCGATGACCATGGGGGATGGATATCCTCAGGTACCCATAAGTGCTTGGTCAAGAGCGCTGTAATGGCCTGCTGGCCTGATGTGTTGGGGCACAACGCCCAGGCTGGAGCTGAGCCGCAGCGATGGGTAGGAAGGCAGCAGAAAGCTGTGCAGCCTCTAGCACAGGGGCTCATAAAGTCAAGCTTTGGTTTAACAAGTTATAGTTGCAATTACTTTTGTGGCAGGGAATAACAGTGCCTTTATAGGGAGCTAATCAAATAACCAGCACATGCATTTTACGGCAATAACCAATTTGATTTACAGATGGGATTCAGGAAACTGAACCGAAAGGTTGAAATTATGATGACAGTCATTATTGGCTTTGGCATTAACTTGCTGGGATGCAAAAAATCACTCTGTAGGAAGTAAATTAAAATCCGTGAATGAAATTAATTTAACTTGTACTACTTGACCAGTAGGCTGCTTATTCCATCAAAATGTCATCCACCACAGTGTGTACTTAGAGGTCACTGTTGTCACAGTCATTTGAAGAAGGAGGGGGCAGCCAGTAGAGACTGAAGAACGGAGATGTAGAAATTAATTTGAACCTCGAGTCAGTATGGTGCTTTGGCAGATGTCTGATTTTAAGTAGTTGCAGCCACAAGTCAATTCCAGCTTGTAGGAACTTCTGCTGAGGCATGAAATTCCCAGGTATTGAAATAAGGAATTTGAGGTACAGCAAAGTGCAATTCTGTTATGGAAAGTATTTCATGGCTGAGTGAAGCTAAATGCTGAGACCCTCTGCCTGGGGGGCCGCAGACCCCCCTTCATCACTGGGATCTTCCTGAGCCTCTCCCAGGAGTGGTGCAGGAGAGCTGACCCTGCCCTGCAGTGGGGGGTTGGACAAGATGTTTCTGAGGTCACTTCTACCCCTTATGTTCTGTGATTTTATTAGCAACTTGGCTTTTTATAGGAAAACCAGCTATTTTGTTCTGCTGGAGACATCCATCCATCCCCTGGAGCGGGGGTGAAACATGCTGTTTCTCTCGGTGCATATTCTGCCAGGGTGTCTGCTAAGGCAGGCAGTGACTCTTCTCGTAGAAACCCAATACAATTAGCTTTGTGTTAATCTCCTTTTTTCCTCTCACTCTTTGCATGTCTCCTGGTTTCCTTTCAGTACTCTGGCAGTTCTCCAGACTAGAAATTTGATGAAAGAGCAGGGATGTGTTATGAGCATTGGCAAAGTTTCTCATCCTTGCTTCCTTGTTCTCTGCTTACTTAACCTCACATGAGCAACGTTCAACCGTGTCTCTGTTTTGGGTAATAAATAAATGATATCGTGTTAGAAAAGGCAGATGCTCTTCAAAGCTTCTGAGTGTAAGAGTATCTAATGAACAAAGGGCAGTAAGCACATCTTCAGGCACCTCTGAGCCTGCCACAGGAGAAAAGTCCTGGATATCGCTATGACCTTCTGGTACCAAGAAAATTGAGCTGTTTGATGTGTCCTCTGCTTCTCGTGAGAGGTGATGCGCCTTTGTTTTTCAGGAATTAAAACATCCATTGGAATCCAAAATCAGCTATGAAACTTGACTGCTTAATGCTGTCAAGCGTACTTGCTCCCTGGGGCAAGCGTATCAAATTCTTTCACTTTTTGGCCTCTGATACTCTGTTTCTGACACTTCACCCCAGACGGTCTTCCCTGCCAGATACGAGTTTGCAGAATAACTCAGGGTGTCCAGAGAAGCAGAAACGTGCTGCTCCCTGTTTACATCGAGGAAGGGGCAGCCCTTGTCAGCCCTTGTAAGTCACTTGTGGGTAGTGAAGTGGAGAAATGCCCTGCTCTGCCATACTCCCTTCCCAAGGCAGAAGCACCGCCACAGGTGAGAACAGGACTCGTAGGCCATCCTGCCCCTCTGCAAATCAGTTAGGGACTGAGCTCCTCCAGTCCTAGTCCTTCGTCTCTGCAGAGACGTGTCTCTTGCACCGCCTATGGAATTTAAACCTGAGGTATGTGCAATAACTTCCCATGACCACTGGCAGTGAAACGCCCCATAAAGGGGAACATTTTTAATTGCAGCTTAACGCTACCTGCTCAGGTACATTCTGAAAATGCATCAGCTGGACTCTTGGTTGTGCAGATGGGCAGAGTTTTGAGCCGCCTTCCCAGGCAGAGGGGAGCGCTGGACCGATTGCTCCGATTTGAAAACTTAATTTCTTTTCTGAAGTTCAGAAGTGGACACTCTTTCTCTAACGATGATGGATGTTATAGTTGTGCCAACAAGGCAGCCCTGGGCAATAGGAGTGCAGGGAAAGTCAGTGCTAAGGAACTTTCCATCCAGACTGCTGTGCAGGGAAGGCTCCAGCGCTCTGCCAGGCTGACCCGGGCAGAGCAAGTCTTTGCTTCTCAGCAGAATTTAACCAAAGCTTCAGCATGATTTCATCCTCTCCTTAGACATCAGAGACACTACCCAGCAAAAAAAAAGAAAACCACCCATGCCTGAGGAGTGAGTTCTCTAATATAAACTCCAACAGTGATTGCTGTTTCTCAGCATTTGCGTGTTTGAAAGTCTCTCATTTGGGCTTTCTGATCCCCAAGAAGTGCTGTTTCTGCTGCGCTCTTTCCCCAGCGGAGGCGTTAACAAGTCTTTTCTTTTCTTGGCTGTCCATTTTCACAAAACTTGCAGAAACTTGTTATCTCTGGGATAGCAACATCTTTGTCACACATGATTCATTTGAGGGAGAAGAAAGCAAAGCATAAAGGCTACAAGGCATTAAAAAAGTGAACAGTGGGCACGATTTCATTTTGTGGTAAGACAGACATTTGTGTTTTGGTTGGGTTTTGTTTGGGTTGGTTTGTTTGTTTGGTTGGTTTTTTAAACAAATGCTTATAGATGTTCCTGGCTAATTAATGCCCTCAACAACAAAAATTGGTCCAAGCATCACAGTGACAGAAATTATAGATTAGTTTTCTAAGAATATAAACCTTCACTTTTATTAATAGAAGACAAGGTTCTCTTTTCAATAAATGATAGGCAGAGAAATCAGGATAGACTTAAAGATTAATTGTAGTCTCTAGGTCTCTTTTTTTTTAGAGGAGAATAAGAAAAAATAAGTGACAGTTTTCTTGGTCCTCCTTTCCCTTAAATACCCTGTTCCTCTAAACCTGGGCAGCTTTACCCTTCCTATTTCACGACATGCAGCCAGCCTTGTCCTCAAAACTTACCCAGAAAAGTGAAACGTCACGTGTTTCTGAAAAGACTTTGGCATTCAAAGCGTGCATGAGCCTCGGGAATCCTGGAGAAGACTCAAAAGCTCATCAAGAAGTAAACAACAAATGTAAAAATGGAAACGTTTCTGATTTAATATTCATACTGTAAAGTAATGATATTATAACAAGTATGGTAATGTCTGTCCAGAACCTTGTGTGTAACTTTCTGAAGCCCAAGAAAAGGCTAGTTGAAAATTATACATTTAAAACCTTAATCTCTTCTATGGAAGTTTCCATGTTTTCACTTTAATGGAGTGGCACTAAGAATTGCTCATCTTTCTAGATTTTCAGTGCAAGGTGGCACAGCTAATATTGGGTTATAAGTTTAATATTTTGTTCTGGCACTGCTGTTAAACCTAAAATTCCCCTTAATGTCACATCCCCACAGTGTGGCTTATAAACAATTTAGTTGCTCCTTTTTAGCATGGCTGACATACAGTAGAGAGCCACCTGTACTAAAAATACAGAAATGGCAGTAATTACAACTGAGCAAAAGCAAATATCCGTGACAATCCTGAGAAATCCCACGAGGATAAAAAAAACAAAAAGAAATTAAAGAGTAGCTCAAAGCTGGAATGAAATTTGAAAGATTCTGAAAACGTGTATAGGCAGGCTTAGAGCTGGGATATAAATAGCTTTGCTGTCTGCCTTTCAAGAAATCCAAGGAAAGGTGCAGCTGTAACTTTCCCTTATTGCCAACCCTAGTGCATCTGCAAAGATGGCAATATTTCTATGTAACGCTTCCAGCTAAAATATTGCAGAAATAAAGTAGAACTGTAGACTTCCAGGCTGGCACACATATGTTAGATCCTGAGACCCTATATACACACAAGGACAGTACTCGGAGACTTGCAGGATGCTGGTCCTGCACCTCTCGAGGCACTGTTGCTCCTTCAATAAATAGGAAGTTCCCTTGTCTCGCAGCTCCCCATCTCCCGAGCAGCTCTGTCCAGAAAGCTTTGGAGAGCGCTGGCAGGTGATAAACCTTTACCGCTGACCCAGGTCCCTGTCTCGGGGACCCACGCCAAAGGAAGCTCCAGAGTTCATCTGCGCTGCAGAAATCGCTGTCTCCAAACGGTTGCAGTTTAACCTAGAAGTCTTCTAGCCCCGGGCTCCCGCTGATGGCATTGTGCCGCTGTAACAGTGCGGTCTGAATAGAGAGGTCCCAAATTGCTTCTGGCTTCATAAGCAGAATTCAAGAGTCTGAGTATTATTTAACTGTTCTGTGTCCGAAACGACACAGGCTTTATTTCCTGAATAGAAGGTCCCATACGGAAAATGGCAGAGGATATTTTGTTACTGTGTAATCTAGAGGAGGCAAAAAAAAAATACTATATAGGCAGGTCTCCTCCTGGAAACAGGACAAGGGAGGGAAAAAACAAGCAGACAGGTGCTGTCTTGGCTTGATGATCTCCTTCAGTGATAATTGTGGGACCAACATTTCCATATTCACTGGCAAGAGGAAACAATTAGCTAAAGTATCTCACACTATTTTGTCACGGCCATTTCCAGACCTGAGACAGGAATGACAATCATGTCCAAAAATTGAAAGATTCACTTGCTAGCAATATGAGCGTGCGTCAAAAGTGCTGAGATACAGCAAAAATGATTCAGGGATATTCTGCCAGGAACCCACTTATCCAGGGTTCATAACCAGTTGAAACTTTAGCCTTAAGCATAATTGTGCAAAACAAAATCATTATCAATGCTTTATATATATATTCACAGGATTTTTCTTAACTGCAGTAATGTCATAGGCACTTGAAGAGGTTTTTTGTTATTCAACAATAATTTTTGTGTAGCTTGAAAAGAGGTTTCTGTGTATGAAGTTTAGGTCAGACAACTGGGTGGTAACAGTGCAACCCAGGGGCACTTGGTGCATATGCACAATTGCACTGCCCCATCACACCTAGTCCTTTTTAAAAGGATTATTTTAAATAGATATATTATTTGCAATCAGGAATTAATTTTCCAAACATGTACCTAGCGCTTGTAAGAGTCATCTTGATTTCATTCAATGAAGAGGCTCCAGGCCGATATGCACTGACCCCTGCAGTTGACTGTTGACCATTAAGTGCAGGATTTTCATTTGTAGAGATGTAAAGGGTGTTGGTCAGGCACTGCCCGGTGATCAACGTGCTGCTTTGTGTAAACGGGCGTTGAAGAAAGCCGTTGTACGTGCGATGAGTTTTCAGTGAGCCCCAAGGAATAATTTAATGCATTATTAAAAATCCTTTAATTCAGAAGGAGCATATTAATTGTGTTTGGTGCTGAAGTTGAATATTGAACGAATAGAGGGAAGCAGAACACCTTTTATTATAGTGAAATTTCTTCTCATTTACTTTCACATACTTCAAAGTAATTTAAATAATCAGGTAAAGGTCATTGTCTCTACCCTTTCTTCCAGGTGGTAGCATTATCAAGTTTCAGCAGTTTCTGTGTCAACTGTCCACAAGTCAGTGATTGAAACGCATTTATAATATTTCTTTACATTAACAGGGATTCATCAATCCATTTGATTCCTTATCAAATAACTGAAATCGATGTGTGACCTATTTGCCTGTGTGTATTTTCAGATATGGATAATTAATGGACATCTTTTTTTCCCATAAAATAACTTATAATCCTTATGACTGTAATGTGACCAGCACCTTCTTGTCTCACTGGCAGAAAAGGAGGGTGTAGGAAGTTCTTGCCTATAGAAAGAGGATGGAAAGGGTTTATGGCTTATGGGTAATTAACTGTGCAGCATCTTAACCTGAGGCAATTACTGCACTTTAGACTATAAAAGCTCACTGAGTGAATCGGATATTTGGAAAGCAGCTGAAATACTATCGCAGTATCCTGCTCTGAAATCTGCCATGCTCCAGACAGGCTGGGACTGTCCCTGGGCCCTGGAGCAAGGGCTTCCACGAGGCAGATGCGAGACCTGGGGAGGATCAGACAGCGATTCCGGCTGCTGAGCAGCACGTGCACTGTCCTGCCAGCACCGCAGGGCCTCGTTAGAGGAGCAAAGGGCAGAGACTGACTGCTTTGCATCTCCAGGGAGTGCTCTGCTCCAAAAGGTCGCTAGCTAATAAGATCACTGTCACCGTGACTCTGTTAATGGCTGGATGCATGACTTTGCTCTCACAGGACTTGTCCAGTTTTCTCCTGCCTGTTACTTGAGTCGTACAAGAGAGGCCTTTTTACTTTCTCTGGTATTTGCCAGAGCAACTTGAAAACCTCCCCAGGTGCTCCACGAGCACCCAGCAAGGGGACAGGCATTTCACCGAGGGTCGTACAACCAGAGGCAGAGAGCGGATGGGTCCAAGCAAAGGACAAGGAAGGGCAAAGTACCCAAGAGCGGCATGGTTGTGCTTTTTTATTCAGGGTCAGACCTGGTGAATGATTTTGTTGAGGAAGCTTAGGACGTGGCAAAACTGGGGGTTTGCGTGATGAACGGAACGTCACCTTGGAAGAGACGCACAGCGTTTCCCAGCGCTTGTATGTCAAGTAATGAATAGAAGCAGGCAGTGACAAATTCCCTGCGGTTTCATGCTTCAGGTGCTAAAAGACTAGTTTTATAATTTAAATGTACAGCTTCTGCTGTAATTGTTTTTTTCTGTGATGTGTTTGTGATGAAGGCCTTTTGTAATTGGAGAAGTCATTGTCCTGCTCGAAACACTGAAACACCGGCAGCCTGGGAGGATCAGTGGACAGCATCGCTTAAACACCCCATTATTTTTTAAGGGCTCATGAATTTTGTCTTTCATCTCTCTGATACAACACGCGTCCCCAGCACCCCGGCCACCGGCTGAGGGTTAGGCATGTGTAAATCAAGAGGTTTTCATGCCAGACAAACTGGAGTTCGAATTTTTTATATTGCTATTCCCTTTGCAGTATTTTTTCCTCTGCCTACGGCCAAACACGCCGGGAGGGAGCTCCGCTGCTCTTCGGCCGCCGGGACGCGGGTGCCCTCTAGCGCTCCGCCCGCCAGCGCCAGCCCGAGCTGGGAGGTTCGCCTGCAGGCCCCCTCCCTCGCTCAATCGGGCCAGACACGCACTACCCTGGCAAAGAATATGTCCTTAGCAGTGGAGAAAAATTTAGCAAAACTTGGCACCTCTCCGTTTCTCCAACAAATGATTTTTTTATTCTTTGGGGAAAAAAGAAAAAGATCCATCTTCAGTAAATTAAATGCCCCTCTCACTGGCTGATAGATGTAGATGTATGGACATTACTACCTGGCCAGGCTCATTAAATGCTTGTAAAGCCACTGAATCGAGGTACGTCTGCTTCAGTTGTTCTGCTTGCTCAGGGGATCAGTGCGTGAGTGCAAACAGTACTTGTGTGACTCTTGCTTTGGTTGTGCCGAGCTCTGTCATTGCCACAGCTCACTGAGAAACCGGTAGGATGTAGTCAAGTTAAAACCAGCTGGATCCTAAGAAATGTCCTGGAGCTGCAATGCCACCCTGCAGCCTTGCCGTACCCGGCAGAGAGTCCCTTTTGCAGATGCTTAGAGCTATCTCAGAGAACTCTATAAAAGAGTATGGGGTTTTTTATTGTCTGATTAAAGTAATTCTGTGCTGCTCTAGAAACACGATGTGTCTTACCATATTTTTTTGACTTTTCCATTAGCTCTGTAATTTTTGTACAGTATATTTTTATCCCATTGCTGGATAGTTTTAGCCACATTTCCATTTGCAAGTGACACATAGTACGATAGCTGTCATTACAAGAACACCCATGTCTGGCTTTTGGCTAATTATGTGCTGTCCCCTGTAACATCAGCATTTAATGTCTCTCTATAATACCTGGAGCTAAAAATACCCCCACACACACTTGCAATGTGAAAGCTGCTTAACGCAGAAGCATCAGCAGGTTTTAACCTTTATAGTCACTAGATGTAATGTTGTATATGAGGTCTGTCACCAGTATTTCATCCCACTGCTCCTCAGTGATGATCAGGAGACTGAATATGTTGGCCAGCATACATGCTGCTGACTTTGACGGATGTTTTATTCTTTTAGTTCTTTACAAGATTTCAAAACAAAACATATGAAAACATACATATAAAAACTTTTAAAATTACATTGTTACCTAACTTCTACTTACAGTGTAGGAGTTTATATGGGGAAAAAGAGTGTTTCTATGTAGTGTAATTCCTTTGGGGGCTAACATTTGTATTAAAGGCAGTAGAAAAAAAACATGTGCTATGTCATGTTAAAGTGCTAGTGACGGTGGAGGAAATACTTTTCATCAGGCCTAAGCTAAACTCTATTTTTTTGCTTCTGTCCCATCAGTGCTAGGAGTACCTTGGACGCATTTACACTTGGATAGTTCCCAAGGGATGAAGCTGAAAAGGATTTACACAGTACTGAAAATCTTGGAAGTGTATGTGGTTGTAAAACTTCCCTATTGCTGAACTTAGCTTTCTTCCCTAAGCTGTCTTAGATTTTAGTGTTCTCTGAGACAAAGGCTGGGCTTCAGGGGAGTTGAAAGCGCACCCTGGGACGGACCGCCTGGTCTCTCCTCCTTTGCAGAAGAGGGATTGGATTTGTCTTCTAAAGCAAAGTCAACTGCAGGAAGTCTCTATAATCTGTAATCTGGCCTAGCGGTACCACTTGCTTTTACCATGAGTTGCAAACAGATCATTTTTTGCCAGAGATATGCTTTATTTGCTCTTGACAATGAACAACTGTTCCATGAGAACAGTAATTTGTTCTTTTTCACAAAACTTCACGAAACAAGAATCTGAACAGATTACCAGTGCAGATCGCTGCCTCTGCCAGCACATGAACCTTCAGCTAATTGCTTGTCAGCCTCCTCGGGAGCCCAAGCAGCTCCCTCCCCAGCTCCCAGGCACGGTGCGTCTGCACAGGCAGCCATGGGGAAAAAAAAAAAGAGGTAATTAACTCTCCCGTCCGAAGCAGGACATGCAGGGAGATCTGCATAATGCTGCAGAAAAGACAAGTCAGAATGTAACCAAACCGACACTGCTTCAGTGCAGAGCAGCAAGCGTCCGGGAGGTATTTATTATACCTTCTCTGGCACTCCCCAGCACGCAGACGGTGACTCCGTGTCTGTGGGCACTGGCGCTGCCACAGCCAACTGCCCTAGAGCTAATGTATCCAGCCTGGATGAGCTGCAGCATCAGAGCCTTTAAAATGAAAATGCCTTTATTCTGATTCTTCATAGATTAAATACTCCAGCTGTGTTTGACAATGTTTCCATGTCTTTTAGAACAGCTAAGCATCCGTCACTGAAATGCTTTATTACAGATCCATCAGTAATCCTTGATGCTGCAGTTCTTGTGTGTTGCTTTTTTTTTTTCTCTCCACACAAAGCAGAAATCCTGAGTTTCCATTTCAGCTTGATCTCCAAAACCTGAAGAAAAACAAACAACCCCCCTAATTCTTATAACTCAAGCAATCTTACCTGCTCAGATGTTTCCTCGCTTTTCTTTCCTTTCTTCTTATTAGACTTCTGCCCTTCCTCAGATTGATTCTTGCGCAGTTGTTTGTAGTCATGGGCAAAACACTGTTACTATTGCTACAAGGCTTTTGTATTTGAAAACAGGTGTCAGAATTTGTGATTATTTCTCCTTAAATTCCATTGTGCCCATCAAAATTTATTTTTTCTTTCATCGCTGTGCATTATCTGTCTGTTTCTGATTATTATTTGCTGTTAGCAGCTGTTCTGTCACTGTCCACGAGTTATTTTGCTGGTCTTTCAATTATGTTGAGTACACATGTAGGATCGATACAGTTGCTTGACAATTTGTGAAAAGGCTATCTACTGCTGTCGTGATTAATTAAGATCTGAAAACTTTAAGAACTGAGGTCTGATTTACAAGCTTGAGTATTTATAGTGGCTTTAACATAGCTGGAGTTTAACCCTGAAGGTGAACCTCAAATGAATGTTGCAGCGTTGCCCAGAAAGACCTAGAGAAACTCTCTCGGGACTTCCCACTGCAAAGAGGAATAGGGGCGGGAGAGACTCAAGTGGCAAAGATCCAGACTAGGGCATTTAAACAATATTTCAAGGGATGTAAATTCAAGAAGGGCTTCAGAGCTCCCAAGATACTTTTTGAGGTGGTGGTGGAGTAGGAGCTCCTCTGAGGGGGGGTATGGCGGGGCTGACGGAGGAGCTGAAGTCGTTGCACGCAGGGGCCCTCTGTTAGTGAGGCTGCTGCCACCAAGAGCGGCATTTTCAGACTTTTAACCAAGTCCAGAGAATTTCTGGTTTATGATATTGAACCTGGACCCAAGTCCTGAGTATTTTAGCATCCAAACCAGCATCTAGTGAGTTCACTGTGTAACTTATTTTCAGTAGGCATTTTTCTCTGTCTTAATGTATGCTACAAGTAAGTACAAACATGCTGGACCATGGTCTAGAGATCCAGGCAGTCCGTCTGATACCCAGTACCTAATGTTGAAAGTAACAATTTGAAAAACGATTTTAGAGCGTTTTTATTTCCCAGCTGCTGTTTAGTGTTGCACACATCATTCTTTTTAAGCGTACGAGGAGTGATAAATGGCAGAACACGCACAGTTTACAGCCAGCAGGTTTTAAATGCCTGTTTTACTGGAAGAACCCACAAGAGGGCACCGTTGGCTGCCTTAAGACTTCAAGTTGCAAACAGCTTTTCTATTCCTGCCTTTGCCCAAGCCTGCCACCTACAAGCCCCTCGTTGCATTTGGCCAAGTAACTACTGGGAGTTCTGGGAGCCTTTGCTCAGTAGGATCTACACGTTACTGTAATGATTTATATACGCGTTCTTGGTTAAGTCAGTCCTAGTCAATGATAAATAAATCTGTGTCCTAAACTCTGAATCATTCTGTTCACAAATAGTGCTGAGCAAGTAGGAATCTAGCTAGTGTCTGGCTGTTTCAAATTAATAAAGCAGGGGTTCCCCATCTGTGTAAGCACTTGGTCCCAGTTTCACGTGCCTTTTCATAACACGCTTTGGGCTACAAAACCCAGCCAGGGATGGATGTCGATGGTCTCCTGTTTACCAAGGAGAGCACTCACCCAGGATCTCTCTCCTCCTTTATCGAGGAGTCCCATCCACAGCTGCCCCAGCTCGGGCAGGTGGGCACTGTCAAACACTGGTTAGTTGAGAGCTGCATGATGCAGTTTGCACTTGATAATCCTAACTACAAATTTCCCTGGGTCTAAAGGAATCAACAGTCAGATACCAAATACCAAACTCAAGTTGTCTTCTCACAGGAAGGTTGTAAGCAAAGCTGAATTTTGCTCTCAGATTAATCATTCAAATGGAGGTTGAACTCACAAGAAAGGCCAAAGAATATGAACTGAATTCAAAGCCTCTGCTGGATCCGTGTCCCGAGAGATGCCTGTGTGTGGGAGGAAAGGTCAGGAGAAGCCTTTGCAAAGTGATCCAGATCAAAGAGCTCTCCCTTGCTGACAAATCCGGTTGCATAAAGGATAAACCCGTCTCCAAAGTTTAGGCTTCTGAACTTCTCTTCAGATGCATGAAATGAAAGTCAGTTCATTGATCAAATGCCTTTAGATGCCAGTGACGTCCAAGTCATCACCATAACTTTGAGCACGTAGAGTTCCGAAGGGAAGCATTTCCTTAGGTTTGCAGGGGGGAGAGAAGTGCATCCGTCCCCCTGGAGCGGTAAGTGTCACAACCACAGCCCTGCACTCAGTTTTGGAATGTTCCTTTTGTCAGCTGGCCAAGCCTCAGACCTTTCGTACACAAACGTTACATTAAAACATTAAAAGGATGATTTACCAGAGGCCGTCCCTTTATCTCGAGATAAAAACTCCAACCCCTGTTCTGGAGATTATGAAGAGCCATGGCAGGTTTCTCCTACAAACCTTACTTGTTCTGAAATCACTGACTTTTCCTAGTGCTAGTGTTTCTTTCACCCTGTCCGCCTGGGGTGTGAATGACACGGGCATCTCCAAGAGGCCAGGTACCGTCTGTGTGCAAATGTGGCTCCTGCGGTCCCTGGGCTCTTTGGTGGTCCCGCTGCAGTGCCCGTCCCCTGCAGTACCTGCTGCCCCCCGCACGCAGCTGCAGACTCCTTCCCAAGGCCATCCAGGTGTACGGGAGCCGTTACCTCTCTTCTATATGGCAGCATCTTCATAAGCAGGCTAAATGCCCTTACTTTTTTCCCTATTTCTTTATTCTTTCTTTCCTGTCTACATAAGAGGAAGGTAGATAAACCGTAAAAACAAGTCACTGCTCGCAACAGTCTCATCAGCCCTTCCCTTGCCCGCTGACAGTGCTGCCTGAATCTTTGACTGGTAAAGGACCTCTACGTCCTCTGAAACGCCAAAGCCACGGAGGGAAGCCCAGTTTCAGATCTGATGTTCAGTGGCACCAGAAGCTGTGCAGGATAAATCGGTCATGCTACTAACGAGGACTGCGTCTGCGTGGCCAGAGGAGGGCATGCTTTCGAAGAGACCTGAAGTTTGAAGCCTTGCGGTACTCGTGAACCAATTTGCAATCCCATTTCATACTGCTAGGTGGGCAAATGGGTCACTGAGACGTGCAGGGAGCTGGCTTCAGCACGGGTGATAGTTCTTATTCCAGCGAGCAGGAGAAACAGTGAACATGTGTGACTGGAGCCATGACTTGCCTGTATATGTGCTTTTCTGACTGCTCAGTGCAGAGCGCTGTGTCCGCAAGAGCTGCGTGTTTCCCAAGCGCTGTGAGTATTTGTGCCTCATCTATATCTTTGCTCCTGGGAGATAGATTGCTTTCGATCGAATTCCTTTCAGAGATGGGTAATTTCTGCGACTGCATTTTAAAAGCATGCAAAAGAAATATGGCATCTTTGGCTTGGATATGGATAGTATGTTTCCAGTTTAATTCAGATAGGAAATCAGTGAAGCATATGAAGCAAGCACTTGTGAGAGAAAGGTGGAGGATACAAGAAGCTTTTGAAAGCTAGAGAGCAGCAGTGTTCCAGCGAAAACAAGCTGGGAAAAGGAATATTAAAAGAGGGCAGTGTTAAATGGAAACCTAGCGGGATCACAGAACAAGCGAGCATCTAAGATTAACAACACAGCTAAGAATTAATGAGCCAACAGTGCTTTCCTCAGTCTGCAGCAATAACGCGTAATGCCTACGCGGATTACCTCTTGTGCTCTCCTGCTCACCACACCTCATCTCCCACTGATGCAGAATCATTTTGCAAATCTATCTTAAAACCATAAGAGAGAGCACTTCATGGGCAATGTGTTAGGTCATTCCTCCAGTGAAGCTACGGAAGCCAAATTTCACAGTCCCGAAGTTTGATGCTTCCCAGATGAGACCTTGAGCTGAGTCAACCCAAGCAAAAACCTAGAGAAATGAGCGGTATCAAGCAAGATGGGTATTTGGCATATTTGCATCCTCCCACCCTGTGGCTCTTTGATCACTATTGCTGTTTGCAGAAGAAAAAGAAAGGCCTAAAGCCATTTCAATCTGCTGTGATGTTTTATATTCTATAGGGGATTAGGTCTAGAAACTACAGAGCTACTGAACTGAAAAGCAGCTGTACTCCTCACCTGGGGTGTTTAAGATTTGAACTTTTTTATATCACCAAAAAGTTAAATAAAAAAATAAATTTTAAAATAAATATTTATTAAAAATATTTTTTTGAATGTGGCATACGATAATGCTAAACTCTTAAATGTAGTCAGCTTTAAAGAGAAAAGAAGTCCAAAAAACAACCTAAAAATGCCTGTCCAATAGAAATGTATGCTTGCTCACATGGTATAACTGATACAGAGGTTGCTATGACGCCTTGGTTACTAGTAAAACGTGCACAAACTGATTGCAGTGCCATGTGTGAGTTCCAATGAGAAAACATATCTATGCTGCTTTAGTACTGTCCATCACTTGCATTTCTCCCATATGCATCAAAGTGTTTTCTTGCGTGCTAGCTTCCCTTTGTATTAGGATTTTAAAGGAAAAGTTTCCAAGCTTTTTAAATCATTTTGATATATCTTCTTCCTGTCTTCTCAACTCTTAAAAATTCTGACAATTCTGGATTGTGAAGAATCTCATTTAAAGTAGATGCAGCAGTGCTTCAACCCAGGCATAACAGGGAGGATCAAAATGAAATGCCAAGGTTAAAGATATATCTGAAACAGAGAGAGACAAATACATTTATTCCAGGAGCTATCTCAGCAGGGACAATACTGACATTTTTGTGTATCTATAATCAAGGGCTCGCTCTCGTTGCTTTTTAAGTCAGTCATAAATTTCTAGTGACTTGAATAGGAAAAATATCAGAACCTTATTGCATAATAGTGCTACGTAAGAAAGAAGAAACAAACCACTTCACAATATAGAAAACAAATCTGTTGTCGACTGTAGCCAAGAACGTACCAGAAAATAGCTCATAGTGCTAAAAATGGCACCCCCAATTCAATTTCTGAAAATTCATGATGTTTAAGAGTGACTTGAATTTCCTATAACTCAGAGCCTTCCTCTGTCTCTGAGACCCAAGCCCCGAAAGAAGAAACAACCCATCACCAAACCATCCCTCTGCTCCACACCAGACTCTCCCAGTCCTTTCCCTCCTGTCTTTCTTCCCAGCTCACACTATAGATGTTCTGTAATGCGTACACTGAAGCGATGGAAGCTTTACAACCAAGTGAATGCAGGCAATTTCAGGTTACTGCCAACAACAGAACAATTTACTAAGAAAAAGAATAATCAAAGTTACCACCTAAGTCTGCTTGATCAAAGCCTCCACTGAGATGTGCCCTTTGGTGGGAATGAAAACACGTATCGGAACAAGGTTTTCAAAGCGGCTGTTTGCATATTATTTGTTCTGCTGTTACAGGAGCTCAATAGCACCTGTACTCTAACCCCCTAGGGAGTCTTACACGAGCAGGTTCCTCTGTTCTCGGGTCACGTCTAAAACCAGGAGAACCATGGTGAGAATCTACTCTGATCTGTTGCAAAACTCGGGACAGGAACCCTACCCCATTCCTGCGTTAAGCTCTTGCCTCCTATCCAAGGTGCATCATACGACTATTAATTTCTTTTCTGTGTGTGGGGACAGCTTGTTTGGTGACACTGTAAGCTCAGGCTGCCTGTTGTAGGAAGTGAAACAGGAGCTGGAGTGCAATCCTTGCTGTGCAATCGCAATAGCCTTCCAGGGAGGCAGGATTTCATCTCCAACCTCAGAAAGCCGCACAAATTAATCGCCCTTCACGTTCGCTCTTGTTAAAGGTTAGAATAATCTATTCCTTTCTATTGCTGCAACCCAGACTTCTGTTATCACTCCTAAAACCTATTAGATTTCAAAATATGATTAAGTGGATTCTTGAGGGAAGCCAGGGGTGGGGGAGACTAGGGTGTTTTTTTCTCCTGAAAGGCTAAAATTTTCATCCGAGTATCAAGCACACAGCTTATAGGAATTCTTCTATTTTATGATGGTATATGATACCCAGAGGCATTACATATTAACAAAACCCGTTGAACTCTAGATTTTAATAAACACTAAACTACTGAGCTTGTTAAAAGAATATTTTTTAATCATGAATGATTCCAACATGGTGAGAGAAGTATCACAGTGTTTCAACCTGCCTTTTTCAAAGATGTTGCCATCACACATAATGACTTGTTGAATCAGCTGCAAGGAGCCATGAAGAGGATAGCAGTTCTGTCTCATTAGAGACTGCAATCATCTGAAATGGGATTTTACTCTGAAGAAAAGCAGAAAAGGTCAAAATTTCTGAACGAATACTCATGCATTTGTACATTTTGCTCCAACAAAAAGGAAGTGTTTTAATTCATGACTTTGTTTTGTACTTGTGGATTTTATTATCAAAGGAAATCCAGACTAAATGACCCAGTTGTGGTGAGAGTTGTGAAGTGGGGGGGAGACGGTGCTGTCCTCTAGCATCGCGGGCCATGGGAACGCAAACCTCGCTTCGCCAGCTGATGCTGACGGCACACAGCTACTGCAATACACCTGGTTCTTAATTACCTGGGGCTTTTTGCCCATTTTTTTGTATTATGGTAGTGTTTAGGTTATTTGGGCACTCTGAGAATTTGCACAGTCCTAGCCTAAAGCTTTTACTTGAGGTTGATCTTACTGAGTGGGTTTTTTAACTGCTTTAAAAAGGGAATGAAGACTATTGAGCTAGGGGAAAGAGGAGAAGCTGTTTAACCAACACCTCTAATACATTCATAAATTGCAAGATAGCTTCTAGAAAGAGATTATTTCGTGTCATGGGACACTAGATGAACGGACAAGATCAGGAACATTGCTTAGGCTATCCTATGCCCTCCTTAATAGCAGTCGGCCTCCCTCCAAGGAAACTCAGCCAGCTGTTTCATCTCAGGGCCAATTTAATGCTTAGAACAAACTTGGGTTTGAAGTATTCTCAGAACAGGGGTAAGGCGAGAGGATTGAGTGCATTACCAGCACCATTGCCAAACTCTGAGGACAACCTGCATGCTGCTCAGCACGCGTGTTTGAAGGCTCGGTGGAAAGGTCGTGTTGCTCCTCTAAGATTCCCTTACGGGACAGGATGTTTCTCTGTGCAGACAGACACAACGCTATGTGATATATGGGAAACAAAAGGGAAAAGAGAGAAAGCAGTTTATGATATCTCTGCTGTTTGAGTCCTGCCGTGGTACTTTAGCTAAATCTCTGTTTTGGAAAACACTTGATTTGAAAGTAACATATAAGGGAAAATTATAACAATTAAATATTAAATATGTTTTTTTCTGTTTACTGTACCCTGTATCTGTTCTCACTGATAAGCATGTCTCTTTGCTGCCTTTCCATCAAGCCATATATTTGATTTCTTTAAAATATTCAGAGTTTGGGGCTATTCTGTAACTTACTAGGTTGTTTATTTTGATATAGATTATGCATCATCAGAGGTATATTTTATCACTGCGTCAGAACTTGTTCGATACTGTTGTTCCGGCATATCTGCCTCCTGAATAAGATATCTGTAACATAGGCTGCTATAAATCATGGACAGAAAAGCAGCATCAGGGACAGTTTCTCTAAGGGTAATAACACTGAAATGCTCTATGTGCAGGTTTTAGATGAAGCCATTTTTAAATGGAGGTAAAATTGTGTTACTTCTAAAACACAATGAAATCACTTGATGGGAATTCAGTCTATGTTTATTCCATGGCTCCAGCCCTTTAACATTAGCCCCCAAACATTTTATAAGTGCATCATGTTTTAGGACATGCATGTCGTCATGAGCCAAAAGCTATGCTGAACTATGAATCAAAAAAGCTCCAACCAGTGTACCATTATTAATTGCTAATTCCCCATTTGTATGGTGTAACAGGTAAAGAACCCTATGCTCAGAAACAGCATTTGACAAGCTAAAGAAAAATGCATGTCGGCAGTGGTAATGAGAGAGGTAGACTGAAGAGTGAAAGGATCTTGCACATGTAAGAAGTATGCAAAAATGTTTTAGCAGAATAAATGTGCATGAAAACTCCTAATGCACCAGTATTGGAAACAGAAATCTCAGCATTTCAACTTTATGAAGTGATTTGGATGCCAAAACAAAATGGCATTTAATATCCACTTTACATAAGTGTTAATGACTGTACAAGGTTCAAAAAAAATGGGAACTATGGTCTATTCATTTCATCTTGCCTAATATGTTATAGTGCAGTAATTTGCACAGTAAACTGCTACAAGAATGTCAAAATTGATCGTTTTGTCACCAGAACGTTACTGTCCACCAATCTCAAACCCAAAAGGCATAATCAGAGCTGTATCCAAGAAGCGAAAGCCCAAAATTTTTGAGTCAATGCCTGTCAGGTAAATAGCGTTTGAGAAGTGGGACTCTGTCATTTAATCCACTATTCAAAGAGTACACACAGCTGATGTAACAGCAAATACATTGAAGAAAGCCCCACAGAGCTCCTCTTCCTTTGTGCAACAGCTCTGTAAGTTGCTGAAGGATGCTAGTGGTACTGTTACCTGCTGTAACCCGTGTGGAGGAGAACAAGCATTAAGTTGAAGATGGATGTGGGAAAATAAACACAAATAAACATGCAAATAAACACTTGGAGAGCTCTGGAAAGGAGCCTTCCAGAGAAGCCCCATGTGCAGGTACTCTTGCCCTCCACCTATGTCTGCCGTTTTACTCGTGTGATCGTGCTGACAACTCAATAATGCACCAAGCACAATCCGGCTGCGGGCAGGACCCACCTCACACGCTTCCTCTTTGGGAAGTGTCGAGGATCTCACCTTGAAGCCAACCTTGGAGCCACTCTTAGTTACCGATGTGACAGTCACTATAATGGCAAACATTCCCATGGAGTTATTTCTTGTTCCGTCCTGGGCTGCCCTTCCATTTTTTTCTGCTCTGTAATTAAGCTCAGTTTTAGCCGCTGTAGCTCAAACAGCAATTGTCCTTTACAAGATTACACTGAAAAATGATTGAACATTGTATTACACTGAGCAGGCAAAGGGTGATACTAAAAACAGGCAAGTATGCAAACATTTCAGTAGGCAGGTAATCACTGTAGCCAGAAGAGTATATTTGCTAGAAGTTCTGCAAATATTTAGTGATTTAAAGGTTGCTGCTGTTATTGTACAGACTTATAATGTCTTACCAAATTATACTTTCCTAGCCTGAAAACTAATTATTTCTTTAGCAGAAGTCATGGATGCCAAAAGTTAGTCAGCTTGTATATGTTGGTCCCCTGCGGTTATGTGCAGTCTTTTCTGTAAGCAAGTATCTCAAAGCTCTTTATGAATGATACATGACGTTTTAGTCTAAGTCAAAAAGGGACTTCAAAAGTTGTAGGACACTCTGTCAACAAAGCCCTCCATCTGATAGGATTTATATCATGACTTTTTCTAAAGAATCTAATTCTAACCATTGAAGAACTGCCTCTTATAATTTTGTGTGACAGGAAAAGAAGTAGCATATTTCACTCACAAGTTCTGTTTCTGACTGCTTATAATGACCAATTCCTATTTGCATCTACAGTGATGCCAACACGCTTTCTCATATAAATCAAACATGCAGCATTCTTCTGATTCAGCACGCTAGTAGGAAAACTGATTTCTTTCAAATGTACAAGTAAGCCTCGGGATTCCGAGTCCCACATCCCCCGGTCCTTTTTCAAAACGAGTTCTGTTGAGATAGATCCTCTACATGGAAAGCTGTCCTGCAGGCAGATCTTCCTTGAAATGTGACAATTTCAAATTCATTTATCTGAAATAAAATTCAGATCTCACAGAAACTTGCTCTAACACTTAAAATGAAAATATATCCACTACCTCTCCCACTGTTTTGGGGTTTTTTTTAAGTTTTTTTGTTGTTGTGACAACATGTTAGCTGCTTCAATAAAACAGTTTCTGAGGAGTGGTCAGCTGGAGGCATCACTAGGCTGTCCCAGGTTTAACCTCATGATGTTATAGTGACCAAAGGCTCTTTCCACCCGGAGGTTCTACAGCCAAGATCCCAAAAGGTGGTATTACAGGTCTAAGACAGATGAAGAGTTAGTTCTTGCCCAGCTGCACTGCAGCATACCAGGAGTAGCTCCGTTAGTGTTAATATGCTTGCATCAATTGGAAACTGATGTGAGAAGAAAATACATATGTGGGTTATCTCCCTACCTATGCCCTTTAATTTGTAATGATTGAGTTATCACGAAGCTCTTCTAATTGCTTGTTTTGCACTGAAGATTAATACCGAGTATCAGGGTTCAAGAGAAAAGATTTTTATCCTGTAAGGCCTGGAGCGTTACTGGAATATTTTCCATGCTGTGTACTCTAGAGGAAGCAGCATGGATGATTAGAAAGGGCACCAGAATTAGGAACTCTGTTAATGAGGTTCACATTGGTCTCTTGTATGATAGAAAGGTCATTTCAGTTCACTGCCCCTGCTTCTTCATCCAGACTGTCTGACACCTTGCCTTCTGTAGGTCCAGCATCTGCTTCTCTTATTCTGAATCTCTCTCCTTGTCCTTGTTATGGTTTAAGCCATACAAAGAATAATTTCTAAAATAATTTGAGAAGCAAGCTCCCCAGAACTGCAAGATACTTGGGGATTTTAAAAATAATTTTAAATTAGATTCAATGGGGTTCTCTTTTAGTTTTCTGAGCTATTAGATGTTACCGGTACAGGGTTGGGGGAATCTAAGCAATGCAGAAGATAGAAATTTGCATTTAAAAATAATGACAGCTAAGACTCTTAGGGGAGGTTAGGAAACCTAGACTTTAAAAGAATGTACCAAATAGTTTAAAGCCTGAGAAACGTTGCAAGAACTGACAATTCGAAAACTACACTGTGCTTTTCCACTTTTTTGGTCTCAGAGACCGAAAGTGTGCCTTAGATTAACACCTGAGTCTTCCTAAACAGCTAGTTGCACGCGAGAAGACCTCCTCTGCATTTCCCCTGGACCACCGCTTCTTGTGAGGCTGCAAGTGCGTCATTTAGCTGGAGGCCACCCTGTTCAGCCGCAGGTAGACGCTAAATCAGCCTAAGGCCAAACTGCAGCCTTAGCAACCAGTGGCTGCTCACACTGATCATTGCCAGTAAAGGTTTCTCATGCTCCCAAAGCTCTCTTCCCACTGAGAAGTCTGCTGGGCTTTTATTCTGCTTTGTTTTCCAGGTGGCCTTTATAGAACTCTGAAGCCGTTAGCCAAAAGTTTTAGAAGAGCCTTGATCTCATAGAAATCAGCTGCAGGTCAGCAGTGAGTCCTATTGACTCATCTCTCTCTGTGACATCCCTTTCATAGGCACACGTGTGACTGTGGAGGCCCAGCGCCAACAGCAATCTGTTTTCAAGACATGAAAATATGAAACTCCTTGAAAAGGGACCATTCTGTGATTGTTTGGATATGGTCTCTTCTTTTCAATAACAGTAAGGAATTGAAAAAATCAGTGCTGAATAAATGGCTACAGAAGCTGTTGCAGGCTGAGACAAAATAACTTCACGTACTGTTCTTCTGTTTAAAAGTGAAATGAGAGTTGGATTTCATCTGTAAGTAACAACAAACAAGTAAAGTGACATGACTATTCAGATGTGCAGGGCAAGAGGGAGGAGAGATGAGTATCGAGCAGAAGACTGGACTTGAACAGCTTCAGATAAATGCTGAAATACAGCTTTGCGTCTTGGGTCACTATGTAGGTAAATAGTAAATACAGAAAAGTTTATACAGTTTCATGTCCATCAGTGGCAGATGGCATCAAAGGTTTGAATGAGGCATCAAAGTTCCAGCTGTGTCAATGGTGGTTAATGACAGCATTAAATTTGTCTCTTTTTCTTGAAAACTGGGGAATTTTGATGGCTGAAGGACCACATTATTCTTCAGGGCATAAGGAATCTGAGACTGGCAGAGCACCAGTTGCAGACATTAATTTGGGCTTGTGCAGTTCTCACAAATTCGGGGAGATTCCTCAGCCTCCCCACTCCACGCAGAGGGATCTGTGTACGTGCGTGTGTGTATAATCCCTCAACTTAATAGGATGGGCTTTTAGCAAAATAGCGTGGTGAACTGTAGAGAGAAAAACTCCTGGGAAGAAACAAAGTGCTGAGAAGCCTCACTGTGTTCTGTTTGGCCATCTCACAGGAAGCTCTCAGCACTTTTCATTTGATTCTGTATTTTGAATCCCTGAAGACTTCATCAGCACACCAAAAAAAAAAAAAAGTTCCACTGCTTGTCACGCTCATTTTTTTCATGAGAGTCTCTGAGGGATACAGTGTCTCTGCAAAGACAAAAGCAAAACTCCTCCTTTGTGAGAAAATGGTCCAGAAAGTTAATACCTTTATCTCTACACACAGAGTACTCAATATCTCTAAAAGCTTTTTTTAATTTATTTTTAAATGGAGCTATACATTGTCAAAGACTGTCTTTTTTTGTGTGTGCGTAAGAGTCTTTTTCTGTTGGCTGAATTTACCATGCATAACCTTTCTTTCACATAATAAACTCCCTGAGGAGAACAGGTCTCTGCATTTGCAACCTTCAGTGCCACCAGCCAATTGCAGGGTAACCCTGTTCTTCAGGGAGAGGCTTCTTGGTCTGTTTAGCTGTAGATATTCCCAATGTGACAAAAGAAGAAAGGGCTGAGCAGAAAGTTCAATAGGTTGTATCATCATGTTAGAGAACATATCACATTGTCCACAGGGAACCTTCAGCAGCATAAACTGTGCAGATTTAAAAAACAAAAATAGGTCTTGCTTTAAATTACTTAGAGTTGAATAAAGACAAATTAGGCTCTAGTAATTTCCTGCAGTCAGCTGTGCTGTATCAACGACTTGGTGGCAGGAGAGGTCTTCACCTAAGTCAGAAGTCAGTGTACCCAATAACTGTGTCTGAATGTGGATTTCGATTTTAGAAAATGCACCTCCATTTTTTTAATAGATCACTAAAACCTTGTATTAAAACACTGTGGTACATTAAGGTCTCGCAACAAGTTAGTGGTAGAAGACCGAAGTTATTCTCCACGTGTTGCAGTCTACAGAAACCTCTCCCTGACGGGTTCCCTTGCGGGGTTTGGTATAAGAGGATGGCTCAGTGACAGGGGTTGAGGGAGCATCTACCCAAAGGGTTCAGACAGGCCCAAACGCACGCTATGCTCCAAGCTGCCAGAATGAGCAGCCTGGCAGAGCCAGACTCGGGGCTGAGGATGAGTAAATATACCCTGGCTCTCAGCCGGGACAGAGTGCTGTGCTCACAGTAGCTGCCTGGCTGCCCACCCCCAGCAGCCTCACACCTCGCGGGTCTGAGGGAAGAAAGCTCGGATGAGTCACTGCAGAGATGTCCCCAAAGAAATGGATTTAAGTCCATTGGGAATTTAAAAAAGTTTCTTAAGCACTTGTGAAAATCCCTACTAGGCTCCTCTCTTCGCAAATGCAAACACTAATAATCTGATTCCCAGTGTCTCGCTCTCTCTTTCTCAGTCTTAGTTTGGCTTTAAAGCGGGGAAGTCCTGTGCTCCTCAAGCATATTAAAAAATAAGGAGCTCAGCTAATGTAATAAACCAGGGATTGCAGAGGAGTTCATAAGGGAGAGCATACAGATACAAATATTATAGCCTGATTAAGCTCTGTTTCAAATAGAATTTTGAATTGCAATATAATATTCAAGAGCAGTATACGAAGACATACAGTTTTCACATACAGTAGATATCACAATGTTGCACAAGGCTCCAATACCTTTATTGTCATCCTACAAAAAAACCTATAGTACATAGTACTCGGTACTTGCTCATGCAAGCAGTGAGATTTAAGTGTGTATAGCTGTTTCTAGGAAGACAGATCAAAAGAACTGAGCCAACTGAAAGCGTATCAGCTGTGCCGTTCTTGAGGGATGAAGCAGAAATACAGATTTCAGCAAGGATGGCCTCTATTGTTCTGCCATCAAGATTTACCCTGGTTGATACAGAAACACCAAAGACACTGCAAAACATTTGAGATCAGTATTTTAACTGTTATATCATTAGTTTATAAATTGCCTGCTAAAGATGACCGGCCCACTAAAGATTGCTTTTATTTGCAGGTGAAATATATTTTACACCTCCCTTTGCCAGCACTGGAGTACCTATGGCTCTCTGCTTTCAGGCTGTTGTCACAGAGCAGAACCATGGAAGGTAGCTTTTCAGGTCACCTGTCATTTTTCACTGAATTGAAAAATCTGTCCTCTCAGGTGGTTGACGCGTAGCTGGGATCTGAACTTATATTTCCAGTTGTCTAATGAGGACAGTGTTTGAGCAGCATATAATACCAGGCAGAATTACTTTCTGCAGAAAATATTAGGTCATGGTGATTCTCTCATCCTGCCCGAAGGACATGTCTCAGCTGAGATTTTTGAAGTTAGAAAGTTCATTAATTTGTTTCTATGACTTAAAAGTTCTCTATGGCAAATTCAAACAACTGGAAATGTATTTGGTAGGTTGCAATTGCCTGTTTGTGTACTAAGCTTAAAGAAACGTATTTTATATAACCTGGCCTTTTCTTTCTTCCCAGTGTTCTATGAGATCTTTTTCTCTGCATTCTTGCTTTGGGGAGCTAACCGATGTAGATGTTTGCATCAGATTCTCTATGCGTTACGTAACCTCTCCAGTAATCAGGAGATAGCGGGGAGTTATAATTTGACTAATAACAAAGAACATGTGGGGGAGACCATTCCTGCCAGGATCTATGCTAGAACGCACACAGCCTGCACAGCTACAGCTCAGGGACAAACGTCTAATTACACCTTTCGCTTCTGTTCAAGGAGACAACTAGAAAGAGTGCCTAAAATAGCTACCCAGGAAGAAGCTGGAAAGATGGCAGTAAGGCCATAGGGTTATTTGTTGAGAGAATTTAAAGATGTGGGTGCTGGAAAGCAATGAAGGGAGCCTTTTGCATCCCCAGGCTGGATCCCATGGGAAAGAGTCACTATTTCCTATCGCTGGTAGAAAGGGAAAGCAAGGTCCTGGAAGTAAAGGGAGCAGGGGCTAGAGGGGACTGGATTGGGGACTATCCAGCTCTACAAACTTTAGTGCATGACCATGACTCTAATCAGGACAAGGCCTTAAATGTACAAGATAAGTACTTGTGAGTGACTAAAAGTTTGCTGTGTGATGAGGGCATTGCTACAGACAGTTCAATACTGTCCCTTGGCAGAAGGTGGCTTTGTATCTCCAAGGCATCCTTGCAGGACAGATTGTATATGGGCAAACCACCAGAGTGGGAAAGGACCTGATGTGGTTTCTACCACAGACTACATGGTGGTGGAGCAAATAAATACTTCATACAGCTTGCCAGTTCAAGCTTGTTCAAATAGCTGTTCCTATTTTACCTTCCTCTAGCTTCCCAATGGGATACCTTTTTTAGTCGGAAGCAGAGATGTGCATTTCTAAATTGCAATGGGCCCATCCCTGGAACAAGATCTGTGTGATGACCTTTCTGTAACTGGATCATTTTTGTGTTTTTTTCTGCAGATTGCAGCAGGTAGCAAATAGTTTTAGTCAAAGCTTTCAAATACTGCAATTCGATGTTACAGATGGTGGTGTTATTTTGACTTTACGGTTATACTATTTTATGCTCTTTTGAAAACAAGTACATCACGTGAAAAAAATCCCATGAAATTATTCAAATATTTTCTTATGAGGCTATAATATAGGCAAAATGTGGAATGAAAAGAATTGCTGGAGATGTCCTTTTTTACCTGAGAACTATGATCTTCTACTAAACATAATATTCCTTGCTGAAGAAGGTATATATTTATTAAAAAGAGCCATTGTTTGCTTTTCAAGGTAATGTTTTGGACTTTTGTTTGCTTCTTAAGACTGAATAATAACGTGTATTTACACTTACTGCATATAAAGCTGCATTATCTTTCATTACTCTTGCAGCCTTTCTCGGGTGTTAGGTTGGGAAATACATTGTAATTAAAAATGAGGAGCTAGCTTTAAAAAATAGTTACCCGTTGCTGTGCCAGGGAAAGAAACGTTATTTCCTTTGTGACAAAAGAATAATAACCCTGGCAGATGGGTTGCTGCAGAGCTGGAAGAAAAGCTCTGTTAGCGTGGGACTGACAAAGCCGTCTGTGCAGAACAGGAAGTCCTGTCGTGGAGGTAATAAAAAAGACGCTATTTCAGCTCAACTAGTTCCAAATAATCCATACTTTAAGCTTGCCTTCTGGCTTGCTAGGTAAATATCATGGTGCTAAGATATTAATGACTTCTAGCTTATTGAAATGACCTTGTTGTTGTTACCTCAGCAAAGACTATTTGACATGTAAAGTTGCGTTGAACACAAAGCTTTAATATCTCCTGGTTTGGGTGATACAAAAATACTCAGACATCCTCTGTTTGCTTTGCCTGGCTCTTTTTTTAGCAGATTGCCACTGTTAGAAGGACATTAATTAATGTCATTGAGCCTGGACTTTCCCAGGTCTTTTCATCTTTGGAGAGGGGTGCTACCTCTCCCCTGTGAAGAGCTGTCCAGACAGCTTTGATGTCCCATCAACTTCAGCTTCATAAATGATCCCACCTGAAGGCAACAGAGACAACTGCACTAATGACCCTGCACTGTGATCAGGGTACACAGGTTACCGAGGAAAACATTTCTTAAAAATATTTAAGCCTGTGAAACTCATCTTTACTTTTTCCCCATTACAATTGGCAATAAGCCTTCCAATTTTTCAGTAAGAACTGGATCAAAGCTGAAATAACTGGCACAAGGGAGACTAACAGATCACCACAGCTTTGCAAGCCACACAAACGTGGTGTCCCCACATACCAGAGCAGATGCCCTAAGCAGGACTGCATTCCAGGATGTGTCCCTTCTCCCACATAGATCTACCGAACCCGTGAAGTCTGTGCTGCAATATAGTCAAATTAGCTTTAACTGTAGCTATAATACCAGAAATGGGCTTGCTGCAGTATTGTGGGAGTCTGTATCAGCTGCAATATCAGTAAAGAATTGAGTATCTCAGCTGGATTGCAACCAGCACCCGAGCTAGTTGGCATTAGCCCAGCGCAGGTCCAAGTAAGTTATACTGCAGTCGCAGCCATGACAGCTATAGATGCATCCTACCGATACAGGAAGAGATGAAACGTTCCTGTATTTACAGAGTAAAATGAGTCTTTGAGGAGGATTATCCGGAGCAAACTTCTCAATAGAGCCTCAAGGGAATCGTTTCAATTTGACTTTTGTTGTGTTGACTATTCAATGTTACCCAATCTCTTCCTCTCTTAAAATAGATTAATGGATTTCCCACCAATCATTCCTTTATTTTTCCCTTTCCTTTGCAGTGGTTTTCAGCCACTTTTGCAGGGGAGGAAGGGGTACAGACCTGAGTATTATTGGCTTCTCTGGCCTCTTAGAAACGAGACAGATTGCTGGCAAATAGGAGCCAGATTGGATCCCCACTATTTGCTCTCTTTGTTTTTATATTACGTTTTTTGCTAAAAAGTCTGTTTAAAAGAGGTGAAGCAGAAAAGCTTCTTTCAAAAAACAATTAGCTAGAGTCTTTCCAGCCATGTGAAAGGGAACAAAATCTAAAACCCTAAATCTTCCACAAAGAAATGGAAACCCAACAGTAATAAGGCCTACCTTATAAAGACAGAAAGGTGCAAAACAAAACATTCAGATCCAGATCCCATGGTTTCTTCTCGAAGGGGAAGATGTCATCAAATTCCAAACCTAATCAGGATTCTGCTCCTTCAGGTTTGGTGAAGTCAGACCCGAGCAAACTGGAACTTGCTTTCTGATTTGGTCTGAGTTGCAGCTGATGTCTAGTCTTTCACCTCGTATTTTGTGAAAGGCAAAATATCAGAAGGGCTGTCGACGTTTTGATCAATGCTGCGTTTGAGAATGTCTTACAGTAAAGAGCAGGGGTTGTTTTCCCATTTTTGGAGGGACTGAAATACTATGACAACTTGCAAACATTTGCATTATGAAGCCTGACTTCTCCTGGTATTCCAATCTCAGACCTGCTGAGGATGTAAAGTTAGGCATCTTCCTGAGCTTATGCCCAAAGATGCTCTCTGGAAAGCTGGTTTAAACTATGCGGACTTGAGCGTTTAGTTTGTCTGAAGCTGTGTACTTTACAGGAAAACAACCATACTTGTTTGATTCCTACTTGATAAACTTCTAGTACCTAATACAGACTTCTTATTGTATTTTGAATTGCGAATATTCCACATGAAACTTAGCAGGCTTTTAGATTAAGCAGTGATGGTGCATTAAAACTTGCCATAGGTAACATTTGTCATTTATGTCTTTTTCATTTGTCCTTCTTCACTGACTAATTGATACCTACAGTGCTTTCTTGGGTTGCTGTTGCTTGGAATAAATTTGCTGAGATAGCATCTCTCTTTGCCAAGTAATATGTATTACTATTTACAAAATCACTTCTAGAGGAGCAATTATTCCTAAAGACGATAATGGGTTCTGTGTAAAAAGGCTGATACTTGATTAATTATGCCGTTTACTGGTTTTGTAAAAAGGGGCTGGACAGGGAAGGAAGAGCAATATTTCACAACTTAGTGTTTGCAGATGTTGCTGAGAACAAAAGAGTTCACCAATAATATCTGAGTCTTACTAAGCTAGGCTCAAACTTTTTGCCTATATAAAGGGAACAAATGCTTCATGTCCAAAAGCAGACTTAGTTCTTTGCTTTCCTATTCTGTTTTCTCAGTCCAAACTCATGTTTCTCTGCTTTGCTTTGCTTTGCTTTAATGACCCCAAAGTCAACAATGGTAAACAGTCCAATATAAATCACCTTGCTAAGATTAAGCTTTTCCACAGTCTGTCTTATAAAACATCTCTGAGGAGTCGTTGCACGATTCTTTGTAGTAAATAAGTAACAAATAGCCTTGATGCCATGGACGAATAAAAACCACATAGTTATTTAATGGTACTAAACAAAGTTAACTAACAAAGTGAGATGATTAATTTAGTGAGATGTCTCAAGTAAACATGAGAATTTGAGTTTAATCTCTGGATATGTATCCACTGGTGAAGCTATTATATTTTTATTGTAATAGGGAAGAGAAAGTAGAGCTGATATTTCTGTCAAGGATGTGCTTGACTCAGCCACAGGCATCACAGTTGCAAGCTTTTGAGGTGTTTAAGATGTGCTGTCCATGCTGTAGAATTCAGAATTACTCTGCTTGCAGAGTTCAGATTTACAAAGAGTGTAAAAAAGAATTTATAGAAAATCAGATCCATAGCGCTCTGTTTCCATTACTATTATCACATCATATGCAGTGAGGAATGTAAAAACTTAATCCAAATCAGTGCAAGTGACTCCTGCTCAAGTAGGCAACTGGGGAGCTCCAGCTGCCTCATTCCAGCTGACTCTCTACTACAAGAAGCCTACCATAAGTCCATAAAGCCTACCATAAGCCCATCTTATGTCGTAAATGCAGAGACACTGTCTGGGGTTCAGATGAGACATGGCAGAGATTGCCCTTATGCCAAGGAAGAGGTAGTTCTACTGAAAACGTTGGAAGAGGCTGAAATTTAGCAAGAATAAGTCTTCAGTTGTTTAACTCTTCGGTAACCCCTCTTTCAGCGAGTTGGGTTACTGAAGAAGATGGAATCCTTTTCTCTTCACATTTAAGTTAACTGTGATTCCCCCACTGATACTAGAGATTTTGTGTTGAAGCAGATATTATCGCTTCTGTTGCTTAATTTTTTGCTGTTTTGGGGCCTAGATCTTCCACTGCATTTAACAGGGAGTTAATGGCACTTGAAATACTCTCTGAAGATATTTAAATCTCCGGCCTTAGGTACTGACCTAAAGCCCACTGACATTGACCCTGGTCCTAAGACCCTCATCACCCAGTGACCAAGCTGTCACTCTCTGAACATACTTTTCCTTCTGCAGTAACCCTAGAGTTTTCTGAGAATGGCAAGCAAAATTTCATGAAGATTTGCAAAATCTTATGATTTTGGAGCAGAATAAGAGCTGATAATCCATATCTAAGTAATGAAGGGAAAGGTTTTATTTGTATGGAGCATGTAGGACAAAACTCACTGTTAACAATTGCTTCCAACTGGGGATTTATTAGTCACTACTGGAGTCTTAAGACTTTTCAGACTTTAAATTCAAATGTCTTTATATTTTAGCTCAGTCCCAATTAATTCTTTTATTCTCCTTGAAGGGCAGCTTAATAACAATTAAGTAGCTTTTATTCCTAGGAGATAAACCAGCTTATGAAATGCTGTATCAGGGAATCACAAACAAGAGGTTGAAATGAATCTTACTATTGGGGGAATGAAAACCCGTCTTTGTGCTCAGGCTTGATAGTCTCTCTTTGCCTGTTTAAGAGACCTTTTATAGTAAACCCCATTAAACTGGTGATAACAGTTTTTCAAACCAGGTTAAATTAAATGTTAAAATTTCAAACTGTGTTGAGTTTCTGTTTCTGACAGAAGAAAATTAAATGTAAGATTAATATAAATTTTAAGCAATTACTTCCTATACCTGTGAAAGGGCTAGGATGTGAAAAATACTTTCCCTTTTCAGTAACCAGCCAATGGTTCAGCTACTTAGAAAGGGGCCATTTCATCCACTGTAAAAAGAGTAGGCAGAAATATCTCAGCATCGGAAGTGTTACTTTTGAGGAAAGGTTTTTAACTGTCTTAGGCTGAGCACCCCTAACTGTCTTTTGGACCAGGGACATTATTTTCTTAGTGCCTTCACCTTTGCTGACAGAGAATATAGCACCCTCCTCCTCTTCTACTAAGCACTCACCATTATTGCAATGTGAATGAAATTTATAACATCCTGAGCACCATAAAGTTAGGCAGGCTGCATCCCAGCCAGTTGTCATCATTCTCTCAGAAATAATACAGCTTTAAATAAATGCAATCCCAAATGTTCCCCTTAGTTATCACCACAAAACAATGCATGAAAATATTGCTTGCTACAGCTGACATGATGACTGACGGTGGCCCATTGAAAAGACTGCTCACTTTCTTAAAATGCAAATACCTGCAGACAAAACCTGAAAACAGCTAATGAGCAATTGCCCTTGGAAACACATAAGACAGAAGACATTCCATCCTGTTCCTTTATATATTCCGAGGCATGACTTCTCGGTAGTTCTCCAGAGCCATCACTCACTACATGATTCATTAGATGTTAAAAAAATGTTTGAAGTTGTCATATATAAGACAACAAATGTGCAAACTAGATATGCAGCTGTGATGAATCTGCAGAAGATGAACAAAGCAGACTTTCACACTATCCAGAAAGTTCAGAAAATGCTTTAAAAACTCCCAACCCACAACACTCCAACATAGGGATGTCCCAGTTTAGCAAAAGCTTTCATATACTGTTTGTCACAACAAATGTATCTGTTTAATTCTCAAGTAAATGTTCTATAAATTGTCAGATCTTATGACTAAAGACTAAAATAAAAGCAAAACTTCTGAATAATCATACTATACATCTTAGCTATTCTGCCTAATATGTTTTGTTTGACCAAGTGTGAAGGGTTTTTCTGACAGCTTCCGAGACTCAAAATAACCTCAATATAGCATTAAACTACATTAAAAAAAGAAAATAATTGTGCTTTAGTTCTGACTAGCCATACAATAAACTTTCAGACACTGCACAACAGTGGAAGGTTCTCTAAAATACAGACTGTGTCACCTGAGAACTCAGAAATGTTCCTTCTTGAAGACTAAATCTCTACATCTGCGTGCAGTCTCTATGTAAAGCCATTGTAAGCTGTGCCTTGAAACTGGCATGTTCTGGGCTTCCAGTACTCCAGCTAAAGAGATTTCATTCCAGAAGGTCAAGCGTTTTGATGGTCAAATCCCTTCTTCTAGTTTATGGTTTGAATTTGCTCACATTCAGTTCACCTGTGAGCTATGCAGTACTGTGAATATTGCAAAATATTAGGAAAGCTTACAAAGGTGTGTGAGGAGGAGGAAAATATTATAAAATACAAACCAAGATGATCCGAAGTCCTACAAATTTGGATCACATCTTAGGAACAAATTAAGGACTGTAAATTTGCTTATCAGAACCTTTCTTTGATTCCTGCTCATGTTAGTTGTTGAAAACAAAATGTTCTAGGTTGGTATTTTTTACCACATTTTTTTGCCACATTTCTATAAGAGATTTGGATTGATGTCAAATGATGACCAAAATCATGCTGCTGTAATGATGACCAGCAGCCTTCAGCTGTACATCTAGTCTGTGCTACACTTTTGGGAAGTATGCCAAAATAATGAACTAACCTTGTTAGTTCAGCTAACAAAGGTTCAAGTTAGATTTCTGTTCCTTGTTACACCGCTGTTTAGAAATGGAGCTGAAATAGTTGTGAAACAAAGAAAATGGCAAAGGAAGTGAAGAGTTCTACATCAGTATATCTCTTTCTTCTTCTAATATGCACGTCATCACAGATGTATTTTTTTTTTCCATGCAGTGTCTCTGCAGAGCTAAAAGACTTGTAGATTCAACTGATGTCCACATCGTGCTACAAGATTAAAGGAGACAGGGTATAAAGATAAAATACAGGAATGACTTATACACTCCGTGAAAGCATTTTATTTCATACCATTGTAAAGAGTCTTTTGATTATGGAGTAAGGATCTAATTTCACGAGCCTTTTATGTAAATAATTCAGCTCTAAGGAACCATGCCAGGCCGCTTTCTTTTTGATGCCTTGCAATATGTGCGCAACAGCAATCCTAACAAAGCAAAACTTTGTGTGCTTTTGAAAGATGCTGATGACTCTCCAAGAATATTTATAACTTGCCAAATAGCCTGAGCCTATTAACTGTGGGTGCACGGTTTGAACTTCTTATTTTCTTAATCAAGATTTGCACATTTCTGAGGAAACAGCTGGGTTGCTTGCACTACTGAGACTTTGTAGTTCCCTCCTTGCTCCAAAGTGGAGACAAAAGTGACTTGAAGTTTTCCAGCAGGTAACAGGTCAGTTTGCACTGTGACCCTGTGAGCGTGGCTCCTATTTCAAAGCACCTTTGCTACCCCGCGGATAGGAATATACTGCCTGCGGAGCCACGCTGCAGAGGCATGCATAGGATGGACTAGTGAATTCACTGATTCTCACGGCTGTGCACACGGGTGCTGAGTAACCAGTCCCAGTGGGGCAATCCATGGTCTGTTAAGAGACTCTATACAAACAACACCTAAACGTGACAGAAGCCCTGAATAGAATGGAGGGAGAGCTGTGCAATGGGAAGGGAAAATAGCTCTGAGAAGAACTTGTTAGGTCACCCTGGGATGCCAAGAAAAAGATTGGGGTTCCTCTTCTGACAAATTATTGTGTAGTCTGCGGGGGGGGAGGGGGGGGAAGCCATACTGTGAATAGAGAGACCAGGAATTTCATACTCAGTCTCCTACAGGAAAGACAAGCCCTTACTGGAAACTGCATTTATATACTGTCCAGAGATGAAATGTTCATGTTTTGATCAGCAACTGAAGGCTTTGACTCTGCTTTTTTCATGATAGCTTTCACAGGGCTTTGGTCCCATTCCTGCTTACTGTGAAATAAAACTGTCTCATCTTGAAAGCTGCCATGGAACAGAATGTGCATCCTCCCGGCAGCTTTGCCTGTCGTGGACATGATTATTTCCATGCTACACACAGGCAAAACAAAGCCGAGAGATTAAAGGATACACCTTCCCTGTACATTTTAGTTCAGGTTTCTGCCATCATTTATCCTCCACCTTTATCCCCTTCTACCCTTTGGTTTTCATATCATATCAATTTGTGGCTTCCAGAGTCAGAGTGGGCCAGAGCCTTTGGGCAATTTGTAGGCTGGGTGTCTGTGTAGCATGACTGAGCCCTGCAAGCTGTCTCCGTCCACCTTTTCTCACTCAAGACTATATGGGTGGCTCCCAGTAAACTTAAATCAGAAAGGGCTGCTTAAATGATGGGTGATTTAAGCGTCCTGGGTTGACTTTGACCTTGAAGAGAAGAGGAAGAACATTTCTACAGTGTGACACCGATCTTAGTTGGGAGAGAAGTCCAGAGTCTGCAGCTGGCATGCCTAGCTGTCTCTGAATTATTGGACTGGGGAAAGGTGAGTCGGGAGAGCCATGAAAGCAAAATCAGAGGCTCAGGTCACAGGTATGGATACTGCTGAAAATAAATACAAAGCTAATGTAAAAACTGTCAACTTCTTCCCTGATGCTCATTCCTACTAACCACACCACCTTTTCATTTAAACCATCTTGCTTCCTTGTGCAACGAGTTATGTGAAAAGCAAGTGATGCTTTGAATCAATGATTTCCCTGCATGGCGCTTGGAAGGTTTATTTCTCTCATGTATGCTCTCCCTTTTGTTGGGAGGGTCCAAGCCAGTCTTCCCCACTCCTCTCACTGCTGTTGCACTTCCTTTTGTTGTAATTGATTGCTGCCTCCTTCTTGCTTCTTAGGGATTCAACTTGCCCACCTTCACTTCATTATCTCATGCCCTTTAGTTTCTACTTAATGTGGAATCTGTGTGTTGGCATCTAGGCTGTGCCTTAATATATGCAGTAAGCCCTTCTGATTCCAGTAACAGTCTGCTCCTGAGTGGCAGAATTATCTTACAAAATACTCCTATTCTTTTGTGCCACTTGTTTTCTCAGGCAGGAGCTTCTTTGTTCTGTTCTCACTACTGAATTCTTCCAGCAGAATCCTAATACAGGCATCTTCTTTTGATTTGAAATTCTCAGAATTTGAATTTTTTTCCCCCGGTGCTGTGTAGTTTTGATTTCCATAAGTTAACTTTAGTGAATGCAGTACTTAAAATTCCAGTGAATGTGTTCGCTCTCTTTGTTATATGCATATGAGAGAGAAACTCAGTACAATTTCATGCATAAAAAGACACAAGTACCAAATTTAAGAGTCTTTTTATTGATCTAAACATTGAGATGTACCTGCCTTACAGAAAATATCTTCAGGCATGTTAACTCTGAGATGGGTGCATGCTCGAAGTGTAACAGATTATCACAACATAATACGGTTATTACATAGAACTCTATTTTAATGATCGTGAATGTGACTACCTTGTAATTACATGATATTCTCTACATAGCTAACAAAAATACTTATCAGCTGATGGGTGACATGTCCACAATTTGCCTCACACTCTGCAGTGAATCTGAACTGTTTTTTATAGGACTTGGCACAGGAAAGCTATGAAAAGAGCAAGCTGGAAAGCCCACAGGGGAAAGAATCTCTCCACTGCTCTGGGGAGAAAGGGAAAGAGCTGGCTCTTGCCGCAGCTTATGCAGCACATACAAGTCTCAGCTTGTATGCTGTAAGGTTGATCCTTGCCGACTCTAGATTGAGTGTTACATTGCACTCTGCAGGGCTCGCTCCATACGGGACACCTCATAAATGTTGTGTGTAATTGGACAGGAGCATTTGTTCAAGGCAAAGGCTGGAGAAAATCACCTGATAGCCCCAGTGCGAGAGTCAGGTTCAAGAGCGGCACTGGGGCTGAAGAAGCAAGCTAAGCAAGCTCTGCTGTATTCTTGGTTTCCTACCTGGACACCATTGCCCACTGGGGTAATTCTGAATTTGTGACACTTGATCAGGAGGCAATGTACCAGCTCTGTACAACTTAGCTGCTGAAACAATCTTCCTGTAAGTGCTGACACAGGAGCTCTGATTATATAGAAACTGATCGAAAACCAATGAATTTTCGGGGGAGCTGCCTCCAGCCACTTATTTGACCATAACGAGAGTTGATTAGAATGTGTGCCTGAGGTGAACAGGAGATTGCAGTGTCAATAAGCTCCAGATGCTACTGAACTAAGTAAATAATAACCACAACTGAGAGATGGGCTAAAAGCCTCCGTCAGTCTTTTGTTGCCTTATTAGGTGAACTATGTCCAGCCTTCCCCTTGCACTTTCTGGCAAAGAACGTGATATACGTTCTGAGAGTTCCTGTATGGGAGGAGAGGGGCAAACAGTGATGAAAATGCCTGGAAGTATAAATATTAAATCTGAGTGATTGACAAAAATATTTAAACAACTCAGTTTTCACTTTTATTTTTTTAACAGGGGTTTGTAGATAATATCAAAGCTGGCCTTTGTCTTGCTAATGACAAACTGCATAAAGATAAGAGCATCTTTTAAACCCCAGAGTGCTTGTTAGGATGTATCTTGCACATTGGTCCCATATAAAAGATCCTGCTTTGTCTCTCCTCGAGTGATGTAGCCATTTATGATGGGTCTCAGAACTTCTCTATGGGGGAGAGGTTTGAACTGGGGAAAGAATATCATTAGATGCTGTTACACATGGTGACCATATTGTAGCATTTCAGTAAACATTCTCTTTAGACCTCTGGTTCTTGAACAATCTGCACAAAAGCCAATAGAACAGTTTTATCTCCTGTCAAAGAAATGTGCAAAAATACTGTAGAGCAGAAATACTTGGGGCAGGCAGGTGATAGGCCTTTTTGCAAACTGCCTTATTCATGATTAGCTGCTCCTGTGTTGTGCTATGTATCCAGATAATGATGGGATCTGATTTTTTTTCCTCTTTAGAGAAATGACGTCTATTTCTGTGGACCCCAACAATGAAATTTGCATTACAATGTATGGCCTTTCTAACCTTCTGCCTGCAGTGTTCGAACTTTCCTTGATCATAATAATGATTAAAAATCTCCTGAGCATACAGTATTTTCTGATGTTAAAATATTTTATACCAGAAAAATCTTAAGTTAAAATCTTGAATTAAACAGCATGTAAAGATAATTAAATATAGCGGGTCTCACTTCCTTGCATCTTCCTGTTTGGTGTTTTGCTGCAGGTTTCATTGCTTGTGATCCAAGAATGAATACAAAGTTCAGATAGATGTAAATAGGTCACCCTCTTTTGCCTGGCTGTATCAGTATTGTGCAGCTGTAGTTGAGGTTTGCAAGATCTTTAACAAAAGTTCATTTCACATTCAGAACACAGACAGATTTGTGTTGCTGAATCCTTTTCACATCCACTCGCCACACAAAAAGCATGTGCTATAAATTGAGTTCAGCCCATAGCAACAGTTCTTCTGATAACCTTGGAATGCAGGCTGTATGGACAGAGGACATTTAAGTCTTTAGGAGGAATACTTATTAAATAAGCCCCCGCTTTTATAAAAAAAGCCCAATTTTAATAAAACACTCTCAGGCATTCTGTTTCAAGTAACTACTGCATTTATATAGCCAGGTGCTCATCTTGCTTTTATCTCACCACTTCTAGCACAATCTCAATTTATGGTTTTAAACTTTTTCCCTTCTGACTTTTGCCCATCTCTCTTTATAATTGGTCTTTTCTGTTTAATTCTATGCTTGCCATCATGAAATCATGAAAATGCAATTACCACAGCTGTTCAGATTTTGCCATTTCAATTGTTTAATTACAATGCTTTGGGACTTTATATCCTATTCTTTATCACTCTAGTCCAGATTTCATTCTGAGAAGAAGTAGCAGCAGGGAACCAAGGACTTGCAGTGAGATTTCACACCTTCTTTCTCTCTTTTCTGGCTCTGAAAGGTAGGGCGCTCTTGAAGGTGCACAAACAAATGTCTGGATTTTTCCTTCCCTTTCCTCAGCACGTGCATCATCCAGCAAAAATGAGACTATTGGTTTTTTGCTCAAGCTTTCTAACAAATACAATTCAGCATTTTGGATGTCTGCTGAAAGGATCCTGTTAGTGGGCTCACACTCTTTCATTTTGTACAATATAAGGTGCCCTGCTCACCTTCTAAGAATTTGTCTTTGTTTAACAATGGCGATGAAGCAGCTATACAAAGAGAGATTAATGGGCATTAGGTGATATTTGTCTCTGCGTACTCTCTGGGGCCACATAGCTTAACCACAAAAGGCCTGCAAAAGAATCCAAGAAAAAACAGATAAATGCCGTTTCAACAGATTATCATCTACTCTTACTGGTTAGAGTATACAATATAAGTAAAATACTGTAGCACATAAAACTCCCGTATGATAAAAGGAAGGCAGAAATATTCCATTAAAGTTGAGGGTACATGGAATATTTTCAGAGACTCATCTGCATCTAGTTTCATGGCATGGTAGCTGTATATCTTTAACATTATCCTTAGCAAAACTATTCCATGTTCAATTACTATAGCCACTGAAAATATTTATTCTTATTCCTTTTAATTCTGCCCTTTTGAATTTTGCCTATCACTAAGTTTCATCCTTTTTTTTCCCTCTTGATTCACTTCCTTTCTAAGGAAACAAGTTCTCACAATGAATAGAGCCTGCCTATCATCCCGTACCTTGATATGCTGTGACCATCCTTTAGGAAAGCTCTGCATATGTCTCCTCAGAAATCAGTTATATAAGCTCATAGTGAATTTGGTGTTTCTTATTTAAATTACCTCCTAGTTCCACTTGGGGTTTGGATGCTTGAAGTAGAGAACTAGATCCTTAGCAGATGTAAATCAACATACCGCTATTGATTTTAATTATGTATGGTGTCATCTTATACTAGGTGATGATCCAGCCTGGAATAATAGTATAATAGATGGCTTGTGCATTTCAAGAATGGAGGCACTTTCTTTTCTCACTGGAAGCATCCAGCCTTGTTGTGTGCATCTTTGCCTTCAGCAGCAACATTGCACAGGGGTGATGAGACTCTCCTAAAGCTTATCCTTTAACAGAAGAAGCGTTCTTGTGGTACAGGAGAGTTTCTTCCTGAATTAGCCTTCACTAGTTCAAGACACAGCTGTAAGGTACCAAACCTGTATTCACACAGCAGCGGATCTGATTTAGTAAAAGCCTTTCCACTGACCAGTGTTGCTGGGATTTAGCTTGGTCCCTTCTCTTCAAGCCTTGATGAAGACATGATGACTTGATGAAGAATTACTTAATACTTCCTCCTTAATGTTAAAGAACCACTGTGGATTCGGACATGATTGAATAAAAGGTTGTTTCTGAATCCCTGCTCTGACATAAGACAAGTGTGCCAGTACATTTTATGTGATTTATGTGCTAATTAGAGACTTTTTCTCATTAGCCAGTCTGAGACTGGAACTGCCCTCTCCAGAAAAGAGTCAAAAGCTTCCTCAATTTCTGTGCAAAATACACAGTTTCAGTTGCTAAATATGATATATACACATAGAAACAGACACTCAAAAGCATACAAACTACAGGAAAGTTAAAAACATTTGACTAACAAAAAATGTGTGTGATCCTCCATCCGAGAAGACAGAAAAGGGAAAAATACAACAAAAAAAATGTCAAGTACGGCCCTTACATGCTAGAGGAAGGATATTTGATATAGCAACATAGGTGACATCAAAATTCATCAGCTAAAATAGAACATTGTTTTTAGGGTTAGTGATGGCAATTACAAGCAGCTTACAGTCCTGATAAAAAAAAAAAAAAATATACAAATGTAAATAAAACTTTTTTCTTCAAACACAGTTCATAGAAAGAATGCATAAAAGGAAAGAGAATTTTGTTTGCCTCCCATGCAAGTAAAGAAGAGTTGAATTGTCAATGCCTTAAGCCATTTCCTAAAGTTGTTTATACACACTGGGTTACAGCGATGACTGAAAAGTGATAAAAACACAGACTGTGATGAGGGAGTACTTGGATTGGCATCTCTCTATGATGAAGTGAAAGCTGTGTTCCTGTTCTCTCCGGTCAATGCATGCCATGAAATGTATGTATCCCATGTACTGGGATCAAATTCGAAACAGAGCTGTTACAGACTATAGACTGAATAATGGGCTAGATTCTGCAATCTAGTCTGATTATGTGCAAATTCAGTGTGACACAGTCTTAATTTAACACATATAATTAAAGGTCATAGCAGCATTTCCTACTTTCAGAGATTGATTTTTTTTCACCCTATCTCAGCTACTTAGATACATTTTAAGGAAAATTTTATCTAGGAGAATAATCACATCATTTTAAAAACTGCTTTTCATGTTCATATTTAGTGAGTAATATTTATTTTAAAAAGTATAGACAGTGACTTCAGGGAGGCTGTTTTCATGAATGAGCTTGCACACTGTAAATGTGAATTCTAGAATTAGGCCTGACTGGCTTTTTTTTGTAAATGCACAGCCCTGTCCATAATGATATTCAGCATTTGCTTTGACCCAGGTTTATTAAATTTATCATACATAGCTACATCACAGCAGTTATTGTTGGGGCTGAAGACAGGAGGTGGTGAATGCTAAACTGTACAGCACAGCTGAATTTTGAAGATAGGAACTGTGTTTTAGGTAGATGTTCGTTTCACAGAAAAGCTTTGTCGTTCAACGAGTTAGTGTGTATGTGGGGAGCGCACGCTGGATGGGTACGGAAGGTGCCTGCTGAGCGCTGGATGAATGCAGCTGTGTGCTGTGAGTGCGTAACGAATGCAGTGCTGCTGTGGTGAGGAAAGTCACAGGATGCTTGGAGTTGTGAAAGCTCCTGTTCCTTACACGTGGTAGAGAGAACCCAAAATCATGAAACCTGGGCTCCTGTTGGTTACTGCAGACAACAGCGGTTACGCAGACCATGCTTCCTGAGCCAGAAGAAACTTTCATAAAAGAATTATTCAAGTGCCTACCTTTGCAAGCCCTGGACACAGCTGAACATCTCTCTCACTCAGCAGACAGCCCTGAACATACCCACAGTAGCCAGTTCCTTAGCAAAATTTTTACCCTCATATTACAGACTGACACAGCATTCCACTTTCTTCCTATGGCATGAGACATAAGGAGAACATAACCTAAGCAACAACTCCAAAGGAAGACAAATGTCTAAAGTAACAGTGAATGAAAGCAGCTTTCTGAAAACCAAACAAGCCCCATATGTATGCTCATGAGAGTAGAAGAGAAAATAAATGCTATCTAGGGTTTACCAATCAAGAAAAGTGCAGGAAAAAACAGGCCAGTGGGTTTTCTGCTGCTTACCTGAGACCTGAGCAGTCAGACCACCCTGATCTTGAGGAATAAGGTTTCTCTGAAGCTGCCTCTGAAGGTCTTTACTGTATTTCTGAGTGTGAATTACTTAACATTTTAGCTGTGCACCACAACTTGGAAGAAAGAAGTCACTAATGGTTGGGTTAAGGTACTGTATCATGCTTCTCTGATATTCAACCTTAGTAAAATGTTTCCAAAATAAAAAGGCAAGTAATTCTCCCTCCTGCTAAGGAACAAAGTTACTACAAAGATGGTTATGTCTCCTGAGTTCCTTCTACTGCTGTGCTTCTCTTTTGGGTTCTTAAACACACTGTCAAGTTGGGGAGCAAGAGCTTTAAAGAAAAAAATAGGGGAAAAAAAAAAAAACAAAAAAAAAAAACAACAAGAGAAAAAACCAGAAGTTGCCTCTAAGTTTACTCACAAGGTCATATCTATGTTCAAGCAGTTGCTGAACTAACTTCTGCTATTAGGGCTCTGGCAAGGACTGTCTCATATTTTATGTATGAACTCTGAAATCCCTGGTTGATGTTATAATATAAACACTAGTAATTATTTTTAATGTTATGGCTGAAGATAGCAGTCAGCTATTGGATCCCATTGCTCTAACAGATGTAGACAATGAGGCTGCCTTTGTCCTGAAAAGTTTACAGTCTAATTATTAGTTGAAAGCGGTCTGTGGATCAACAATCACACATCTACATACACATATATTTTTCTCCTCAGTTCCCCGAAGAGATATACAGAAACAAATCTGTATTTCATTTAAAGCCACATTTAAAGAAAATGAGATGTAGTAAATAAAGCTGAGTCTGAGGGGAGAAAAACATGTGAGTAGGATTTCCCAAGTTGCATGGGAAGTAGAGGATTAGGAAGAAATACACTTGAAAAGCTATTATTTTATTAGGCAGAACCTGTTCACACAAATTGTACAATAATCAATGAGAGGCAAATAAGTACTTTCTTATAAATTTACATCTTTATCAAAGATAGACTTAGAAAAATAACATCAAAGTCCCAAAAGAGTCATGTAGACAGATGCTAGGAAATGTGATAGCTTCCAGAATAATGATCTTTGTGTGCTTTATCCTATATGATCAAGTCCGTGAAGTGACAGAAAAATGTTATTTAATAAAATCAGGGTTTGGAATAAACATGCAGCAGTTTTCAACGATGGCATAATATAAAGATCTTTATGCTGTTTCAATTTCACACAAAAAGCAAGAAATCCAAGTAATCAAGTACTATAAAAACAACAAAGAATGGATCTCATGTAAAAGGTCAAAATGACATTCTGCCATCTTTAGGGTTTGCCAAAGCTGTAGTTAAAAGTTGCAATCTACATTACAAACTGTACTGCAACCTTAAATACAGAGGGGTCTATATTTAGAACAAACCAGCATTGTTAGTGCTTTGTTAAAGTGTTGTCAGAGCAGACTGTTTTCAGATGCATGAGGCAGACCCAGTTTGTGCAAGGAATCTTAATCAAAGCAAACCCACCTTGGAACTTCCATTTCAAGTGCAAATCTTCCATGGCTCCGAGGCTCCTGCACCTCTGTTTCTCTCCAGTAGTCCATCATGTTCAGAGCATAGCCTGTCCCGCTTGTCATCTCTTCTACAGACCACATAAAAATAAAATACAGGATAAAATGAGATACGGGATTTTTCTGCATAAGGTGATGGGTACTTCCTTTTATAGCAACAACAAAAACAGCTAAATGCCAAGCAGTAAGGTCTTTCCTCTGATTATAATGGAGAACTTCGCCACCGCTGTCTATGAGAAGATAAAAGTCTTAGATATAGAATGAATATAAACAACTTGATATATTGGACTGCAGATACAAAACATCACAAGAAAATTTCTCAGTGGCCAGAAAACTATTACCAAAACTTGATCCTGTTGCTTTGACTTAATACTGTGCCATTGTAAAGTTTTGCTGCCTGCCTTGCTTGCCGCCTGCTTTGGGAGCAGACTCTCAGCATTTTGGGTCCATACCTGGAAAACAACAAAGATGATCTAAAAGTTCCTGCTATGTGGCTTGGTAACCAATAAATGATGCAAGAGGTGAAGAAGATGTGAGCTCTCTTCGTTTATGGAACTCTGCAGGTATTTATTTGTCTGTGGTTCACCAGGAAAATTCTTTCCTTTTTAAAGTGTACTTTCACAGGAATTGCTGCCATACCCATCCTGCATTAATATTCAGGATCTGCACTCATAATCCATTGCTAAGCAACACTTAACAAAATTGATCTTGCATTAAGCAAGCTCTGGAGCTTGAATAATACATTATTTCCTCTTTCTACTTATAATCAGCGAAAACCTTTGGCTGCCTTTTGAATGTGACAATATTAAAACTTTTATTTTAAACACAGATTTTAATTGCTGAGAAAGTCCATTTGGATTAAGGACCAGATATAAATTCACCCTTGGTACTGTTTAATGCTAAGAGTAAATAAATTGCAAAAATTGTTCAACCCTTGGAGAATGTGGAAAAACTTAAAAATCAGAAGGAATGTAATACAGAGCAGCCATATCCCATTCTGCATTCAGATAGGTTGAGGGCAATACCTTGTCAGCTGCTGTGTGTATACCTTAAGCATCTCTGTCACTGTTTATTTATATTCTGTATTGAGATCACACAACAGTGTGCATTTATATGCTGAATACAGGAGTTTCTGATTCCCGTACATGAATTTTATGTACATAGGAAATAACCTTGCCTCTCTGGAGTTTTCTGAATGGCTGCTGGGGATGGAATTCCATGCCTTGAAGTTGCTAGAAATTACCTGTTTTGTCTTCTAACCCATTTCTCTGCCACTGCAGGATAGCTCCCCTGAGTATATTCACCAATGCCTTAATCATCCTGTTCTTAAGAGTCTCAAGCAATGTCTCCTTTGGGAGTTCACTGCACAGTCTATTAGATCTTAGTGCTAGACAATACTTATTTGTATTCATCCTGCATTTATTAAGCCAGAGTCCTTCCTGTCTCTACCCTTGCCCAGTCCCTGCTACACCAGTGCAAGAGAGCACGCAGGAACTGATCCTCCTCTGATTACCGAAGGCCTCGGTGTTGGGATAATTATGTATGCTACCGCTGTGAAGCCCTTCTTCACTTCCATGGAATTAGATGTCTTAAAACTCAAAAAATTGGGCCCTCGAGAATATAAATTGATTCATTTTAACTATCTCACACTTCATTCTATAAGACAGTTTTCTAAACTGAATCTGAAATATAATTTTAATTCAAAATTCCTAACAGGATCCAGACAAGGTGTTAATTTGTTGACATCTCCTATGAATTATTTTTGCTTATGCTCTGTTAGTCTCCATCAAAGAATCCAGTATCCATGTTGTAACACCTATGACTGATGTCAGGAACTTTAATCAAAGGCTGTTCCAAGAATCTGCACTTTGCACACACACAAGTGTGTGAGTTGTTCAAATGAGTAGAGAATATAAGCTATGTATCATTTTCCCAAGGGACTTTTTTTGTAAAATTAACCAAAACACTCCACGTTCTTGTCTTGAGGGGTCTTTTTTCTTATTTGTCTTCATCAGTGTAAAACTTTATATTGGGACTTTTCTGTATTTCATTATCCTGACGCCTCCCTGTTTAGTATCCTATAGAAATTTCAGTACCGGGCTGTACAGTCCTTTTACCAGATAATTGATGAAAGGGTTAAATAAGACAATCCTGACATTCATACTTGCTTACTTACTACTTATTTCTTACCAGCCAGTGTCTCAAATGCTTGACTAACATATTTACTGGTCTTCCTTTAACGATTCATTTCCATCTGGCAACTCTTGTAACTCTACTACAGACGTGACCTGTTTCTATGTTCCACCACAAAGAGAGCAGGAAGAACACCCAGTCCCAGGCTGAAGTGCACCCTCAGGTGCTGCTCTGCAAAGACGCTTCCTCCCACTTGGCACTGCCACTGCGTTCATCCCCACTGTGACAAATACTTCATATCTTTGCCTGTGTGGGATTCATTAAGAATAACCTTTCCAGACAGGCCAACGTTTCCAAGGCCAACCTTTGGCCTTGGTCTAGCTGCTCTTCTAGACATCCTGTGTTAAAATAAAATTCTTGGTGTTTTTGAGTAATCATGCAAATAAGTGCATGAATTCTTCTGTGAAGAGGTGTAAGTAAAACCAGACACATTCAGGGCAATGAATGCAAAACTGCCAAAACAATCGTACTGTTTAACTCAGCATAAATTCCCAAAACCTTTTTTCATCACGTTGACACCAATTTCTCTGAAATTCTTATACAGCTTCTGTGAGAAAAATATGTAATCTTCATTTACTAAAAATGTATATTGAAATTAAAACCATGAGCATAAACTTTAAATGTTCAGTGGGGAGACTTTTAGGCCCACGATAAGACTGAACTTGATTTTTGAAAGGTATCTAAGTCTCAACATCTTTCTCTCACCAGAAATCTTGCTCATTCCTTATATTTTATCCCATTTTATTCCTTCTCTTTATAAATAAAGGCTGAAAGTTATGATTTTTCTGTGACAACACATGGTCCTATGCTGTGATGGCAGTGTATCTCTGTTGCAAATATCCCACCATTTGAAAGGGCGGCTTGTTATTTTTTTAAAGACAGAGTGAGTTGTATTTTTTCTATCCAGTTAAGAAATATCCACTCAGGGTTTTCCCACATGACCTTAAATGACATTTTGCTCTTGCTGAATTGTACTTCATATGCTTTCCTGTCACTGTGTCTTTATTAGGCATAAATCAGGATGTAAACATCTGGTCTTAATTATACACTCTCTGTATTTTGCAGGGAACATAACGGTTTGCATTCCACTCTAATACAGGAAAACAGAATTATCACAGTAAGCCAGAAAGAGTCAGGTTTTTGTGCCCCTATGACACCTTATCTTTCTGGGATTTAGAGACAGAGAAGTCTCGAGTAAGAGCTGTAGGATAAATACAGCTGGTTTTACACCTTCTTCTCGTGACTTTCTAGCTCCGTGTCTCTAATGAGTGCAGCTTTAATTTTTGAACATCCAGGCAACAGGTTTTCAGTTTTCTGTTGAATAAAATGTCAGCAAGTGATGACCTACGTTTTGCTAAACCTGTTTTTTAATTTCAGTATGAAGTCTGGCAACAACTGAGCAGGTTCTTTGTTCTTTTGACACTTTCTCCCAGCAACCCTTTGGGCTATGAATGATGAGAAATATTGGTCAGGAGTCTGAAGCCACATTTCAAATTAATGCCTTAAAATCACACATACTAAGCAGCCTATTGAGCTTGTCAGTATTTACATATCTAGAAAAATAAATTGAAACATAGGATTGTCCATTTAATTGGAGCATCTTGCAAGAAAGCTGCTGAGGGGGACGGAGAATAATGTAACTATTATATAGTTGTTTCTAGTCATTGTCGTTAAATCCTTCTATTGGAGAGGACAGCACAGGACAGGCAATTCTTTTTATGTGGCATCAGTGTGATGGTGATTGTCTCCTAACGTGCTCTTTCACTCGCTGTGGTCTCTACTGCTGGCCTAGGTGACAGTATTTAATAGCTCATGCTTCATTTGAGGCCAGACATCAGACCTTTTCTTAGACTTTTCAATGTCTAAAGTCACCTTTGTGTCCGTCTTCACACATTTTTCTATGAAGCCTAGGGGGATCACTATCTTTGCCCCTTTAACAATTTAATAATCTCATTAAAAAAGGTATATGGGCCAGGAACATGCAGACCTGACTTCTGCTAATAGTATTAATTTTTTTCTTCAGGGGGATCTCAGCTGCAGCTTTGGAACTTGCAGCTTATACTTCATTTGAGGTCAGACAGGCTAGTTTTGTGAATTGGATTTAGAAAAACATGTATACAATCAAGCTCTGCACTTTGCTCGGCTGCACTTCTGTCAAATGCTCCAGAGTGTGTGCATGCAACCAAGAATCCTGTGCTTGTAGATGAGGAAAAATAATCTTCTCAACAGGTTATTTGCCAGATCCTCTGGCAATGGTAATAAGTTGTCTATACTCAGTTTGAGCTGACTTTAGGATCTCGAAGTACTTACGAGAAATGTTAAACCTTTGACTGAGGTGAAAAATTCCTTTTCTTTCTGAGCATATTGTTCTTAGGTTTTTGCAGACATAATGGTCTCCAGAGCAAGAGAGCTGACTAGTCCCTTTGAAAAAATACCTATGACCAACTTTGTTTACTGTATCATAGTGTCCCAGACTTCAGAACTGGTTACAGTTTGACATGATTGGCAATTCAGGATAGATTTGCAAGATCAAACACGGGTCCAGACAGAGTAGCACTGTTCCTATTTCATCAGCCCCAGAGATGTTGGTGTGGGGAGCCTGTACTATGTGAGACAGACCATCTGGTTTTCAACTGGGCCAACTTGTACTGACATCTGTAATAGTGCCCTCTTACCAGAACTGTCCAGATCAAACTCACCTGGAAACTCAGATACCATCTCCATACCTTCTTTTTGTGTGTTGGAGGAATATAGTTATGGTGTTAGTGGATGATCTCCCTGGCTCTATTAGCTTCTCTCATTGCGTCATTTATTATTTATACTGCATGGAATCTACTTAATTTTATTTGTGGGGTCTCTTAGTTCAGTAGCTCTTATTACTTCCAAAGCTGCTTGGAGATTTTGTATCAATACTGTGTTTTTGCCCTTGATGAAAATATTCGTATCTTTTGTGTCATCAAAAAAATTGTTACTTTTTCTACCAAAAAACCTCAGGAAGGATGGAAAAAGACATCTTTCCTGGAAGGGATGTTGAATGTACAAGAATAAGGAACCAAAAGCATAGGGCCAGGAAGACTTCAAGAAGCCATCTAATCAATCTGCAAAGAGTCCCAGAAGTCATCTTGTCTGCTTATGTTTTGTTTCTCTCTCTACAGCCCCCTTTCAGAGCCTGATGATTCACAAAGGAGGAAGGTGTATTGTTTCAAGAACTTCTGTCCCTTGGCAAAAAACACCTCCAATTTATGCGGTTAGTTCCTTTGAGTCTATTCATAAGGAAAGGTTCTACTTTTTCCCATCTCAGGGGAATACTTCGCTTGGGATAAAGCAACGAGCACGGCATGTTGTTCCTTGTCAATCTCTGCCTTAAAGTGAGAGGAACTTTCCTAGGTGTTGAACTATCAGGATTTTTCTGTGTTCTGCAATACCTCCTCTATCCCCTGGAAGACATTCACATATTCTCCTTACTTATTTTGCTTTCCTTGCTTTTCCAGTGACTTGGCAGGAATCAAACAATAGGCTTATCTTCCCTTGAAGCAAATGTAATCTGTAGCTTTTCTCAAATTCATGTCCCTGTAGATTTGATTAACTCTCTTAAGAGAACGTATGAGCTCCCCAATAAAATGCCCCGAGCCACAGTCACTAGCTTATTCTGTTTGTTTTTCTTTTCTTTTTCTTGTCTTTTTTTTTTTTCTCCTAAGAATACTATTTTTTGGCATTTCGTTGGCTTATGCACCAAAATCCAACCTAAAATTAATACAACTCTGTTCCTCTCAGACAGATAGTCCATTCATCTTCCACTGCAGTCATGCGCTGCTCCTATGAAGAATTTTTCTGGGCTGCTAATGACACTGTGATGGTTTTTGATGCAGCACATACTCTCCTAGGGCATGTGAAATTATGTAAACCTTTGCCATTATGGCATTTCTTTCCAGGCATTGGCAAAATTTTGGCTCAAATATATGGCACTGTGTGCCACCCCATGTACTACTTTTTGTGTGGACTTTGACATTTAGTTCTGTATATACTCCTGGCCCCAGACATACTTTCTTAAAATATTAGCAGATTATTTTTACTCCCTGTGGAATCAAAGCACTGCCCACCTTCCATAAATTTCACTGTAGCATGAATTTTGCTTGGCAGATTCTGATTGCTTTGTCTGGGGTGAATTCTGGGTCTTCTGCAGTTTCTCTGCCAGAGCTTTGTTCCCACTTGTGAGTTGGTCTCCTCCTCCCTTGGTGGATTCAGTCCCTCCCACACCCCTTGGAACTGCAAGACCCTGAGCTGCATTAGAACGTGGACAAATTCTTCTATTCTTTTTGTACTCTGCATTTAAAAACTTAACACTCGTCTTTCATTTCTATGCAGAGTGAAGTAGTAGTTAGATTCCTTTAATACAGTTTCAAATTTGGCCAGAGTTAACTGAAAACACATCAAGCGCTTCAGAATCGCTTACTGTGAGAAATAAGGCTACTGTCTGTCTGCCTTCCTTTCTGCCAGTCTCCGTGCTTGCTGACACAAGGTGAAGTTTTGCATCCTCCACATTTCTAGAGACTGTCACTGTGGGTAAGGCACTTTCCTCCTTTATAATTCCTGCCCCTAAGAGTATTATCAGGGTTTGGGGGTTATTTTTCTTTGTTTTTATAAACCTGTTATCATAGACAATTCAGTAATTGCTTAAAGCAGAGGACAATGTCTGGAATTCTTTTCAAATTTTTGTCCATTTTCTGACCAGCACACGGTCCTTCGCAGAATACTGTCCCTGGTGCGACGACCTCATAAAGCACACGTGACTGAACGGATTGTTTATAGCAGCAGGACTGTTCGGCTGGATCAGGGTCTGCCCCTGCCACGCTTGAGCAGTGACTGTGCTGGGATAGATACAGCAATATAGGCCGTGGCAGATCTGAGCCAATGGCCAAATTTTTGTCACCTTCAGTATCCCAAGGCCTGAGCCTGACTCTGAGAATCAGGTGTTCACACCTGGGCCACATGGTCCCCACTTCTCAAATTTCTTACAGCTACCCTGGGTGCTAGCAGACGCTGATGCTGACCCTAACCCGCACCTTTTACCTCTCTTTCAGCTGTTGCCACACCTAATGCCTCTCTTCCCTCCCTACCCACTCTTCATCTTAAGCACACTGACTTCAAGGGATTCGGTGATTGTGTAAAATAGCATTTGGTTTTCCATGAGGGTTCAAGTTATTGGCAAAGAGAATCATCAGCTTCCCTAGAGAGCTTAAGCTTCACGCCGAAAAATGTAGCAGCAGGGAGAAAGAAAATTGTTTCGCTACATTATCTGAGAGTATTGCATTCTAGCACATTCTTAACATCATCCCCCATAGGAAAACATTGAAGCCGCAAAGATTGAGAAGGGTTTATGAGAATGCAAACCATTACGGCTCCTCTGTGGCTCATCTTTATTGTCCTCATCTATAGACATCAATACTTTTGTTTTATTTTCTTTAATGAAAAGAGAGTTTAGTGAGAGCCAGAAGATTGTTTGGTACAATAAATCCCCAGTTCTTGTTGTTTTCACGCTACTCAGCAAATTCAAATTGATGTTAACCATATGTAACTGGACCGATGCCAGGCCTGGTCTCTGAAGTTGCAAGGTGTTTTGGGACTCTGTCCATCAGGCAGCACTGCTTCCAGACTGGCTCCGTAGTCTCCAGGAAAGCTGCTGCTTTTGTAAGGATCTTAGTATGTGTTCATATGAGCAAGAGAAAAGGGGGGTGGGAAGGGTGAAGTAAACGAAAGGAGAAAGGGAAGAATGGAAGAAATGATCACAAAGAACCACAAAGAGCTCAAAATGTGAAAACTGCATAAGGTCGTGTTAGAGAGAAAAGGAAAAAAAGTAGCAAAAACGGGAAAAATTGAGAAAGTTTAAAAAGAAGAAAAGGGTAACATGGGGAAAGAACAAGCACACTTGAGACTTCTTTAACATTTATATGAATGCAAATTTAATTTTTGTAGTTCAGCCATTAATGAAGCTCCATCTTCCATGCAAATTTAATTTCTGAAGTCTGACTCTTAATATAAATGGTGTTATTTATTATTATTGGGTACTGTGGTGTCTCGTGGATGTTCAAAACAGGGTCTTACTGTGGTAAATATTGAAGAAACCCATTTGATAGTCCACATATTAATCTCCAAATCTCTGTTTCTGTTCATATGTTATAGAGAGGGATTAAGGCAACTCTCTAAGACTGCTTGACAGTGGCAAATATTGGGATATTTTCCAGGCTGAACAGAGCTATAAAACTTCATACCAGTGTTTCAACCCAGCTAAGTATGAAGTCTGAGGACAAATTTAATTTTAATGACCTTTTCCATCTGAAAATGAAGGTTGCATTGGCAGAGTTAACTCTGGCATTAAATGGTGAGAGCTCTTCACTGCAATATTTATGTTAACTGATTTTTGTGATGCAATTCCTAGTAAAAGTTCCAGTAGCAATAAAAGCCACTATAAAGTAAGGTTGCCATTTTACAAGATACTTTGTGAAATACTATAAAATTACTTTTGTCATGATCACCATACCCACTAGAAAGATAAGAAAGAAAAACCATTTGTCAAATATGCAGGGATTATCTTCCCATTAAACACTTAGTCTTTAAATTGATGAATGTTCTGATATGACCTGAATAGACTGATTCATGTGGGTAAAGTTATTTTTTTATGTTAGTCTGCAGGTCCTGAGGACAGTAACCACAAGGCCTAGCTTTTAGCTGGTGTGCCTCTGGTTTTGTAGACTCTTTCTGGAGTCAATAACATCCTTCAGAAAACAATCCACAATGGCTAGGATAGACTTCTGCTCTGAGGCATCATTTGGAAGAACCTATTTCTTTTTACTGATGACAGAGGAAATTGAGGATTAGCCTCAGAAGGCAAAAGTTAAACATTGTGAATACCTGCTTCGATTTCATCTTTCAGTTTAAATGTAACCTTGTGTTTGATTATATGTTTTATGTGAACAGAAGTCTTTTCAATTTTAAATGTATTTTTCTCTTTTCTCTTCTAGACACCTGTGGGCAAGATAAGTTTTGTAAGGTGGGAAAAACTTGGTCCTGAAATCCACCTCCAACTTCTGTAGGTTATAAGTCAGTTTATTTGCTCATTGTTTTTACTGTTCTTTTGCTTGAGTTGTTTTGTTTCTTATACATCTCTACCATAAACTGTTCAGCTTTTACTTTGCCCAGGACTAGTCAGTATTTCAATTCACTTTAATCTGGGATATTACAACTAATACACACTATCAAATAGATTGCAGAACATGTTGTAGGATCTTTCCAGATCAATGGATGTTTTCACTGAAATCACTGACATTGGGATTGCTTCAGGAGGATAAGAACACAGGGGATTGCACCAACTGCAACATCTCCAAAGTAGCTGGTGCCACTTTGCCTGCTAGAAGTCCATAATTTTCCTGCTGTATGACATACTTGCAGCACTTCTGGTTGCAAGCATTTAGCAAATTCTTGCAAAATTCCAGGTACTGTTGCAATAAAATATGGTTTTCTTATATAGAAAAGAGGCCAGGAGCAGAGGCAAATAGAGAGGTCAAATCAGAACCTGTATTTGTAGTATTTTCAGAGAAGAAGAATTACAGTCTGTTGTAAAACAGACAAATGTCTCAGGAACTTTGTGTAAGCCAACAATCACTTATTGCACAGGTTAAACTAGTTTTTTTTCTGCACAATTGCCCAGCAGAGCTAACAAAGCTGAATCTGCAGTTCTGAGAATCACAGGAGGAAATAAAACTCCTGTCTATTAAAAGGATACAACAGTATATGGAAGATACAAAAGGATGTTAAATAAAGGTCCGTGCCACTGCATGTACCTTTTTGGTGATATATTTTTAAATCCAGTTAAATTACAAGAATTGAATTTTCCTAATCCAGTAGTGAAGGACTCTGGTAGACAGTAAAGTACAGAAATGCACTTTAAACATTTGTTACTGTAAAGATTTTCTTTCCTGACTGAATGTTTAAAAAAATGAAGTCAGTGGAATCGTGCCTCACAAGAGGAGGGGAAAAACCATCAATAAAAGTCCACAGAGGATTTTCAAGGCTCTGCTACAAAGGCTGCAGACACGACCTCAAGAACTATGGAAGCAATCAAGAAGGTGAAAAAGTGAGTCTTGCTGCCAAGTATAACCGGGGGAAGTAAAATCCTTTACATGACAACGCTTATGTGCTATTGCTACTGACTTTACCCTACTGGGTACACAGCTGCTGGCTACTGGCTATGATGTGGGACAAGTTCAGTGTAGCTTTAGGGAAAACAGGAGTGGCTGACTTGGTTCTCCAGGCATCCTTGTTTTGGTCTAGGGGGAAGTTAACGTGTTTGTTATGTTGCCTGTAAGACTGGTGCTGAAGCCTTTCTCTATTAACTGAAAGTCCCGAAGTGCCCTGTTAAGACGATAGCATTCCTCTGCATGGGGAATTTAGCTGGAGATGAGATCTGCCCCTTGATTCTTGTGAAATGCTTTCTGCACCAGAAGGTTCTGCTTCCAGAATGAACCTGGACAGGCTACAGGACGGAGAAGCTGCCAGGGCATGGTTCTGATCAAATGATTTATATTGTTGAAGTGAATTATCAAATAATATCCAAAATCAATACTGTGGCACTTTTTACAGCTGCAAGCATGAAAAAATGGTTTTAAACTTTTCAGTAGTTCTTCTAAGTTGGAACAAAGGAGCTTTTTACATCCAAAATAGCAAATAGTTGAATCATCCACTATAGAGAGACCTCTAATATTATATTATTGGATCAGAATTAGAGGCAATTATAGCACAGTCCAGAGATAAAAACCAGCTGACAAAGGTGTTTCAATTCTAGTCATGGATGATAAACAGTGCGGAGGTGAAATGCTGCAGCTGCTATCCTGATTGCTATCGGGATTAAACAGGAAGCCTGTGTTTTACTGGATCAAGAAAGATTAGCCAAGTTTTGAATATGGGATTATGAAGTAATTAAATAAATGAAGACACATTTCTGATACAAATGCTACAAGTAAGAATGTAATTACTCACTTTATATACAGTGTTTCTGTAATTTATCATTCAGGTCTTTGACTGGCAAGCATACCAGCCTGCTTCATACAAAGTGAAGTCAACCGTACTGAAGGACTGAGCCTGGCGTGCTGTGCTATCAAGGGTGTTTTACAGGGATGAACTAACTGCTGCTATAAATACATCAGGGGTAGAACTCCTGCAAGTTTTGGTGGAAACTATGTTCTGCTGCTCTTTACCAGCCTGGCCTGGCAATTCATGGCTTGAAGAATGGTCAAGGGAGGATTAAATTGGTCTGACCTCCAGTGGGATCAAGAAAGTAATAACTAGTTCATCTACGCAAAACTGGAAGCACTGATGTAGTTCCTTGTGCATAAAAATCCTCAAATATTTAGCAGGTACTGTGCTTTGTGTATGATGGTGCTGGAATGCAGCAATGTCTGGGGTGAAACACATGAGTCAAATGGAACTGTATACAGCTGAATGGCAATAGATTTCTGTAAGCTCACTGGGGAAATCTCTTAACCATGAGATTTAAGATGGTGCAAGATCTTTAATGTCTGTGCAGAGACATTCTCTGATGTTAAAAGCCTTACAGAAAAGGCCCATACAGAATAAACTGCACAGTACTCTCTTAATCTAAGTAAGAAAGGAGAAAGCTTGTGTTCACCCTGCCAGGTGGAAGTTATATAAACCTTATCTGTCACTGAAACTAACAGTTTTATAGGAACATCTGTGCACCATAGAGAGATATTTGAGAGGAATACTTATCCTGGGCCACCATCAGAAGAATGGTATAGTCCAGTGTAGGAGGGAAGGTGGAGCAAGGCGTTTGGATATGGATTTACATCCAAATCTGCAGGGCTTTGGTTTGGATTTCCTCTATTTGTTGCTTTTATTGAGTTACACTTTGCCCTCCTGCAGGCATGTAGCTTTCATTAGGTTCTGTGTGTACCAAGGGGAGAATGCAATGCGGGGTACTTACGTCCGTATGTGCTTGTTCTCTGCTGTTAAAATTAATAAACCCTCATTGTTTTTTCAGTACCAAAGGCTTTATTGTGGTTATGTGGTATTTAGGAACTGTATTTAAAACCCGATCCAGGAATAGAACTGTATACTGAGTTCGGTGCTCAGATATAGCAGTAAAAAATTAATAAACTTGACCCTTTCCTGTGTTACTAAAGAAACCCCTAATGTGTCTGTCTGGAAAAAGTGGAATTAATCCTGTTGATAGCTTTCTCTGAGAGAAAAGGCAGTATTTACAAGACAGTTTGTTGAACCATATTTGAAAAATGTCATATGGAACAGCACTCACAGCTGTATTTAAAATGCATGGTCAGCAAAAGCATACGTCCTCATTTTTGGGCATCATATTAATTAGCAGGGGATGAGTGCTTTCTTCCATCCAGGTGCAGGGAATGAGACCATCAATGAGAGCCTCCACTCCATATTTTAAAAACCAATTGTGGATGTGAAAATTCCCTCTTTCCTATTCCTTGAAATGCTCAGAAGTGAGAGGAGGAGAAGTGCGTTCCTCACGGTCTTTGGGGATGGATACAGCAACAACCACCCAAATCCCGATGTGGGAGATTGCCCAGCCCTCTCGCCCACCTCCTCAGCTGACAATGGAGATCTTTCTCCTTTCTTGCTGGAGGACTCCTCTTTTCGCCCTATTTCCTAGACCAGTATGGAGCTCCCCTCATCTGCCCCCTTCCCATTCTTAAAAATGGAAGACGGCTTTACCCTACACCCTTCTGACGGCTTGGGCACTCCCCTACCTCCTTGTCTGGAGCGGGAGCAGAAACCTCTTCATGGTGTGGGATCTGTTGACCAAGGGAATAGAGCTCTTTGTCAAAAGAAATTAAGAATTTAATGGGATTACTTTAACGCCTTTGAAATGTCATTACGTCTGGAAATTGTAAAACCATTGACTCAAGATAGTCAAATCCTACCCAGGGCTTATAAAAGCAGGTGTTTGTTGGGGTTTTTTATGTTTTTAAGGTCAGTTTTATGGCTCTGTAACTCCTCAGACTGCAGCAGTAGTGAAGACTCTGTTGTCGATCCCTCTGAGGAGGCCACCCCTACCCTTCCTCACCGACACCCCCCCAGCCGCCCACTGTCTCCCTGCCCCGCCATGGGCTCAACAGCCTTTTCAGGGCCACGGTACAGATCTCCAACAACCCCGTGGCCTGTTCGTGAGACCCGATCGCCAGCGGGAGCGACCCCGCTTCGCTGCCGACACGCGTGCCAGGTGCCGCGGGTTCCCCACGCGCGGGAGGGGGGGATCCTCCGCGCTTCACCGAGACCGTTAGGGCGACCGTTGGGCGCGCGAGCGGCGCCTCGCCGCGCCCTTTACCTCAGGCGGGCGCCGCCAGCGCTGGAGCCGCGCTCCGCCCCCGCCGCCGCGCGCGGCGGGTAGATGGCGCCAGACCTCGGCTGCCGGCGCACGCACGCCCCGGCGCCGCGCACACACAGCCGGAGCCGCTGACGGCGCCTACGCGGGGCTCGCCGGCTCTCCGACCTGCCGCCCCAGCAGCGGCAGCCGCACAAAGGAGAGGAGGAGGAGAAGGTGGCGGCGCGCACGGTGCTCGCAGCCCGGAGGTAGGGGCTTCCTCTCCGCCCTGGCAGCCAGACTTCGCGGAGCCAGCGCTGGCTGCTCCCGCGGGAGGCTTTGTTGGGGTTTCGTAAGGCTGTATTTTCCCCTGGCTGGTGTCTCTGCCCGGCCCCAGGTGACCTGTTTTATTTTTATTATTATTACTGCTGCTGCTGTTCCCCGCCCCTCCAGGCCGGGCGGGTAGGGTGGGTCTGGCGGACCTGGCAGCTCCGCAGCCAGAAGTTGGCGAGGGGAGGCGAGCCCGAACTTGGGTCCCCTCAAACTTCCCTGCCCGAGAAAGCCGCGGCCGCTGCCGCCTCGCCGCTCCGCTCCCCTCCGCTCCTCTCCTTGCAGATGTCGGGGGTGCTGGTAATCGCTGCCTGGTGCTTCCTGCAAGTGGAGAGCCGGCATCCTGAAATCATCACGAGTACTAGCAATCATGGCAATTTCCTGGACAACGACAAATGGCTGAGCACCGTTTCGCAGTATGATAAAGACAAGTACTGGAACAAATTCCGGGATGTAAGTACTTCTTCGTTTACCGCGTACTTCTTGTTTGTTCCATTTGACCGTAGCATCCTTTCAAGGGGTGGCTGCTGGCTTTTACAAGATGTGGGTGGAAGAGAGATGCAGCTTGGGCAACCGGTTGCTGCTTGTATGAAGGATATCCAGAGCTGTTTGGAAGCTGGACAGACAGTCCTGGCATTCTCGATTACCCCGTCAGTCGGGGCAGCTTGGGCTCGCTGTCAGTCTCACTGAAGGCATACGGTCTTCAATTTTCCTTTGGGGAGGAACTTTGAGTGAAGTTTCTGTGCCTGCTGCTTAAGAGGCTAGTTAACTGTAAAATGATGAGACGGGGTGTGTGTGTAAGAAGGGAATATTTACCGGTTCAAGCCACAAGGTGGTAAACAGTGAAGCTTTTTTTGCCTGCAGATTTGGTGGAAAACATTTTATTGTCAATTCTGCTCGTGGAGATCTTTGAGGCTGGTATAGGGTTGGAGGAAGCAACACTTTGACTCTTTTATTTTCAGTCTGGAAAATAGGGGTAACTTCAAGATGTGTTATGACATGTATCTGTACAAAACAAATCACTTTCTTAAGCTTAAAATTAATCCTTGAATTCCCCTAGTTTGAATACAATTGCGTGTATTAAGTCAATGACTGGAGAAAGGGAAATGCAACATTTATGGTAAATGTAATATTTACAGAGCTCCTTTTGCCTCTGTTGTCTATACGTTGAAAAAGCTTTCTTGGAGTACACACAGAAAACCCTGCTGCAGTCTGCCCAAGGCTGGGCAAGGGAAACATTACTGTTAATGTTGATCATGAGCACATTGAGGTTAAGTGTTATTTATTGCGTGGGATTTGCGCGCTGTGGCTGCAGCGTGACTCTAGCAAAGGGAAGAGTAGAGCTGGCTAGCAGTTCTGCTAGTACTATTCTGTAAGAATTTTTTTGTTTGTTTGTTTAGGAAGCTCTGGTGTTTTATAGTATATTAACAAGTTAAACTTTGATGCCATGCATTTGTCTCTGTAGTCTTAACACTGTATCTTACTTTGCAAAGAGGAAGTCAAAGTATTACAGGTAAATGTGACTAGTCTCTGCCTAGCTTGTTCTCTCTACATTTTTCGCTGGTTGTGGTTGTCTCTGTGTCTGAGAAATCATGCTGCTCTGAACCTCAATATAACAAAGTATGGCCTTAACAATGGTATTAACAGATATGTCAGAATGTGTATTTGTGTGCAGTTACTGTGATGACATCCACCTACAGGGACTGTTGAAGCTCTCGTATAATAGGTGTCTGGAAAAACCTCTGCTTGTACAGTAACTACTGTTTTATTAAGGGGATTCTACAGTTAATATAGATTCATAGATCTTTACCAGGCTCCAAGGGAATCTTTGTTAGTATCTGGTTTAGTCTCCTGGGGAATGCAGGTTAAGGATTTCACTTGTTAATTTCTACATCTAACTTGATGTGAGAATTTGGCAGCATTTGAAAATGGTAAATTGAATGAAGGACTGACAAATTAATCCAAAAACACTTTTAGCTAGGGACAGATTTATAGCAAGGGACATCTTTCAACAGTCTCCTTCCAAAATGAGGTCTTGTATTAATCACACTTCTTGAGCTTAAAGTTTTTATTTAATTTTATGCAGTTTTGTTTGGGTTTGTTTTTTTTCTTTTGAAGCCTGGAGTCCTTGCAACTTCTCTTCTCATCCCCTTTCCCCAATCTCACAAGTGCAATTGTCAGAGAAATTATTCCTCTTCCTATGGAAGATGTTCGTGAAGACTACCACTTTCATGTTTTAAGGCTTCACAACTGAAAATGCTTTTTTAGACTTTCTGAAAATGCTAACAAAAACCGTAAAGCCTCAAAACTCTTTTCTATAGAAAGAATCATTTTATGGGGGAAAAAACCTCTTAACCAGTCCTCTGCCAAGCAAAAGCAAATAGTATAAAGTTCATGCAAAGTTTAGGTATCTTTCTACGAGCTGTCTTAGTGGTTCTATTTAATTACTTCAAAACTAGCATGTTACGAATGCATATGATTATCCGTGAAATCTTTTATGGGGCGAATTAACAGAGACTACTAATCGTCTCCTACTAAGCTTTTTCCAAAAAGAAAACATAAAAAGCTTGCATATGTAATTAAGCTCTTAATAACTTGTCTTCAACCAAAGTGATTTAGTGTATCATAATCTTCTGTGAGAGGTTCTGTGTCCACAGATGAAGACATGCATAGGTAGAGTTGCTACAAATGTAGTAGGTATAGTACAGACAGCACGTTTCTTGCATGCAGAGATGTCATTAGATGAAATCTGGTCCTTGCTTCATGGCTGTGTTGTCGGGGATAGATTGTTAAAACATTTGTTAAAAGACTGCCTGGTGAGATGCAGCCATAACAGTATTAACTGTATGTATGGGGTAGACTAGCATTTCATTCATAATTGTTGAATTGTAGGGAAACTATCTTCCCATCTTCCCTTTGTTCCCAAACTGTAACTATATATCCATTGTTACTAGATGAGGTTCGCAATGTGGGCTTTGCACAGGAGGCTGGACTATAGAAGTGGTGTTGAACTTGCAGGTAAAACTTTCTTGGGTCTGACACTACAGCTACTACAGAGCAGAAGGCCTACTTCGTACCCTGTAAATCAGCAGAAGCAAGGTTGCAGTAATGATCATAATTACCTGTAGTAGCTTTCTGAATTTTATGTCATGTTATATAAATACAATAGCACAAATATTTACATAACTATGGCCTTATGTACAGTAGGAGAAACACTGCACCTAAGGAGCAGTGTTTATGGAGCTAAGATTTGATTGTTTTGGGAGTGGACACTTTAAACTTTGTATGTGCATGCAGCACAAATGTGTGCACACATGTGTGCGTATAAATCTGTCATAATGTGGCAGTACTGGATGGTTTTTTTTACAGATGATATATAATTGAATATAAAATTTTAAATTGGGCTTCTCTAAACTTTCTCCGTTATTCTTTTCAAAATCAATTGGTTGGTCAGCCTTATTGAGCTATGGTCCAATATGGCCTGATTTGAGAAGACAGCTATTGATTGTTTTTTTTAGTATGACCCATATTTCTTTTGGGCAAAGACAGCATGGTAGTTGCACTTAATGGCCCAGCAGTCATTACTCTTCTGTGAAAAGAGCACAGAAGTACACCTCATTTGAAGTCTGCATTACATCCACATAATCAGGCTAAATTTTTAAGTCTGACTGAATTTCATAGTGTGAAATGATGCCCTGTCAACATTTTCAAAAGGCCTCAAGGGATCTGTTTAAAACAATACTTTACAATACAATCTTTTCACGTGATTTGAACACAATTTGTAGAATATTCAAGTGCTCCATTTTTAAAAACAAGCAGAACCTGTAAATGAATAGTAAGACCAATGTGACTGATCTGTTGTGAAGCACATGCTGTTGAAAATTTTGTATGTTGTCCAGTTGTCCAGTATCAATAATGGTGTAATGTCTGATGTATAAATAAGCTTTCAGTATGATCTGAACTTGATATTCCTGTCTGTCTTCCACCCCTTTTTCCTTGCCTGCCATGGGCTTTCTGTCTGACCAGTGACAAAATCTTAGCACTGTCTAAAGTCCCATTTTATAGCTGGGCATAATAGTGTTTTTCTTCCTCACAACTGTGTGTTGAAGCTGTAAAAAAGAAAGGACAGAGCTCAGGACCTGCGGTAATATGGAATTTTATTTACCTAATCCATATATTGAATGTGGCTTGATGCATACTTAAGTAACTGACTAGGTCTAGTTTAGTAAGTATCTAAAAAATAAAAACTAAATCAATATAATTATTACTAGAAAAAGAAAAAGTAAGCAAGGTGGAGTCTGTAAGAAGGACCTACAGCTATTTCCTTTGTACAGATTTGAAGCTTGGAAAAGCAGACATCAAGGATATGAGAGTCAAATTAGACCTTTTGATATTATGAACACAAATGTTAAGGCCTCGATCAAATCTGTTGAGAGAGATCCTTTGGCTTAAGAGGAGCTTCAGCGCAAATTCGACACCTGAATGTGAAGTGAATTCTTATGAGTCTTAGAAAGCATTTATTATGTGAATAGCCATACGCATTATTGTAATAGGTCACACTGCAGCATCTCATTGTGTTCATAGAGACTTGGCACAGAAGGCATAGAATAAGTGTCCTCTTAGTGTTAGGCCTGTCCTTAATCAAAATTATATGAACAGACTAATTCTATTACTTCTACTTGGAGTTATGTCTATTACATTATTAATGCTTATATATAAAAAGGTAATAAGTTCAACTAGCTATGGATTAAACTGCAAAAAGGAAGAAAAAAGTAAAATGAACTTAGAGGATCTAGTACAAACCATGCAAGGAGTTTCTATGAAGTTGAAAGGTAAGAATCTTGGTTTCAGTGTGCGTGTTTATGTATTGCAGGCTGCCAGACCACGTTCTGAGCATTAACTAAGCTGTTTCTCTAGATTTTATTGCTTACAGAGTTTTAGTTCAGGCTATTGTGTTAAAGCCCCCATACATTATATGCCTGGAAATGCTGTGAGGCTGTGCATGCCTAAGAAGCAAGGCATGAAATGTCATCATCTGTGCATATACATTTTCAGACTTATTGTGGATAAATAGTTGCATATAACTATCAGCAGTATGAATAGGTATATATAAGTAGATTAGAATAGATGTTAGATTTCCCAGGTTGGTCATAGACTACCATCCCCTGACATGATCCACTGAAGAGACAATTTTGACAGTTATTCATGTACATCACCTTTCTGAACCTATGAGTTCCTCCTCACAGCTGATCAGAAGTGCAGTGTTAGGTGATAAAGCAAATACAGGGCTAGGAACTGGGGGACCTGTATTGTTCCAGCTTTGCCACTGATGGATTGTTGGACTTTGGGCTGGCTCTTCACACTTCTGCACTGCTTTTCCCCTTGTTGCACTTCCTTTCGCTGATTTGTTTAGCCCAAAATTAGAAGTGTGGTGGTGAAACTTGATAGCAGAGAGTTGGAAAACATGACCAATACCGAGAAGAGTTGGAATACCAAGCAGGCAGAATTGGAAGACCTTGAGGACTCAAGTAATAGAAATGAAATGAAATTTAAAAGTACTAAGTAGAAGGTCATGGAATTGAGAGCTAACACGGATTTATTCTGGGTTCTGGCAGCTCAGCTTAAAATAGATGAGAGGGAAAACCTGTGTACTTTTATTGATTTGCAGAGTTATGCTAAGTCATGAAAGTAATGCTAATCTGAGGAGAGCAAATATATTGTAGAAATACATAAAATTAAAGATTTCTGGTTCTGTTGAAGAAATAAAATTGTACGATATATAGGAGAGAATACTTAATTAGGAATATTGTGAGCACTTCTGATCACTGAAATTCAGGAAAGACAAATTTTTATGGAGTTGGTGAGCCAAAGGGCTTCCAGCATCATAGGGGAAAAGAGCCTGTTTTAAAATAACATACTATATTAGTTTACTCATACAAAGCTAATTGTGTAAGAGTAGATTTGCTTCAGAACGTTTATTGAGAGAGGGACAGCAAAAGCTGTCTTGCGTGAAGTTGAGATAAAGAAATAAGTAGATAATGGGTGGCAAAAATAACCTTATTCCTGAATTTAGGAGTAAAGTTATTACTCCACCCAGAGTTTTGTTTTAAAAAATTATCTTAATGAGCACTTCAGTTTCAATATGTAGCTTATATGTTAACAAAAAAGATGATGATGTAGCAAACTGTAATAAAAGAACCTGAATTCTAGAGGCCTTGGAGTTTTATATCACGTTTCTGTTCATCGAGTTTAAAGCCCCTTGCAGATGGTTGTCTTGCTCCTTATCCATACAGCTTCTAGTGTGGTGGAACCTGATCTGCAATACCCAAGTATCCCCTGAGCCTCTGGGATTTTTGAGCTTACAGTCCATTTGTATAGACTGGGTTCTTTCTGCTGTCTCTTCCCTGGCAGGTACATGCCTTCAGTGTGATCTCACTACCAAGGACTCAGCCAATTTCAAGATACCGCCTGACACAGTAGGGGAAGCTACTTAGCTTCTTAGCTGTTTGGGATTGTGTTTTCTTTTTCTATGTTGTCTTTAGATCTACAGGCAGAATAAAGTATTTTTCTGCCAACAATTTATTACCGGAACATCACATTTTCTACTTTCTTCACCTCAAATGTAAGCACAGGTTTTTCTGTGATTCAGTGATCAATACATATATTCTTGGAGAAACCACTGAGGCCTTGCTAATTATGTAGTAATGAAGACAGTCATAAGGAAGATTACAGTACACTTGAAGAATACCTACTAGCTAGGTAACGGATGTACCCAGTCAGTAAAGTGGCTGGGTTATGTGATCGGTCACAGGCACCTCAGGCTTGCTTCCCAGGAGATTATCATTCCAGGCCCCCCTTGAGATTTAACTGAGGGTGAAGATTGTGTGTATGGATTCCAGTGGATCTGGACTGAAGGACAACAAAGTTGACATGTGATTTATACGTCTACCCAGACACTCTTAGCATACGTTGTCTCTTAGGGCAATCCTTGCTCAACAAAGGAACAAGGCTGGAATATAAATGTGATTGAAAAGTACAGCTGAGATGTACTTGCCAAAGCTGCATGAAGTTTAAAAGAATAGCAAAACATGAGACTGAATCTGTGCAAATGTAATTCGTAATCAGCATCTTACAAACAGAAGAGATATGCTTACTAAAAATGCCCTTCTCAAACTTGACACTTTCTTTCTGCAGTGGGCAAGGGGAAAAATAATGGCATTTATGTCAGAATAATTAACTTGGAAGGTACAGAGCGCCAGCTTTTTGTAATTAACTGACACTTATCCAGCTTCCCTAGGACTTACCTAAGACTCCAAAGCTAAATAGGTCAGTAGAAAATTAGTGTGTTAGTTTCTGTATTACATGTTTCAAATTATAATGGAATTCTGTAGATTTGAAGTTTTCACTAATATGTTTTACAGGTTTTTAGAGTAACCATTCTTGGATTCTACTGCTCCCCCGCCCTCCCAATTTTATAGGATTTCTTTTTCGTAGGGGTTTGCTTTATTACAAATTTGAACTGTAATTTTGTCAGATTCCTGGGAGGTGAGTCTTCCCTTATGTTTCTGGATGTAGACTGTATGTTTTAAGAGTTGCAGCAGTAGCTATAGGAAATAAAGGATGTGAAGAGCATGCTGCATCTTTATAAGGACAAAAGAGAAATCTTTTGTTTCTTAGGAGCATGAGGTTAAAAATGAATAAAAATGTGGAAGAGCCAGTTTTGATGTATTGCAATGTTAGCACCTTTGTGTGTGTGGAATGGAAAAAACAGCAAATCAAAACCTGGTACGCAATTGTGGGATAGATTTTGTTTATATATTTGTCGAAACTCACTCTTGTAAAAGGGAAAAAAGAGGGGAGAAAACCACACACAAATGAGCCATGCGTCATGTCAAACCACGTTAGTGTAGTATAAAATGGGTGAATTGAAAATAGTCATAGGAGGCTGAGTTCTGATGTCTGTTAGTGTAACCACTGTTATAAGGCTCAAGTATCGATGGGTAAACAATACTAGTTTTACTTCAGGTAAACTGTCCAGGATTAAGGTTGAGAAAACCAGGCTCATTATTCTCAAGTGCCAAAAGTTAGAGCTTAGTTATGATACCATGTATTGAACATCAGGGAGATTATTACCTTTTTTGTCTCAGATATTTTAACTGTTTGCTCTATATTTATGGTTTTAACCATAATATAGGAGGCTAGAAATATGTAATTTCTAACAATGTGTGCATTTTTTGTGGATAAAATACGAGACTCTGAATTTGGGGTGGGGCAGCTGAGCTGCTTTTACAAGAGGTAGGACTTCATGAGAGAAAAGGAGGTCAAATATTACATCTAGGGTATGAAAACTCTTTTCTTTTAGATAACATCTGTTTATTCAAGGGCTGTTTGATTATTTCTTTTCTTGTGTAGCCGAAAATGAGATTTGTCCAAAATAGCTGTAGTGAAGTCTTGGTTATGTTGAAGCTGATGACTAAATTCTCAAAGACTTTAGTGAGGCCTGCGTTTGATTCTCATATTGCTCATCTTCCTGTCCTCTTAGACAAAGAACAACTGTACATGAAAGACCAGTTAGATTAAACAGTTGTTCTTGGCTTTTGGAGGACGTCGTGTAATTGGAAAAGGCTGAAAGATCAGGTGTCTGGCCAGTGTAAATAGAAGCAGCTCCCTCGAAGTCCCTGGAAGAATCAAACTATCTGAAAATCAAACATTTACAGTCCACAAAGTACACATTTTATAGATTCCAACCAAAACAAGAAAGTGGAGTTGACATAGAGCAAAGTTAAAGTAATGCTGCTGCCTCCAGTGTGAATTTCTGTATTTCCAACACTTAACTCTGTTTCAACTTTCTCCTGCTAAGGTACCAAGTCTTAACTCTATGTAAGTAGCCTGTCATCAGGTAGATAACTCCAGCAGTTATCATTGGTGGATTTGCTGTTGCAGGTTGGCAGCTAAAACTGAATTACACGTTTAGACTGAACATCTAATGTCTAATGAGTTTCAAGGCTAAGATATGACTCAAAATTCAGTTTACAGATAAATTGCTAAGCTACCGAATAGAGGTTTTGGCAGGGAATAGATTGGTCTTTATCTGTCACTTCTGTAGCTTGCTTTGTAATCCAGGGTAACAGAAAATCATTCTCATTAAATAGGTACAAGGGGGCATCAATTAATTCTGTGATCTTAGCTGTCTTCTTCATGAACTTAGTGTCATATATCCACTTCACTGGTTGTTTTCTCCTGGGCAGATAGAAAAATACTTTATTAAAAAGTACTGTTAGAGTAACTATATTCAGACTAGTTTTCCAAAAAGGTTTCAATATATCATGGCTTACAGTTGAATTCTGGCTAACGCTGGGATTGATAGAGGTAGTGATACTTGTCTGTCTATGCAGGTTATCTTGAAACTGTCCAATCAGAAAATTCAGGTGTGTAATACAATTTCATTTGAGATACGGTCACTTTATCCAAGTCTCTTGTACTTTGAACAATGATTTCCAGGAGAACTCTGTTAGTCTTCCGGTATTTGCGTATGAGCTAATATCTAATATACTGTAAGCACTTGTACTCCTTGCTCTTACGGGAGTTTTGCTGAGTGTGTTAATCTGCGGCAGTAGGCGCAGCGGGGCCCATCCTGTTTGGAGCTTTCCAGTGCTGAACCTGCTCTTGGGGTGCCAGACTGCACAGAGCGGGTGAAGACTTCTTCATCTCGTTTAAGAATACCTAAGCTTTTTGTGGCATTCTTTGCTATGTCTCAAAGCACTTTTCTGATGTGGTTAGGCGTACGGAGATGTATATCTAGATTAGATAGATGTGGAAGCAGAGGATAAAGCTAGTTCAGAGTTACCCATCAAGCTAGTGCCAGGTCTAACAACAAAATTTATGTCATGTCAGTCCCAGGACAACGCTCTCCTACTGAGCTACGTACTGCGTTGGAATACAGAAAGACAAAGCTTAACAGGTCTGTATTCTTCCTTTGGATATATGTGCCACTATCTGACAGCAGTGTTTATTGGGTCAAATTAATTTCTTGTTTGATAACATAAGCTTCACTCAAGGTATATAAGGGATAAATTTTGTCCATTATTTTCTCAGTGAAGCCAGGATAACCAATCTTTTTGATGATAGCTAGACATTATTTATTTATTTATTTATTTATTTAATACTAGATAGGTACACCTCTCGTTTGATATCATATTGAAGGGGGACTAGGTATTTCCTATCTATAGGCACAGGATAATTAGTGATTTAAATACAGAATTGCCTGCCATATTCCTTAAACACAACCATGAATCTCCACATTGTGGTTCACTCAGGACAACAGCATCAAAAAAGAAATCATGTCACATTTAATTAGAATAAATATAAACTGGAAAAATACTGCACAACTGTCAGTTATGCATATAACTCAGTTCTCCAGGATGAAGGAAACTGGTAAACCAGATATATTTGCTCATAAGGAGGTATATAGTAATTCAGATCAGCGGCCACAGATTTATTAGTCTCCTCATGCTTATATAACAAAGTTAAGCTGGATATAACAAGTCGCTTAATGGTTTATTTTCATTGGAATACGAGGCAAGATGGACTGAAATGATGATCCTTATGTGACACAAATGTCTATTTTTATATCTAGTCTCCTTTTCTTTCTATAAATCCTTTGGCTCCTCTCATGAAGTGGTGCTTTGTGTCTTATGCATGTGTCTTATCTTAGTAAATGTTAAAATGATTGGGAGAGCAAAGATTTTGTGACTTGTAATGAACATCTTATAACCTGAGATGAAAGGTAATTTCCCCCCTGCCACCCCAGAGATAGTGCTGTTAGAGATTGTGAGTAAGCATTTCCTATACAGGTGCAATGCCTTGTAAAAGATCAAAGAAGACTGAACATAAGTACAAGAAACTTTAGTGGGTATAAATGGACAATTTTTGAGCATTCATAAAAAGATAATATAAACAATTTTAGAACCATTTTAAAATATATTGAAACTTCCACTTCTAAAGCAACATCTGCCATCACAAATAGTCCCATCTCTGTATGTAAAGGAAAAAAAAAAATCCAAACAACTTTTTATGGGCTGTATTCTGCTATCAGTATTTTTTTAAGTAACTGCAGAACCTTAGCATTAGTTGCTGTTGAGATTCTCCGTCCATGGTTTAATGGCAGAATATGGCCCTATGTAATCAAGAATGAGCAATATTGTATTACAGTACTGTAATACAGTACAAATAGAGATAGATGTGGCGTGTGCTCAGCACGGCTGTAGTTTTCATTAGCAAAGAAAGAAGTTGCAAACAGGAAGCAATTTTGAAACCTCCATCATTGCAAAACCATTACTGGTATATCAGGGATGGTGCAGTTCCATCTGGAATGATGCAAGATCGTCCATAAAATTTGAACTCAGTAAGGAGATATGTAGATATAAAATAAGATACCAAGCTGAAGCCTTAGGGCATGGTTGATTTTAAAGCTGAAGCTTCCTGAAATTAGCTGAAACTGCAATGATGGAATAAATGTGTTTTCTTCAGTCATTCCTTCATTCCTTAAAAAGAGAAACTACAGGTGCAAGCAAATGGGAAAAAAAAAAAACCCCGAAAACCAAAAAAAAAAAAACCAAACCAAAAACAAAACAAAAAACCCCGAAACATACAATTTGTGTCAGGCAAATAAATGCTGGATAATTTAGCAGATCCAGCCAGAGGAGTCATGGCTGAGATGGAGACATGCTCCATTAGGTGAGAAATCATGGTTGGAACAAGCTTTTCTAAAGCCCAGAGACGTCTCCTCATGGAAGATGCCTGGCAGAAAGAGGAAATGAAGAACATGACGTGTGTCTGTGTGGGTACCTAGGTAATGAATTTATAAACACAGACAGAATGGGAAGGAGGTGGATAAGGAAAAACATGTTCTGCTTCATTAGAGAGGATTCTAAAAAGGTAGGTTGATGATGGTGTTAGGGTTAGAGGAAGGGGAGAGCAGGAAGGGTTTTAGAGAGTATACAACTGAAAGTTGGTTAGCTGCTGATCAGTATCCTGCATGATCCTGATCTGGACAGCAAGTGTTCTTGTGAGCAAAGCTCCTGGTAACCCCCACCTAAGAAATACGTGTGATTCTGGGCACAGCTGTAAAGATTGTCTTGCTGAGTATTCACAATACATTTTGGACTCCAAGCAATCACTGCTGGCTTATTGCCAGATGAGAAGCTATGAACATCTGCCCTTATGTGATCTTCCTACTGTGTGGCTTGTGTGGCGGGTGGTATTGGTTTTAATTTGAGATGAACAACTAAGATGCATTTTAGAAACAATACATGTGCTTTAATCACTTTTTTTCCTTTCAGTGTAGTTGTGGATATCTGTAGCATTCATAATTAGCAGAGGAACAGATGGCAAAAGCTTGGTTTAAAACAGAGCATCCACTGAGCACTGAGCGATCATGTGCTGTTGCAAGTTTATTTGGGAAGCAGTTTGCCCTGTTCCCTTGGATAGTGCTCTAATACAGGGTGCAGGAGTAAAGTAGGAAAAGAATTTGTAACAGTTAGTGTAATTCAGTGTGTAGGACATATCTAAAGCATGGAAAACATCTAAACTTTCAAAACATCTCCTGGACACTAGTGTCTCATGCTGCACAAGGATGAATTTCAACCTTTATTGTCCTGCATAGCTGAAACCTGTTACATATGCGTTCATATATAGGGTAAATACAACAAAACATCTATAAGATTTCTCCTTTCCCCTGTCCTTATTTCTGTGCAGAAGGGAACAATTCTGTTCTCTGCTCAGATTTTGTAAGTATTGTAATGCAGCTTATTTAAAACAACCAACAAAACAAACCAAACCTATATGTATTTTGCTTGTGTGCTTCCAACAGTAGCATTGTGCTGCAGTTTTTCAAAGCTAGAAAACATGAGAGGATTTTGTCAGCATTTCGCCATGACACTTGTTTCACATAGAAAGCCAGAGGGCAAAACAAAGTGGTTTCTTTTGGTCCATGTAATCTTTTCAGAAAGCAGTGGTAGCCCTGCAGGCACAATCACCGAGATTCGTATGAGGTAATGTTCAGAATGATGAGATCTCAGGCTGATTGATTAGTTACGTGATTCCATTCTCCAAATTCAAAACTTAAAATATTTGATTTTAAGGAGAGGCAGGAGCAAGGAGGAGAACAGAAGGTTGCTAAAGAGAAAAATACTCTAAATATGTTTTTCATCAATAAAGTAAAAATATCGTATTCTCTATCCCAAAGGAGCTGGATAGATTATTGCAACCGTCCAATCTAGTCAAGATCGCATTTTCTTTTTTCCTTTTTCTCTTTTTGAAAAGATAAATGAACCCATGTTGAGATATTTATCTCTGTAAGATGACCTGTATTTGCCTTCAAGTCACAGTGAATTGGGTATTCTCTTAGTCTGTGAAACTATTTTATATCACTCTTTCTCCCTGCAGATTCTGTGGATACAAGCATAAAATATTTCTGTGAAAACAGTGGTGCCATTCCCTCTATGGAATATTTTGGACAGTATCTGTAATATCCAATGAAGTGATCTTTGATAGCTCCTATTTTTCTCTATATGCTGAACTATAAATTTAAATATGTTGTGAACTGTGTTTTCTTTTTCCATCATAAACTCCCTGTATCTCCTCACAATAAGTAATTCACAGAATAAACAGGTAGTTTTTTGTTTGTATAGACATCATTCTAATCTCCAATGTTTATGTAAAACTGACTCAGAATTTTTCCAGTATGAAAATTAAAGTTTACAACTGTGCCAGTTTCTTCACTGACAAGATTGAATGAATTGTTTGTGCTTATTCAGTTCAATTGACAGGTTGTTTAATTCTGGAATGTGTTTAGATCATAAACTTCTTGGGGTGGAAACACTTCTATGTGTTTGATCATGCAGAAGCCAGCTCACTGGGGACTGTCATCTTTGCAAGGGCTGCTGAACAATACAAATTTTATAATACAATAATCTTTATCACCACAATTGATGTGGTCAGTTGTAGAACTAAAATTAAAACATCCATGTCAGTATGGGGTCTTTTTTTGTTGACAATCTCTGTGCCTTCTCAGTATGCTGCCCTTGTTAAGAGTATTTTGCTCAGACTAGAAGGAAACTTCAGCTACATTTATTGAAAAAACAGCACTTGCACAGAGTTTGACTTCTCTTGGGCCCTGTGTACTTTCCCTTTCCTCTCGTAGACCTCATAAAACCAGTTCAGAAATAGCCTTTTCTAAGTTAGCTGAAGTATTTTCAATTTAGTATTATTGAATGAAATATTTTAAATTTAGAGATTATGAAAACAGTCACGACCATCATGTTCTTGGGTAACAGCATTCTAGTCATCTTAGTATTCAGCTACAAGAGTTACAAAAGCAATATAATTTCAGTTGCCCCATAACAGAACTAAGCCTGAGCTGTTTCAAACTTTAGTCAGAAACACTTCCTCAACCCAGAGTTTTCAGAAATTATTTAGCTTATTACAACCAGTTGAGCCAACAGGCTCGTGAGTCACAGGAACTTTGCCCAGAAAAGTTCCACTCTCTCCCTCATCTTTGAAGCTAAGTCAAGTGAATTTTTAAGATGCCTTTTCTCATAGTGATTCCTGAATACCACATCAGTGGCTCTTAGCTGTGTGTTCATGGCTTCAGAAGCAGATGTTTCTTAATTGCTGAAGTGTGGAATAGCAAGACAAAATGACTTATCACCCAGGATCTGAAGTTACTGCAGCTGTGCTACTTGCAACTTCAACTGCCTTGAAAGGCTGAAGAATTCCATAGCATTCCCTATGATGGTAGGGCTTACCACCACCTGCTGAGTTGCAGAATTGTTCCTCTCAGGTTAGACTGTAACTTGCACTAATGTGACCGTGCAAAAAAAACTGAGGAAGAAATGAAGACCACCTAACCCACTCTCCTAGTACTACTGGCAGAGTAGTACTTAGGACTGCTTATTGACTGGCTGCAGGTACTTTGAGAAAGCATGGGGGACATACCACAAGAAGGTGCAGAATGTTGGAGACCTGACTTGTTCTTTTTTAAAAGGATCACTAAGTTGCTCTACTCAGCAGTAAAACATGAAAATACGCCTGGTATGGTGCTATAGAAAACCACATGAAATCCAACGACAGAGAGTAAACAGCTCATTGTTAAGAATTTGCGGGAATGGCAGGAGGGAAAATAAAAAGGAATTTCTTAAAGCAAATTTTCATTTGCTGCCTGGGAGGTATTTCTTTCTGGGGGAAGGGAGAATGTGAGTTGTTGCTCACTTTTGTTCCAAAACACTGTTTATAGAGTGAACTCCTGATCTGGGGGAATGGCTGCCTTCCTGAGCTTTCTAGCAAGGCAAATGCAGTGTTAACTCAAAGTGTGTAGCATTTATACCCTGCTGTGATCGTACAACTCTTTCTCCTCCCACCTCCTTTACATATGTCAGCAGCAGTGCTAGGCCTTTGCCTGCTTACCACTTCTGAACGCTACAAATCCTTTTTACTGGGCCTGTGCACAGAGACCGCATAGGTAGGAGATGGATAGTGACTTCCTTTATATTCCTGCATAGAGCACAGCAACTACCTAGCCTTTCATCTATGTCTTCCAGTTCATCACTCCTTGTAAATCTGACGCTGATTTCAATTCTGTGCTTAGTTAAGGGCGCTTCTATTATCTTTTGCTTTCACATCCACACAGTATGCAAATAGGAAAAGCTAGAGTGCTACAGGAATAGCTCCTCCTTCATTTCAGCCTCATCATTCGTGTTACATAAATGGTTTTATTTTTATTTTCAGCTTTCACTTTCTGAAAAGCAAAGCAAAATATATGGATTTCTAATCTCTAAAGTCTTGTTTGTACCCTACTGAATATAAGAAAAAGAAGACTGTTTTCCAGAGATAAACCTTAGAGCATGCTTCAAAAATTCATAGTAAATTCCCAAAAGTGAAGCAGTGGGAGCTACTGCTGTAATTTGGATAATAAAAACAATAAGAAAATGCCAGATTAGAAGTCATGGCCAGCCTCACTTAACAAATGAAATGGCAAACTACCAGCCAGTGTTAAAAAGAATATCCAACTGGTGCTGCTTTTATTCCTGCACAATTGGCAAGGCTCCTAGATTGGTGCTTGAGAGCGCATTGGTACTTGGCCTGGGTATGACTGCACGTAAGTGGACTAGGCCACTAAGTCGTTTGGCACTTCTGACAATGTTATCCCAGGAGAGCACTGGGATTTCTGCTTGTCTCTGTTGAGTAGGATGGCTGCTCTGGGAGAGGAATCCTAATGTGCTTGAGATTTGAGTGGAAAAGATCCACTGGCATTTTTGAGTATTTCAGAAGTTTTGACAGTATGAAGCACTAGTGTCTCTATTACTGAGATTCTGAGGGTAAAAAAACTGGAGGTTAAAACAAACCAACCAACTACCCAGATGAAAACTGGCTCTCACAGATTGTTTGCATGAAAATTATTCACACTTAGAGGCGATTAATTCAAACCATTGTCTAAGATGCAGAGTTTTAAGCCTAAATCTAAGCCCGCTTGGGTAAGTTTTACTGTTTATTCTTGTTGAAAAATCTGTAGTATTTTTCATCAAAAATGTTTCAGGAATCTGCATGCACATTTTATAAAGATGTCATTTGTAGAATGAATTTACCTTGTTCTCTAAGAGCTTCTTTGTCATCAAAGATATATTCAGGAGCAAAACAAGCTGCTGTCCTTGCTATCAACTAAAGTAGACATATGCTATGATTCTATGATATTGTTTTAGTTTCCTCTCAGAAATGACTGGTATTCGGTCTGTTCCTTTGCTGTATTTTGCAGAGAACGAGGCTGTGAGGGAATTCCTTATAACATGTTAAACTCTCCTATGGAAATAATAGACTGTGATAACCAAGGCCAAACTTTCATGATTTCCGGAGATAAGAATTTTAATATGTTACTATAGCTGAAAAGAGTCTTTGAGAATGGAAAATGGATGTTTCCTACCTCCATTTTGAAATGAGGTCTAAAGAAAGTAAAAACAGTTAACTGCCCTTTATTTTTCCTTCTGGTGACCAATTCTCTGACTTTTGCCCATTTGCTGACCATTTTATACTCAAGCTAAGTGTCTCTGAAAAACAGATAGGATACCTTCCTGCTCCACGCAAGGTTAAGTTAGTATTTCTGAAAGGGCTATCACTAGTATAGATTATCCTTCAGGCAGTGCTCTCTCCCTTTGGAAACTCTGTACTGACATTTAAAATCCTGTATTTGAAATATTCATCAACAATATAGGGATAGGTGATGTCCTTCCAGAAAGAGATTTAGTTCATAATATATTTTGGTTCATGCCCTAGGTAAACAGATCTTAGTAGAATTAAAGCATCTTGGATTACAGCATCTAACTCTGGATCCATTTTGAATGACAAGAGAATAGACAAAATATCTCTGAAAGTGTCAGAGTGAATTGTGAGGAAGTGTCTCCTTGAATTGTTCATCCCTCCCGCTAGTCTCTTGACTAATTTGAACAGCCTTTAAAGCTGTAATGGCTACTGGGGAGGAAGAACAGAGTCTGCTGAGAGTCTAGGTTCTCAAATAATTAGTAAGCCACTAGATAATGCTGTTTCAGAACTATCAAAACTATGTATCTCTGCAGCCCTTTTCAAACTCTTGGCCTTTGCTTAAGACTTGACTAAGCACTTATGGTGTCACACAATGTTTTTAAAGTATGTTCTTTCTGTTCTTTAAGGCTTCCAGCTTTGTCTCTAGATTCCCTGGAAGCTATCTACTCTTATTTCTCTCTGAAGCTGACTTTAAATAAGACCTCAGCTCTCAAGGAAAGAAAGCATTTTAAAGGATTTCTCATCAAAATGTTAGCAAGGCATACTTAAAAATAAACTGCTTCTCTCCTTCCCTCCTTTCTAGAGTGAGCTGAGAGGACACCACCAGTTGAATCATCCATCTGAGTCATGCAAACAGCTGTCATTGTTACATGTAAAGATGAACTAAAAAGCTGTCATTTGCTTGGGAGTATTTTTATACTTGACTCACTTGTCCAGTGAAGGGGAGAGTTTTGGTTTTTTTTCTGTTTGCCTCCTTTCACATGGAAAATTACAATGAAGCCATGTGTTGTGGTAATGGCTATAAACTCTGCTACTGAAAAAGCTTTACAGAAATCTTCCACCTCAGAGCATCTGTCATCCTGAAATTTTTTTTGTTTGCACTTGTGCATAAGCTCTGTGAGGCCCTGTGCCAACATCCGTGCAGTCCTTCCTTAAAATGCCTGGGCCCATGCAAATACCTTCTCCTCCCCAACTGTGCGCTGCCTGAAGTAATTCGTTTTTGCGTCTGGTCTGTAAATATGGACCACACTTTCACCCTGACATCTAACACTTGACCCTCAGATTCATGTTTTTTTCCCTTGCCCTTCTCCATCTCTCTTCTTATTCTCTGTTGTTTTATATTTCTGTATCTCTTGTAGTTGACTCTGCAGCACCTTCTTTATTTTGCACTTTTCACTCTTTTTTTTTCTTTACTCTTTCTTCACTCTGTCATCTCTGTTGTCCATCCTGTTTCTTTCCTGCATTTTTCTAGTGTTAATCTTTCTCCCATCCTTTTTTATAGCTATCTTTCATATCTTCTTCCATTAGCCAAATCCTGTGAGTTTGCTACCAAATATTGCTAGCTAGTAAGTCACAGCAGCATGGAGCTATTTTATTCAAACTGATGATGATGTGGTCAGTCTGGTTTTGATCTTAAACCTGGCTCATTGAAAACTGGTGTATGTTCCTGCACTATGCACTACGGGGTAACAGTACTTGAAGCGTAAGCCAGTGCTGCAAGATGACACAACCTTGGTAAAAGACAGAAGTGCAGAGACTACTTTAGAGTCCTAATTTCTCTAGTACTCTGTCCAACTTGTAGAATCATAGAATCATTAAGGTTGGAAAAGACCTCTAAGATCGAGTCCAATCGTCAACCCAACACCACCATGCCCGCTAAACCATGTCCCTAAGCGCCTCATCTACACGTCTTTTAAATCCCTCCGGGGACGGTGACTCAACCACTTCCCTGGGCAGCCTGACACTCTTTCAGTAAAGAAATTTTTCCTAATATCCAGTCTAAACCTCCCTTGGCGCAACTTGAGGCCGTTTCCTCTCGTCCTATCGCTGTTACTTGGGAGAAGAGACCAACCCCCACCTCGCTACAACCTCCTTTCAGGCAGTTGTAGAGCGCGATGAGGTCTCCCCTCAGCCTCCTCTTCTCCAGGCTGAACACCCCCAGTTCCCTCAGCCGCTCCCCATCAGACTTGTGCTCCAGGCCCTTCACCAGCTTCGTTGCCCTCCTCTGGACACGCTCCAGCACCCCCATGTCCTTCTTGTGGTGAGGGGCCCAAAACTGAACACAGGATTCGAGGTGCGGCCTCACCAGTGCCGAGTACAGGGGCACGATCACCTCCCTGCTCCTGCTGGCCACACTAGTTCTGATACAGGCCAGGATGCCGTTGGCCTTCTTGGCCACCTGGGAACACTGCCGGCTCATGTTCAGCTGGCTGTCAACCAGCACCCCCAGGTCCTTTTCCTCCGGGCAGCTTTCCAGCCACTCTTCCCCAAGCCTGTAGCGTTGCCTGGGGTTGTTGTGGCCAAAGTGCAGGACCCGGCACTTGGCCGTGTTGAACCTCATACATTGGCCTCAGCCCATCGATCCAGCCTGTCCAGGTCCCTCTGCAGAGCCTTCCTACCCTCCAGCAGATCAACACTCCCGCCCAGCTTGGTATCATCTGCAAACTTGCTGAGGGAGCACTCGATCCCCTCATCCACATCATTGATAAAGATATTGAACAGAACTGGCCCCAATACTGAGCCCTGGGGAACAGCGCTCGTGACCGGCCGCCAACTGGATTTAACTCCGTTCACCACAACTCTCTGGGCTCGGCCGTCCAGCCAGTTTTTTACTCAGCGAAGAGTGTTCCTGTCTATAATTGTGAGCATTTTTTTAAGCTCCCTAATCACAGCTTCACCAAAAAAAAGAAGGGAGTTTTGAAAAACTGTCTAGCTTGTAACATAAAAGAAAATCCCTACTTCGGGTTCAAGAGTGTGGAAAGGAGATCAAGATGCAGCTACTCTTTATTGCTATGTCTACCATAAAGCTTAATATCACTGACTTAAATGGCTATTACCATTATATCTCTGAAACAAGTAATGTTTTTAATACTTTTCTGACTTGAGGAATCTAATAATACGGATTTTCTAACATGAACTGGAAGGCTTATCTGTCCAGTTCTTGAACACTTGCAAGTTTTTTCTAGGAGCTGCATTAAAGCAAAGTGCCATACTCTCTTTCAAGTGTAGTAATTTTGAAATTTATTATAGTTTATCTCAAAATAGTAAAAGACAGGAATAGTGATATTTCTGCTTCTATAACCCTACAGGAGCATTTATTTATGCTCTAGAGGATGGAATTTATGCCACATAAGAAGCTCTGAGGCTAAGCCCAAGCACAACACAGTCCACAGTGGCTTTTAGGCTGCACTATCGTGTTTTTTTCCTCATTATCCGTAATCAACAGGGCAAGGTTCTTTTCTCAGATGTATCACACTCTAAAGTTTGGTGGTATGTTTTTGAAAGCTTTTCTTGTTTTGGAATGGGTTCATATCCCTTTCTTTCTAATCACTTGGAGACAACTCAGCAAGCAAAAAATGCAATGACTGGATGTGACGCTGACTTCTCCTGACAGTTCCTAGTGATCCTGTGAGCGACATCAGGTGTTTCTGCTCCCTGGAAAGCGAGCTGTCTAATCTGGTAGAGCTGTAGGTTCAGAGTGGGCTAGTGCAGCATCATCTCTGCTGTCCCACTCCGGTGTCACTTCTGGTTAGCTGTCTGAACTGCTGCTTTCATTCCTTCCTTCTATTCCTCCTTTACCTGTATGTACAGTCACTGACCCTAAACTCATTTCTGTGTTTGCTTTTTGGTGTTTTTTTTTTGTTAGGGTCCTCCCCATCACGTGCTGCAATTATTGGCTGTTTGCATTGCATCCTTTTTATGGATGAAATCTCCTGGTATGTTAGGATTGGGTATATTTGTGAATATGTGGTGCTAAATAAATGTTTTAGCATAGCATTTGTCCATAAGAACTTGGATTCCTGCGTAAATGGTATATAGATACCAGATTAGTAAGAGTTTGGATTCCTGAGAAAGTGTTGTATGGCTACCAGATCAGTACAATCTTGCCAGCAAGTTTAAAGACATTAATTTTTCTGTTAGATGGGAGATCATTAACAAGTGTAATTTTGTCGGCCCTGAAAATAAATTGAACAGAGCCTCTTGGACCACTGCACAAAGGATAGACACTAACATCAAGCAGCAATACTCATTTAATGCAGGAAATAAAGGTATTGTATAAAGCAAGTTGCATTATGTAAAAGATCTGTTTGAAACCCAAGGTTAACGCTTTGTACTGAGTATGCAGCATTTTATAGGTGCTACAAAAATTAATTTTCATTTGTAAATGTCATACTCTATTTCAGGAAAACGGTAGCCATACCATTATTATGTAAAATACCGTGGAATTAAAAAGCATTCTTTTGATTAGATCAATATTATATTAACTAATTTTTATATTATATTAGCCAGAAGTACTAAGAGGACAGCATGGGTATGTTATGTTTTCAATACCATGCCTGAAGCTTCAAACAAATTGCTGTTTATAATGAAGTTGTGAAGTGCTCACCCTGATAAAGCTTTATCATGTTGAGATTAAAGATAGTTTCAGCATATTTCAGAAGGTTATAATAACCCCCCCCTGGTTCTCTTATCTTCTTCATGGAAAACCATAGTTTCTACTTATCTGGTCACTTACCTGTCAAAACAGTTTCCCTGAGAGCTTGAGAAAATTAACTGTGAGGCATATCACTGCCTCTTTAAGTCCCACTCCATTTTTCTGAAAGAAAATCTGCTGAAGTTGTTGGTATCTTTCCACTGTAGTTGTATACACGTTGTGTAACCACCGGGATAAAAGTTTGTGATATTGCCATTCTCCCCAAGGGAGTTCTGATTGTCCGATAATTTTAATGTGTGCTTATTTTTACATTTGTGTTTAGATTCAGTGCAACCAGGAGACTTTTTGTAGATCCCAGTAAGCTGTTCAAGCAATTGGGCTCCTCACACCTTGAAGTAAAAGAAATATATAACCTTCCTCTTTCTTTTCTACTAGTTTTATCAACCAACTGAGTACAAGTTATCTTTCTATTCAGTTGCCTTCTGATAATTTTTCTTACGATTCTTGTCCTGTGTATTATACAATAAGGTATAGCAATCTGTAACATCAACTGGAGTTTTATAACCAGCTTACTTGCAGCAGTCTCTTCAAATCCATCTCTACTTCTCCATATTTGCTTCTGCACAGTGCTGTTTCTGATGTGAGTAAATAGGAAAACTAAAAAAAAAAAGCAGCCAGCTTTTGGGAAGGGAGTGAGGAGAATACCTTCCTTTCAAAGGAGTTAAAAATAAAGAAAACTATTCATAAATTCATTCTGTATTTTGGTAACTGTAACAAATATGTTAACAATTAATTTTGTTAAATATGTAGACAGAATGCTTAGAGCTTCCATATCTGCAAATGTTTAAGTATGTGTTCAGCTTTGGAAGAGTAATGATCAAGAACTCAGTGGGCTAGCTTGCATGCTCCAAATTAGGGTCCTCCATACCTGTTTGCAGGGTTTACGTTTAGTGATGCATTTGATTAGCTAGTGGTGAAGTTTGAGTCCCAATACGTAGTTGCATGGTTGCAAATTTCAAAATCTGCTTGTTTTCACTGGAAAGCTATTTATTTTACAAAAGTAATTTAGTCATTCAGTCCTTATAAGAAGACTTCGGTTATAAATAATCAGAAATCTTGTGTTTATTGTGGTGACCATATATTGATGCCATAAAGTCATAAATACATTACCAAAAGAATAGATGTGTTTGAATCCTACAAACAGTATTTGGGAAAATCTTCTAGTGACTGACTTATTCCTAAGATTTCGTAAAATTGTGAAACGCTTTACCTACCTTTGAAATGCAGCTATCTGCAGGGTAGAATGTAGCCGCTGGTCTTACACACAAGAGTTAACCCAACCTGACCCTGCAAGGCTTGGCATCTGACAAAATCACAGCGTGAGGCTGTAAGGCTGCAGGCAGACCTGAAAAAAAGCAGTATAAACTACTGACAATTCCAAGTAAATTACTTAAGTGTTGTAGGAGATATGGAATGTGCCATTTTGTATTTTACTTCGTGGGATCACAAAATGTATTTTATTTTGTGAGATCAGGTGTATTTTGAAGCTTAACTTTTTTTTGAAGTTGAGCTTGCCTTCTGTTTTAGTGGGGTTGATACTTCTCTCTGAACCCACTTCGATGGTTCTGATTATAGGTCCATTTCAGAATGGCAAGGTGACGGTATTTTCTTTCCCCATTTCAGTGTTGTTAAATTCTGAGTGCTGGCAGGGCTGAAATATTAGTCACTGGGAGAGATTTGCCATTATTTTCAAGAAGTCTGGTGACATTTTGGTGCTCTGAAGCTTTCACTTTAAACAAAACTAAACCGACCTTAATGGTTGTCTTAGCTCTTGTTTCATGGTTGAAAGCTTCTATATCTGATGTGCAGCTCTCTTCCCTCTGTTGCTGATCAAAATCAAATGAAATGCTTATTCCTGAACTTGAACCTCTTCCAATGTTTTCCAATTTTTGGCCACTTATAGATGTTCGTTATTTGTTTAAGGTTGACATTGTAGTCCCACTGAAGTCAGTCAAATTTACCTTTAGTGGGGTCATGTTTTCCCCATGAAAATGTTAAACCTCGTACATTAATTTAAAGCTTTTTTCCTTCCAAAGCTAAGAAAATAATCCTATCAAAAGTAGCCTATTTTGCTTCAACATGTCTGTGTTTTGCTATATAAGTCGGTAGCCTTAAATAAAAAATTAGAGATGTAGGCACAAAAATATAATTTTAAGTCAGAACACAGGAAAACTATTGCAAGTGGCCTTTAGAAATTGTTCAGTAGCAGAATTCTTACTTAGCCCGTGCCTTGCTGCTGTGGCAGCTGCCTTCCCTTCTCATTGGGCTGTTACTGGTAGTTCTTAGTTGCCTGCCATGGTCAAATCATTATTAAGAGACAGATGTTTCTCAGTTGCAGATGTTGGTTATTGTGGGGTTTTTTTTTTTCCTTACTTTTGGAACAAAAGTTTTAAAATTAGATTTTAGCAAAAGGTCAATTTGAAGCTGTCAGCTGATAGAATAAGCTGCTTTATTTTTGTGTTTTTTATTGTTTTTAATGTCATGGCTTTAAATAGATATGAAGATCAATACTCCCCTTCCCTTCAAATATAACCTATCAGATAAACTCAGATTACTTTTTCATCCTCTATTAATGGCAGTCATCACTGTAGGGCTCAACCATTCCTCCGAACCATTCCTCCCTAGTGTTACATACCAGCCAGAACTGAAGGGGACCTTCACAGGCAGGATTGTAGGAGCACGTATTTCTGTGCTTCAGTTTAAAGCGAATGGAGAGAGGGGGAATGAGGGGATACCGATACCTTTTAGAGAAGACGAGCAGTTTAGTACTATGTTGACAATTCAACTGTCATAATTGTCAACTATGTCAACAGTTGTTTTTTCAGTCTTTTTCAGATAATGACTGATGCTCGTTTTGCTATACTTAAATCACACCCAGAGTATATTCAACCACCACTACTTTTTCCCTGTTAGATGTGCTGTTATTGCAGCAAGATCTCTATGCTGGTGACTGCAAAAATCAAGAATGCACAGTCCTAATCCTGAATGTTCATTCGCATACCTTATAGAACAGGACAGTGGTTCTGAGTAAGGGCATCTTAGGCATGTAAAATTTCATCTGCTTCTGGGATGTTCAGATGCTTATTGTCAGCACTGCTATCCCAAGAATTGTCGTTCATTTTGACTTTTACCTTTCTTTTTTATATCTAATTTCTTATTTTTTCCTTTATTTGGTTTTCTCAACATGAAGCTTGAGAATATTGAGAAGAATGCAACAAAATTCATTTGATAATAATAAATCAGGCTCTTCACATAACAGTAAGCTTGGATTTCTCTCTTCTTGTATTGTAGCTTCACTTATTTCATTTCTCTGACAGTTTCAGCCTTATGTCTTTCAATTATTTTCTTCAACTGCATAATGTGGTTCATTCTGGCTTACCATTGTCTGTATGTATGTCATTCTTTCTTCTTTAAATATGTTTCTCCATTGACCTTACTTCATCCTTTCTTTTAACTATTTGTGTGTGTCTTTCTGTGTCCCTTTGCCCTGTACTCTGCTTCCAATATCTTTCTTCTGCCTTAATTTCCTGTTTCATTCTTTTCTATTCTTTAATCTCCTCCATTAGCTCCCATACCAGCTGGAATTATTCAAGACATTGGGTATGTATTATGGTTAATTTTCACATGATTTAATGGAAAGTGCCTTTCTGGAACACTTTCAACATACAGCAATTCAGATAATTTACTTTTACTAAGGAATTATAGCAGGTCGGAATGAAACACCAACTGGAATCCAAATTATTTTCTTGGTGATTAATCTGTAGTCAGCCTCCAAGAAATCATTGAAGCTATGCTGATTTACACCAATTGAAGAGCTGATTTTTTTTTTTTTTAAACCCAATCTTCATTATTATTTTTCAACTCGGAATGAGTGGGCAGTATCTAAATTCTTCCGTGTTATACTCTGCATATGAAATCGCTTTGTTAGAATACAGATGATGCACATCTGATATAGATGGAAGAAGAGTATATGTGCTTCTAGACGACTAGCTTTGTTACTGCTGTGCTTGTCCCAGTGCCTCAGTAGAAGAGCTGTTGGTTGACTTACTGCAAGGTATGATTGAAATGATTATCATCAAGCTTGTTTTCTTGTCCTTTTCCAGTGAATAAGTAAAAATGCAGGAATTAATCACTTGCAGGAAGTAGCATCTGCTGTCTTTGAAGGTGACATTAACCTTCATAAAAAGTAATCTATATTTGTATATAAGTGTTTCTGTCCATGCTATTGATGTTGACAATGCTGCATCTAGTTTGTTAAAATGAATTATTTCCATCACTAGCATAATCTTCTTTTTGATTTTTTTAAAAATTATTTTCGTTTATTTCCTAGTCATCTTTCTTATGCTTATAACAGCAATCATACTGGCTAAGTCCAAGTGTCTACCTAACCTAGTATCGGGCCTGTGTCCAGTACCAGACGTCAAGACAAAAACCATAAGAAACAGGATGTAACTGCTTACTTCATATGTTTTCTCTTAGGGACAGCATTTGTACTGGGGACACTTGTGCCCACTCCCACCAGAACATTATAACCATTTTTCAGAGTCTTACTTCTAACTTGCATTAGGTGCAGATGACAGTTGTTAGGCCGTTTTTTTTTAAATTTATTTACTGTGTTTTATAACAGTATCAGCAGGAATGCCTGGAGCACTGTGGCAAGGTTGTTGTATGAGCCATCTATACATGCAAGAAGGCATCCTGGATACTACTTAGTTCTTGGATTCTTTTCTGCACCTTAATAAAAGAGTCCCAAAGCATGTACTCATATATGTCATGTCCAATACTCTTACAGTATGAACTAAAAATTCATGGAAATAATAACAGCTTTGAAATACAAGGAAAGGAAAAAAAGAAAAAAAAAAAGGAAAAAAGAAAAAAGAAACCCCAAACCCTTAACTACCATGAGGTCTTGCTTTGTTTATAGTGTGTGCTAACTGTATAAGGGGATGGGGGGAAGGGTGTTACCTTTATTATGATTTAGCAGTTTTAATCTGTTTAAATTTGCAGCTCTAATCTAAGGGAGTTCTGGTATTTCTACTCAATCAATCTGTGTGTCTTTTCTGATACTGTAGTTCAGAGTAATTTTGGATGCAGGCAGTCTTCTCTAATTGTTTTTATTCCCTGTGATATTGCATTTGATATGGCAATTTTTACTGCTAGCATTTCATCTGACAACCCATCTGAAGTGCCCCAAATATAGTACTTTGTATTGCTTCAGTTTGCATACCAACTGGATGAGAATATTAAAGCCAGAGTTTGAACGATCTATTGCTATTCTTCATAGTGAGCTCCCAAGTTTTTCTTTGAAGAGATCAGTATGGCAAATTTGAAGCTTTTCGTCCAGGTTTCCTGAAGTTGTGTTATACTTGGGTATATACAGTATCCTGCTTTTCTTAAAAATATAACTATATACATTCAGCTATGTATGGTATATTCCTCAAAAATTGTTTTGTAATGGCAGTGATTCATATAAGGCATGAACTTTTGTTGTGAGAAATGTGCAAATATACTCAGTTATGTTGTTATCTTGTTGGAAATATGGCTGAAAAATAACATTAAAATAACTAAAAAAATAACAAACTGAGCAAAAAACCACATTTTCCTCCTTCTCGTATCTTCTGGAAAATCCTGTAATGCTTTTGGTTCGTGTGTGAGGGCTTAAAAAAATCCCTCGCTCAGGTTTTGTTCTTGTGCTCCGTATGTGCTCTTATCCAGAGTAACAAGATGTTGGCAGGGATAGGGGCTTACCAACGTGACTGAAATGGCTACATTTGACCAATGGTGCTGTGTTTGATTTCAGCATTTGAGCAGAACAATGTGAGAAGTTTATGAACAGAAATAATTAATTCACTCACTTGTACTTTACTGGACATCAGCAGCAAGGGAGGATGATAAAAGAAGAAATAAATACATAGAATCATAGAATCATTAAGGTTGGAAAAGACTTCTAAGATCATCGAGTCCAATTGTCAACCCAACACCACCATGCCCACTAATCCATGTCCCTAAGCGCCTTATCTACACGTCTTTTAAATACTTCCAGGGACGGTGACTCCACCACTTCCCTGGGCAGCCTGTTCCAAGGCCTGACCACTCTTTCAGTAAAGAAATTTTTCCTGATGTCCAATCTAAACCTCCCTTGGCGCAACTTGAGGCCATTTCCTCTTGTCCTATCGCTGTTACTTGGGAGAAGAGACCAACCCCCACCTCGCTACACCCTCCTTTCAGGTAGTTGTAGAGCGCGATGAGGTCTCCCCTCAGCCTCCTCTTCTCCAGGCTAAACACCCCCAGTTCCCTCAGCCGCTCCCCATCAGACTTGTGCTCCAGGCCCTCCACCAGCTTCGTTGCCCTCCTCTGGACACGCTCCAGCACCTCCATGTCCTTCTTGTGGTGAGGGGCCCAAAACTGAACACAGGATTCGAGGTGCGGCCTCCCCAGTGCCGAGCACAGGGGCACGATCACCTCCCTGCTCCTGCTGGCCACACCATTTTTGATACAGGCCAGGATGCCGTTGGCCTTCTTGGCCACCTGGGCACACTGCCGGCTCATGTTCAGCCGGCTGTCAACCAGCACCCCCAGGTCCTTTTCCTCCGGGCAGCTTTCCAGCCACTCTTCCCCAAGCCTGTAGCGTTGCCTGGGGTTGTTCTGGCCCAAGTGCAGGACCCGGCACTTGGCCTTTTTAAACCTCATACAATATTTATTCTGTCCCAAAGCGGTGTGTCACTACCTGCTGTTGATTCAATGGACTCCAAGTTTTAGACTGCGTGACACAATCTGGTAGATGTCTCTAAAGTACCGACACATGGATTTTATTGAGAGACTGGCAGCCCTAGGGAAGGAGAAGGATTGCGTTAAAAGAGAATGGACAAAGTGGCTGTTCCTCATTTATTGTTCTTAACTGGATCTACCTCCATAGGTTATATTATACTTGCTCTAGTTTGAATTCCTATTTCAAACTAGTATTGCTACTTAGTAATTTATGAAAGGAGATTTTTATTTTCCAATAAAGTCTTATGCGTTGACATTAATGAATGATGCTAGAGTATTTTGAAACCCCTCACTTTTTTTTTTTCTTTTTTTCTTTTTTCCTTCCCCTCCATATAATTACTCTCTGATTTAAGGTTGCTATTGATTTGTTATACACTTGTCCTTGGTCACTTTGCTGTGTGCTTTCCTGGTGTAAATAGATAACCATTAAACATCGGATAAGACGGCATAATGACACTTCCCCTTATACAGTGCCGTGCTGTCAGTTACCAGGAAATATTTCCTGCATTTGAAAGGATCCCTCTATCAATTATCTTTTGTCATGGAGACTGTTTTGTGGTATTTGTTGATGTATTATCCTGGATGATAGTGGAAATAACTTTTCGTCAGATGTGATTAATTATGTCCTAACAACCACTTTTCTACCAAATGTAGCTACTTAACTGTGGCTTGAGTAGAAGGTTAAAATCAGGTACTTTATTACGCAGAGTTGTTTTAACTAGCTTTCTGTTTACATGTGGTGCCTTTAAATGATGCTGAAGAACTTACATGCATTTGGAGACGTTAGCAAGAAAATCAGAGCTATTGTCATCTACAGTTGTTATTTTACTCTAGCACATGTTGTTTGCTTGTGCTGACTTCTGGTGTTTCTGTGGTGTGATGCAAGGTAAAAGTTTGTTTGCTGTGACAGCCAGTTTAGGTACTGGGTGCTTAAAGAACCTCAAGAGCCGATAACTAAATCAGTCTAGAATTCTGCAATTAAATTCAGCAGTAGGAATGGGTTGGCGAGTGCATTATCTTACACTATCTGGAAATATATGCATGTTTCGGGTGTTGCACAATTCACACCCAAAGAGGAAATTCATTTCAGATGAAAATGCCTTTGATGTAAATTGGCAGGTAAAGCAGGAAGTTCTAGAATAGGGTGATGCAAAGGTTGGTCTTTGATCAGGACTGTATTTTTCAGAGAGGTCCCATATTTCTTCCAGTCTCTTGAACAGCAATTGCAGGCAGGCAGGAAATAGTGGCCATCCATTGAGTGTCCAGAAGAATTGGAGCTGAACCACTGTCTCCTGCTGAATGAATACTAAAATCAGTAAGCCGTGATGAAATTAAACAGCAGACCTTATAAAAACTGAGTAGCTGAGTTTATTAGGTCTTTAAGTCTTCTGTTAGCCTTTTCCTATATATGCATGAATGCATGCATGCATGCTGTCTCTTGCTGTCTAATTGAGAAATTAAATATGATTACATTTAATTGAGAAATAATAAACATCCTTGGTCATCAATGAACATTGCACTTTCCAGGTAAAAACACTAACAGAAAATAGCACCACCTGACCTGGTGATGCAAGTTTTCCCAAAGGCACTGGGGAGGGGTAGATGCGTTTAGATGTAGGAGTTGTAATTCACACCTCACAAAAAGAGCTTGAGTTTTGCATAGTTCTTTCTGCTTCGTTTATAAGTTACTGAAAGGGATCAATTTTTTCAAAGAAGATCATCATCCTGGCAAATCTCTCGCTGAATTTAGCATAGCTGTATAAAAGCAGAATTCTGTTTCTGTTAGTATCAATCCTGCTAGGCAATGCAAAGACATTCTAGAATTGTTCTGTCATTAGCATGCTTCTCCATACCAATAGACAGAGAACCTGTCTCCAGGGCAGCTGACACGTTTGTGAGTCCTGGAGATGATGGCGTGAAGTGAATCCTGGCAGGAGTCTGGACAGAGCGCTGCTCTAGAAACAGGTAATGGAAGGGAAATGCCTTGTTATTGCAAAGTGAAATCAGATTCTTGCCAGTATGAAGTTCCTCTCTAAAGCCAAGCTTCAGCTCATATTTTACAGCCTGAGCCACAAAGGTTTGCAAGGAAAAATTACGTATGGCCTAAAACAGAAGGAACTCGTTTGCTTTCCCATAGGACATGCTTGTCAAAAGTCATCAGTGTTTGCTGGGTATTTCCAGGGTACAATAACTCTCCCACGTTCCCCTGTTGTAGTTATCACTGCTGCTGGAGTGGGATTTGTTGTATGTGACTAGGAAGCCAGAGTGGAAGTTGCTGTCTGACTCATACTTCAGTGACTTGCTGCAGGACTGGTTACCTGAGAGACTAAATGCTGCTGGACTTGGCATGAAAAGGCTTCTCAGTAAAAAAGGAGATGGGATGTCTAACAGACTGCTTTCAGTGAGAGTTCATTGGAAAGTTTGTCGCTTTTAGTCTGAAGTACGGAGTACTTGCTGACCTTCAGAGGAAATAGCAGCAATCTTTCTTTTACAGAGATTCTTAGTGAAAAACTTTTCCTTGGGAGGAATTTTTTGTCTTCATTTTGCTTCTGCTTTCAGGCCTGATCTGATTGTCACATGATGCATGAATGTTCTACATCTGGTCGCTGGTTATGTCACTGTCCAGGCTTTCCAGCGCTGGGAAGAGATGCCCTTTCATGTCTGTCCTTGTGGTAGTCACTGAGTATCCTGCAACAGGAAATGGGACATATGCAGTAAAATTCAACTCTTACTGTCATAGCCTAATGAATTTTAACTTTGATTCAACAGTAAACGCTAGAGAGACTTGGTGTCAAAGCTTTCGGACTCATTTGCCTAACGTTTTCTAATGCTCAGGCATCTTACCATAATGCTGGTTAATATGCTACATATTTTCTAGTTTTGCAGCATGGAGTAGCATGTCACAAATAACTGATCTAGGATCGTATTTTGCCTTTATTGCCATGCAACTAGAAAGATACACTAGCTGCTTAATTAGAGCCAGCTTTTAATGAAGATAATGAAAGGAACAGCAATAAATGGAGCAGAAGCAAGATCCAAGTATTGCTTAGTGCAAGTTACAGGATAAAGGCTCAAAAATGTCCTTTATAGGTCCTTAATTCTGAGGCTATTCTGTGCAAGGTCAGCAAGGACATGGTTTCTGTACCTATAATGGCCTGTTCTAGGCCAGGGTGCAGAGTATTGCATCAATCTGGAGTTGTGTGGTATGTAAGGAGAGTCTAATTGTATCCCTTCTTTTGAATATGTCTCTGGCTGAAGCATCTGGGATGGCAGAAGAATTTATCCAAGGGATTTAAGCCTGAGCAACAAACTTCCATCTAGGTAAAAATCTTGCCATACTCAAGGTTTATATTGTGTTCATATTAGAGGCACCAAATGAAGAAATTAATAAATCAGTTAATATAAATATAGCGTAAATGTAATTAGTTGATTCAAATCACTGGAGAGATCCAAACTGCGACCAAAAAACTGGCAACACGTATTATGGCAGAAAATCAAATGCATCAGAAATACAAATTCACAGCATAATAATAAGCAATGTTCCAAATAATCTGCAACAACAACCTATAGCTAAAGAGTAATGTAACTGTGACTGCTACTACAGCAAGAGTTTTGCAAGTTTATGGAAGCCCAGTAGGAGAGCAGTAAAGCTGTAATAATTTCTTTAATCAGACACAGATTGGCAAGACACAACTCTGAGCCCAAGGGCTCAATAAATGAAACTACAAGGACTCAAAAAGTTGCTTTCATTTTGAAAGGATTTTGCGTAGGTGGCAGCATTTTGAACATGCATTCAGGAGTGAGAGAATGAATATTCAGTTTGCATGCAACCCTGAGTGCTCTGATGGTGTTTAGAATTGTTCAGGCACTGACCCTTGTTATTCAAGGGCTGAAATCTGCAAGCCATCACCACCAACCGTTTTTTCTTGTCTTTCCTGTTTTTGCTTTTGTTGTTGTGGTTTGGGGTTTTTTTTTGTTTGGTTGTTTTTGTTGGTTTGTTTGGGTGTGGGGTCTTTGGGGCTTTTTTTTGTTGGTTTGTTTGTTTTGTTTTTTGTTTTTTTGAGGCCTCTGGGAGTCACAAAAAGAACATCACATGGAACTATAAGTATATTTATTCCTAGTAAGTGACATTCACTAACACTGATTGTATCTAATGGAAGATGGAAAGTTCATTGACACCTATTAGAGAGCATATCAAGTGCAAATGTTTGGAAGGTTATAGGAGCTCTAGTTTGAAGAGTTAATACAGAGTATTGTTGGTACTTTAATTCATCCATGTATATAAGAACCCCTCAGAAAATTCTGATGAACTGTGAAGTCTTTAGAAAGTGATTCTGGGAAATCTATTAAGTTATTTTCCTCTGCCATGCTTTTCAGGGAAACCATGACAGTTTTGGAAATCTACCAAGAATACAGCAACCATACCTTTTCACTTTTGTGTAAAAATCTGTTTCATTACAGAGTGATGATTTTGCAAAGTCTCTGTGAATTTCTGTTAATTCATTGCAATTGTAGATAGTATTACGAATTTGGGAAGTTCAAAAGGCAGAGGAAGTCACAAAGGAATCTATGGACGTCTCTAAAAGCTGTGGCCCCACTTGTACTGGATCATTTGAGAAACTTAACATTGTGGGGGGAGGAAGGGGAAGAGAGAAGTCTATTATAAAGGGAATCTTCCCTTTTTTAGTTCTGGGAAAAATCTCAATGCAAGAGACATGCCTTTGCAATTTTTACAAACTTAACTACAACACAGAAGTGATAGCGTTCCTACAGAGATATTCTGAGGCCAAGGAAAGCCCATTTTTCATCCTGATAGATTTAAGGATGTTAAATCAAGGTGAAAATATTTTCTTGATTTGCAGTGTATTTTTAAAACGTAACACGTTAAAATAAAGGTTGATTCCCATTTTATTTAGAGGTCATTATGAATTCCTTTTAAAACAATGCACGGATCAGCAAATTCCATATTTGTAGTCTACTATCTGTAAGTTTTACTGGATCTATTTAATTAGATTTTAGTGCAGCATCTGTAGCGCTGGTAAATTCAAATAATTAAGCTTCATGATTTCTTGTGTATTATAAATGTCACAAAACTAGTTGCTGCAGAGCAGATAATTCCTTTTTGTAATTAGAATTTCTGTCAAGAATTGTTTCCTCATTTATAGCTATTAAAACTTTGAAAATAATTTTATATAATGGGGTTCAATTTGAATTACTTTTTGCTATAGGTTCACATTTTTTATATCTTTTTGTGATGTATCTTATTTTCTTTTTCTCTTCAGTTAAATTTCATATGTTTTCCCTAAAAACTCTTATTACTCCTTTATCAAAGCAGCTGAAATAACTGTGGTCTGGGAGAGGAAGAAATGGAGAAAGAGAGCTAATGTCACCCAGATGTCAGCTGAGTTGCATTCATTCCAAAGCATTACATGCTTGTGCCAAGACTCGAGTTTCTAAACGCATGTCACTATATGACAATCTCGGTTTCATTAACAAAAATAAAAAATAAAGAAAATCCAAACAGCGACATAGGCAATACCTGGAAGGGTGATACCTGCATTTCAGTCTGTGGTTCAAGGGTTGTTTCTATCGCTTTCAAGGTTTTTCAGTAGTTTATATATAAAGTCCTTTGAGTAGAGATTCAAACGTGATTTCTGGGGATTTCACTGTTTGGCAGTTGCTGCCTAAGACATCTGAGCCCTAGTGCCTGGCAAACGGGAAGTTTACATGGTATATTCTGGGCAGATAGGAAGTCCCTGTGGCTGTGTTTCAGATCAGCTCAAAGCCACGAGGTGTAGGTTCCCCCTGCTCCGAGAGGCTGGCTGTATCAGCTTGCTTCTGTCATTGCACTAAGGCAGTTGCCTGGCTTCTTGTCAGCTCCTGGCTGGGTGAGCTCGTGTCTGCCTGGAGCGCGCTGTTTATATCCAACCAAGGCTAACAGCCCACCAGCGCTGGTGTCGCTGCCTCGGGGGAACCCAGCGCTGTCTACATCTCAGAGCAAGGGGCTTCAGAGACCAGTTTAGCACTGTTAATTAGTAGGCTGTTTATTATATTTTCAAAGTTCTGTATAATGATAAGGTTAATTGTTATTGTCATGTGAGGCAGAAAGGAAGGTGAGAGCATGCTACAGACATGGTTCCTTGCAGGACTCCTGCGGTCATTTTGTTGAATGGAGAGTCCTGTTAAACAGCATGTTGAGTTCGAATTTGGATACTGAATGAAGCAGACCTTAACTGGCCTTTGGCATCTGAATGTGAGAGAGAAATTTAGCTTGAAATCACGTTTTAGCAAATATCTGAAGATATTTGGTCTTGGTTATAAACCAGCTCTTGTGGGCAGATTTCATTTTTGTTTCTAACTTTAAAATTGTAGGAAGTAGTTGAAAATGTAAGTAAGATGTACTACAAATGTTCTAAAGGTAAAAGACAAACAAACCCCTTCCACATAAAATCTACTTATCTTTTTGAAATCCCTTGGCTGACAACTTGATCGCCATATTTCTATGACTTCCTGGCTTATGATGTTTAAATTCATATCATTGAAAATAACAAGATTAAAACACAGAAGACTCTGGAAGATACCAGTTGGTGATGTAATTTAATTGGTCAAACACTGACATTTGAGATTAATGATGATTTTAATTCAAAACTGATCTTTTCAATGAAGCTGCTACATGAAATTTAAAAACTGGAACCAGGTTTTCATTTACACTGACACCTAGCTTCAAGTTTTGCTCCCCTGCCCTTAACCAAATGAGTCAGTGGAAAATCAGGCACTTTGATCTCATTCTTGGATAGGACCACAAAGTTTTCTCACTGTTCTTGCAATGTAAAAGTATCTTAACATGTCCACAGAAGTGAAAATGTACTCAACGCCCTTAATGAGGTTGGAGTAATGGGAAACCATTACTCTTGCACCTCATGTTTTCTCTGCAGTCATAAAGTGTGTTTCTACTTCAGGAATCTGAAGCAGAGAGATGATGTAACTTTTGGTTTTGACGCGTTGCTAGGTGAAGGGCAGAGCCAAGAATAGAATTCAGGTCTCAGCAGCGTGATCCTGCTCTAGCTGCCCTGCCTAGTTCTTTCAGCCTGCTGCTACTAGAGGCTTTGCTGACCTAGCTGCAAGGAAATTTGGGGACAGCCAAATTTTACTTTAATTGTACATGTTCTTCATACAACTGCAATTGATGATTTTTCTTTCAGTTATTGAAAGTCACTGCACTTGTATCTTACCGTTCATGTGGTAATTCTGTCAAGTGATGGAAGATTTGCAGTGATGCCTGTGGGAAATGTCGTATTTATCGAGTGTTTATTACAAATCCCTTGCTGTAATGGAAAATTAAGCGGCATGGGGAGCATGCCGAATAGGTATTAAAGAAGGAATCAGAACAAGTTAAGAAACACTGTAGATATGGAAACACTGATGCTGACCAGCTCTTGAGAATTGCCACTGAAACACTCAGAAGCCAGTTCCAGTGTCTGTTGGGGGAGACTCTGAGTGTCTGACTGATCAAAGCTATATTACACTGGTACCTTGGCAAGGTACTGCTTAAAACATGGAAAGTTAGCGTTGTGACTCTGTAGTTTTGTGACTTGTGAGCAAACCAAAGATGCTGTGGGATCAGAAAAAACAATGTGCTCTATAGCTTTGATTTCCAGAGCAGGCTGTTGAATAAAAAGGTCAAGACAGAAAGAAGGTTCAGTTTTATAAATAGCAATATCACTGGCTAGGCACTTATTGTGTAGGCCACACATTAATCTCACACCATGGTAAACATTAACGCAGCAGTCCAACACTTTTGTAACACCACTGTCTTTTCCAGTGATTAATGAATTAAGCATTACTCTATTATTACTACTGGGAATTGAGTGGAATCAGGTGTGATTCATAGTTTTCCATTTATAAAAGTTATCAGTTTCCAAGCCATTTCTAAACTAGTGATTGTTTGTTTTTCAGGGGGTCATTTAATTCTGTGTTTGTTTATTTTAAATATGTTGCATGTGATTTATTGTGATTTATGGAGCTGACAAAGACTGGTTCATTGAGAATACAGTGAGTGAGTTTGCATATCTGTTGAGTAGTAGCTTTTGTTGGAAATAAACTATTATGTTTTGGGGTAGTTCTTAAGAAATGTAATTTTCCTTCTTTCCTCTTGTTGCATTTACTTAATGATTTACAAATTCGTGGTTTTTTAGTATTCTATTTTATTCTTCATATAAATAACTCAAATTCTACCCTTCTCTTTTTCTACCCCACACAGTTCTATACAAGCCAATCTGCAGAAGGAGTTCAAATACTATCAGCCTAATTCACTATTGTTGTTTTTAAGCCAGTGTAACTTCACTGAAATAACGAAATTAGTAGAATCACAAAGCATAATACTGGAATACTGTTTATGATGAATCAGGTTTGGCCATTAGCCAAAAATCTGCTGATACAACTCCAATAATCCTGCATCTGCAGAATTAAGTAAACCAGATATTTTTCAGGGGCTCAAAAACCCCAGAGACTGTTTTCCTGAAATTGTATGTGTTTTATTATTGTTGCATATTTATGACTTTTCTGGAATCCCATAGATTTTTTCACGATTAATATGGATTCTCTATTAGCATAGAAAAAGAGCATCATCAGAATTCCTATGTATGTCACCTGCTAAGTAGCATCACTCAAGCAATGATATGAAAGCCTTTGAAAGCATAGAAAAAGCTGATGTTCACTGGCATGAAAAGAACATCCGTAATAGTCAAGCATATATCTCTTAATCCTAATGAGTTGTTACAGAAGTTTCTGAAAGGTAACTGCATGTTTTTCCAGCAGTGGCTAAAAGGAAAATACTGATCAGCATGGTTGATGTAATGTAGTATATTAAGACTTTTGGCATGTTGTAAGCATTAGACTGTTTTGCTTATACCATGGTCTTAACATCATTCAGGCAAATAACAAAAATAAAGATCAATAAAAGCATTAGAAATAAACGTTATTCTCTTGGGTGAAGTAATACATTGTGTTGCACCTGAACAAAGCATTGGTTTACACTGTTGTTCATGAGAAAGCATGATGGACCAATTGATAGAGAAGTTCTCCCAGATACGCTGTCTTCAATATTAGAAAATTCTGTTATTGCTTTTAGTGAAATAGGTAAAAGTCAATTCTGTGGACTGGCTTATGTAGAAAAGAAGCTTGTGATATGGAAATTCCCAAAAGCATTGTATAAACATAACGTTGTCTTCTGACCAGTCAGTGCCATTTTACTACATAGTTCAGAACATATTTCTTTCATATGTAATTCAGAAATAATAACTTTGCAGCTAGAAAGATTGAAAAGATTCTGTTCATTGGAACTGGGGCAAGCGTCTCTCAAAGAAGTAGGTGGCAGTTCCTGACTCCTGTAAGGAACAGATACTGAGATGATGGAGCTCAGATGCCCAGAACCAGTTTTAGAACAAATGGCTGCAAGGCATATTCTTGAAAGTAATGGACCATGAAGGCAATCCCAGAAATTTGGCACACATCACAGACTCATCTAAAAAATTGTTTATTTCTGCATATCTTGGGCATTCAGTAACACACATGTGAAATCAGTTGTGTATTTGTGCTTTGACCAGGAGGTTGGGCTAGAGACCTCCTGTGGTCCCTTCCCACCTGAATGATACGGTGACTGTATGATTCATGTCCTAATACAGATACGTTCAAGCAAAAGGATTTGGAGTGGTTTGGTTTTTTCTCCTCTTAATGTGTCTTGTAACTGCCAAATCGAAATTGGATGGCATTGACTACTTCAGTGTTTTAAGTACGGATAGTTGTGACCAATGAAAACCTATGTTTTCTGTTACGGAAAGTGGCTCTGGAAAACACAGAGACCTAGAGGACCCATGAGCAGTATTTCTTCCTGTTTCTGTTGGGATAGGGGAGGGGAGAGAAAAGAGGCAGAGGCTTCATAAACTGTTTATGGTCCTTGATAGCTGAAATTTGTTGTCCTTATTGAGTGGCTGCACGAACGGTTGTGATGCATGTGACTCCTGCTGAGCTGTGCTCTGTGGGAGTTGAGACATGGTGTTCTTTTTCAGTGGATGCGGCTGTCATTTTCTAAGCTTGATGCTTATGTAAAATACCGCTTTTAAGTATTAGGGTGTCTTTTTTTTTTTTTTTCTGTTTATGCGATAGTAGTGCAGTTCTTTCAGATTTATGGTGTGTCATCTTTATGTAACCATTTCAAGCTGGTTCAGCAAACGAGGCAAGGAAGAAAAGATTCTGTTTAACCCCTAAGCCTTGAGGTTTTATTTCTAGTTACCCCTTTGGGGGTAATATTCACATGGATTCTAGGTAGCCTTTAAACATAATACCCCTACTTCATATACTCAGAGCTGCTTCTAAAAAATAGTGTGTAAAAATACAAATAGAAGAAAGCAGTTTTGGAGGAGCTCTCATCAAATGCCTTTCAGTCAGTTGCTTTTGTTTCTTAATTCTTCTGATACTAAATGTAGAAATGGGGAAAATGAATTTATCCTGTTTATTGGTCTTATTATTTCCCTTTTTGTATAAATTTCCCTATTTTAATGGTTTCTAATATTTCTAACTGTATATTGGGACAATTCTTGCAATCCTGTTCTAAAGGGGAGATTCAGCAATAGTGTTTAAGAATTGGATCACTTTCTCCATGTGTTCTACTTTCATAGTAGGTATGTTGAACAAAGCAAACGTAAAAACAGAAAACAATGCCAAAAAAGTCTACATGCAAATGAGTCTGGAATTCACTGTATTTTCCCATTGCCCTCCTTTTCCACTTGTTGCTCAGAACTGCTAGAAAAAGATTTGATTTCAGGGACAGCTGACATTTGAAATGCTTTGAAAACTTGCTCTGACATCCTGTGCTGGTTTTGGCTGGGACAGAGTTAATTTTCTCCACAGCAGCTGGTGAGGGGCTCTGTTTTGGATTGGTGCTGGCAACAGTGTTGATAACCCAGGGATGTTTTCGTCACTGCTGAGCAGTGCTTACACAGGGTCAAGGCCTCTTCTGCTCCTCACCCCACCCCACCGGCGAGCAGGCTGGGGGGGCACAAGGAGTTGGGAGGGGACTCGGCTGGGACAGCTGACCCCAACTGACCAAGGGATATTCCATACCATATGGCATCATGCTCAGCATATAGAGCTGGGGGAAGAAGGAGGAAGGGGGGACGTTCGGAGTGATGGCGTTTGTCTTCCCAAGTCACCATTATGCGTGATGGACCCTGCTGTCCTGGGGATGGCTGAACCCCTGCCTGCCGGTGGGAAGCAGTGAATGAATTCCTTGGTTTGCTTTGCTTGTGTGCACGGCTTTTGCTTTCCCTATTAAACTGTCTTTATCTCAACCCACGAGTGTTCTCACTTTTACTCTTCTGATTTTCTCCCCCATCCCACTGAGGGGGAGTGAGCGACATGGGGCTCAGTTGCTGGCTGGGGTTAAACCACAACACATCCCAAAGTTTATCCTTTTAAATGGCACGTTATCAGAAAGGAAGTTAAACAAAGGATATGTGTAGAAGAGCACTGAAAATATCAGAGGAAATGGTGATTGCACTCTGTGATCTGAAACGCATGTAACAGATGATAGGTGGTTTATGGTAAAACATAAAGTCATTGTGACTGTCTGTAAAAACAAGATATTAAGAGTATGGTAATACGGGGATAAAAACTTGAAAACCTGTGTAGACAATAAGGTTTGCAGAGTGTAAACTTGGAGAGAACTGAAGTAAAACAAGGAAATAAAAATTACATAGCCATAGTGTCTAATTGTCACTTACTTAAGGGCCCCTTTTGGCTGCTCTGGCAATGCAGAGCAACATTAAAGTGCAAGTAGTGTAAATGAGAATTGGGCCACAGTGAAAGAAAGAAGGGAAACCTGCCGCAATCAGTTATGTAGAATAACTAATGAATTCTCAATGCAGATTAAAAAAAGTCCTAAAATCTTGCTTTATTTTGTCAGGATCCATTATATTTTTGTGTATGTGCTCCACAGTTAGCTAGCTAGCTGCTCTCAAGCAGGAAGCAGCTCCCTTCTCTCTTTAACACCTGTAACATACTTCTCCCTAGGTATCTCAAGTCTCTTTTATTTTTCTTTTTAATCAGCTTAATTTAAATTATTTCTTTAGCAATTAAAAACTTGCCTGAACACACAAACAAAAGCATTGGTAGGCAGCAAACACACAATAGGCCCTCTTCTCCCATTGTTTTCATAGATTCCTCTCTGTGATGAATGGAACTGGTCAGAGTATTTTTTCAAAATCAGCATTTCTTTTGAACCACAAAGTGTTTTATGGGTACCTTTTAGATGTCTCATTTTCAAGTGTAGATGTTTTCCAAGCTCTGCTCTCTTGGCTTAACTAGTAAGAGAGGAGCACTGAAAATGTTTCGGTCTTGATGTCTGGAAAACAGACATCAGGATAAACTTTTCCAAAAGTCTTCAAATATTTAGGAATTTTATTCCACTAGGAAATACGGGACCAAATTTGAAACTTTTCAAGTGATGATGAAATGGTATTGTCTGTTGGTGGTCAGCTCTGGTAATGCTCACATGTCAAATGTCAGGACCCTGAGGTGGCTTTGTCAGGCTGTCACAGCAGGCAGGTGGGTGGCTGTGCTCTAGCACTCTGATCAAAAGTCCTGTGGCTTTACTGAGTTTAGCTGCCGAACGATGGCATTCCCATGGAAGAGAGCTCATACGTGGCCTTTTGGGTGACTGATGGAATTGAACAAGAGTAAGGCAAAATGAGTGCTTTACAGCACGGTTTGTTGGGCAAAGGTAATGGTGTGAACCCTGACAGGCATGGTGAGAGATTTGCTTTCTGAGAAAAGGAGTGCTCGCAGGAGCACTGGATTTCCTGAAAGACCATAAAGTAAACCTGTTCCTATAGCTTTGCTGGGTAGCAGAGAAGCGTAAGAGTAGATGAGCTGAGTTGTATTATTCTGAAATAATGTTCTATAACGTTTTGTTCTATTTGTGATAAATGCAACTGTTTAGGAAAATAGCAGTCAGTTTAAACCCTGGTCACAGGCTCCTTAAAGGAGCACAGGTTCCGCTACATGTGGTTGCACTTAAATAAATGGCCCAATTGAGGGTGTCTTTCTCAAATCCCTGACTAGGAGTGTGAGAATTGCTAAATGTTATTGCGAACCAGGAAAATGAAACAGCTATAAAATTTCAGATAGGCCTTTCTTCTCTCTCCAGAGAGAAGAGATGAGAAAAAGACAGAGGAATAAGTTGCCACATTACTGTGATATCGCTTCTCTCACGTGTACAGAGACACGCAGCCTTGTCTACTTTCATATTTGAATCAGTGCAGGACTTGAATCTGCACTCTAGCTCAACAGGTAGGCTCTCTATATTATTTCTGTGTCACTGTTGCAATAGGTCTGATGAGGGAAAATGTCTTAAAAATAAACGATAAAGGTTTTCATTTAAATGAGGAAAAACTTGAATCCATTTGAATTCTGGATTTTCAGTTGTCTGTCTCCCATACTGCAGTGCATTGCTTTTAGTTCAGAATACCTTATTATAGCATTTTAAATAACAAATAAATATAAATACCTCATTACAATATTAGTCATATAATCTGGTGACTTGGTTTGATTTATATAGTGCAAGCTAAAGGGTGTTATTTGTCTCTTATGTACCCACAGATGCATGCCTAGTCATGCTGTTTTATGTACAACACAGCTGCTACTGTGTTACTGAGTTTTCATCTAAGTGAAATCAATTTCTCCCACGTACAGCCTGATTAATCAGCCTGTACACAAAATTGAAACTAGGCTGTAACTAAAATCTACCATCCTTACCCATGACTGGACTGAAGAATATCAAAGCAGGTGGGAGTGGCACAGTTTTCATCGAAGGGCTAGAGTAACAACTGCAGGTTTTAAGCGTCACTTGCACTGTGTTAAAGCCACCCATCACATCTGCATAGATACAAGTCTTTATCCCACTGTCTTGGCCTTTTCGGAGCTATTATGGGGGCATTTCACGAAGAAGACAAATACGCAGGCATTTCAGTCGTGACACTCTGGCTGTGACCATATCACAGAGGAAGTGCAGTTCCATCGGGAAGGTGCAAGTCTGGGATTTAGAAAACTGACTTTCATTTCATGTCCCTTCAGGTTTCCTGTATGACTGAAGTCACTAAATTACTGTGCACCCTAGTTTGGTGTCCAAACACCTTTGGAGTGAGAACAATGTTACTTGTCGTTCCTGTTCAGGGAATGTAGAGGGGGACTGTACAGACAGTATACCAGCATTTGTGAGGCTTGCAAAGATCACCATGCTGTGGGCCCATAAGTACCTTAGATGGACTGCAGGAAATGGCTTCCTCGTGCCACAAATGACTTTGACACTCTGGAGAATTCAGTTTTTCTCTAAGCTACAATCTCAGGTGCTAAAAGTGCTAGGACTTTTCCCTGACCTTTCCTTTCCGTGCTTGCTTCTCATTGTTCTTCTGTTCCCTGTTTATCATTCCATAGTTAGCTGAAATAATCAGGGTTCCAGCAGGAACACCTGCTGTGATTAAACTGAAGTACCATATGTTGGCTCAGCAGGGCAAAGTCACCTATAAACTATTTTCATTTTTTTGAAGGGGAGGACAGATCTTACTTTCAGGGCACAACTTATATGAACGGGTAGTGAAAATCCCTCTCCAAGTGAACGGGCATCAGTGTCCATACTGCTAGGTAAGCAGTGCAGCGATATTTCAGTCTTGATCTTTCGTTGTAGAATTCTGCCAGGCTGGTGATCTTTCAGGCTTTAACAGCAAAAGATAAACTTTAAATGTGATTCATCTCATCTAACTTGAGCTACACTATAGCTGTATTTCAGCCAACTGGTTAGGCTTGTTTTGCAACCACTGGAGTAAAGCGGATTAATTAATTCTCGAATGCGATTCATCTGACCTAATTTGGATAGCTGTGTTAGAATGAGATGAATGGTGCCTGCTTCTGCCTATTGACTAAAGGAAACCTAGACAACTAACTTAGATGAATCCTACTTTTCATGTCAATATTCAGATATCTTCTGATACACGATCCTTCTATACTTTAGAGTATAGGCTGTTCTAAAACCAATTCATTAACACTCAGAATTCCTGCTGAAACACTCACAGCACTTAATTTCCATGGATAAAGATTAGAGGATCTCCGTGGGTAAAGATTAGAGGATCTTTACCGTGGGTAAAGATTAGAGGATCATTTTATGGTAATCACAGCAAAACTTATGGTGACGGATGACAATGCTGAACTCCAAAGAATAGTGTAAAGTTAACCTCATACTTGTGAAGGTGGTTGTCGCTAAAAAGTAACATTTCAAGTTTGTGTTTGAATTCTTCTATTGTATTATTTTTTGCTATGTAGTTGAATAGAAATTCTCAAGGTGCACAAACCCAACTAAAACCTTACTGTAACTGTGAATAGTTTCTACACCTTAATTGTCTGATTGTCTTGTATTCATTTGAGAAGAAGTGATTGTTTTGTAACAAAGCAGGTGGCTTCTGTGATACTTTGGATGTGAGGGGAGATGATTATCATTTCCTCTTACCACCATACAACTCTGCTGACTTGATTAGAATTCCTCCTGTTCCTGATCTGTACTTCAGAAATGAGATGTTTTAACCTTAGGACCTGGGAGAGATGGCAAAACTTTTCTATTTGATATGTTTTATGAATAATCCATAATTTGTGATTTTAAGTCTGGCAAGCACTTGGAAGTTGAAACTGGAAATGGTGGATGTTTAAGTTTCCAGAAATTTAATAAATATATCCTTTTCTCATGACAAAATCTACTGCTGGCAATCTTAAGCAGATGCTGCACAATTTATCAAAAGATTATCATCAAGAGGGAACTCTTTCTTTTCTTTCTTTCTTTGGATAGAATCTGGTGAAGTAACAAGTATTGATTTGTCTCAGGTTCATTTTGGTAATGATCAGATCCATTTTACTCCTGGCTTCATTTATGTAAAGAAGCGCTAACATACCTCTAGTAGCCTCAAGTCAAGTTGTTACCATTAAGGATTTAGAACATAACAGCATGGTGATGACTAGAGACCTGAGTGTACAGCCCTGACAAAGCTTTGGAGGGGAATCCATTTATGGTCATTTCTATAAAGGCCAGTTTTGCCCATCAAAATGTTTGTAAGGTCTAAGGCAGCCATTTTTGGAGAATATTTCTTCTAATTGGTGAAGAAGGACAAGTGAACTGATTGTAGCTAATTGCTTGTTGGCTGACACATAGTGAAGACATATTAGTAATCTCATGTTTTGGTTAGCATGTTGGAGATGGGGAGAAATCCATGGCTGTACATTGCTAATGCCCTTTATGTAACATTTGAGAGACTTGGGTGAGTGGACATGGTAGACTTTGCATTTCCTGAAAGTATCTCCAGGTGTCTGTTTCTCCATAGCTTGAACCTGCAATCTGCAAGAGCTTCCAGCAGCTCCATTCATATATGGCAGCGAAATGAGACTTACGGTTTTTCTTAGTATATTCTGTGACTGTCACAGTCTTTTCCATGTTACAACATATCTAAGATAAAGATTTTATTTTAAAGAGAACATTATTTTACACACAAGTTCCTGTTCATAAAGAGAGACCTTCTTATGGGTTCTTAAGGTAATACTTGTAGCTAGCTAGCTGTGTGCAAAAGGTATTCTCATTGACCAGCATCATGGTAGCATCCTTGTTTCATTGGCATAATCTTTTCTATAAGGGAAAACCAAATAACTGTTAAGGGACAACTATTAGACTCATCATTAATGTTAGTAGTTGTGTATGTGACTTTGTGCAAACCCAGATCTGGAGAGACAGATCTGAGGCTCCTTATGGAGGACCCCTGGATGAAGCTGGGTCTCTTTACTCCTCTTTTGTCTTCCTTTTGCTGTTAATCTTCAGATTAAAGGGATATTCTTCAAATGGACTATTAAAAATACTGCTGAAAGCTGGCAGTCATCCATTTTCTTACTCACCAAAGAACCTCTCTGTGTCTCATTAGAAACTACCTAAATCTCGTTATTGTATGCTGAAAAAAACCCAATTAAAAAAAAAAACTTTTGAAGCTGTGAAAGTCACATATCTTTTGCCATCAGACAGAGCCAATGCCTACTTCAGTTTATAGGAATCTCTATTGAAAGATTCTCTCTCTAGTCTTTCTACAGCCAGAAGTTACTAAGAGGGCCAGTGTTTTTTAAAGGTTTTTTCCATCCCATTTGTTGACTGTTTCAGCAACGTAGTTAACTGTGCTAGTGAAACTGTAAGAGGATTAAGGGTAGTCCAAGACATGAAGGATATCTAAACATCCAGCTCCTGGATAAGGTCTCAGATCAGGAGCTATTCACTTCGGTTTGGGGAAAAAATCCACCTAGTATAAGACTCTAGTACAGTACACATGAAAAGGCTTAAACTCATGGATATTCCAGAGGTATTACATTGTGTCCCCATTAGCTCTGGCTAAAGAAGATCTCATCACTTGGGTTCATTCAAGTTGTGTGTCCTTTTATTACTGCTTTTTCTGCTAAGGATATCTCACAGACTTTCTGAATTGTTTCACAGATTCTTTTGTTATAACTGATTGGTCTTTTCCCCTCTCTTGCATTCTTGGGCATGTGGGTTACAGCACTCAGATGTGTTTTGAAGTTTCTGTAACATCTAAATTTTGTCTGAATAAGCTTGGGCATTGAATGAGCGTTTAACATGCTGCACGAAGTGGGAATTCTGTTCTGTATGTCCTGAAAAGATACCGTCATGTCAATCTGTCTTGGTTTGGGATTTTTTTTTAAGAAATACTTGTGTGTAGATAAACGTGAAGCTTCATGGGATCATCTGACATAATTATCACTAACCAGTGGCTAAAAAGATTTGTAGGTATTATAGAATATAAATGAGTGCAGCTGGTGTACTCAAGAGGCAATCGGCAGCATGAAAGAGACTGGTGCCAGGTTATGATTCTAATAAATCTTAATATTTAATATGCAGTAGTGATCTTCTGTTTGAAAGATAAATAATCTAGTTGTTTTGCAGAAGAGGACAAAGAAATGTAGACCTCCAGTGGGAAATGTGAGAGAATGTGTCTTTCCCTCTCCGGTAGTAAGATATCCTTCACAAGCAGGCCACAGAAGGAGATACATTGGGAAGAGGGTACAAGTAGAGCATTCTCTTCTCTGTCATGCGCTGGTGACCCTGATAGGAAATCTACACAGGAACTCGGCATGTAAAACTGTACTTAATTTTCCACTCTAGCACAGAGGGAAAGGGCATTATATCAGGTGTGGGGTTCAGATATTAATGAGCTAAAGTGAGTATTGCCATCTGATAACCTTATCTGTAGTTCAGAGATGCTGGATTCACTATTTCCGTGTCTAGACTGGAGCAAGAAGCAAGTATGTGAGTGTGCCCAGAAATACTGAGATTAAAACACTGCACATGTGGAGAAGCCAGAGGCAATATTAAGTTCTTAAGTAAGCCTCCGCATATCGAAGTACAGACTTGAGATGGCGGGGCAAAGGGACAGCACTACTCTAAGGAGAACACAGATCTGGAGGGCAAGACACAGCCTTACCCTAGAGGGTGAAGGTTATTCAGTTGGGATCTGAGTATGAAACATCTGGACTACACCTTTTTTCACTGCCAGTTCTCATCCTTTGCCATTTTGTTATTTAAGCCATTGTTAAATTGATGGTGTTGTCCATGATCAAACTACTTACTGGACACGTTAGGTAACAACTTTGTTCTGATAATGCTTCATTTCATTCTAAGAGCAAAGTAGCTCTAAAATCAAAGACTATACCTGCTGGCTTTTCCTCATTTATATGGTAATGCCGTTTGGGGAAAAAAAATTCTTTGTGACATTTTTATGGATTTTTGAAGAATTAAAAGAATGGATCAGGAATGAGAAGCTGGGTTGGAAAAATATACTTTATTCTTAAAAAAAAAAGTTAGAGTGGTGAAAAGTAGAATTCATTAATGTTATAATCTTTCTGTTCACGTGCTTTGTAAACATGTAGTTTTATGGTTATGTTCCATATTTCTACACCATCTGGAGAGTAAGAATTTCAAAGCAAATTTTTTTTTTTTTCTTATTTTCATCAGTGTGCTTTAAATGCTTCAGGAAAGCAATTTTCTGCCATGATGAACTTGAAAGTAAGTTTTGACAGATTGAGTCCCCCATTTGTTTAATAAGTAGAGTTCCATAATCCAGTATATGCAATTGCTGCTTAGAATTTCAGAGGTTTGATTTTCTAATGTGCAGAATGACACTTAAAAAGTAGTTTAGTTCTTATTAGGACATTTCATGCTCTTTAACAAATTATTTTACTCTTTCAAATTCCCCCTGAAAAGAACAACACATTTTAGCAGTAACAGCTTAGAACATTTTCATCAAAAATCCTTGTTCTAGTGTATTCCAAAACCAGTTTATCAGAATGTCTGGTTATATGTTTGTATTCATAAAATAAAAATTAAATGCAAAAATAATTTGATAGTGGTTGTTCTAATGTAAATGAAATTGAACAATCAATCAGAAACAGCCATTCTGAAGTTGTTCTTCTAGAGAAGGCCAGAAAAGAATTAGCGTGGAGCAGTGTGCTGAAATGAAAATGCACAACTGAACACATTCCATTACACAACCAAGGACGTTTCAGAGGTTCCAAAGTTAAATCAAACCAAAGCAGTGAGTGTACAGGTCAGCTGGTTTGCCTTTGAGGTTTATGCTATGGCTCAGAGGTAGTGTAACTATCTAAAAAGTATTTTCTGTGCTTCAGAGATAAATTAGTTGCACAGAGCCAGTTTGAGTGCCTGAAGACACAATATGGTATGCAAGAGCACTAGACACTTGCAGAAGGTAATTTCTTTTTAATGTCCTATTCCTAGAGTCATTTGGTTATATCTGAATCTCATCTTTAATGCTTTTCAAGACTGTATAGAAAAAGTTAGGAACCCACAAGTCAGAAGCTGCTAGGCTTACATACTTATTTTTCTTAATGCCATAATCTTACTTGTTTTTGTGATTCCTTTTGAATCACTATTCTTTCTTTTTTGTAGTAGCTTCTCTCTTACTCTTTGAATGTTTGGAGTTAGTAATGCTGAAAGTACTGTCTGCTGATACATACAATATTTTTCATGAGATGGTGGGATTTCTGTATGTGTTATACTGCATATAGTATCTGGAAGCAAAGCGGTTAACAATTTGCAGGCCTTTTGCAAAAGTCTTAGTGGATGGTCCTTGTAATGATAATGAGAGCAAGTTTGGGGTAAGACTACTTAGAAAAAGTTTGTTATATTTTCTCCTTTTCTAATATCAAATGTAGAGAGATCTAGGTGTGAAGTAATGTCTTGTAACAGTTAAAAATTTAAAATCACCCAACACCAAACCCACAACCTCTGAGGAAGAGTCGTGAGTCACATAATCTGAAAGAAATGTTTCAATAAAACTGTTAACAGATTGGGACTACTATGCCAGGTGGGAAAGGAATTCCCTGAAGACAAAGGACAATTTGTTGGATCTCTAGGAGCTTTGTATTGATATCACAATACGTGTTTCCAAACTCTGTTATTTTGTCAGGGAAACCTCATTCTAAATGGACAGAATAACTTGGAGGAAAATTTGAGGGGGAGGCTTCCCTTCTTAAGGAGCCATCTGGTTCACAGTTTGAAGCTTCCTGCTCTACTCTCTAAGTTGTCTTTAGTTGCAATGACTGTTCTGTCTGTGTCCCAACACTTGGATCCTAGTACACGTGGTAGTTACTGTAAACCAAACAGAAGATACATGCGTGAAACTTGAAATTTTTTTTTTATAGGAATAGATTTATTTTTAAAGCACGATTTTAAAAGTATATTAGAAAACATTAATTTAGTCAAAACATTTATTCTGCATTTTGGATTATTTTTTTCCTGTTGCATAACACACTGAAGTTTTCCTTTGGATTATTTTCTCCTCTCTACATTCTAGAGATGTGCCTCAATAGACTCTTTAAGTCATAGAAGTAGCGTCCCTGCCCCTGTCAACAGTCTTACAAAAGTTGGTTACTTACTGCTGAATGTAATGGATGGAAAAAAAAAGTATTTGTAAAAATAATTCAAAATGTTTCTGTGCAACTCTTCAACATCTTGAATAGCCTTTGAATGTCTCTGAAAGTTGTGTGCAGTTGTCCTATTTTCTTGCCTACCTCAATTATGTAAATGTAATTTTTTAAAAAAGTGCTATGTGTAATGACAAGTGAATTATTAACAGTGATTGAGGGTTGTCCACCATGACCCAGCCTTTTTTCCAGCATAACAGATGCAAACCTTTGCATGGTCAATAGGAAGAGTTATTTGGCTCTCTTAAATTCTCAGTTTAAATAAAATTGGATTGTGGGAAAGAGAATCAATAGTTTAAATAGTTTACTTAAAAGCGATGTGGAGATCAAAAAGAGGCTTTATAACAGGTCAGATATGTTGAGAGTACTGTGCTCTGTGCTTAGTCAGCTCTTAGCAGCACTTCTGCTAGCCATGTTAATAGTTACATAGCACCAAGATAAAGCAGAACAAGAATGATGTCTTTGAAAGGACAGTTTCAAAACAAGCTTTTGATACCTTACAGTTCTGAGGATATTACAGCCAGAATCTAACTCTTTCAAGGTAGAAATCCCAAATTTACTGGGGAGCTGAACAGAATGAATAGGTTAGTCATCAGATTTGGATATAATGAAAATGAGAAGTGAATGATCTGTTCTCTGGCAGTTGATAGCACTGGTTTGAAGATTTTAGAAGGCTTCTTTTTTGCATTCTTTATCGTTGTATCGTCTGAACGACTGTAAATAATGGATTTCATTGTTGCAAGATATTTTGTGTTACAGAATGATTAATCCTAGTTCACAACTGGGGGTGTAGACACTAGATAGCCTATAGATTTATTCAAGTATTCCTCAGAAGAGTAGTGTGAACCAGTAACTGAGTCCATTTTCTTCAAGAACAGTTTATTGTCTTTACATTTTCCATAATGATTTCTGCATGGATCATTTGCTGCTGTTGCACTAATTTCAATAAATTTAATCTAGAAAAGCAGAATCATTCTAAATCTTGTTAAATTTTGCAATTAAGAAAGCTGAGTACTTCTCAGGGTCAGCTCAAGCAGCAGAGGTGAATTTTTTAGTTCAGTTTCTGAATAGAAAAAATGGAAAAGGGGAAAAAAGAAATCAGTTTCAGTGAAACCAAAACTGGGGTAGGAGGCATTGGGGTTTTTTTTTAAAGTCTATGTATACCATATATGAAAAACCCCATACTGGCAGAACACAGTATTTCATTTGTTCTGTGGAACAAATGAATGGCATCTTTTTGCAAACAATTGGCAAACAAATGTATGGCATCTTTTTTTTTTTTTTATATGTATGTCTTGCTTTAGCCTTTTATCTAGACTTTTCCACTTCTTCCAGTGATGGGAATTTTGTGGAGATTGTAGTGGTTGCTCCAAGAACACAAGGGTTGCTTAGTGTATGTCTAGCGTGCATAATAATCGAGTTGATGAACATAGTGCTTATAGTCTGTTATGGGTTTCGTTCTGCTAAGTTTTACAGCATGTGAGAAGGAGGGAGAGAATTAAATGCCAGGGATGCAAATTTTCCACTGTATTCCATAAATGTGTTGACTGTGAGGACTCTGATCTTGTGCAGTTTCAGATCAGCGCCACAGAAATGTCTTTTCTAATGACCCTTAGAATGAAGCCTTCATGTTTTCTAGTGGCTGAATTTTGGTAGAGGGGTAAACAGTTGGTATGGCAATTCATTCATATACAGCCAGGCTGCTAAATGCTATGCTTAGAAGACTTGCTGCTTCTGAAATTGAGAAAAAATAAACCTCAGACAATTCCAGTTTAATCTTTTTTTCTGCATTCACTGCTTCTGGCTTGCGTTTGGCTGGTAGGATGTGAGAGAAGCTAACAACTTTATTTGTCCCTTATTGTATGCTGCTCATATTATATCACAGTAAGGGAAAGAGGGTTTTTTGGGTTGTGTTTTTAAAAAATCATCTTATCTGAACAGAAATTCTGCCTGAAACAACTGGAATATTATCTTACTAAGAGCATAAAGCTTGGATTAAATTTTTTGTGAATTTGTGGTTTGGTTAAAATGGAATGGCATAGGACTGGTTTGTCTGATGTTAAAGCCGTGTGAGGCAAGTATATTTTAAAGTAACTTACAAAAATGATGTTAGGAAAACACAAGTGTTATATAGCAAATGCAGTGCACAACATTCTTGATAACCTGACTGCTGACTGAAGATGAATGGATCTGTACCGAAGCAGTTTGTTAGAATGGTTCTTGGAAAAACAATGTTAGACCATTTATGTCCAAATAAACATCATTGATAACAGATGAAGAATATTAACATAGAATTATAGAGTAATATAATTAACTGTATTTTTTCTGTGTTTGTAAGTGGTCTGTAGCCATTTATAAGTCAAATTTGTTTTGGGTTTTTCTGCAATGAAAAATTCAGCAGAATCTAGCTGATGCAGTAAAATGGACAAGCTGTTCAGTCTCATTGTGTGTATTTCTACGGGGCTAGAGCCAATTCAGAGATCTGTTCTCAACTAATTTCCAGAATTCAGTGGCAGCTCTTGAAAAGTGACTCACCAGCCCAGTCTTATTCCTACAGATCATCATTACAGTCCCTCTTAAATCTTCCTCTGATGGAATTGAGAATAGAAGGTGCAGCTGAATGATTAAGCAGTCCTTAAAAATACCTAACAGGGGAGTATATATATACAAAGTAGCTTTATAAAAGTAGAATCTTATTAGAGCCCAGCAAGAAAGCTGAAAGAATTTGCATGTTTCTCCTGTAGAATGTGTCACATAACTTCTACGCAGTATTTCTAGAAGTGTATTTATCTTGTTTGTAATTAAACTTGAAATGTTGATGTAATTGCAGCCTGTGCTACATGCAAAGTATAAAACAACCTTGCTGTGTGTTCTTCAATGGGCAATTTAGAAAAACTGCTATAAGCACGTTACTGCAAGCTCCACAGGATGTAGAGTATTCCCATAACAGGGCAGAACAGTAAATCTGAGGATGCTGCAGAAATACAGAGCAGGCTACAGCCTCTGGTCATCAGAAGTTACTATATCCAGTGTTAGTGTTTCTACTCCAGCACTCCTAAGGGCCTTTGAAATTTCCCTCTCTCCTACAGTAGTCAAAGATATTTTTTTTTTGCTATATGCCATTTCACTCAGAAAACTGCCACATGACCAATAAAATTGATTTCTCCTTTGTGTGCACAAATCCAAATTGATTAACAAAGGAAAGCAGGCTCCATGTCTTCCATATGCAATTTCAAGGTACTTTGGTCTTAAGCTTACTCCTTCAGATCTCAGTGAAGTTAAGCAGCTTTCCTACCTGAATTTGCTACCTACATTCTGTAGAGACGTACCTTTAATCTTGATGGTTCCATCCAGTTTCAAGAAGCAAAGGATCTCCCTGGGTCAGCGGTAGTAATTTTTTCCTAGTGAAGAAAGCATAGCATTTAGCTTTTTATACTTGGAAAACAGACTTTTTTTCTCTGAGCCATAACCTCACGCAGGCTTTCCCTGGAGAAGCACTGCCTTATCCCCTGGGGGCAGCAGTGAAACCTTCTTACTTGCTTTTGGCATAAACAAAAGTAAATTCAGTATGCGCATAGGTGCTAGGCCTTGATCATTGCAAAGTCTTCCTGGATTTGTGTGGGAGTTTTGGAAGCACAAGTGACTTTACCATATGATGGATAATATGCTTCTTTAGCAGTAATAATTAATGGCTGTTAAAAGTGATTTAACATGACTTGAAACCTGGTATCAGTATCAAAGATGTATACAATTTATGAAGAACAAACTACAATGATACACAACACTAGCTGGTAAGGTGATAGTATTTGTTTTGGCTCATTTTATAAAGAGGAATTGTACTGTTAATAAGATCTGAATAGTTTTTGAAGACATGCTCATTCGCTGAGTCCTCTGAGGGAGCAAAACTTGAAAGGAACCATGCTATTTGAAATGTGTCAAGCACGAATGACCGATATGTCTGTCTGCCAAAATTATGTGGCTTCATTTTGCTTTCTAAATGGGGTTTTTGCAGTAGTGTCATACATAAGAGATGATTAATAGAATGAGGAAAATGAGGAGCTGAAAAAAAAACCCACAAAATAATTTCCTTCCCTTGTGTTATTACAGGGTTGAAAAAATCTGAGACATCCTACAGCTGTTAGAAACCATTGCAAAGAAAGCTTTTTGCCCTGCAAACAGCTTCATGAAAAGTAAGCATAAAAAAACGTTGCCATTTTAGCAGCATCTTTTGAACATTAAGTCTCTCTTCTTGTACGTTAAAGCCTCAGAAACACTTTCCCTTATAGTCTGGGAATTCTCTTTCTTTGAGGTAAGGATGAATCTGTGTTTGTTTGATCTATTTTATGTTTAAGGAGATTATCATATATTCAGGATAATGAAAACCATTTCAAATGCACAGTGCACCTTTGTTGTGATGAAAGGCTGATATTAGCTTCCTGCTGAGGTCTGCAAAACCAGAGCTCTCGAATTTAACAGAGCTCAGACATATGCTTCTGGACTAACATTGTGTGTTAGGAAGTTTCTTCCTTGCCGTGTTGGGTTGCAGCATTTTTTGTCATTTGGGGTTTTTTTTTTTGGTGGGTTGGTTGGGGTTTTGTTTGGTTTGGTTTGGTTTTTTTTTTTGCATGGCAGGTGTTGGTTATTTTTACTCAGACATAGTTCCTGTTTATTTTCTTTTGCTACACAGGGACTCAAAATATGATTCTGTGATACAAATTGTAAAGTTGTGAGGTCAAGGTCCTGTGCCTTCCTCTTATTTATTTATTTATTTTCAACACGTATTAAAGCACTGGCAGAGTTTGTGTTTTTCTTTCTCCCTCTCCTGTATAGTTACCTAAACAGTTTTGTGTTTAGATCTCTGAATATAGCTTGAATTACAGACATGTTGCAGTTCTTAAGTCTAGCTTCAGATGCCTGCCTTCAGGTCCTTACATATTCAGGTTGGAGAAAATGGAACAGGGAGGAATTGCCTTTTTATGTTGCTTTAAAAATTCTTTAATATGTTTCTGTAGAGTATCTGTGTATCTAACTTAGGAATTGTTAGATTTTTTTTTTTAGATGTTCATGAGTCTTTTTCTAGATGAAACTTCTTTTTGTGATGCCAACTTCTAGTAAAAAAAGTTTCATGGGGGGCTTGCGAATTTCATTCCTGCATGAGAGTTCATAGCTTAATGTTACGGAGTGATCGGAAAAACACGAAAGGTGGCAACGCGAATATACAGGCCTTTCACGCTAGACATATTAAACATTTTCTCAGCTATCAGTTTCACAAGAAATAATTGGATTAAAGTAGCTCATTTAGTTACTGAGCATCTCTGAAAGTGCAGGGGCTGGTTGTCTTAGGGGACTTGGAGAGCTGTCTTAGGAAGCACATAAGTCATTTGGGGTTTCCAGCATGCTGTGTAGAAGACAGCGGTGGCTCGGCTTGAGTGTACCCTCTGCCCTGGCACTCTTCCCTGGACAATTTTAGATGCCAGCCTCTTCTCACTCTGCACTGTGCTAGGGACTAGCTGCGCCGGGGCAGTGTGGAACTTGGGTGGGCCAAGGGAGCTGGTGAACTGAGTTGGCCGCTGGTGAGAAATGTATAGGAACAACAAGGTGTGTTTTGGGGAGGACCATCAAGACTGTCAATAGATTGAAAACCGGAGTCAGTGGCATAAATTGCATTGAAGGAATGATTAAATTCTTAGTTTTTTCCTACCTCTTTTCTCATTTGATTATGGGTTAGGACTACAGGTCAATTAACAACCCTCCTCTGTGCCTTACTCTGCTCAGTTCTTCACTGTAAACTGTGAAATCAGCAAAGCTGTCAGACTCAACTCCTGTGGAAATGGTGAAGGGTTTTAATTAAAATTGTTAAAATTGTTTTGTTATAGACATATTGTCAATTGTTAATACACAAACAGCATATTGGTATGTTGTTATACTTGTGCTATGTAATTATAATTATATTATCTACCATTTATTAAAAAAATGATAAAAGTTATTGACACGTCAAGGCCTGTAGACTTTCCACAACTAAAACTTACCTTCCAGAGCATCCCTTCCGTCTCAGAAGCTCTAACAGTATGATTTCATGCAAATTTGGAAAATGCAGACTCATGAAACACCTTGATTTTTTTGAACAACATGGCACTGTTTAATAGAGCAGAAAATTAGATCTATTAAATTTCTGGTAACTATATAATACAACATATTTCATTACTGTATGTGTGAAACATTTTCTTATAGGCAATTACTGAACTTAAGGGCATCAACGCAGGAGGAAGAAGCAGGACTTTTCCCTTTTTAAAATTCTTAACTCTGATACTTAGGAGAAAGCAACATGACCTTGTTGTGTCAGGCTCATCAGGCTGCATTTCAAATTGGGCTGTGATTATTATAGTTGGCTTCATTCATTATTAGTTCATCTCTTCCATCAAAAGCATTTGTGTCCTGAGCTAAATCTTAGCTCGTCATCATCAAGCCAACTTCTATTTTGATAAAATCAAAGTAAATGGGCAGCTGTTTTGTGTCCATTTTCAATGCCTTGCAACATGCTTGTGAGATGATGCCATGCATCTAAATCATCCCTTTCCCCTAATTTTAAATGTATTTTTAGTATTTAAGGCATTCTGACACTTTTTGCAACTAACTATGCAAAATCCTCAAGTAACTCAGACAAAAGGATGAGCAAATTTTTTTGCTCTGCAGAATCCAGGGTAGGGCACAACACAATACAGAAGAAAGCTTATAGAGGAAGAGCCCCTGAAAACTAACAAGTTAGCAGCGCGAGGGTACTATTTCCTTATGAAAAAGGGAAAATAGCTTAATCCCTTTTTCACGGACAATGAAACAGGAGCATTTCTGGTAGACTGCAGCATCTACCATGCTATCAAGTCACACTTGCATGTAGCTATGGTGACTACATAGCTGTAGTTTGTCAGCTATCCCTCCACCGTTCTTAATTCACAAATTGAAAGTATCTATTCCTTTCAGTTAGGAACAAATCTTCAATAAAAGATTCTTAGCCAGTGAACACTTATAATTTATACAAAAACACTCTTTAAAAACACCTGGAATTCTTTTACCTCCTATGCGTTATCTGTGTGCGTGTGTTACAGGAAGGGTTAGGGCTAACGGGCTAACTTACGCAGTAAGTCCGTACTGTGTAAGAAACTTCATATATATGGAGTAATAGAGAGTTTCTGCTCAAAAGAACTTATTCTAAGTACACCTAACCCTTATGGTATCATTGCCCTTTAAGAATATTTGTCTATTAATAGTTTTTCTGCCCTTCACCTTACTTAAGAATTGGAAGAAAATATGTCAGGGGAAGATTTCTTAAAATATTTCTTAGAGATTTCTGAAAAAAAATCCCTGTTACACCATAGTTATGGAATCTCTTTTTGAGCTGTGGTAAGTGATATACTTGGAAATGTTTTCCTTAGGTAAAGACCTCTGGTTTCAGTAAAGTCTCAGTAGAATTTCCTTTTTCTTCTCATCTTTCCCACCATTAAATCTTTTTTTCATTAATTTTTAGAACCAAGTGGAATATATTCTTTTTCGTTGTGGAAAGACTAAAACTTTTTTCTTAATGAAATCTTCTCTAGCTGTGAATAGAAAAATTTCTTCCAAATGTTCTGGCAAACCAAAACATTCACATTGTTTAACGACAGAAGATGTCATCTTTAAGAAATAGCATATTATAAAAAATGTTACTTTCAATCAATGTGTGTTTCTTACAGAGAATTTTCAACCAGTCTAACTCTGCATCACTTCAAGCATATTACTGACTGCAGCTTGAATTTGAGGGGAAAAAAACATCCCCAAACTTTGAAGGAGCTTATTACATTCTCTCCATATTTTCTGAGGACTGAATACATTTGACAACTGTTTATGGTTATCAACTTAATCTAAAATGAACTTTCCTAGGAAAATATTACCAAGGTAAATGCACTGACAAAGGTAACTAAGGCAAAACTCTGCTTTGGCTATGTTTCTTCAGGGAAACATTTCATAGACAGAAATCATGTTCTCAAGAGTGAGGGAGAATCATTATAACAGGAATTTCATTATTGCTGAAAAGAATATAATGGGTTTATATATGGTGGAGAAAGATGGTATCACTCATTTGAAGCCTCTCTTAATGCACCGGTGACTTTACCATTTCAGCGAAATGCCAAAAAAGATGCATGTTATGAACCCTGGTGTCTTTATTACTGCAGCATATTATCCTGGCATATTCTTTATTGTTTAAGTGCCATTGAGCAGAGCCGACATTTCAGAGCAGAATTCTTTTCTCTCAGTTTTTTTAACATCTTCTTGCCATTTGGTTCATTCCTCTTCAACTCCCTCTTGCTTTGAATTTGCTGTTCTTATTCCTCACCTTTTGCTTTTCCATTCCTTTTATAGCCTTGTTAGCATTAGTTAAGTGATGTTCATTGCCATTTAAACAACTCTGGGAAAAATGTAAGACTTGCATCTGATTATCAAATTGTCTTAGAAGTGAGAATTCAGTACCATTCAGGCCTGGTTTTATTACTCTTAGGTAGTTGCTTTCTGTTATAGCTAAAAATAAAATGATTTATGAAGAAAAATCAGACGTGCATCATTCTCCTAGTTTGCAAGAAGGGCTACATATCACATTATGTAAGTCAGAGAAGTGTGAGAATATTAATAACTCTGTCAATCAATGTAATGTTTCTTCATTTTAAGCCACATTTTACCTCTAATCTTAAAGCAGAATAGTAATCCCCAGTTTTAAAATATTACTGCTCACCAGTCCATTCCAAAGTGCCTTTCACTGTATTATTCCCCTTTATAAATCAGGAAGAACTGAAGCAGAAGGGGAAGCAAAAGTAAAATCAGCTTTCTGAGCCCCATTCAGCTTCTTCCTCACCTCCATTATGCTTCACTTGTGATACAGCTCTTTATTTAAAAGTATCTTTATTAAGATAATCATCTCCTCTTGGACTCACACCACAATGATGGTCATCTTTTCTCATTCTGTCCTTTTTGACAGCAGAGAAGAGGAGTAAGTTGCTTTTTTCTTCACTACCACAAATGAGTCTGAGGGCTCATAAATACATACAGAGGGCCTTATTCTACTCTGAAAGCAACTTTAGCCTGGAATAATTTCAGAAGCCTTTCTGGCCTTGCTTCCGAATTGTGCAAGTTTCTGGGAAGAAAGCTGGTATCTTTAAAGAGATGAATAAACCTCTGTGGAAGCAAGGAAGACATTAACATCTTAAGACGAGTCTGCAGATATGCCAATTGCAGCTGTGACAGGTGCCAGCTGTACTGGGTTTGGCAGCAAACAAAAGAAGGGAGCTTTTTTTTGGGTGAAGGTACAGGTGGTTGGTACAGGGGACAAAATTAGTTGAAATACATTGCATAAACATACTCACAGTTTTTCTTTCTCTCTATTCATTGTGCCCTGTAAAACAGGAAAGATTTCCATGAACAGAAAAGTGTGACTGTAGTCAGCCTGTCGGGATGATCATTTGGAGTGTAGCTTTTTATTTTTTTTTCATCGCCCCATATCAAAAGGAAAGGTAATGCCTTAGACATACCATCTCTATATTGTCCAAGCACTGTTCTCATAGAAGTCCTTCACCTTTGTCCAAATTTAACAGGTTGTCTTCATGATTGTCTTGCTTGGTAAGGGAAGAGGAGAGGATAGTTGTACTGTGGGCATATGATTAGTGGAAGTGCTTAGGCTCCTGCGTGCCACTTAATGAGAAAGGGAGTGGCAGGTGCTCCATCTCTTTCAAATCAAGGTCTTTGTACATCATGCTGACATCCACATATTGGGTTCCTCAGACTTGGGTACAGCCTCCAGGCAAAAATAACATGTCTCTACTGTCCTGTCTGCTCTGAAAGGTTATTTCTAGGATGGTTATTATTTATTTCTGGTTTTGTTCCAGCTGTTAACACCATAGTGTTTCTGCACATCTTGATTCCCAAAGCCCAACTGTTAATTACGTGCTCAAGTAAATGTCCCCAGATGTACTTCTCAAGCATTGACTTCATAAGTAATATTCAAGTGCTATATGAATGCTGATATATTTAAAAAAGAAAACAAACAGAAAACCACAGCTGTGGACCAGATCCTTTCCTGATGTAAACTGATGTCACTCGGAAAACATGTAATTCAGAATGTTTCTGCTGGGAGTCAACATGGGGTGACCTTAATAGCTAGTGGTTGGGAGACACAATTACATGGAACCACTTTACACTTCTGTAAAAGCAGTTGTAAAACACTCTCCTGTTGAATTCGAAGGATGTTTGTGGCAACTCTTTTGAAAAGGTCATTGACTGTACAAGGATGAAAGTTGTGGGCAATCAAGTTCTGTAATTTATTTCTGCCTACTGAAGAAAAAGGGCATATGTTTCTAAAGAATTTGTTGGCTTTTACTCCTTTTGATTTTTATTTAACATACAAACTTTAAGTGACTCATTTTGTTTTGGAATAAACACACATAAAAACACAACATCAGACTATTTAGCATACAATAAATTACCAAGAATACATGCAGTCTCAGAATTTCTGCATATGAAGTACATGGCACTGTTTAGAACCTGAACTTCAGGGTTCTAGATCATAAGGTGATGATTTTATTTTACTGTATTTTGATGGAGCATTTATAAATTCAGAGTAGACATACAGGTGATGAGAAAGAACATATTCTCCACAACCTCAGATTATTTGGCTGAAGATGTTTTGTTTTGTTTTGTTTTGTTTTGTTTAAAAAAAAAAAAAAGCCTGGGGGTGGGTGGGGAGCAAATAACTTCCCTAGCAAGTTGTTGCCAAGCTGTGACCTACACAGCTGTTTGTTTGAGAACTCTTGCCCATACTGTGATTTGAGAGATGATAAATGTGAGGCAATTAGCACTGATTCATGCTTGTAAGTGCTACTTGAAGGTTCAGTCGAGGAACTGTGCTTTTGTATGATTTTGTGTAAGTGGTGCTTCAGCATATTTAATAAGGTCAGTTATAATACATGTTTGAAAACTGCATAAATGCAATCAGGAAAACATTTCTGATTGCATGAATAATAGTTGTCGTACATCCTTAAAATGCAGTAAATTATAATGTGGTATAAATTGAGCTCTAGAGACATTTTTACATTAATAAACTTAAAAGCTCATATATTTTGACTAAGTATTCTGATTAAGGAGGCATTTGAAGAGAGTGAGGAGGGAATACCCAGTTGCTGAAGAAAAGGCAGTTACAGATGTCATAGAACCAAATCCTATGTTGTTTGCATAGGATATTAGCACATATGTTCCAGGCAATCACAGTGTATCAGTGCAGGAACAGGCTTGGAGACCTCAAACTTGCGAATGATGTAACGCTACATCCAGAATTGTGCGTGAAGACAAAATGTGGTGGAAAAAAACTGGCCAACTAAAAGCTGTCATTTAGAAGAACAGCCAATGATACTATCTGCAATTTGGCTCAAACATCAAAGTGATGTTACAAGGTTCATGCTTGTTTAGAGTAGCTAAAACATAGTATGGTTGATTGTCCTAGCAAAGGCCTAAAGCTTGTCTGGAGTATGTCCGTTGATTACCCTGGAGTTGTTTGAGCTTAATCAGCTGAGTCTTTCATGGAAATTCTAACCTGAGCTGATGATACAGACTAGGATGGATGGCGTTTGTGCAACTAAAGTGTAGGTGGTGCTTAGATAAAGCATATTATGAAGAGGTCTCTCCAGCAGCAAAATAATGATAGGCAGTGTGCTCAATGTGCTTGTCCCTTATTCTCTGCTCCTTGCAGTGTCAGTGAATGTAAGAGCGCATGTCGGGAATCCTTTATTTCGGGGGCTCAGATCGGCTAAATGTCAGGCGAGAACAGAACCATGGACAGTTGGAATCAGGATACCTATGAGAGAAGTGAGTGGAAATGTCATGTGCTGGAAAAGAAACATTAGTTCTAACAAAAACCCAACTGCTCTACTGATTTATGACTCAATGTAGTAGATCTGCATACCTGAAATAAGGATTGCTAAAGGGATTCATGGGAACCCAGTAAACTTTGTAGCAGCTGTTTAAGTAGCCAGCACTAACAGTTGTTAGGAATGCTGCAAAACCTTTATGCAGGTGGTTGTAATATTATCTACTAATTCTTGTCCTGTTTGTACCGGTTGAAATTGTATAAGCACATGTCCAGTATACTAATGAGAGTTATATGTGTTATTTTTTCTTGCGTATCAGCGAGATCTCTTTTGAGGTTTTGCTTGAAACAATTTAAATGTGAGAATATCTTCTTGAAGATGCACGTGTAGTTACATGCTTTGCTTTATTCTGATCCAGGTACTTCAGGCTTATTAGATGGCTGGCCAACCAACACATGGTGACTGTTATAAGTCATAGTAGAATAGGGCTGGCAAGACCTCAAAGTTATTTGGCCCATCCTTTTGCTCCAATACCTGTGCTTTTCCTGACAAATATTTATCAAGCCTGTTCCCACACTGCATATTCCTACTGTATGTTGCTCCACAACTTGCACGTCACTTTGCTCTTCTTGACTTAAATAAGACTGTCTAGTGCCTCATCAGAATCTTTCTGCTGGAATTTGAGGTGATTGTTTCTTGTCCTATTTACATGAATATAAAGAATAGATACTCCTCCTATCTGCATTAATCTTTTGGGGACTGCTTCTTATCTTACCTGCAGACTGCAAGCATTATGGGTTACTTGAGGGGGCAGAGTATCCATTTTTCTCCATTTCCAAAGTCAGTATGAGTTTCCTTTACTGCTGTTCATTTACCGACTGTTTCCATGATCCTGTTACATCCCCCAGCTTTCACTGCTGGAACAATTCCAAAGGCCCACTGAAGAATTCAGTGTCCATGAACAAGTTAATATGGTTTCTGGTTCACATAAATTTCCTTCCACTTTCGACTGCTTAATTGCCTGTTAATTATATTCCCCGTGTCCTTTTGATATGCATGTTAAATGTGAAATTTATGTACGTAAAAGCCCTTTCTTTGTGTTTTACTGCATGTTAAAAAAGACAATACTGAAGTTTCTTGAGTGTCATTAAGTTTTGGGGGAAAAAGTGGAGGCTATAGGACTTGAAGGACCCCGTGTTAGGTGAGAAGAATGTAGGGATGAAGATGATGAATGTAGTTTCATAGGTGGATGAGAGCTTAAGGAACTCTGGAAAGCAACTGGCTTTGTGTTTAGCCTCTAAAGAGAGGAAAACTGTGTTACTGAGACTGAAACTCCCTTGGATTTCTCATTCAATTCCAACCTTGTACTCCCTGGGCTAATAAACAGATAAAGAAGAACTAATAAAAAAAAGAATCAGGTTAAAGAGAGAATCTGTAGCTGTTAGCACAGCTGCATCATAGATTGCATCATAGATTGCTCTCAAGCAAAATCGTTCACTAAGGCTATTGAAAAGACAAAAGCTTCTGCTTTTAATCGTTGCCTGCTGAAGAGATTGACCTTTGGCTGTGCTGAGACGGGAGGGCTGCAAAGAAAACTGCAGACTGGAAATTCATTTGCCTTCATTTTTAGGTTTGATTCCTTCCTGACTGCAGGCCATAGCTGCCAACAGGTTTCTCAGAGCCACTCAGGTGGTCTCAGGCTCTTCATGATCAACATACGTTTCAGGTGGTGTCAGCAATTCTCTAGATGCTGGGTTGTCTTGCTAAAGGCCTCTTCTGCTGTCTGTTAGCAGTACTGTATCTTCCCTGCATGCTCTGTAAAGAATGAGGAGATCTGAGTTTATTTCTGGTTGCTTACATTTATCCAATTACGACTCTGACCCACCTTCTGCCCTTTGCTGACTTAAAAAAAACCCCAAAAACCGTAATAAAAAACCCCACTGGAAATTGTAGGGGTATATCTAAGGGCAAAATATAGCTCTGTATATATATTTTCTCTACTCTTACATTAAATTGCATGACTACAAATCTTTGTTTGCTTAGCCTGCTGTATTTTCCCATGCCATGGTATGATGGCGAAGCAAAATGCTTCTGTGTAAACAGAAGCAAGTTCATTAAAATGGAAACCTTTACGTTAGAAGCCTGACTTTAAACCCATTCCAAATGCTGCAGTGCATGTTTAGTACACCAATTCCCGGTGGTATGTGCAGCACACTTCATTCAGGTGGATAGCTTAAATTTTATTAGGTCTGGCAGTTCTTTATTTCACTGCTGATTAGATGACCTATGAGCAGTGTAGCATGTCACCCTTGCGTTGGGGAAGAATTGGCACTGCCTGTGGGGTTGGATTCAATTGTTGGGACGTATGAATGACTGCTTCCAAATGCTTGACAGAGATGAATAAAGTGCAGAGTTTCTTAAAGAGAATCAATGAGAAATGGCAGATGCTATTTTCTTTATCTTTTTTTTGAGGGGTGGGGGAGAGGAGGTTGCATTTTCAAAGTAACAAATATTATAAAGAATTGTAGACAGCTAAAAAGGGATTGTGAAGATCGGGTGCATCTTGAGCTATCCTGAGGCTTAAAGCCTCAGGCCCAGTCCTGCCCTTGGTGACATAATGCACAATTCCCTGTAACACTGAGAGCTTCATGAATGTGAAGTGAAGATGGATTCACAAGTGTAATACTTTATTTCTTCTTGTAAAACATTTTAAGTACCTGTGGGCACCATTCTATTTGGGGTTTTCTGTTGATGCAGTCCCTTAAAATGGTGATTTTAGAGGAACTATTTTATGGCAGCTCTAGGGAAGAATTAATGTAGTAAAGCTTCACTATCTTCTCTGGGATGTCCATGACCCAGCTCATACACAGTTCTGGGGAATGTCCATTTGCCATAGTTGTTAGCTACTAGCTATGTATGAGTATTTTGGGAAGAAACTTGTCGCTAATCTTGATTTTTAAAATATTGTTGAGATTTCTCTTTATTGGAAAAAACTGTTGCACTTTTTCTGTTACAAGTTTCTTGAAATAAAACTTAGAATTATAATTAAATGTGTCATACTACTAACACACTGTTACATATAATTCACATTTCGTGAAGAGTAGGCAGGTGTTTGGTTTTTTTCCCATCAACATTTCAATGCAAATTTGGGTGTGATGTTACTCTTGGGAAAATCTGTTCTTGTGGAAATTTGTCCTCAGATTGAAAACTGTATGAGGGGGGCAATGAGAGGCCCAGCATTTTCAACACAATAGTTGCCCCCAGCCCATAGGTGAAAACCTTACTTGCTTTTCAAATCCTGTTCCAGCTGTTTTAAACTTTTAGACCTACAAGACAGTCATGCTATTCAGTGCTTTTATAGAATAAAAAAAAATATCCTACCATCACCAAAAAATAGAAGCTATTGATATGTCAAAAAGTGTTAATGTAATCCACCTACATGCACTTAATTTGGCCTGTTTAATTCTTCTCGCTTTTCTCCTACTCCCCCGATGTTTCTGAAGAGTTACAGGATGTGTGGCCTCGTATATACTCCTTTGCAACTCAAGTCCTGATGTGGCTGAGAAAAGGAGTATGGAAAGCACATCTTTCTGAAATGGACCTAGTGTGCCATTTTCCTGTAGAGTTATATGCTTCCCTAATAATAAAAATGTTCATTTTAAATGCGATTTCCCCAACAAGTATTTCTCATACATAACTTATACTGAAGACTCCCTAGTGAGTTGAGTTTCAGTAACCTTCCTTTGGGACCAACTGGCTTATGAGAGAATTTTTTCAGACTTCAGTTCCAGAAACGGTACCTGAAAAAGCAGTCCAGTATTTTCCTGTACTATGGGCTTTGTTGTCATCTAGTTCTTTCTGTGGTATCACTGAGTGCCTATTAAATTGGAGTTCAGGGTAGCTAGATACGAGGCAGGAGATACAGGAAAAGTCTGTTTTAAGTGCTTAATCTACCCTAGCAAAGTTTCTTGAAAAAGATCTGCAAAAGCGTATCACATTCTGATTGGTGGGTGTATATAGAAAGCAAATAGAAGGAAACCCTTTTCATCACTTGCAGATAAATTTAGCTGCAACATAAAAATATACTGTAGGGGGAAAAAAGAGAATGTATGTTGAGAAGTTGAAAGACTATTAGGGAAAAGTCATTCTAATCTAAAGAACACAGTTTGTAGAAGGGAAAGGCAGTTTTGTGAGAGTTTCACCCATTAGGTTACATATTTCGTTTCTTTTATCTGTATGGCATGTACGAGTGTATGAAATGAAACTTATTTTATTACGGATTTCAACTGTTGGGTGAAAAAAAGGATTATTTTTCATTTGGGTCAACATACAAAATTATTTCTGATTTTGCTAACAGCTGAAATCTCTTCTGTAAAATTTTTGCCATCAAAATTTGCTGCATATGTAAATAGAAAAGGCTTATATGGAAGAATGAATCCAAGTGATTAAATGACAAATGGTGTTGCTTTTTTCTAATAATGAAATAAGCGAAGAGCTTCAGAAAACGAGGGGAAAAAAATCGGGAGTTAACTACTTTTATGAGTAGCTGCCTTTCTAACCTTTATCTAAGTAGTTTTTTACATTTCCCTCTTGAAAACCCCAAGTTTATTCAAATCAAAATCTTTTTGTAGGAAGGTACCTGTTTCCACAGAGCTGTTATCAGAACAGGATGGGATTTCATATCCAAACTGTATTGAGGTAGACAGATGAGAGCAGGTCAGTAATTAAGGTATCAGCACATGGGTACAGCACATCTACAAGAAGTTCTTGCTGTCATTAGTGTGAAGCACTTGTGCAGTTCCACAGTATCTCCTCAGTGGCAGTACTACTCTAGGCAGATCCATGCTTCTTTGCATATATAAACCTGGCTCTCTGCAGCCCACTACGTGTGATGGGCCATTCAAGATGGTTGTATTCGCCACACAGTTGTGTTTGGTTTGGGGGAAAGAACAGGTAGGGCCAGAGGGGTAGGGCTGCCTAAGCAAGCATTGCTGTATAAAGAAATGTTTGTGAAGTTGGGCCTTAAGTTCCAAACGTATTTCTTCTTGTAAGGAACTGAACCCAGCAGTGCTGTCCTGTGCAGTAACAAATAGCTTCATAATCTTGGTCCCCTTTGTTTCTGAGCTTCTCAAGGGATAGTGGCTATGAGAGATGAATTGATGAATTTTCATCAGTGTCAAAATACATTCTTTTTCTATCAATGTGAATTTTAATGTGAATGTAGAAATCTTTTCTATAAATATGTTTCTCAGGTTGTTTTTTTTTATTTTTTCTTTTTGTCAAAGCACTATTTAATGTGGGCCATTAGGGGAAATAAAAACAATTTAATTATTAACTAGAAATGTAAAAGGAAGAAAATCACAAAGAGATGAAAAAACGAGGTCAGCTTTGGACGTTTAAGAATAAAAACAGCTTTGAAAGTTCTCAAGCGCTGTCACGAGGTTTTGCAGTTCATAACCATTTTTGCTTTTCACAAAAGTCTTAAGTCCCTCCTCTTATGACTTGCTACAGTTTTTCCAGATCCTTTATGAAGCTCGTGGAGGCCAAGGGATGAGTGATTTCATGAGAAAGTCATCCATCAACTTACTCTTCGCTCTCTGTAATTAAGCTAAGAGCACAGTGAGAGGCTCGTCTCCACACACTGACCTTCCTGCAAGAAGGGAGGTTATAAAATAGCAAAGCAAAATTTCTTTCCTAGTGTAATCAGATCTCTGAGACTAGGCTTATGTGCATGGAAATTGTAACCAGGACAGAGAACAGAGCCCTAAACTGGCAGTAAAGTTGTTTCTTCTCCTCCTTGTAATGGGAGCCTAGATACTACACGATAAATACATTAGGAAGTCACCATTTGGCAGACAGATAAATTTCACTGAAGTATTTTATTCAGGATTTTGCCATCTCTCATTAGAAAAATCTGTTAAATTAGGTTGGGCAAGACAGATTTCTCAAAGATGGAATAGAGAAGGTGATGTGGGGAGCTTCAGAGAATGGGACTAAACCCAGACTAGTTTGGTAAAAGACCAACAAATAGGTAAAGAGCATATTACTGAAGTGTAGAGACAACATTGAGCAGGAGAAACTGCTAAAGCTGTGAACATAGTGAACATAATGCATAGGGACTAAGAAGGTAAAAACTATAGAAAATAACAAATGGAGATCCATCTGTGGTAACATCCAAATGATACATGTGGAAAAAACAATCCAAAAAATACAGTCATATCAGGTAAGACACAGTGGTGGCAGTGGGAAGCAAGTGAAGTAGAAGAAATGCAGAATAACGGATTTAGAATTTCAAGGTTAGATGTATAATTGCAGTGTAAATGGGGCTGGTCCGACTAACATGGTTTCTGGTTTACCCATCTTCTGTAGTGAATTAAGTTCCGCTGCTTAAACATTTTCACATCTAAGGGCATATTAAATGGTCCTTCCTTGAATTGTGTGCACTGAACCACGCAGTGCATTGTCCTTCAGGATTTTCAAAGTAATCAGAATCAAATCCGTATGACTAGAAACGAAGATGACAAGTTTCTGAAGGAGTAAAAAAGCAGATAGTGCTGGGGTGTTAACCACATGACTTTGTGAAGACAAGACAAATTCTTTATTCTCCCAACACACAGGTTTTACCCTTTCTTGTGCATATACTGTATTCCCAGCAAATGGCAGGTGTTAGTTTTTCCTCAAGGTAGGATGTTCTGGCCATTCCTAAACTCTCATAGTACATGTGACACAGTGCTGTCCTTTGAAATGCTGCAGACTTTGAATGTATCTGCCCACTTCTTCAATTGTCCAGTCAACATGTCAGGACAGTTATCAGCATCTCTGTGCTGGCTCTTCATTAGTGTTCAGGAGTAGTGTGGTTTTAACTTGTAAAGACGTAGCTGTCTTGGAACATACCTCTTTAAATAACTGTCTTGCTTTATCTGTGCTGCTGTGATCTGAGAGAGGGCTGGTATAAATAGCCTGGTTCACTTAAACAAAAGAGAAAAAAAGAAGTGGGGCTTACTGTCACACTTTTTGCCTTATTTCTGCTGTTCTTACATATCTTAATTTGCAAGAAGCTGTTAACTTTTGTTGTTAACTTTTAAGGTCCTTCATATTTTAGTTTTATTCTCAGGATTTTGGACAGAAAGTGTGTTCATAGTGTTCGGTGTTCCATACTGAGTTTGTGCTGTGTAGTAATGCTACTACTCATGCTAATTGGATGGTTGATAGGCTGATGCATCTCATTATGTACTATGCGTTCTGTATCTGGCTTCTGTTCTCTGTGTTTCAACTACGTAACTGTGTCTGGGGTCCCTGACCCTCATTTTATTCATGCTGCAGTGGTGCACTGCAAGTCTCACTCTATCTTGGTGTGTCTACGTTCTGAAATACAGTTGTCTGAGGTTTGGCTCTTTTATGCTTTGGAGAGATGGAAAACTACCACTAACAAGTACCTTTCCTTGTTAAGATTTAGGGATACTAAACTGTGGAGGATTTTTGTACAAGGTTTTTTTTTTTGTAAGGTTATAACACACTTTAATAGGTTGCAATTATTTTAAACAGAGGCTGTAAATATTGGAGAGAATTAGATACGCTGTAACTTTTGCAGATTGTTAAACAAAATTAAAGGAGGAAGAGAGTGTAGGAGAATGCTTCAATGTGAGATGCATATCCTGGGTCAACAACCTAATGCGGGAACAGGACTAGGCTATGTGGGTTGTTTTCTCAGCTGTGTGGTTGGCCTGCTGGGTGACCTTGTGAAATATGTTCCCAACTTTGTACCTCCGTTTCCTTATCTGTCTAGCTATAACCACTTCATTTGCCCTCCAGTTCCTATAAAGGGAAGGTAAAAACCATCGTACCACCAATACATTGTACCGCTGCAGCTACATTCAGCTGAGTTTTGCTGGGTTCTTAACATGCTGTCTTCTGTTAGCATTTTCTATGCCTAGCAGTTGTTGGTGAGGAAAAGGTATCTGGAAATCAGATTTTTTTTTTTTAAGGAAAATGATGCTAGATGTGTCCTGATTTGCAAATTGGCTAGAGAACAGTCACTGCTTATTTCTTATCTAGCGAAAGTCTAGATCTGACACTTAAGTGCCAAAATACATAGACAAATACCTATCAAGATTAAAAAAATCACCTCACATTTCAAAATTATCCTGGAAGCTTTCTCCTTCTGTCTCCAGTTCCCTTCCTTTGCAATTCCATTTACTAACTCGAGTTCATGAATTCAGTTTTATTTAAGAAATTGATGCAAATTTGGCAGTGATGCTCTCTTTTTGAATTGTACTAAATTAAGTGTATGCATCTCAGCACCTAAAATTCATTTTAAATCTGGCCCAATGAAAACAGACATCTGATGCAGTAGTTCTGTATATCCAAGTGTTCTCGGAGTTTGAAAACAAACGTACGACAAACAAAATAATCAGTCAGCATATCTGCTTCAATTAAATATGAAGTAGGAAGACTTTGCAGTTATAGGATGTTACACAGACATGAAATGAATATTGATTGCCTGCACCAATTTCAGCTGTTACCCATCACTGTATTGAAACCAGACAAAAGTGAAAGGAGCTAGAACTGATATTATGATACCAGATTACTTAGCTCTTTATCTATTTTAGAATTTATCAATCTTAATTACTGGCGAGAAGATTTTTAGAAGTCTCATTTTTACTGAAAACCATTCTCTCCTCCAGTGTTTCTGAAAAAATCTGTTGGGATTAAATCTCCTCCTACCTGCAGTTATGAGAGAGTTTTGTCTGGGGTTTTTTTGTGGTGGTTTTTTTTTTTTTTACTGAAGACCAAACAGAAGGATGCAGGGCTATCCTAGACCTTTAGCTGGATGTCTGGATAAAGAACAAAGATCCACGTGCAGGGATGCAGCAGAGAACTTTGGTCTGTTTAGGTACACATGAAGCATCCCCCCAGTTATTTCTGTGCCCTGGGAGAGATTTCTTCTCCCTCTTGCCACAGCTTTTCCTCCTGTCCAGAACCTACTGCTGTTCTCATAATTTGTTCCTTAAATGTTAAAGGGTGTGGAACAGTTGTTTTCCTCTGTTTTCTTCTTATATGCAATTTCCCTAATAGAACCAAATCCTGTGTCTCACTCATAGTTGGGGCTGATTCTTGTTCTAGTAATGAATGTCTTTAGACCTTGTGCCTAATTGAGAGGGACTAAGTAGTATGTTAAGAAAACATGTGCTCCGTTGATATATCCTCAACAACTATGTTTGATCTGGTGCACTGTTCTTGGTTCTTTTCATAATAGAAATTCACTAAGTGTATAATTATCACAAAATCCTACTCCAGAATAAATAAGACCAGGAGAAAAGATAGCTTTCATTTCTCTCACCCACACTTGCCCTTTGGGGGAGAGGGGGGCAAAGTGGGAAGGAAATTAGGGGCAAGAAATTGAGGAGACAGAACAGACAACAAAGCACTCTGAGGCCATAAAAAGGAACAAAAAGAAATCATATAGAAATATATATATTTAGCATATTTCTTCTGAAGTATTTTACTGAAAAAATGTCGAAGAAGTAGATAGTAGATAGATTCTAGAATCCATTATGTCTTCCTCCTCGTTATTTGCCTACCCTTTTCTTTGTCTTTTTCTTTGGAAAAGGCCAGGTCCTGTATATAAATATCTGGAACAGTTTTTATAACAAGAGTGGACAGACTGATAGAAGACGCATTCCTTAGGGAATATCTGAATAGTTTTCCCTTGCAGCTGTTAGCAATATTTGTCACTCAGATGATAAAGCTGTTCACTGGCAGTTGATCAAGCATACTTGACACCATTTTAATAAACATTGCATATCTCCCCTATGTTGAAGTGAACTGCTTTTATCTGATGGGAGAGGTATTTGTTCCAGACACAGGAAGTGCACCTGACAGTGGTGCCAATATGCCACTTAGAGTAATACAGTGATGGACTACCAAGCTAGTCTCACTCACTTTGAAGAAGCCAAAGCACTTATTTCTCCAAGGACTGGCTGCTTATTCATATTGATGAAGTATAAACAAAATACAAATACAAAAAAAAGTGAAGAAATTAGTGTATTAACATTTTTGTTAAATTTCTCACAGGATTTTGAAAAAAATGACGACAAAAGAAAAAACTGTGAAAATTGGCATGGCTTTGTTGCCAAGTGGAATATTAATAAAAGAAGGTGAATTACATTGAAATCAAGTTTTCAGCTTTAAATCTAACCTCTGGAAATGGCATGTCCTTTATTTTGTGTATTACACGTACTATGAACCCTAATTAATATACATAAATCCATATGATTCTATATCCATAAAACCTTTTGAAATTCACGCAAGGAAAATGGTGTTGCTATGCTAAGCATTTCAATGAATGGTAATTCATTTGACTTTTGCCACTAGTGCTAATAATGTGCTGGGGTTATAGAAACACAAGCTATGGCAAAATAAGATATATCTGGTTATTTTTTATGGAGACAGTGTGCCCTAGACCCACCTGTGGCCAGCTCTGCGATAGAAGCCAGAAAGCCAAATCCGACATTGCTTTTGGGTATAAAGTAGGAATCCACAAGTAGTCTAGTTATCTATTATTCATCTAGAGGTGATACCTACCTTAAGAAGCGTAGCTCATTTGCTTCCCATTGTTAGAGTGTGCCCACAGTGGAAACGGTGTTACCACTGTGGTGTTAACAGATTGGAAATCCACACCAGTGGAACTGTGGCCATGGTTACCTGGTTGTTTTATACTAAAAAAAAAAAAAAAAAATCTCTCCTTGGCGCTGAAAGGATTCGTTCCAGCCCTGTGCTGCGCCAGCTTTTGTGTGGCAGTGTGGGAAGCCACATCCGAGAACTGCTCTGTCTGAGAACCAGGCTGACCGAAAAAAAGAGAGGAGTTTTCAGTCTGATACAGATATAAAAGTCCCTATTTCTGTGGCAACAGAGATTCACGTCAAATTAAAGTGACTAGGTAAACATAGCTCGAGCAAGGAATTTAGCCTAATCTGTGGTATTTACTTGGCATAAGAAAATAGCTGATATCCTGATGACATAAGCAGGGCAAAGCCAGTATTCTGATCTCTATTATACCCATGTAATAATGCATACCATTAAATTTGATGGCTTTACTTGGGATTTAGTATAGAATCAGATTCTAAATCTTCTAAAGAAGTGCAAATAGACACAATGTTTTATCTAGCATCTACAGAGCTAAACTTGTTCTAGAGAACAAGAAATAACTAGATGATGGGAGGTTGAATGTGGAAGAGCACGGGACTGGAATACTTCAGTGAAAAGAGGATGTGTTGGGGAAGGAGCCCATTGGGATACGTAGGGTAGGAGGGGATTTTTGCTGAAAGTTGGGGCTTTGATAGTAGCTTCTCAACTATTACATGGTGTGTATACTCTGTATTTCTCCGCAGACAATATGGGAAAGTTGCAAGTAGTGTTTGAATATCTGGTATCAAATTTGATCTGTTATGTGTCTTCCTTCCTCAGAGCAGTGCATATAGCTTGTCTGCTCGCTGCAGCTTTCATAATGGTATTTTGCTTCTTGTCTTGTAAAACAGTGATCAGAAAAGTGGGCATTTCACTGTTCTGACCTAATGGTACGGCCTCACTTCTTACTGGTGTGTGAAGCAAATAACTGGGTGGAGAAGGCGACAGTTTCAGAGCAATGATTGATGCAAAGAATGTAACACGGTGCCGACAAGATGTATGCGTGGTTCCTAAGCAGATAAGGAGAAAGAAAATCTGTCTGAGAATTGCTGCTGCTTTTTCTCAAGTTTTTTTGAGTTGCAAGATATTCTTTGCTTTTCTTGCTACTGTTTCCACCACTTATGAATAAACATAAACTAAAGGTACTGTGACTTGGATCTACTCATTTCTCTCCCACCAAGAGAATACAAGCATGTCTATCATGCAGTCACCATGGTTTCAAGTCATGATAGCTGGATCCTCACAGCTAAAAATCCTTGACAAGCCTCTGATGCTATATTTAATCCTAGCCTTGTTTTAATCATGACTGTGTGTTCTGTATTTCTGAGACATGATTATAAACGTGAAGTAAGCTTGTCAAGAAGTCATTTCAAGGCTTTACAGGTTTTGGCAACTGAAACACACAAAAAAACCTTTGCAGTGAAGAGCACAGCGGGCTGTATCCAAGCCTGAGGAGTGGTCTGGCATCATGGGTTGAGTCCCATACCGGTGTTGCCGCAAGGGACCCTCGAATAAGAGTTGACAGCTTCCCTTGTGTGCATGTTCATATGATAGGCACAGGAGGCTGCACTCTGCACTCTGATGTGACACCAGAGTAACTGAGACCAGAATTCAGCCCAGTCTACTATAGCAAAAACAGCTGACATAGGTATGGCCTGTCATCCTGTTACAACATCAGACATTGAGGGAAGAAAGCAAGCTGGCTTTCAGTAACCCGAGTTACCAGATTTTTTTTTGTTAGATTTTTGGATGAAATGTTGTTTTTTGTTGTTTTTTTTTTCCTGGAAGTTTCTCATAATTTAATGTTTTATTCAAAAATAAATTTTCCCCTACAAAACTGGAGAGAGGTGAGGGGATGGGCAGACACTGAGGATGGTCTAAAGAGAGTAACTGTATCGGCCAGGAGGTAGAAAATACAGCTATGAAGCAATTATGGAATAAGCAAATCTGTATTTTAGTACTACACTAACTATGGAGCAATGAAAGCTACCTACTGCACTTGATGACTATTTGGATTATGGTGCAATAATAATAGAAGAATATGGATTTCCAGACCACTGTAGTAAACTCAGAGGTTTGGGTAGGTCAGGTACCTTGAGATGAGCCCACAGACATTTGAATGTTTATCTGAACTGCAATAGGTTACTAATTCTTTTGACATTCAAAAGTCAGCAACACAAATCTAACACATTTCCAATAAGTAGTTAAGTCCAGAGATAAAGGATTGCTCCAGAGGCTGAAAGTGAATTGTAATGTTTCCTTGTAGCATAACTCCTATTAAGTGCCATCTTCTGGTGCTGAAGTATGTAACATCACCCATATTTTAAACACTTTGGGAGAGGGAGATAGTGCTTTTGAACACTATTTTTAAAAACCCATGTGATGAGCAAGTAAGTTACTTGAAAGTCAACTTAAAGAATAATTGCCTAGGTGACTCTGAGAGCTGCCATTAAACAAAAGGATGAGCACAAACCAATAAACTATTTGGATCCAATACCTTCCATGAATCTGTCTCCTTTTAAAGAAACTATTGATCTTTACCATCAGACATCTAAACAATCAGTCATTCTGACAGCCACACATATGCATGCAAGCAGTAATCATATCGTGCATTCTGTTCCCCAGCGAAATATTGATTTCTTTTTTTTTTTACTTTGTTTAGAGAGTTTTCCAAAGATGATCTTTTTTTTAACAATTTTTCACCACACATGCATTTTAAAGGGATCCTATGTGAAGAGGACAAACATGCAGCATTGTGATTTTTTTTTAGTTGTGGTTTTTGTTTTGTTTTTTTTTTTTTGTTTTTGTGGGGTTTTTTTGTTTGTTTGTTCTTTAAAACTGTGAAATCTCAGGCCTGGCTGGGAAGCTAGTTTAAAAGAAACATTGATTTTTAGGAAAGTTATTGAAGTCTTAAATGCTTAACTGCTTTATTTTCATTCAATTATATTGAAATCACTGTTCTTAACAATTAGCCAAGTCAGAGTTATTTGCTTTTAAGAAAGAGTTAAACATTATCTGCTCTATTGTCCTTCACAAAACATCCATATTATACGTTGATGTATCCTCACATTGTGGGAGCAACAGACTATTAATTGTCCACCCAAATCATTTAAAGCTAAAGATGTTACAGTTGCCAAGTATCCATAAAAAAAAAAAGAAAAAAAATCCACCAGAAAAATTCAAACATGGGGTTAAGGGTTATGAATGTGGTTTCACTCAAGTGTAATCACTTCAGTTTGGAATGTGTTGTTCTTTGACAATATGCAGACAAACTGTGGTAGGATGTATCTAACAATTACTGGGATAGCTTCTTTCTTACAAATGAATGAACTATCTCGTTATATCCATAACTTGTTTTTAGACATCTCTCTACTGCAATACTTGTGGTGGAATAGGCCCCCATTTATTATTATTGTTTTAATTGGCAAATTGAAGAATTTTTTGAGTTGGAATGCCTGTATATTTCTTGGGTGCATTGATAACCTCTTACATATTTACTGCAGTTTATCCAATATACAGAAGAAGGAAAACAATTATATATGTTCTCTCCAAGTGATGTTGATTCAGACAGGATTTTGAGCTTTGATTTTTGTCATTAAAAGTAGCTGACTTAACTCAAAGTGCTGAGAAGAAAGAGTGATCAGAAAACATACTGAGAACAGCATCTGGTTTCAGAGAACTGTCTTGGATTTCAACAAAAAATGTTTTGAGGCCATTCTGTTTTCCATGGATTATCAATTGTAGAGTCATAGTATATTGAAAAACTGAAATTCCAAAATGGATGTCTTACAATGAATCTATAGCTTTGCTCCATATCTTTGTTCCCTGTATTTCAAGAGATGTCTGGGTAAAAATACTTCCTTTTATAAAATGATTTCTTAGACCATAAAATAAAAATTCTTTCCTTTGAAAGGACTTTTTTTCTTTTTTGAATGAGATTTTGAATTTCTCCTTAGATTTGGAATTGCTTTAGAAGCACAGGATATTTGTAATCTGTGTTGCATTGTCACACTGAGACTTCTGAATAGATCACCGACCTTGAAATTCACAAGAGCTTTAAGCAGATTTTTATCCCTTATCTGTAAGAAGTGCATCAGACAGAATCAAGAAGACTATCAAATGAACTTTCTTAAGATTAATTTTGCAGCACTGTTAATATTAAAGCAGCGCAATGTTAAAGCAATCCTTCCAGTATTGGAATCTGCTGACTAACATTTGTAACTTTTAGTACTTCTGAAGGTTTAAGATAACAAACAAAGTACATTCCCTAAACCTAATCTGGGAGAAATGTGAAATTTTATCATCAGATACTATTTGTGGGAGAGATTCTAACCCCCAATAGCAAGATCATTCATGGGAGGGGATGATGTATAATAAATAATTGCTCATTTTGCAGCACTATTATGGTTTTCTCTCTGAAGGTGTGTTTCGTATGTGTAGTTTTAAGTGTTTATTTTTGTGTTTCTCTAAACAGCTGTCAAGGAAAGATCCACATCAATAAATACACAATCAATACTGACCTTGGGTCACCTAGCTTCAATAAGACAGCCTGCTACAAACTATTCTAATTGAACTCTTAGTACCCAAACTATGCTGATAAGATTGGTGTTGCCTTCTGTTCAAGGATGATAAATCATTCAGGTGAAATCTCAGTTCATTTCAACAAAGTCACGTATAGGATTGAGTTTTATTTTCTGGGGGGAAAGGGGGTTTATCAATAAAAGTGCATTTAAAGCCAGAAGGATTGGTCTTTGGGCTCCAAAATAACTTTTCACAGTAAAATCTTAGAGAAGGAAAAATACAAAGTGAAATTCTGAGGGAGGTTCTGGTGAGGCTTTCTGGTGAGTTACTTTCCTCTCTCTAGTAGTTGTATCCTCTGCAGGACACCTATACCTCCCCGGGAATATACCAAACACATAATAGAAGGTACTCTCGGAAAGCAGTTCAAGGTGGTGAGAGTTTTCACTTTGCATTTTTCCTATTAGAAACATCATCTTTTTTTTTATCGTTTAAATAAACGATAGGGTTTGGTCTTGTGGGATTCCAGGGCCAGACCGTTTAACGTACGAATGTAAAAGACTGGGCCCTAGAAATGGTGCTGTGTTGGAGCTGATCTTCACATTTGGTCCAAGAGGAGATCCAAAGTGGACAACAAATGCACTGTGTAGATAGCCTCAGTCTACAGCTACCAAGAGACAGCTAAAAGGCAAGCACTCAGGAAGGACATGAGGCAAATCCTACTGCAATCAGAGCAGCAGAGAGGGCCTGAGGTCCCCAGGTCTAATTCCTGATGGGGAAAGTCTGTTCTACTGTTTAATCCCATTTCACAGGATTAAAGGTCATTATTTTAAATAATTTAAATTTACATTTGATTTTAAAGCTCGTCAAAAGGAACTCTAGCAGCAGAGCTGGATACGGTGCTCTGTATCAGTGTTTGAATTCTAGAGACATCCAGGAAGAGGGTGAAACCTTCCTTTCTGTGCTTAGCTAAAGAAGGGGCTCAAACCCATGACTGCAGTTACTGTCTGACTCTTTTGTTATAAGTTGTTCTTCTCCTGGAGCTTTTGTGCTGTATAATTCAAAATTGATCGAAGCAAAAATAGTGGACAGGAAAGGCCATAAATCTCAACTCTCTGTAGGAGAACATGACCGTATTTTTAAGAAAGAAGACCAAGAAAGTGTAGAGAGTGTGCCCTGATGTGCCATTGGTAGTGCGGGAGTACTCCTACCCACATACCCCAGTGCAGAATACAGGATGGGAGCTACACCGTTTGTGTCAGATTGTTACACGACCTAATGTGCGGAGCCCCTGTCCCCGTGCTCAGTGCTTTGGGAAAAGATTATGATTTAGGAGTGTGATAGGTAAAATTACACATCCCGAAGCAAATACAATTCTGAAGACCTTCAGGCTACCAGGATAGGGACCTGTGTTCCTGACCAAAAAAGAACTTCGGGATGCTCTAGTGTAGTGGTAAACATCCTTACTTGGCCCAGCGCAGTTTCTGTTTATTTTGTATAAATGCACAGCAGCAAGTGAAATTTACAGTAAGCCTTCATTTCGGGTATTTCAGACAACATTGGTGTTAACTTTTTCATACTATATCTAGGATGCAAGGGCATGCACTGAGTTTTTTGACCAGAAGATCCTCCACAATAAAATAATGAGACGTGCAACTTGAAATGACCTCAGCTGTCCTGCTGTTGCTAGAGATAAGATGAGGTCTGTGTAAACATGAATATCTAAATGTTTCAACTAGAAAATCAAAACTGAGATTTTTAAGCAGTTTTTATTTATTTATTTATTTATTTGACTAAAAATGTGAGGAAAACTTTTTTTCTGCTCTAGTCTCACATTTTCATCCCAGAACAGCAGGAGCTGAGCAAGGTAGATGGGCTCTCTTGAGAGCAAACAAACTAGTTCCTACTCACAAATAGAAAATAGTGATGTAATCGCCAAGAGAAATAAAACTCACCTCATCACTGAAACTTTGATATGTACAACCAGTCCTCTGTTACAGTCTCTTGGGAGCAATATTGTCATTCCTGAAAAAAGATTTTCTTGGGGATTTCAACAATGTTTGACCCTTTGATTTAATATTTCAACTACTAACTTAAAAGCTATGGAAGAGTCGCACAGTAATTTCCATTATACATTGTGCTGATGAGTTATAACTGTGTAGGATCTGCTCATATACTGCAAGATGAAGACTATTTTATAAGTGCCAATGGTCTAACACAATAAAATATTAACTTTAGCACATACATTAATACATTAGTTATGTATTAAATGTATTATTAATGTATTTAATACATTATTTAATATATTAAAATACATTAACCGGGATAACAATAACTTGCAGCAGTTCTTCATATTTCTTATTACTTAAAACTCTGGGTGACCCTATGAATTTTGAGTAGATGTCATCCATGGATGTCTGTACATGCAGATACATGAGAAGGAAATCAGTTTTGGAGACAGAAATAGCCCTCACTTAAATATAGATTATTTGACTATTGTTTGATACTGTGTACTAAGTCCTGTTCTTCTGGAGTTCCCAACAGGCATCTATCACAAGTAGTCCAGGACTGGGGCCCAGGTTAGTAGTCTCCCTTGGCATCAAGGTTAATTAAGTGGTCTGTGCCAAGTCTGAGAACAATTTCCATTTAACAGATGTACCAGCAATGGAGATACAGATGACTTGTATACTTAACGTATACTCTATCCTGGAGATTTAGTGGAGGTGTATGCACGTCTCCAGGCATAACCTGGACTCACATATTCCATCATGTTTTTACTCCCATTCTCTGTAAACTACACAGATGAATAGCAAACTGTGACATTTACCTCAGCTCTGGTAATCGTAGAGCTGCATGTTTCTGTGCTGTGTTTTGGGCAAATGTTTGTTCGGCAAGTATGTGTTTTCATTTCTTCCACTAAAAACTGGACTATTTCAGGAGGAATAAAATATTTTCTGGGCTGTCTTTCAAAACAGAAAATGCACCTAAGCAAAGATGTGGCGTGCTCTGCTAAAATCTTTCTCCTAGTTAGAGAGGTTTAACTTCATATCCCAAGACAGTGATGAGATATCTTGCATATTTTATGCTGTGTGTTCTCTGACTCCTTGGTTGATATTGTTACACCTCCTACAAAAATGCGTAAATATTAATGAAAGCCTGTGTTAGGGTCTGTTTGGGCTGTCTTCCAACTTTTCCATCCAGCTGGCAATAGAAAAATTATCTGTCTGGCCTTTTGGATGAATCAATATTTAAGTATCTTATGCAAATTGCAAATTTTCAACAGGCAAATAAACTTTTAATTCCAAGGCAAAGCAGGGGTCTGCAACCTGTCAGAGAATGCCTTTAACCACAAGTGGGAATAAACCTGCTATTGTGTGCTGACCCTAACTGAGTACTTCTCACATCTTTGCTTCAGCTACCAAGCCAACCAACCAGAAAAGCTGAAGACTCCTACAGTTTTAGTTATTGGCATAAATATCTTAATGTAGTTTGGTTTTTTTTTTTTACTGGAATTTTGTTCTGCTAGTTTCCTTCTTTGCCTTACTGTTGCCATTACTCAGGGTTAATCGTGTTTTGCTTTTTGAGTAGTTCTGTGATGTGGAAAGGTGGCAAAATCCATCCCTTAGTGGCTGCTTTGAAATGTTCTCTCCTTTTTTAATTTTATACTGTTTAAAAAAAAAACCTAACAAACCAAAACATGTTTATAGTTTCTTCTACCTTCAAGAATTCCTAAGCAACATGGCTTCTTGACAGATCAATCACAAGAATTCAGCTTTTATACTCAAGCTAAGACAATTTTTAAATCACATCTTCAATTCCTATAAAGAAATGATTTTTCAGACCTGTTTTCACACTGCTTATCTTTGATGCTGTCAGCTACCTGCAGCAGCTCAACGGGTAGTGTCTAGAACTGATACAGTATTTCCGTGGCATCACAGTCATTCCTCACTTACTACTATGCCAGTATGAATGAAAAGAAGACGAACAATAACAGGCTTATCGAGTGATAGCTATGCCTCCCGTGAAATCTTAGCTTCATTTGGTCAAGATTCTTCACTGACTAAGTGTTTTGAGTATTGACCTCTGGTGTACTCCTTCATATCGGTGTGAGACATTGACTACCATGTGTCAGAGTAGCACAGGAGACTTATGTTGTCTTTTTCCCAGCTGGGATAATCATGTTTTCTTCAGAGAAAGATGATCTATAGAGTAAATTATTTTCTGTCTCTAAAGTGTTATGAAAATGCTGCATTACCCCCAATGAGGGCCATGTGAGTAGTTCGACTTAAGTCATAAAATGCTTTGTAAAATTGTAAGTATTTTTTAAGATAATTAAGCTTGCTAGAAGCTTGCCACGTTTTAGTCTTTTTTGTTTTTTTTTAATCATAGCAATTGGTCACAGAGTGGAGAATAGTCCTACAATTGTATAAGGCTTGTTCATGTTGCTTGCATCCCCTGTCAGCTGTAGGCCAAATGCCAAAATCTTAGAATCACACATGTGGAATTGGAAAATACAGATAAGTCTGCAGTGTCTCCACTGATAATTAGGTTGGAATGAGCAAATATTCTCTGAGCAGCAAACTAACGAGGCTCGGTTTCCTACAGATTTGTGCCATGTGAAAGCTTTTCCAGATTTCATGGAGCCTCAGGCACATGAATAATATATGTGTTCATACCACAGTCTCTCCCTTAGTATTCTGTTAGGGGCAGTTAGAAAAGCTCTCTTCTCATCCATCTCTCATGTTGGGATGTAGTTATCTTTGAGACCCTCTACTCTTCTATCACACCGATTTAAAATCAGTCAGTGTATTCAGAACTTGGTGCGAAGGGAATTTATAGACTTGTACACAAACCCTAACACAGAGAGAATGTATAAACAGTGTATCCTTAGGAAACTAGACTAAAAATTTAGTGTAGCTGTGAAAAAATATTATTTCTTTTATACCTGATGGGGTCTCTTTCTACTCTTAATCCAGTTACATGAAGTAAATGGCTGGTTTATCTGCTGCTATGTGTCCTGTTGTTACCTTAGGAAGGATTGGATTCACTACAAAAATTGTCTCCAAATGTTCTATGTTAAAATGTTGGAGAATGGGAGATCTGCGCTCCCAGTAATGGCTGAAAGTGGTCTCTAGAGGTCTGATTACAGGATGTTAAGCAGTGGTAGCATGACTGAAGAGGTGCAACAAACTGGCTGTCTGAGTAAAACAAAGGTTTTCAAATCCCTCCTAGTGTTTCCCTGAAATAATGAAACTTACCTACAAATTTTTTTGCTTCTTTGTTGGCTTATGGCAATCAAATACCTCCACCACTCAAGAACCTCTGTTACCCACACATCAGCTCTCTTCTAAGGATCCTGCAGAATAACCTCCAGAAGCAGCCACTCTCTGCAGATTGCCTTCTGATGCCATCTGCTTGATGGAGAGCATTAAGTCCATAGTTTTCCTGCACTCATTTAGAGAGATCCATTTCATATGTCATTAACGAATACTCTTGTTCAGAACCCTAGGCATTGAAGATGGAGTTGTCTGTGTACTTTCTACATATCCAAACCAAATATACTGAGGCTTTGAATTTTCTGACATAACTACATAAGTTACAATACTTATTCTCAGTTGTGTCACTGTGACACCGTGGAGCATCTGGCCCGCTATCTGAGCTGTTGAGTGGACTATAGATATCTTCAGTTCTAAGGAATTATAATTAGAGGAATAAGTACCTGCAAAAATACCTTTATATACGCAGCTGAGAATGCATATTGTTTCACTCTTTGTTATTTTTGTACCACTATTACTTTGTTAACATAATCGCATTCCATGAATCTTCACTCTATGTTATTATTAATGGTTATCATATTGGCAAGTTAATTTGGATACAGTTATTTCTTTCTTCTAATACAAACAAGATTTGACTAATAAGAAACATTAGGAATACATAATGTGCCCATTATTACAGTTGTGTATTTGGCAGTGTGTATTGATGTCTGGAAGTGGCATTGTTTGTTTTCGCTCATGCATGCATTTGTTTCAGTTGCATTCAGCATTTTAAATAATAGAAAATTGCTAAAGCAAGTAGGGAAGCAGCAGTAAAAAAAATGTGTTTAGAGCTGGTGATCGTCCTGTAAGTCTGTTACATTCCAAGGTACGTGCAATAAGTATGGATACCTTGAGAAAGCCCAGTTACTTCCATGGTGTTTTGGGAGTTGAATGCTGTTCCTTTTCTGAATTTGTGCCAGTGTCAGTGATGAAATATTGATGTGCTATTGCTAACACTCACTGGTGCCTCCTGGTTTGAAAAGGTATCAATGAGTGAGACAACATTCATATAAGTATATAAATAGTTGTCCTGCCTGTTTATGGAAACCTTGAATTATGAGAAATAAATTGATTATGTATATCAAAGAGAGTGCCTGGAGTTGAAGCTGTAATGTGTTTCCAGTTCAGCCCACCCCTCTACCTTCACAGCTTTCTAACACAGTTAAATCATACTGACTATTTTTATGCTTGGTCTCTGCCCAAGGTAGAATATGCGGAGTTCCTCCTATGGAAATACTCTTAAACATTTTTTTTTTAATGGGAACATTGCTAAGTTTGAAACTTGGCATAAAAATTGTCCATATGGTTTGGGGGAAGAGAAGGTAAGAATAGGCACTCGTGACATCCCTTTCCAGTGTTCCTGGTTGGAATCTTCAGTAATTTTAGAAGAGTCTAATAAGGATTTGACCGTTTACAGCATCCTTACATGCTCTCTCTCAGCAAGCACTGAACAAACCAGGCAAAATAAAAAATTGTGAGCATGGAAAGTGTCAGGGATTCAAGGAATGCCACATCCCTGTAAATTTTATGTACACCACATAACCTTACAGGTTTCAGGTAAAACAGTGATATTCTATCCCTTTCTGTTGTGAATATAAGGATATTTCAATATATGCCACTCAGCACCTATCAGTACCCAAACTGAGTGAAAACTTACTGCTACCTATTGGTAGGAAAGTCCAGTTAAGATGAGAAGGGTTCAGGGAATTCCAGAATTGGCAAATCAAAGCAATATATACTGGAGGATTGACTTACAATCCAGTGTACATTGCAAGAAGGACAAGTGAGCTCAACTCTAATAATCCTGTAGATCATAGAATAATTAAGGTTGGAAAAGACCTCTAAGATCATCGAGTCCAACCGTCAACCCAACACCACCATGCCCACTACACCATGTCCCTAAGCGCCTCATCTACACGTCTTTTAAATACCTCCAGGGATGGTGACTCCACCACTTCCCTGGGCAGCCTGTTCCAAGGCCTGACCACTCTTTCAGTAAAGAAATTTTTCCTGATGTCCAGTCTAAACCTCCCCTGGTGCAACTTGAGGCCATTTCCTCTCGTCCTATCGCTGATACTTGGCAGAAGAGACCAACCCCCACCTCGCTACACCCTCCTTTCAGGCAGTTGTAGAGCGCGATGAGGTCTCCCCTCAGCCTCCTCTTCTCCAGGCTGAACACCCCCAGTTCCCTCAGCCGCTTCCCATCAGACTTGTGCTCCAGGCCCTTCACCAGCTTCGTTGCCCTCCTCTGGACACGCTCCAGCACCCCCATGTCCTTCTTGTCGTGAGGGGCCCAAAACTGAACACAGGATTCGAGGTGCGGCCTCACCAGTGCCGAGTACAGGGGCACGATCACCTCCCTGCTCCTGCTGGCCACACCAGTTCTGATACAGGCCAGGATGCTGTTGGCCTTCTTGGCCACCTGGGCACACTGCCGGCTCATGTTCAGCTGGCTGTCAACCAGCACCCCCAGGTCCTTTTCCTCCGGGCAGCTTTCCAGCCACTCTTCCCCAAGCCTGTAGCGTTGCCTGGGGTTGTTGTGGGCCTAGTGCAGGACCCGGCACTTGGCCTTGCTGAACCTCATACATTGGCCTCAGCCCATCGATCCAGCCTGTCCAGGTCCCTCTGCAGAGCCTTCCCACCCTCCAGCAGATCAACACTCCCGCCCAGCTTGGTGTCATCTGCAAACTGACTGAGGGAGCACTCGATCCCCTCGTCCAGATCGTTGATAAAGATATTGAACAGGACCGGCCCCAGTACTGAGCCCTGAATAGATATCACAAGCTCTGCAACATTCATTCAGTGTATGCTTCAAAAAGAAACAAAGATGCTGTATGATAAGGGCAAAGATCCAATTGTCCCCTTCTCATGATTTTAACCTTTGTTTGCAAAAGCAAAACTTAAGTCTTTCCTTCTTTATTAAGGCCTTCAGAAGGTCTCAGCTGAAACATAGCCCTCTTTGGGACATTCTCGTTCTCAACCCATAAAGTATTTACTTTTGTGGTTAGCAGGCTGAGACACACACCTTCTTCCTTTCAAGGTCTTCCCTTTAATATTTGTTGGTCCATCTACTGCTGTCATTCTGAGGAGTCTTCAGACCCAGCTACATTTTTAGCCAGACCTGTTGCATGGATAATGCAGTGCCGTGGGTTTCAAGCACACAATTTCCGCTGTTCTTAGAGAGGTACAAGCTAATGTATACCTCAGCACAGTGGTATTACAAGTCTTTTGACGTGTGATATGTAGGGTGACAAAAGTTGGCTGCCATTGACCTCCCTTCCACTTGAAATTCTTTAGCATGGTGCTTTTAACTGAAGGGTTTCTTGGGTTTGTGGGTTTTTTTGCTTTTGCATAATTTGAAGCAAACAGCCTTGAAATTTCTGTGAAAAGAAGATACCAGAGCCAGAAATGACCTGAAACCAGACTGAGGCATTTAAAAGGATTGCTTAGAAAAGTTGCCGTCTTTATTTCTTACCTCTCTATCCCACAATTGGCATATGCAAGCACATGTCAGAGTTTCCTACCCACAAAATGCAGCAACATGGGACCAAAGGTCCCTATTCAGTAACACCTTCCAGAGTCTGGATGTTCACTTCAGTATGTTCTCTGCAGCACCAAGGCATGAGTAGAAAAGAATGTGCAGAGAAGACTGATAATACATATGTATGTTCTAGGCAGTGTGTGAATTCATGATGCATTAAGGAGAATTACAGAGAAATATAGAGGTGTCTTCTCCTTATTTTGGCCAGTTCCCAATTAAAAAAAAAAAAGCTGCTGTTTGCTTATCTTAATAGGCCAGTGACTGTTGTTTACAGATGCTTTGTGAGACTTGAACAGGCAGATTGTACTGATGAGTTTGGCCCTTTAGGTACATAGAAATACTATGCTGGGTGCTACATTAAATATTTTTCTATGTGATAGTGAATTATTATTCATTATAAGTCAAGACATAGTTTTAAGCAAAGAAAAAACTTTCTACCTGTGCCTCATTACCCATAATGATAGAGAATATGAATGCCCATTTTGAGCTCACGAATCTTCTGTCACTAAACTAAAGAGCGCTGGAGACCTCCTCCTGCTCCTCTTCCTTTCAGACACAAGTCAAGTGGATACGACGTTTTTGTGAGAAGCAGGTGGTGTGATTTGAATCCTATTAGATGGAAAGGGAGCTGAATTCCTCTCTTGGCTCTTCTTCCCCTCCTCAGTGGTTTTGCAGGGGGCTCTGAGATCACCTATGGGTCTGCACCTGTAGCAAATTACAGCAAAGCCTCTGTGCCCTGAAAAGTACCTAGAGTAGCTAGGTACTGCTCTGCTCAGTACCGTCAGGGCTTGAGCTATTCTCAGCATTCCCAAAGGACATCCACTGGGGAGGGAAAGATGGATAGGAATAGGAGGCGGAGAGTAGAAAGGAGATCCCACCCAAAATTCTAATCAGTGCAGTTTTTGATCCAGGTTACCGCATAGCTACCTGCGTGAGTACTTGTGCTGAGACAGTCAAGAGATGGTGTAGGAAAAAATAATGACAAAGAGGGTGGGGCTGATTTTTTTCAGCCCATGCCAGGTTCAAGCAGCTGTGAAAATGCGGCCCACTCTTGCCGGTAAGGAAGCACGTATTGCCGTTCCCTCTCCAATGCAGTGCTGTCTTGCGATGTCTTCAAACCTGTTCCTTGTATTTTAGAAGGTACCACCAACTCTGAAGGAAGTAAATGCTCTTAGTGTAATACAGAGCCATGGTTGTTCAACGTACAGCTTTGAGAAGTACAGTGCATCATGAATAAAGAAGATGTAGGATTTATTCTAAAAGTTAACAGCACACAGTTAATCCATTTTGCCACTGATGACTCCCGTGAATCTGTTTGTCTGTTTTGGCTAATCTGTGTAGGCATTTGTATTATGAACACCACTGTGCTGTCTCAGTGCTTACATATCTGTTGTATATTAGGGAAGAAACATCTCTAATTTAATTAGTTCAATTTATGGCATGAATGAGTTTAGGATTAATTATATGATGGATGCTTATTTAAGAGAGACTTACTTATTCATTTCTACATTTGGGTAAGAGTAACGTAGCCTCAACAGAAATACATTCCTGTTAAGTTTATAGGTATTAGTTTCTTCCACTGAGCTGTATAAAAGTCTGATGAAAGAAAAATCTAATGCAGACACAGTAAATTACTCTGCTCCCACCTCACACTGGGATTGAGCTCAGAAATGATTAATGTGCTATAGATTTCTATAGCAGGTCAGAAGAAGCAAAGAAAATGATCCACTCATTCTCACCAGGACACAACAGCTCTAGTGTTTAATATGTTCATCCACGCTTTGTCTGTCTGAAGGATACAAAACAAGAAGCCAAAAAGGCATTTATCTTTATTCTGTGTAAAGGAGGGAGAGGATGACAATTAAATTACATAATGGAAAGGCTAAACCTCTGCAATTTGTATTTGATCTAAAAACAACTATTATCTAAGAAAAACGGATCAAATTCTACTTTTGGTGATGTCATTACTATCCTGTAGTACACCTGTTTCATTGGGTGTATAGAACACAATGTTATAGATTAAGAGAAAATTACGAGAATTAAACGGGTGGTGGTTGGGATGAAGAGACTGTTTTCTGTTTTCTCCACCCTTCAATTCATTATCTCTCTCTCCTGCTGCCTTGGGTGTATTTTCCATAAGAACTTGCTTAGATAGCCTGGATTTTGAAGCAGAACTAGCTTTTTGCTTCTAAATTAACGTGCTTCACTTCAGGACATACCTGCGATATATCCTGTGCAGGGAGAATTAGAAGTGTTCTTGCGCCTGTGTGGCAGTCCTTCTACAGCAAACAGAGACTTCAGTTTCTGTTGTGCTTTTTTTTTTTTATCTACAGAGTGGTTGTCTATAGGGGAAGTTAATGTACTGTAAGTACATGAACTTGAATTAACAACAGCTTATTCTGGGGATATGCTCTTCATGCTCACAAAACCTACAAGGTAGGTTACTCTGGTAAGAACAGCTGGATGGGTTTTCCTGAGGAATTAAGTTGTGTTGTATGCAGGCAGGACTTTAATTCGCTTGACAGATAGCCACAACTGAAATATGCTTTTGGAAATATTAAAAGAAACAATAACTGATCTTTTCTCAAAATACCCAAGTTTTGTTTCTCAAGCCAAGATACATTAGGCTGTCTAGGTGGTCATTAGTTGTGCAGGTTTGTTGGAATGGTTTAAAGTATATGTCAGTCACTGCCTCTTGTGCATGATTTTCTCTCTATTAGTAATGATACTGCTCCCCACACCCAACCTGAATCGGGGATGAGAAAAAGTCTGAAACTAAACTAAAGCTGTGTGTGAAGCATAACAGAACTCAAGTACAAGGAAGACTGAAGTAGACTCAACTTGAAAACCGTTGCAAAGAGAATGGAGAACCCATTTGGAAAAGCTATTTGCAAGCAGTTCACTTCTCACACGTTCAAGCCCAGTCAGCAGCCAGGCTACAGCAAAGCAGTGAATCTCCAGAGCTTCGGAGCTGTGTATGCATGTCTGTGCTCAAGAGAGGCTGCCAACATCAATATTGATTGTGCCGTCCATTCCAAAATACACTGTATATGTCACAGTTTTGTGCCAGTCTGATCAGCTGATATTGAATACAGGGCAAGTGCCAGAGCTCAGTGGCAAGATTGTGAGGGAGGGTTGTTAGCTTCTCTCACATATTTTCTACAAAAGAAAGACATTTTCCTTGACCAATACGTGTTAGGGGGTGATGGGAAGGAATTTGATTTTCAGGGGTGGTTAGTATTTTGGATGAAAATCCATGGAATTTTTCATTTTATCAAAAGATGTCCTTTTTGTTATCTTTTTTTAAAAATAGAAACATTCCCCCCAAACCCAGATTTTTTTATATGCTCTGTTTTACATGCCTAGTTTTATTCAAACAATTAAACATAATGTTTCAAATAGCAAAGTTAAGATAAATGCAAAATATATCAAAGGTAGATCTTTGGAAGATGTAATCTGCTCATCTATTGGTATTTTGTTAATATATAGCTGAAAATCTGCACCTACACTATAAATAAATGACAGTAATATACAGTGTATCATCAAAGCTTAGCTGTTTCCTCATAATGGATGAGGTTTGAGGACTGGTTTTGGTTAACATTCCTGTCATATTCTGTATGTATATACGATTATACCAAGCAGCCAAGTTTACATGTGGAGAAGGCTGAGTCTGCATTTTTAGCCTAGGGGTCCCTCGGGTTCTGAGAGTACCTAACAGATAAAGATTTTGCCAGCTTTTTCAAATTTGTAAGGAAAGTAATTAATTCCTTTTGCTAGTGAAAAGACACCAGAATGTCACTGTTGATGCTTAGAAATCAAAACTAGACATATTCAGACTAGCAATAACATTCTTAAACAGTGGGAATTAACTAGTAGATATCCAGTTGCTTCTTGGTCATGCGAAATCCTTAAATTGGAACTGTATATCTTTGTAAACATTTAGGCTACAGTAGGTGTACAGATTCTGAGTTTAACACTGAAAATACTGATATTTAACATTACAGGTGGTCATCTTTCAGTCAAGTTTTTACTAGCAGGGCAACTGCTACCGTACTTTTTTAAATATGCAAGGCAAAAGTGTCATAACAGAGCCTTATAACAGTAAGATAAACTTTATTTTAAAGTCACAGACTGTAGTGTTCCTGCATAATGAGGCAGGCAAGAATTTTAAAAATAATTTTAAAAGGTCAATTTTTCCCGTTTTGTACATGGGAAATGTGCCAGCTTTTTCAGTACTCATAGATTCATCGACTTCACAGTCACAGTGGTCTGTTATAATGCTTTAGTTTGATTTACTGTATTACCCGTTGACAGGAGGAGATGAATTCTTCAGCATCTTTTCTGATATCATTATGTATTTGTTTATTTATACTGTAATTTTATTGGAGATCTCAAGTCAGGAGTGGAGTTTCTCCAGGCTGGACAAAAAAAGAGAAAAACAACCAAACAAAAAAGAAAACCAGAATGCCCAAGATTTGGTATGTGTCTCTATTTCTAGTATGATAATTGATAATTGCTTTTTTCCAGTGAATGAGCAGTCAGTGTTGTGGCTTCAGCCCTATGGCTTTTTATTGTGGCTCCCACAGCTGCTGTATCTTTTTTGTTTCCTAGGATCATACTCTGGTTTTCAAGACATTTCCTTATGGTTCAAGGTGTGTCTGCTTTTGAGATTGAGTTGGTTTATATCAAATTGCCCCCATTCTTTTAATGTAGGATAGCCCAAATCTGATTGAAATGACCCTAATTTTCCATTGCTTGTCATTTGAATGTTACTTCGAATCATCACAGAGGCTGAAGTCTACCTCTAACTTTATTTGGAAAGAGTTTATGACTATCTGACTTGCTTCTGTTTCCTGTGTTTTAGGAAAGATAGTGCTACTCCCTCTTTTTTTTTTCTTTCAGAATAAAAGTTATTTCTTTACTTCAGTCATTGCTTTTGACATCGCAGAAATTTCACAGTCTTCTCTAACCTAAAAGATTCATAATTTTTATGTCTACTATTAATAATAAAATAAGGCAATCAAGTGCAGCTGCCTTCAGAGTCTTTCACAGAAGTGCACAAAGCTACACGTGTCTGAATTTCTCCACAATGTTCCATCCTGTTTAACTGTTTCTAGATTTGTGGCATATTGTGATATATTTCTCCTTTCTGTTTCCAATTTTTTAATCAGGGCTGCCTTAGTCTGTGACTAACCTGTGTATCAGAGTATATAGTTTCTATCTTGATTGTCTGTGTCTATGTGTAAGAGAGGGAAGCGATGCTGCAATCTGCTCGCTGGCATTTCTTACAGTCATAGTAAAAGAAGGTAACACCAAACTTCAATGAAGCCATGTTTTGTTAGAGCGCGTGTATCTCTGTGTGAGAAAATAGTAAATTTATTGAGAGGATAGCTCTGTATTTGATACGTAATTTAAAAAAAAAAAAACAGCAAAGAAGCTGGGTGTAACATTCGGGGGGAGGAAGGTTTGGGTGTGGATTTTTTTCTTTTGTCTTGTTTCCCCCCCCAATACTAAGGGAAAAGACGTGTCCCTGAGAAATGTTTTTGCACCATGTTTTCATGGTGAACTCAGACACCTCAGAGTCAGACTTTCGGTTCGTAGAAACAGCCTCAACTCACGTGCTTTCAAGGTTTGGTCAACTCTCCTCATCTGGTTGTCAGAATTTCAGCAAATCTGTTCTGCAGGAACATTTACCTTCTTTTTGAACACTGCAGTGCAATATATTCACTGTTCTGTCCTGGTGTGTATATTTTAAACAAATTCTCTTTTCATGCTTATGATAGGTTAGTCATCATCAGAAAATTAACTCTGGTGTTTGTTGGCCAAGAGTGTATGCTCCAGAGGAAAGGGAACCTGATGCTGTCACGCTGTTTTTGTTTGTTGGGAAGTACATACCTTCGTTGTTATCGGGTGTGATACTCAGGGTTGTGTTAGGATCCAGTCATTCACTTTGCCATGCCAGATGATAAAGCCAAACGAATATCTTTAAAAAATAAAAAAAACCAGCCTTTTTCTTTCCCTTTTTCCAGTGCTCCTCTCAGGTAGCAGACAGCTAGCAATTTAAGTGAGTTGAGTTTATGGATGGCTGCAGAAGCTGTCTCCATTCACACCCTGCGTATATCCATCAGCCGCTCTGCAGCATTTTACTGCAGCAGCAGGGGAACAGCTAATCAGGCCCATCCCGGTGAGTGCTGCGACGGGATGGAGAGGGCTGGACTGTATTTGTGCAGGCTTGGAAATGCGCTGGAACAAGAAGGCTGTTTGGAACTTGAGCAGTCAGAGGCGTATTATGTGAGCAACCACCCCTAGCAAACACGCATATTAAAACCCTTGGAGGTTTAATAATGAAACTAAACGTATTTTCCTACTTTTTGGTTTTCTTGTGTATTTTAAGGGCAAAAATTGCTTAAGGCAAAAATTAAGTACCCATTAAAAAATTTGCAGGCTGTACCTAATGTAATCAGACTTTCATTACATCACAGCAACTGAATATATAACAATATGTTTTTTCATCTCCAGAGGACTTTCAAGTGTAGAATCAATCATCATGCCACTCTACTGTGGTGGGTACATTGCTCCAATTGCTAAAGAGAATATCGTAGTAAATAAGCAACGTTTAGAGCTTGCTTAGCATACAAAAGTGTAGGTCGTCACACTTCAGAAGGAAGAAAATTGTTTTAAGTAGGATTGGGTATTTCGTGGATTTATATGAATTTGACCGAGGAGATGAGAGGTCCCCAGACCATCGCCCAGATTCTTTCTGAAACTACCTTATTTTGACTGATGAGCTGACATGAATAATGTTGGTATATAAGGCAGCCAGTATAGAGTGATTCGTGCTTTGGAAGCGTATTTGTGTTGCACATACGTCCAGCCCTGTTCTTTCCTCTTCCATCTCAGGTTTTTTTGCTGTGCATTCCAGAAAAGCTAAGCATACTCTATGACAACCAGGTGAATATATATGGTGTTAATAAAAACAATATTTTAGCGATCAATCTTCTGAGCTGGAGAGACACCTGTAGTAGCTCAGTGCTCAGAGATGGCTTAGAGCTCTGTACTCCAAAGACCCAAGCAACTTTTGGCATTACAAGGGATGTATTCTCTGGGAGTCCTCTCTGGGATCCAAAGAGTATTTTGGGGTGTTACGATTTATCAGCATTTTGATTTGATAATCCTAACTGCTAAAACTTGAATAGGTCACTTTTTGCGGGGATTAACTGCTCCTGAATGACTGTTTCCCAAGTGCCAGCACTGGGAAAGGAGGAAACATTTTTAAATGATTGAGGAGAGAGCTGGGGAAAGTGACTGAAGCAAGAAAACAGTTCATCTAGGAGAGCGGAGAATGGTCTGGTCAGTCGTGTGTGGAGAACAGTAGAGCAAATCAGGCAGAGAAGGAGCAGAGCACAGGGCATGTAGATGAGTTAGAGAATAAACAAAGGCCAGCTGCTGCCTTTTGGGGAAAATTATCAATTTTAACTTTGGCAAAGTTACCTTCAAAGTTTACCGTGCCATCTACGGAAAAAAAAGTTTCAAGATCACAGCTGTGTGAACAGCCCGTAAATTTTGGGCAAAAATTTTGGATAAGGGATGAGAGACCTTTCTCCTTCATCGCTTTCATCAGTGCTCCCACTTCACTTGCTGCTAGGGCCAGCAGAGTCCAGTCCAAGCTGTCTGGGAGACCTGACCTGGGAGCAGGTCTGTCTGTGTATCTCTACATCTTAACTGCTCTCTGCCTGCAGCCTTAAGGCATCCCCGACACATTTCACATCTCAACAGCCCTTAACCCCCAACGTCTTTTGCCCTCCCACACAGGTCTTACCTGTAGCATTTTACACCCGAACCTCCACTCATCTGCTCCTGCCCCATGCCATATTCCCAGCCTCATAGCTGTTGGCTGACGAACTGATGCTCAGCCTCCTACCAGAACTCCTTTGCCATCCACTGCTGCCAAAGATGTCTTACGGTATTGGCACAGCTGCACAGTCTGTGCTCTGCGTGCCTCTCTCCCTAGACAGTTTGTCTTGTTGCAAAGGGAAGAAATGTGTCTGCATTCAGGGAGCTGCTTCTTCAAGCTGGTAACTCCCAGGTTGACCACCACTGCTATGTGTCTTCATGAATGAACTAACGGTAAAACCAAAAAAAAGTAGCAGTGGAGCAAAGGTGTTTTGCAACCTTCAGCATAAAAGAAGAGACACCTGACAGTTTAAATAACACATGGGAAGTAATGGTGGATTAGAAGCACTTGGAGGATTTCTTCCTAGTGAACTGGAAATTTTAATCGATTGAATGAAAAAATATAATGTTATTCCCTGGCTAGAATGAACTGAAACTAGATTCTGATCTGTCCAGTATGGGAATACTAGAATTGCCATAAACTGAGAGCGTTATTATGTTCTGAGCTTACTGGCAGTAAGTTGCTGAGGCATGTCCATAGGATTGCATTGTAGCAACTGTCCAACTTTCTAAAGATAAATTGTTTGGCTCAGTTTTCACAGAACTACTGGATGATTAAATCTTCAAACAAATAAACTACAGTCTGGTTTGGATTTCTCTAAAAGCTGACATTTTCTGGTTTTGAAATATAAAGTAGGAGGCAATCTGTTGTCTAGCTGATGAGTACTATAGGTATAAATAATCAGTGTTCATCAGAATGTTAAAAAATATGTGAAGAATCTGGAAGTGACAGGATGGTGAAGAAAGGCAAGATTCTGTGAGTACCCCCCAAATAATAAATTAAATTTTCAGGAAATTCCTTCAAACTTTTCTTTTATTGACAGATACGTAATAGAAAGGTAACATTCATTGCTTTTTCTTTACAGCATCAGCAAATCATGAACCACTGTTTTTTCCAGTGCTGTTGCTGCAGATGATACTCAGAAAGGAATCTGTTATGCTTAAGCTTAGGAGGAAGCATTGTAAATTCTCAGCCATGATTTTCTGTTATTTGTATAGAAATAAATTAGGCATTAATTCTTTAGTCCATATTCTGCTCTCATTTCTATCACTTTACATCTGCACCATCTGCTAATTTCAGTTCACGTACTCCTGATTTATACTGATATAGCCGAGAATATAATCTGTCACAGTGAGTACAAAGTAAACAAAGAGAAATAGGTAATTAAAGATATCAAGGACATATAGGAGACAGAAACTCTAGTGAGAATCCATCAAATGCATCAGGACAGACAGTGGAAAATCATGGTATCTAGATGACAGCCAGAAGTGAAATACAAAGCAGAATAGGAGTTGTTTTTCTAGAACATGTTGAAGAAATGCCAGTGTGAAAGATAGTAAGTGAGAATACATTGGAGATGCCAATTGCAGAAAGCCAAAAAGCCAGGCTAAGGTCATGATAAGAGGAAATAAAAAAATCGGGTGCATATCCTGAAGATCAAGTTATAGATATTTGGATGAAAAAGGGAAAGAGACGGAGTAACTGTAAACCGTCTTTTACTAAAAAATTTAATGTGGATGGCTGAAAACCAGGATGAAGTTGAGAGAAATTTAACAGATCAGTGAGAGCAAAGGTGTTTTTAGCCTAATTGAATGCAAAACCAAGAAGAAGATCTCAGCCAAGGTGATGAGAAATCTTTTAGGGAGTTGCATACTAAAGTTGAAGCAATAGGCACAGAACAAAAACAACTGCTAACAATCTTCAGTAAACACTAATTCTGCTGCTGGACTCATAGGCAATTGCAGAGAAATCTTTACAGTCTTTGTAAAATGTAGAACCACTGAACCTTGCCGAAAGAAATAAAAGATCTACAGGTAATTGTGCAGTTCTCTTTAATGTTAATAGAAACCTTCAGGAGAAAAGCTGTAAAATTGAAGAGGCACTCAGAAGATGCTGAAGGTCTTAAAATCCAGAATTATGAAGATTTATGATTAATGACTTTTGGCCTCCCCACCTTATTTTGAGATTTTGATGATTTTTTGAGGCAGGAATTTTAGATTAACCATGCAGAACTAGATACAATAAGCTGTAAACCAGTAAGTGGAGGCAGTTTTGAATGAAGGCAAAAGGCTGCAGTTGAAAACGTAATTGCACAGATACGGTAACCAGGAAAGCACACTACAGAGTCACACCTTATAGTGACAAAGAATCACACAGAATATTGAATATGGTTATTTGAGATGTCTAAGTATATTAAGTTAGTGTGGGTTTTTCAAAAACGAAAGGCTCAATTTTTGTAGCCTATTTTTAGTTACAGGGAAGAGGGGATTATACTGAGTGTAACACAGCCAAATAAAGCAGTACTGGATCGTGCAGGGATGTTGGTGTGGGGTGTATGTTTATTCATCCTTCTGGGCAGATGTGAGACTCATTGTGGCCATTCTCTTCAAGCTCTTCCTGGTTCTTTTCATGATTAATGACACTTGATTTTTGAAGGGATAGTTACAGGTGTGTAATGATGCCTTCCAGCAAATTTCAGGATCTACAAGTCTTTTTCAGAGTTGAATTATAAATGTAATCTCAGAGGAAGGTCCGCTATAAGGAAAAGAATGATTGAAAAATCCAGAACATGGTGTGTTGGCAGGTGGTTCTTGAGATCCCTGCTTGCCCTCTTGCTATTGTGTTATACTTCACTTTCGGGATTCATCTCACATTGCGACAGACCTTCCCATCACTTTCTCTTCAGTTAGTAATATTGCTCAGCTCACAACAGTCCAGCTCACATGATCTAGATCTCTTAATCATCCAGTATTGAATCAGGATCTATTTTGGTCCTCGAAGATCTTAAAAGTAGTGTACAGTGAGCACAGGGCATTTCTTCATTAGCATTTTAGTTTGCATCAAAGTATGCCTTGGAAGCAAGTCTCCCAGTTGTCTCCAGTTACTGTGCTGTTGTTTGCATTGCAGAACATGTGAAATGGATTCCTTATTGATGAAAGGAGAAAACAGATGTGCTTGGAGATATGTGTACCTAATAACCAACAGATCAGTTCAGGGGATCAGGCTGGAGCTAGCCTGAAGCAAAACGTGGACTTAATGTGCAGAGCAGCTGTTGGATCCTCAGCATGAATTACTCCATTCTGCAAATCCACTCCTCAGGCACCATGCTGCTTGTTGATGTAGATGTCAGAGTCTGTGCTGTAGGAGGCTTGTTGTATATGTTCTTTCCTTCCATAATGTACATCTGCAAACCTGCTTGTGCAAATTGCAACTGGTGAAAGGTCCAGTCCTTCCCCTGTCACGTAACAGTGCTTTTCAGCCATCAGATGTTCTCAACCCACTGTTAAGAAACAATACGTTAAACCGTCATTTGCATTTTATTAACTGATTGCAGGGTTCTAACATGAAAACAAGCGCATGCAGCCTCCAGACTGGTGCTAAGGACTCAGTTTCCTTTTAAGCATCCACTGTAAAGCTGTGGCAGCCATAGTGTCTCAGTGTGGTTAACCACAATTTTCTGAGGACGGGACAAACTGGGAGATTTAGGAGAGTCTCATATAGGGCAGAATTTTCCAGTCAAGCCAATGTGAAAATTCTCTGGGGTATTTTTCATTCGGCTGGATTTTTGTCTCTTGATTTCAAGTTGCAGTTTCCCCCACAAACACTTCTCAAAATACTTTTGTGAAAATGAGTTCACCTCTGTTGAAATATTCTACCAGCTCGTATTATGTTTGACTGAGCTGACAAATGGCTTGACAGCATTCCTGGAATCTGCCAAAATACAATTTCAGAAGTGACAATGCCAAGCAAGGTAATAATCTGCAGGAATGTTACCGCCGCTGAGCGTTCATGTTCCTGACTTTCTTTAATTCAATTAGAACCAGCCAAGTCCCCAGTCGTTTGTTTCTTAGTAATTGTAAAAGTTTCTGGTTTGTGTTTCCCTGTTAACACATGATTACAATTCACGTTTCATGGCTAGCTTATAACAAATTTAACACATCTTCAAATTGTTCCTTAGATAATGGGGTGAACAATGGGAATGACCTTAATGTACAACTACCAAGAATGTACAACTACCAAGAAGTAGCTTCAGTGCAGGAAATCCTGTGTTTTAATTAGCTGTTCAAACTCTATTGGATCTACTGAAAAATAAGTAAGAGCTGCTCAGTAATCTCAAACATGTGAATTAGCAATTTCATAATGTTTGTGGAGCTAAAGTTTGTCTTGTGGATTTTGTAATGTTTATGTATGAAAGCTGTTTTAGAGGACCTACAAATAGAAATTGTAGTTTTAATATAAAATCTATTTTATCTGCCTTACTAAAACCTGTGTCCTAATTCCATGCAGTATTTTAATGACACTATATTGCTAGGGAATTTAGTATTTTAAATCTTGTGGATATTTTTGTGGATATATTTTTAAGATGCTCTTGCTTTTAGGGGTGTTTCAGAATGTTTTCTGTAAGTTCCTCAACACCATCCAAACCCCACTCTCATTCTGGTTTATACAACCAGAGAAAAAGCCACCACTTGCTTTCATAACAACTTCTGCAGCTGAAAAAAGTGCATTTCTAGGACACAACAGGAGGGAATTTTGCCTTCGGTGGAAGCAGAGGGAGCTAAAAATTTGGGAAAAGATGATGCTTGGGTGAGAACCCAGGAAAAGGGTTAGTTTAAAATGTGCATGGTGTTGAACAGAAAACAGAAGAATGTTTTAAGAATAAGAGATTAATGTTCAGGTTTACTCACTGTAATCTTAACAGATGTGTGAAATTCATAATAAGTGTGTATGTGCGTCAGTGTTGGAGGGAGGGTTCAATTAGAGCATGTTTCTGGAGATCCTCAGCACATTTACTTAATTTTATATTCTGCAGATGCAGCTGCTCTCTAAGATATATATTTATTCTGATTTTACATCTCTAAGGTTTGGAGATTAGTTACACTGCACGTTTGAACTATTTTCTCAGTTGTTAGAATTAAATAACTAGTTGTACTAGACCTCAGGTGTAAAATTACAGCTGATCAAAATGCAAATGTTCTCTTGTGCCTTAAGAAGTCTTTATGACCTTCAGTACTCTTCAGATGTCTCCAAGTGCTGTTTTTTTCAGGTTCTGTTCTTTATTAAAAAACTATTTTGGTTTGCTTTTGACCCATTTCATGATTTAATCCCTTCAACAGTGAGCAACTATAATGTCTAGAGATCAGGAACATACTTCTGTTTACAGCAGAACAGTTCAAAAATGCCTTTTTGAGTTCTGGAAGCTATATATTCTCTTGAGCCATTGCCGCTTCGTTAGAAGGTTCCTAGATTGTAAAATAAAGTTTTGCTACATCTTACTTTCTCATGTCATTGTTCATTCCATGCCATGCCACACACTGACCTTTTATCACTGATGCACAGAGGCGCATGTTCTGGCAAGTTCCAGAGCGCATTATATCTCCCTACAGGAGACTCTTTCAGATGTCTCTCCTTGATCCAAGAAGCATGCTACTGTAAAAAATGAAAGGTCACTTAGTTTTCTCAATTTGGTCAGAAGAACTTTGCTGGAATGTTGCTTTATCATCATAATCACAGCTATATACTGTGAAGCTTAATACTATTTATTTCATATTTTTAATTCATCCTTTTCTGAGCAGCTCTGAAGATGCATCAGTAATTGACAATGTTCACACTGAATATTGTTTCTGGAGTGTGTACTGGGTGAAATTCCCTATGTACACAATTAAGAATTTTAAATGATGAATCAAGAGCCAATGAAAGCAAAAATGAAATGTTCAAATTTTCTGAAATCATGTAACACCAGTGTATCATGTTTGAACCTTTCTGTCCACTTGTTTGTCATGATTCTGAAGCAAAATGGAAATATGGTCTGAGTATAGCTGGCATAATGGTGTTTGTTAGTATATCAGCTTGTAACTGATATAATGCTACCGTATCTGCAACAGTAGTTTTGGGGTGAGTGGTTCTGGGCCTAGTGTATAGGGTATGAGGGGTGACTATCTCCCTCCTTGAGGGGAAGATACTAAGATGGTTGCAGTGGTCAAATGGAGTAAAGTCCTTATCCAGTAATAATGATGTTGCCTTTGGTTTGGACTCTTGCTAGCAAATACATGTGTGCAAATTAAGCTATTAGATCATCTTTTTCATTGCAAATGCAGGTGGAACTCTAGTTTGGCTTTTGTGGCTTAAAATGTTCAGCATGGATCTGAAGTTGCCTTTGGACACTGTTCCGTGGACTTCTTGAGAACAAATTATGCACAAATTGGGCACTCAGGTGCTGTCTTCTGCTAAACTAAAATAGGATTAATGCATATGGAAATCTTTGTACTGTGGATGCTAACAGCCTTGGCATTTAAATCCCACTGGAGCCATTACTGCAGTTTAGCTATCCTTTGCCTGAACCAGAATATTTTGTTTCTTTGGCCTTTTTATCTTACTTGTTTTTCTTTTTTTTATTGATTATTTGAGCTAAATCTTTTGAAACGCCTTTCCAACAAAAACTGTCTCTCCAAAATACTATTGCTTCAACCAGATGGCAAGTAGCAATCATTTACGAAAGGTAACTTTTTGTTATTGTTACTTTACAGTTGGCACAAGAAATTAGTTTCTTAATATTCAGATTAATCTGTCTTATTTCATCAGTTTAATAGATTAATGAGGTACCATCAGTAAAATGTTATGTTCATGCAACTCCTATGGTTTTTCAGGAAATGGGTAGAGATAACACACGTCTGTCAGTAACAAAACAGTCACGAGGGACTTTACTTGAATCAACCACCCCCATCTGTTATGGAAAACCTCATCACATGATAAGTTTTATAAACTGATCAAGGTATTTAAAATAACCTACTATATGTTCAAGTTGTTGGTGATAAACAGAGTGAAGAGCACTTTCTTGAGGGAGGACAGGATTTCTGTTTGCAGCAGCTGCTGCAAGTATTGAGCTGTTTTGTTTCCATTAAGTTTGCTGTCAGTTTTGCGTAATAATTTTTGATGCTGTGTTCTTTTTTTTGGAATAGATAACATGCCAGAGACAATTAACAAAATGATATTATAAACTGGAATGGAAACCACACATTTGTAATGGCTCACAGGGTTTCTGATCTGAAAATGTGTACAATTGTCTTACACAGTCAACAACTGGTTATTTCATAGACTAGTTGGCCATGACTGCTTTTTCCTGATGCAGTTCTAGGAATTTCAAATACTGGCTAAAACTGGCTAAAGGGCTGCAAAGTTGTCCTTTTCAACTGCAGCATGGCTAGTTTGATTTCACCTTTTGCAAAGGTTTTTCTCAACAATACCTGGAGCTAGATTTTCCTTGAAGATAACATATGAAATACAAATCAATGTATGTGTGGTCCCAGTTCATTGCTCATAATTTAATATAATTCATACAGTCTCTTTCCAGTCATTAATTATGCATTTAAAGAAGTAATTTTAAAGACTTAGGACATAGTAACTAGTTTAACTGTCTCTATAGATCTCAGAAAATTCTGTCACTAAATATCAAAGTTAGATAACTTGATTTTATTCAACTGCTGTTTGTTCCCTTGTATGTTTTAACCACTGGGATTTGTATATTTAGGTGGAATATCAGTATGATTTTATTCATAACTTTTATTTTATAACTTTGATATTAGAAGAATTATCGCTTTATCTCATAATGAGATTACTCCCGTAATGGTAAATTTAAAAAAAAAAAATCACGACTCAAATCAGATTTCTGAAGACTTCTTATAAAATAAAACAAGAAATAACTCTATGAATTTAATCATTATGCAAATTGTGATTCACTGTAAAGCAGTTCTCATATGTGAAAGCAGTGGTCGCATTAGGATTCTTTTATGTGAATGTTGTTCTCCAGATACAAACCCCAAATGTTCAGCTAAAAAGGGCCAGTGAATCTGTCACAAACAGCTACTGAAAATGTACTCTCAAACAACAAGGATACTGAAAGTGAAGTGGCATTGCCAATGGCTTTAAAACCCTCAAGCTTAATGTCTTTGGCTTTCAAGCTGCCTAAAAAAAATTGCTTTCTAAGTATGTAATTTGAGTCTTTGAATGAAAATTAAGATGTGGAAAGAGTTTAGTAGCTCTCCTGTTAAGGTATGTTTCAAATATTACACCTATTGAGAATATGATTTATTAACAATACTATTCTCTATATAGAGAGAACCTGCAGGGGGCCATTCTACACCAATATTCACAATAATAATCCTAGATAAAGGCACATTGGTTTTGATAAGTGAAAAACAAGCAAATGAGCATGTGAGAAAACACCACTAGGCCAGGTTCTCAACTTGTGAATCTTCAATTCACACAGCGGCACTCCTGTTATTTTTGTGCATTAGTTGGAACCTTATAGGATCACTAGATTCAGTGCGTTAGCCTATCTACCCAGTTGCTAATTCATGCATAGTGTTAGTTCAGAGATTAGAAATAATGCTGCTTTAAGGAATTCTGCCTGGAAGGAGGAGGAGTATATTTCTGTAATCTCTGGCTCTGCTTCTTGCTTGTTTGACTAGGTGCTACTCAGTTTTGAAAGTTAACAATTCCCAGGGCTGCTCCTATCTGTGCTGAAGCTGCTGCACAATTTAAGTAGTTCTTCATGGGTCAAACTGAGGACCGGCGCAAAGCTCATAGGGAAGAGGGTGTGTGTATTTTCTAGCTAAGAAGTGAAAAACCCATTGGCCTTGACTGTGTTTTCCCAGTCCTCTGAAAACAGTGTCACTCCACTGAGTTGAGTATGTTCCATGGCAGGCTTTTGTTTTCTAACTGGGTTATATAAATTCCACAGCAGATAATACACATGCCAAGTATCGTTTTATCAGAGGGACCTCTCATGCTTATTTTACTGAACTATGTTTGTTCTCTGGCCTCCCATGAGGGCACTCAGCTTTGCTACCCTGTACCACCCTGCTTGGGCTTGGCTCCTTGGGTGGGAACTCCTCGGCAATGAGCCCACAAAGAGTTGCTGCCGTCTGCCCCTCTTGCTGCATGTGCACCCTGCGGAGCTTCAGTCCTCTTTGTCCCAGAGTTCTGGTGCCCACCCTCTTTTACTTGTCTCCTGTTTGCCACCTATACCTTCCCTTCCCTGTTTCTGAATAAGTGATTTTAAATTTAATTTACTGTCTAGCACTGGGAACCCTGACTGAAGTTCAGAAGCTGAACCAACCATGTTTGTTGTGGGAGATGGATGGGGAGTTCTGGATAAGTAGAGATTTGCATAAACATGCCGTAGGATCGGAGTGTAATCAGAGAGTAACCAGAGAAATCAGAAGCTCTCAAGTGTCTGGGACCAAATGCTGGAGAGAGTAAGACCTTACACATTTATTTTGGAGTCAGTAACTATTGAGTTTCCTTGCAGATTGCCCCAGGATCTGATTGCCTGAGGAAATTGTTTCGGCTGAGATGGTCAGTCATCACTACAACACTTCTCATCCTCAGGCCTTGTTAGAAGTATTCCACCGCCTGTCCTCCTTCCATCCTAATTCCTCCCTCCCCTTGCTGCCTCTCTGATAGCCACAGTGGAGGCCCTTTGCAGAGGTCATGGAAGGGGAACTCTTTGACTGGAGAAAAAATGCACTGGAGGTGATTCTGCAGTGCCTCTGAGACAGTTCTGTGGGGCTGAGGCACTGTAGCTAGTGGGTGTGTGTTGTTAATTTACAACATACGCAACCAAGTAAGGTTCTGTATTTCAATCTGGTCTTGGAGTTGTAGCATCTGTGACAGTACGGCACATCCAACGCAACAGGGATCAGTGAGCCCATTTGGGAGACTCCTGAGCTTTACCTTTGAGAGTTTTACAGCTTGCAGCATAACCTGGTGTGGCTGGTGAGACATACTAAAGTGTGAAAAACTTGATGAAAGTAAAGTTAGAAAGGATTATTTAACTCTAGGCACGGATAAGAGGCTTTTTAGCACATGCTAATGAGAGGAAGAGTTCAGGCAGAAGTGATAATGTATTTCTAAAGTTAGTCTACTAAAAGGGCCAGCAAAGATGAATCAAACCAAGGGTTTTTTTTCAGTTTTCAGTATTTCAGCACAAGCTAGTGTAGACAGTTGTGTGATTGTTCCAGCCACCCAAATATATCAGCTGTGTATGCTGGCACAGTGCTGTGCTAAAGCAGCTATATAGCTTCTGGCTCACAGCTGGCCCTCGTTCATCCTGCTTGAAGCACCAGCAGAGTAAATGAGCATCTGTTTGCCCTCGTCATTGTAGACATACCCTCTGGCTTCATTCTTATGGATAAACAAAGAGTGGTTTGGGGTTTTTTAAGAAATATTTTTAATTCTTACTATATTTGTCTTTTTATTAAAAAAAAAAACAAAACACCAGAAAAGAACAATAGAGCAGCTGGAAGATTTCTGTGTAAAAGGCCATATGATTGAGTTCTAAAGAATGAGAATTCTTATTCTGGCTGACATGGACTCAGTGGTAACTTATTTTTCAATTATTTTTCAACTTTTTGTTATTTCATTTCTGAAATTTTTGCCACCCCAATGAATCATTGTGACTGTGGGTAAAGAAAGCCTGTGTTGAAAGTTTTGCCTGCCACTTTCTTAGTATTGCCTATGGAAACGCCAGTAAAACAGGAGTGGTAAATCTTATTTCCTAATATAGCACAAAAAAACCCCAACAACCAACCAAAAAACCTTTTAATTTATGAAAATAAGAAAAGAATGGGCCACATGAAGCAGAAGAAATTCTTTTGCGAGTTAGTGGTTGCTGAAGAAAAAGTACATGTGCTGAGAATTTGAGTCTTTGGAACATCAAGATTGTAATACATGGTCAAGGATCCTTTCTATGCCGTACCTATCTGAGGACTTATTTGGATATGTATTTATGTATTTTATATTGCTATTAATAAGCAGGTATCAATGTATTTAGCATTATATACGAGTCCATTGTGAACCCAGTCTTGCTTTCATTCTAGGCTAAAGAATTTAATTATGTTTTTATTAATGACTTAGCTACAGTATTCTAGATAGGTCCTGACATCCTCAGACCTTTCATTACACTTGGTGGTACTTCAGTCTGGAGTGGTTTCTTTCAAATTCACCACTTCATGTTGCTGGCTCTTTAAGTAAACCCTTGCACTCCTGGCCTTTCTGGGAAATTTATCACTAAAGTTTTCAAAGGTTTCCCCTACCAAATTTAAAATGAAATATCCACAGCACAAGCACTACTAATTCACTAAGCAGAAGCACCGGGTTTGGATGCATATTCTCTGATTCCCAGGAGCGAGGGCGAGAGCTCAGAGGTGGTTAGAGATGTCTTCATGTGCTTAGGAGTTTGGAGTCAGTTCTTGACACTGATGCAGACTCCGGGCACATTGGGGGCACGTTCTTAGCTACCATTGGGAAATCTTTATTCACTGAAGTATTTGGTGGGAAAAATATTTTCTCTTCCTCTTAAATAAATAAATAAATACTGTGTAATTTGCTGACACAAACTATTTGCTTAAAACAGGCAATAGGCCTTGGGGAGGTATTTATGATACAGGCTAGATTGACTTTAGCAAGCAGCAGCTGGTGCTTTCACACTGCTCGGTGTTGGAATGATCTTCTGTACTGCAAGGTGGAGAGGCAGAAAATGCAGCTGCATCTTTCTGGAGCTAATTTTAAAAAAGCAATGAGCTGGTAATTACCACTTTTCCCAGCTGGTCTTTATGAGGGTAAAAGGTTTAATCATAGATGGAGGATGGAGGAGGAAAATACTAAGCAGGCTGCAAACCAGTGTTAATAAACGTCCCTCCTGGAGATATTTAGAAACTTAAGCTCTTGTTGGCTGGGAGGAGCTGGGAGTGAAGATTACCTCCAAAAGGTTATCTGACAGTCCTTAGGGTTATGCCCTTTGTATATGAGTTTCCTCAGGAAGGATCTGTGATGAGGGTTTCGTGATGGCTATGTGCCCTGCGGGCTCATCCAGTTCCCTGTGATCTTCCCAGGCCTTGGGAGGAAACGGAACTGAGCTCCTTCTGGAAGGTGCAAAATAAGGGGAATTTTCTGTGGAGTTTTTTCAGTCAGCATCTCATTTCTGCTTGATTCGTATAAATAACTTATAAGCTCAATTAATGCAACAAAATATAAATATTTATGCACCCATTTAGCTAATGTTTGGCTCTATTTATAAATAAGAGCATCTTGCAAGAGCTTCTTTTGACAAGTAAATAAAGTAAGTATAGAGAGTGCCTGTATGTTAAATTAACCATGCTTCATTAACTCTTCCAAAATATCAAGTCTTAGGTAATAACTAAACCAAAAAGTGACAATAGAGTAGTTGTGGTGGAATAACTGAAATACTTGAAACTTCAGGAGAAGCAGCTGTTGTTTACTTTCTTGATGGGGGAAAAGAGGATAAATCTGTTTGGTTTTACCATTAATTTCAGTTTATTAAGTGTATTGTTATTGTAGTGATATGGAGAGTAATAGGAGAGAGGAGCAGTCATATATTAATGTACTGGTCTTGGGGTCAAGTTCTATTTGCTAACTTTTCTGCTATGACTAATAGAAAATTGTGTCAGATGCAGGTCTAGTTCAAGGTTTGATTTTTGCAAAATCAAGGTTTGATTTTTGCAGTCATCAGAACCCAATTTATGAATTCTGATGAATCTATTGGTTCTGATGAATGAGATTTTTGATAGTTCTGCCTGTAAGAAAGTGAGAAAGCTTTTGTCAGCTTTTAAACTAGCACTTTTTAATATGCCCTTTGCATACTTAGTTGAACGTATGATTATTCTCCTGATTGACTTTGTTGATGGCATATCAATCTAAGTTGGCTGGATTTGACACCTATGTATTGAATGATAAAAGAATATTTTGCTCTTGTTAGGAAACAATAATTTATTATGCATGATACAGCAAAATGGATTTAAATCACTTCAAAACATGTTTCATCTCATGTCTTGATTGCTCAAATCAAAATAATAAAAATGCAATAAAGAACTGAGGCCCAAGTCTAGCAATTTATATTTGCTTTTCCAAATTTTTTTCATTTGTTATGATCATAACTTATTTCTCAGTTAAATTTCCCGAGGGTAAAATCTTGAAGTCGGATTCCATGCTGCTAAGTGATGAAAATATACAGAACAGATGCAGCTTCTGTCCCAAGTCTTGCAATTGAATTGGGCCAGGGGATGTCGGAAGTGAGCTGTTCTCTGTGTGAGAGTTCCCTGCCTTGCTGTCCCAGGTGGATGGCTGTCCTAGGCGGGCAGTGGACTTTATAAGGAGGCAGAAAGGAACCTTGCCAAAGGCCTCATCCTACGTCTGCAGTGAGAACAGAACGGAACTCAAGATTTCCTCAAGAACTGGGTCGGGGCCAGTTTTACAGGCGTCGGGTTTCTTTTCCTGGAAGCGGAAGCTGAGTATTTACCTGTGATGTGAGACTGCGTCCGTCAGGGGCGTGGAGGCACAGGACTTGCAGTAAAGCTCCGTACCATTCCCTTCAGCGTGTTTGTGCTCTGTGAGAGGGACAGGCAGCTTCTAGAGTTCGGGGTTCACGTTTATTCCTGGCTGTGTGCAGAGGCCAAGCCAATACATCACATTTATATAACACTGGGTTGAGCTAAGGAGTCAGATCCAGTCTTGGTTTGCACTATCAATTCTTCTCTTTTCATGCATGATTTTAGGTGTGCAGAGTCCCTTCAGTTAATTAAAAGATTGACTTGGTCATATGCAGCCACTGAACCATAGGCAAAACCTTCAAAGTGTGAATTCTGTGCAAGGAGAAAGATATTTTTAAATATTTGTTCATCAAAAATATTTCTCAGTTGCTGTCATCTGTTGTATTGAAATGGATCCATGCCTGGTTTTGCTTTCCCTTCAAAGTCCATCAAAAAAATAGTTTTCAAAGTCAGCTAGGAAAAAAAAATTCTCTCTTATATCAGGTATGTAACAGATGAGTATGTGGAAAAACACGTTCTGGTGTTTTTGTCAGCCAAAAGGAAAAGAAAGTGCCTTTTTCTGGTGCTCTAAGAGGGAGAAACGTGCTAATAGAGTGGCATTTGGCTAATAGTCCAGCAGATGGAAACTGGGCCATGACAGCAAAGGTGGAAAGGTCAGAAAAGAAAGAGAGCAAATTATTTCATCTGGAGGTGAAGGTCATCTGAAATAAGTGATTTCACATTTAAAAGGCCACCAAGGAGAAAACTGATGAATGTTAACATATTTTTATATTGTTTTATATCATTCTTTTTTCTTTTCTCATTTGTAATGCTTACGTATTCAGGAAGTTGAGGTATGTTTTTCACTTTTAACTTGTAAATATCCATAGAGTGAATAAAAGTATTTCCAACATATCATAATGCATATTATACTTTAAACTCTTATGATCAACTGTTAATATTGTTATAAATAAAATGTATCTATACATGCTAATTATTAATGTGTTAATATTGATTTATTAACATGTTAATATTAAAATGACATAATAGATTCATACATTACAGGAGGCATAAGGTATTTTAAGCACATCAGTACCTGTCCTAGTGGAAAGTTCAGAAACGCATGAATTTCTGTGCAGTAATTTTTATCAGGAAGGTGTTTTATTGAATGGGAAAGTTAAATCTCCTTAATTGAGCTGATTGTATTCCTTATATATATATATTGAATGATATACACCTGGAAATCAGTGTCACGTTTAGGCACGGTATATTGCTATATCAGCATGCTGTTTTTCTGTTGGAGGAAGTTATAGTGAAATGATGGTATCCATTTGGAGATGTTAAGAGTTCCTCCTCCTAACAAAAGTAATTTCAGATTAATGTATAAATTTCAGCACCTTGCAGAGTACTAGCACAAAGCCATGTCCATTTTTCAAGTCAGAGCTTTAGGTGGTATTTAAATGACATAGATTTTCTGCTCAGCCCTATCTACAGGGTGAATTTCACCTTTACAGTGCCATAACCATGCAGTTACAGTTCTTGCTGGTATCAATGCCGAAGTGAAACTCTAGTGCTGTGTTTTCTGTTCAACTGGCATAAGTTATTTTGAACTGCTATTGACCGCATTGCTCTAATGTATAGTCATTATTTACTCCTATAAATAATAATGAGTTTTATATATTGAGAATCTCAAAGGTTTTCTGTATTCTACTTTTTAGGGTTTTTCCCCATATATTTCCTTGTGTATTTTCCTATGTTATCATACTGTAGTTTCAGGCATACTCTAAAATAAATGTAGTTTCCATTTTCAAAAAGGAATACTAAACATATCTGCATAAAGGAGAAAAGGAGAAGGAATAGGTTTACAGAAGAGATGGGTGTTTTGAAGGGTTTTTTGTGAGGAAGGTGCATTTTCTGTAAAATAATCCTTTGACACTGAAATTGAGATTAAACCCCCTTTCCAATCCTTATTTCAAAACTGGTTCCGTTTGCCAACAGCATAAGAAATCTTTCTTGGGATTTGAATTATTTAACAGTTTCTGATGCTGAAAACCCAGCAGCAAAGCAACACCTAGGAAAAAATATAAGCAGGCAAAAAAAAAGAATATTTTGTTGCTAGAAAAAAATTACTCTGCTCAAAAAGCTTAAAACCCAACACATTCTGAAAAGTGATTAATGCTTGGTGAATTTAGCAGTGCGTCATCAGTTACAAAGCACTGTATAACAATGAGGGGTTTTTTGTGTTAACAAAATATTCAAAGGCGAGCCTGTGGTTCTATTTCTGGTGCCAAACCTCGTACTTTTGAAAGTATAGATACTTTTGATGTATCTGAAATAAATTATGAATAATAATCTTTGTTGTTATTGTGGAACATCGTCACTGTCCATGAAGTCAGTATAGGCACCAAGCGTGAATATACTTGAAGAAAGAAAATACATTTCCTCCTGATAGTCGTGCAGAATTACATCCAGCCCCCTTCATTACAGGGAGCATTTGCCCCCAGAGCAGACAGAGAAGAGCAGGATAGCAGTCCACAGTTCTCCACGCTGTAAGCATTAGTATTTTCTGCTTCTCATGCTGGCCATAGCATTCAGAAAGGAGTGCACTACCGTAAGGTGCATCTCCTGGTGTTCAGTGAGGGCATGGAGAGTCCCTGTAACAGTCCCTGTAACTTCTCCCCTAACAGCCCCGTGGGCTGTTCTGAACCCAGAAAGTAAGACATGCTGGCTTTCCAGTCTCCAAAATGTTCCAAGTTAGGGCAACTGGATAGCATGAGAGCATGTGAAATTCAGTGTACTGGAGATAAATGGTAAGCAAACCCTATGGAAGAAATAATTTAGGTGTCTTATTCACACTGATGGGTTTTCAGCTACCCTCCTGGCAGGAAAAAGAAATCTAGGTGTTATTCTGGACAGCTTGATGAAGACATCTCTTCAGTGGCAACCCTCAAGAAATGAATATAGAATATCGGATATATTAAAAAGGAAATAAAGATTAATATGCAGAAAAATATCACAGTGTAACAGAAATCTTCCATACTTCCTCACTTCAAATACATTATTCTGTTGCTATCACTTCCTCTCAAAGACACAAGTGAGATACACAGAATGTGCTGAAACGAAATGTAACAGTTGGGCTTGAATCCCAGTTCTTCAGGACCAGGGTTGATGGCACTCTGAAGTGGGGGAAACTTTGCCCTCAGGTAAATATTTGCTAAGTACATAGAATACAAATTGATCCAACACACAGAAGACACTTCCATTCTTTCTGCAGAGAGACTCCTTCGCAACAGTATAATTGTTTAGCCAGGCACTCTGACAGTTCCTACCTTCTCCATTTTAAAGTCCAATCAGAATTATGTAGAACAGAACCGCAAGACTCACAGCAGAATAATATCTTTACATCAGATTTAAGAAGATTTTTAAAATTTAATAGTGGGAACAGTGGCAAAAGTATTCACTGCAAGTGCTCCTGGATGTTATTGTACTTTAAGTATAATGTTTACAATATTATTGCTGTATTTCTGTACATTCACAATGGTGTGACTTACATGTGTCCAAATGAATATAAATATTTTTGGATTTACTTTGCTGACCTTTCACCACACCAGGATGGTGTGGATCATGTTACGTTATCTGAACAATATGCTCTTACCTTTGTTATCAAAAGTTGTAGACTGATACGAAATAATACAGAGTTATCAAAATATTTAATAATGGACATACTTTGAAAAATAATTCAGAAGAAAAATTCAAGGTGCTGAATCCAAGGAATTTTTTTTTCTTTAATTTCTAACCTGCATTTACTGCTCATTAGGACACAACCTGTTGATAGTCTTACCTGATTTGGGCTAAATATGTTGGGATCAAAAGATGAGTTGATTCACTTGTAGTTTAGTTATGTAAAATTGTACTGAAAAGACTGATTATATTTTTCCTGAGTTTCCTTTTTTTTTCCTCCCCATTTAGGATGATTATTTCAGAAACTGGAATCCAAACAAGCCTTTTGATCAAGGTAAAGTTAGTACACATTTTGTGGTTGTTTTCTGCTATTTTGTGATATCCCCATGTACTTCATGCCTTTCTTCCTCCATCTGTCCCATGCGCTAGTGAAGAGCTATATTCATTATTACATCTCATTCCCAATTTAATCGCAGCTTGAGGTGGTTTATGTATAAGGGTTTGACTCATCTCTGTATTTTTCAGCCATGTTTTTTAATCCCCATCCATTCCATTTTATATTCAATGATGATATATATGCTTAGAAAGGTTCTCTGTAACCATGAATCTTGGTCTAACGTGCAATTTAAAATAGGTATCTTCACGTACGTTTTCTTTCATGTTAAAAACTTTACTAAATTAATGTCATAAATGTAATTACTGCATTTCCTAACACTTAAGGGGCCAATTCTTTGAAGCCAATTGGAATGTATGAATTTCAGGACTGGTTTTCAAAAGAAATGTGTGTTGTGTATATGTTGCTGATTCAGATACAGATTCTGTAAATGACATTTTGCACTTTGTCTTGGTGAGTTGTTAAGTTACGGCAGTACTTCAACAATTTCCAGGCCAGCCACCAAAGGATAGGAAAAACCAATACAAAATATTCTAATTGTTGCGTCCAGGATAGCACTGGAAACAACAGCCATGCCAGGAAAAAGAACTTCAAATTGACAATTTAAGAGATCTCACATCAAGCATTCAAGGTGTTTGTAGCTAGCAACAAAGTTTTCAGATGGGGTGATAAGAGACATTCATTCTAAATACCGTAGTTGAACATTGCTGGAAACACTAGTAGCCGTGATGTTGCTGGGTGTTGTGGGTTGTATTTGATAGTTAATGTCTTGTCAGTAAAAAACCACTGTATGCAAAGAAATCTCAGCAGTCCAGATACAAGCAGATACAAAAGTAGTGCAAGCTGATAGCATGCCATAATTTTGTCCTTAAAATCAGAATATGGTATTTTAGCTTTGCTATTTGTTATATTTGTCACTCTGACACTAAGATTCTGTAACACTCCATACCGGAGCACTCAAAAAGTGTAATATGAAACCATTTGGATCTTATATTTCATTATTTCTTAAAGCTTTCTAAAATATATTTTTTTCAGGACAAATGTTAAAAATTACATTTTGCACAGCTTTTTTTGATTTGGTAGAACCAGTTATCAGCTGTTTGATTTGTGGAGGATAACAACACACAATATAAAGAGCAGGTTGGTTAGCTTCTCTGTTTGCCTTTTGACATTTTTCCTGTTTGTAATGTTCAGTGAAGCTCATATAACTCCTGCTTGAGAACACATATGAGGCGAGGATATTACAGCTGTAAAATCGCAGAAAGATGGTAGACTTTTTCCATTGCTTTAAGACATTTTTAGGATCCTTTGGATTTCTTTGACTAGCTTTGGTTCTTTATTCAACATCATGCCTCTCAAACTGCGGAACGCCAGTGTCCTCGAATTTTATTCAAAATAGTATTCCATAAGTTTCAATCTACTTCGGCTCTGAAATTTGTAGGCATTTTAAAAGATGTTATCCTAAAGTCACTTAGAAAGGAATGATCGTATACACGGTAACTACAATACAAATGAATTTCAGTCATGTAGATCCATTGCACAGTTGTCCTCTCTTTTAGATCCTGTGTTCAAAATTAAGTGGCATTCAAGTAGAGAGTGAGAATTTCATTGTCCTTCAGAATGTGAAGTGGCTATTTCGATATATAATTGTTGTGATTTTACATTCATAAAAGGTATTCCTCCAACAAATTGCTTAGGAAATTATTGAGCAGGCAGATAGCTTTTTGGTTTGGTTTGGTTTGGGTTTTTTTGAAAAAAGTGTTCATGGTGAAACAGTCACAATGTGGTACCTAGAGGGAAACAAGAAATTGGAAATTACATGGCCTTCTCCAAGCATGACTTATCTCTGGTGTCACTCGGATATAACCAGTGGATAATGGTTAAAGAATAGTAGATAATATCAATGTTGCATAATTGCAGGAGGTGCCCAATAGTTAAGTTAGTTACTAATTTTTTAATAACTGCTTGAAAAAAGAAGTCATGTTACAGAAAAATATTTTTATGCCTCTAGATATCAAATATTATGAAATTATATTTGTGAATCATACCACAAATGAGAAGAAAGAGTGAATCAGTTAAGAAGAAGAAGGAAAGGCATGACCAAATGAACGAAGGGGTAACTAGATAAATGACCGGGCAGTGGAGCAGGTGAAACCACAATGCTTTCTTTATTTGCTTTCAATTCGAGCTTTGGCGGTCATTTATTTTACAAACAGGAGACATAAAAGGGAGCAGCTTTGCGATCAGGGATTTGAATTTTCAGAATTGCTGAAGTGTTTAGGAAGAAAATACCCATTGGAAGTCTCTGAAGGTGCTTTTAAAAATTTTACTTTACATCTATTTTTATATTTCATTGCCAAACATGTTCCTTGTATTGTCTGTAGGTAGCTCCCAGGAATATCATTGGGGGCTTATACGTGTTAGAGCTGAAGAGTGTAGATTCTCTGTCTTGATGGAAACGGAACTTCAGTGTCAAAGGAAAGGGAAAGATGATGTTTTTGTCAAGGCATATGTCCACAGACAGATTTTTCAAAAGGCATTTGAGGGATTTAGGATTACAAATCCTATTGCCTTAAAATGGAACTTATGCTCCTACCACTTTCAGAGGCCTTGTGACCCTCTGGCTTCCCATGAGGGAAAACAAAAAGGTAAATCCTGGCAAAATATTGCAAAAAGATTTTCAACTGACATGCTTTAAAACTGTCTTGTTCATTGTGTTACTGAGATGTCTGACTCTGGGCAAAAACACAAATCATTTTAGAGAATCTAAAATCATGTGGATACCTTGAAGCGATACACACAGTCGTACATCTGTTAAAGATTCCTGTCCCTTTACAAAGAAAAGGATCGTTTCTCTTTCAGTGTAAAATTTCTCCTAGACTATGAATAGTCTCTCGTCAGAAGGCAGAATGCAGACTAAGCGATGCAGTCTGAGCGTGACGCTCTGCCTTGCAGAGAGATCCGTGCACTGCTTTTGTCTCACTTGAATCTTACAGATGGATTTTGTTTGGCCAATAGGTCATTCTTTTTGACAAACAGGTCACTACTCTTGGCCGTGGTAAAATCCACCCTGACTAGAACGTTTAAATAGCCACCCATACCATTCTAAAGAGATCTGTGAAAAAAAAAAATTTCCTTGGAAAACTGTTGCTTAGTTTAGTTACATATACATGGAGCATGTGAGTCTTTAGCCACTGACCCCTATGTTGTTGTCACCCAAAAAATGAAAAGAAGAGAAATCACATCGTGTTGCTGCTTTGGGCCTTATGAATCAGATGCTGACAAGACTAATTCTCATTTTATATATATATATAGAGCTATATCTGTGTGTAAATGTATATATACTATATATATTTGTATATAGAGAGAGTACCATTTAAATAGTAAGTGCTGAGACAAAGAAGGAAGGAATGCTTTCTTTCTCTTTTCTGGGTGTTTTCCACTACAGGTTTAATTTCTGTCATTTTCCACACAGAGAAAATAGAATAGTCAGAAGAATTTGTGCTAGACCTTTTATGTGGTGCAAGCTGCAAGGAAATTGTTTAATCTGTCTTTAGTCTTTACTTCTCCGTCCTCCCTGCCCTGACATTTTTTTCCACATTGTTCCTTTTGGCTTTGGGGTGTTTAAATGCCCCCTATACTCTTGTATGATTTTGGAGCTAGAAAAGCTTTTATTTTGTATTCTTTGGGGTTCTTGTATCCAGAGAGCCTGTGCAGATCCTGCAGTAAGGAGCCCTAGTTTGCTCCTGTCAACTCAGCTGCAGCTCTGTGTTCTCACCACACAATTGTTATTTTGAGAGATATCCCAAAGGCAAATTTTAACCTCACAACACCAAGGTTCTTCCTACAGTGATTGAAAAGAAAAAGTTTGTCCAGTGGGTGAATGAAAGCAGACAACTGCCTCTCTCCCTGCGTTGTGTGGGAAATCCGAGTCTAGCATCACTAAACTAAAGCTAACTTGTGTGAATACCCACTCTTTGGACAGATTTACAAGTTTTTAATGTTTAAAATCTATTTCTCAGTTCTAAATCTAAAATCATGTTTGAATATTCTAATTGTGAAGTCTTATATGGAAGCCAGACTGTAGAATCACGATGAAGGAGCTGGGAGGGCAGGGTTTAGAAGTAACTGAAGGTGGCTAGTACCTGCCAGAAGTGATCCCTCAAAGGCAGCTGGAGGATTCAGTATGTTAACAGATTTAAAAACCAACAGTAGTCAGAGGTTTTGAAAATCGGCAGAGTTCTGCTTCTAGGCTTGTACTTCATTTGCATCTTCTAAAGAAGGGTCTGCTGGGTCCAACCAACTCTATATTATTTTCTAAAAAAAAGCTAGCTTTGTTCAGCAGATTGTATTATTTAATTATGCATTTGAAAACAATAGCAGTGTAATCAAGCTGTCTGCTTTCTGCTTGCAATGCGGGGAGAAATATCTGCATGTGTGTCTCAAGAAAAGAAATACCTTGTTTTGTAAAAAAGCATACATGACTTTCACAGAAACAACCCCTAGAGAGTCACACGAGGTATCTTTGCATAACATGTCTTTTCAAGGGAAGTCAACTTGAATGGTTCAGCTGTGTCTCGGAGGGTACTTGGGCGAACAGAATTATTTTTAGCCTAGCTACCGACCCAGCTTTTTATTAATTTTGAACCCAGGAGAAACCAATACAAAGGTGAGCATCTTACCAACTGAGCCAAGCTAACGAGGCATTCGGACTGCAGAAGGCAGGAGAGCATATAGCCTGAAAATGATTGCTAGTTATTAATATTGAACTCAATTCTGTCAGAGTTGCAGAAGCCAGAAAGCAGAAGAGTGGAAGGGGCAAGTTAGTCAGGATTTTAAAATATGAATCAAAGGGTTGGTGTTTTTTTTCTGACAAGGTCAGTTGAGAGTTCTTAAGGCGCTTGACAGCTAACTTGACATATTTTCCTAGTCTTCTCCATCTACATTGGAGAAAGAAAAGAGGGAATCAGGGAAAAAGTTTAGTGTAACATTCTCAAGTCAGAGATTTTGGTATGGTAACTCAATGTGTCTCATATTCTGCACCTATTCAGACTTGCCAGAAAATTAACTCATTAAGACTTTATGTATTATTGTAAGTGAAAACTGCAAAATAAGAACATAAGTTTGTTATTGAAAAATTCTGCTAAAAGCCACCTCTCAACAGCTGTAGCAAATTCTTCTACAGACGAATAGATGTTACTAATTTTTACGGTAAGATGCACAAATAAAGAGTACATTTTGTTAGGTTTAAAGTTGCTGGAAACAGTTTGAAATGGTGTCCAATTTGCTTGCCGCGTGGCTTTTTTTAAAGCATCATTACACAGACCATAGGAACTATGGAAGTAATGGGATGCACTTTGTACTGCAGATACATAAGCTCTGAATCCAAAAATGTTTAGACCATTGAGATGCCATTATTATTAACAACAAGGCTGTAGAAGGGCACCACAAGAGGGGGGAAAAATTGATTCTGTTGTAGTGCTGAACTTTTTCCCCAATCTATGCCTAAAACCATCCATTGAACGGTGGAATTGTCTGTTCAATAGGTGCAAGTCTCACCTTTCCATTTTGATTGTGACACTGGCAGATGATTGCAGTGGACTGAGCTGCCCTGAGTCTCCTATCCTGACCCTGCCTCCTGCCCTGAGGCAAAGGGACTGGCTAGAAACAGAATTTTACCCATCACTGGTGATAGAAATCCAAAGTGTTCCAAGCTGCTGGACTACTCAGGAAAAGAAGCTCCTGATTAGAAATAGTCTGAACTTTTCCCCTTGTCTTCCAGCCTTTGTCTTTATTTTCACTGTCTTTATTCCCAGTCCTCTTCCCCAGTAACTGAGAAATCTGGACAGGGCTATTACTTCTCAGGGCTTTCATTATCTGCGCTGGGGAGGGGAGAAGAAAAAGAAAAATTCCAAAATCCCTCTTCCACTGTACTGTGTGAAAATCTTCATCTGCCTGAATCGGGCCTATCAATGACTGACTCTGATGTCAGACACGCTCCTGTAGACTCGACTATCATTATTAATTACAGACATGAACTCTATGTAATTTCAAAGAATTCCACTTGAGCACTAATGAAAATCTGAACTGGCAAAACACCCTCACTTTTGAAGAGGAAACACTGCTTTTGAGTGGATTGCGGCCTCCAGCATAGCATAGCCTGTGACTTTCACAGTCCAGCAGCCCCATGGAAGTGAATTTGTCAAATTGAGAGCTTTATACCTAGAGATGGATGTATTGGTATTCATGCTTCCTCTCCTTCTGCATTGAATTGTACCTGTGTCTTTCCAGTGTGTAACTGGCGAATCCAGACTCCAGAAATGGCCTCCTGCAGCTGTGCAGAGTAAAGTTTGCCTAAAATTCATAAGCCTTCCAAAACAAAAAGGATGATAATAGGAAGCCTGTGATGCAGGATGAAAATCATAGAACCTACAATTATTTTTGAACATGTAATTTTCTGTTTGCCCAGTTAAGATGTTCTTTGAGAAAAGCCTGAATAAATTCCTTTCAGAGAGTTGTTTAGTACTGTACACATCTCTAGCCGCAAATATATGTGAGTTTTATAATAAATGTTTTCTATTACTGTGCCTCGGATGGCAGATTTCAATTGAGTAACTTATTTTGCAATTTATTTTTTGACTGTGGTTGAATTAGTTTTAGAAGCTTTTTCATAGGACAACTGCACATGAATTGTGTTTGTAAATCTTCAGTAAATCAGTACAATTTTAAAACATGCTAACTGAATCAAGAGAAAACAATCGCTGAGATGCAGCACATGAAATATACTGTCTTCCATCAAATGCATTTCAAGCACGTATGGCTGCTTATATCCTCCAAGCAGATGCACGTGGTTCTCTTTGTGTGCTAGGAGCATAATATTAAATTCCTTATAAGCTTGTAAGCAACCAATTTTGTCATTAAATATGGCATCAGAAGTGACAGAGGTGGGGTCCCTGTCTGTGATTGTATTATGGCTGATGTGCTTTGAACCGAGACAATGATCGATAGGTTGCTTGTCTAGAATTTTATTAGCACTTGGGGAGCACTTGTTAGTTTTGTCAATAATGGCGCAGGCTTTCTTTTAATATCTCTGACTTCCTTGGCTATGAAGCAGACATGATTTTTAAAGGGAAATTCATGCGTCCCCATGCTCATCCGGCTCCCATTGAAGTAAATCCATTTTTGGGAATATCACAGGGCCCAACCCTGCTCTCACTGACATCACTTAACGAGCAGGGGTCTCCCTCCCTTTGCTTCAGTTCAGTATATAGGAGTTCATTTTTGGAAACCTACCTAAACCTTTAAAAATGAAGTGCTTGGAAAATATGTGCCTGCAAAGCTTCCTTCCTTATTTGCTGTAAGAGAGACCCCAGTGTATTATTCAAACTAGCTGCTTCGGTTTGTATTCTGATTTAACTAGGCCAAACCAATCAGGGGCAAAGTCTCCAGCTTTGAAATATTATTTGACTTAAAAATTGGATGGCATAGCAGTAGATTTATACTGCATGTCAGAGTGAGTTTTAAATCACTAGCCAGTCAGAAGAGTAATTTGCACAGTATTTAAACATGTTTATATGGTTGTGAGTTAATAGGTGATTACTAACTGTCATTTGATGCTAATTGAAAAACAGGAACTCCTGTGGAGAATGAAAGTAGAAGACAGAGTGACAAGGGCCATAAAAAGGTATAATGCAGAATTTTTAGGAAGAGAAGAATATCAAAATAAAGACAAGTTATTTCAAAATCAGATTTCAGGAAACTGAGAATTGGTAAGGCAAAAATTAGGGGAAGAAAAATTAGGATAATTGGCATTTCCTCAATGTAAAGGGCACAAACACGAATTACCCAAAAGCCAAGAGCTTGTTTAATGATGAGGCTCTTAACGACTGCAGTGGCAAGAAGTTACATAAAGAAAGTGCAACTAGGTTGAACTCTTAAGGGAGCGCAAACGGTAGCCCCAAACTCAGAAAGCCAAGTATAAAATGAGATGTTTGGGCAAGGATTTAAGAATAACAGTTTTTTACAAGTGTATTAGGAGGAAAAGAAACAATCCAGAAAAATGATGGCTTACTGCTCAGTGGAGAGAGATGCTTACATAAAGGCATTGCTGAGAAGGCCAAGGCATTGTTACCTGTCTTTGCTTTGGCTTTCATTTTGTGACCAAGTGGCTATCGTAATTAATATCTTCAGCTGAAGTGTAAGATTCTGGATTAGGGAAAGAACAAGCTTGAGTAAATTAGATGTTTGCAGATCATCTGGAGTTGATCTAAGGTTTAAGTGAATTGGCTGAAATAATTTTAAAGATACTACAAGTTATCTTTGAAAATTTATGAAATTGTAGAAGACTGGGAAAGGACAAGCAGCATGCATATTTTTTAAAGTTAGAGAAAGGAAGAAAATTAGAAATTATATCGTGTGAGTTGAACCTGAAATCCTGAAAAAAAAGTAATGGAGTAAATATTAAAGCAAATACTTGTTAGCATCAAGAAGATAAGGGGATGAATAAAGCTGTATGGATGTCAAACTAAACTCATTTTCTTCTCTGACATTTACAGGCCTTGAGACTCGGGGATAAGCTTGCAGTATCACATATTTTGACTTTAATAAGGCATTTGACATTGGCTTACATTACTGTCTTATAAGCAAGTTAAAGAAATATTGTCTAAAAGAAATAATTATGAGATGGATACAAAATCAATTGGAAAACTACATTCTGGTAGCAGCTGTCAATGATTCAATGTCAGGCTGGAAGGAGTAGGGTTCCTCTGTGATCTATTTTGAGTCCAGTATTATTGACCATTTTCATTTAATCGTAGATCTTGAAATTAGGATGCTTATTAAATGTAGCACAGCAATAAAATTCACAGTCGCCTTAAGAAATTAAAGAAATGGTCTGAAAACAAAGGATAAAGTTTAGTCTGGGCAGATGCAAAGTTCTTTACTTAGGTAAGAATAATGATCTGCACAAAACAGGATGAAAAACAATTGGATAGTAATAAATTCAGAGAAAAAGGGTAGGGGATTACAATGGATTGCAAATAGAACATGAGTCAACAATGTCATTCTGTTGCAAAGAAGGCAAATGTTGCACTGGCATGTGTAACTATGAGTAATCCTTCAGCTCTAGTCAGCCCCAGTGAGACCTTGGCTGGAATACGTTGTCCAGATTTGAGTACCAGGCTTCTAGGACAGTATGAATCAACTGGAAAGCACCCAGAGAAAAGTAGCAGATATGATCAGAGTTGCAGAAAATATACTTTGTGAAGAAAGACTGAAGCAGAGGAGCAGCTCCTCCGTGGAGAGAAAACAAACAAACAAACCAAAACAAAAAACCAAAACAACCTACAAATCCTATTTTCAAATCCATAAAATTAACTGCGAAGGGGAGGAGTTGTTCTCTGTCCATTGTGGATACGAGAAGCAATATGTTTACATTGCAGCAAAGAAGATTAATTTTAGCCTTTGTAATGACAGCAATACTTAAGCATTGGGAGAGATATTTTAAAGAGGATTTAGAGTCTCTGTCTTTGAAGGTGTTCTGAAACATGTTAGATAAATGTCTTGCAGATAATGGCACATTGATAGCTGATCTAGCTATGGAGAAGGGGAATGGAATCATCCTTCCCAGAACTGCCATTCTAGCACTGTGATTCTGTGATTGTATTTCGATTAATGGAAACCAGCTAATTTCATTGAAAGCACAGAAGAAATGCTGAAGGAGGTATTTCTTAAAATAGATTTCCAGTCAAAGCAAAGAAGAGAAAATAAATGAATCCGTATCCTTGACAGGCATTTTGGCACCACCTGAAAAAGTACAGGTTCTCGTTTGATGGGTACAATGTGCATAAACTTCAAGATAGATGCTAACCATGGTTGTCACGGGCTTGCAAACCTCCGTGAATGTAAACAGGGATTGGCAAAAGGCAGCCCATTTTCTCCGACTGCTTCTCCCTATCTCACTTGCTTTCTAATGTAGAGTCAGGAGGACTTCCTAAGGATGATTCTGTACTTGGATTTTAGTGGGGTTTTTTGTCCAGGCAGGATTAAAGGTCATGATCTAAGCCTAAGGTTAAAGATTTGGATGAAAATCAGTTAACTATTCTGTTTCGATTCATTAGATAAAACATGACAATGCATGTGTATTTAGGAATTAAATCTCCTTCTGCAATAAACCTAAGTGCCCAGGTCATCAAAACACTAATTGAATCACGGCTATTTTTCTTCCTGTTCTTATTGCTTCAGATTAAACCTATTTGCATAAAATAATATTATTTCTGCTGTAATCTGATTGCTTGCATTCTAGCTTCGCAGTCCTGATCATTTGGAAAGTTACTTTAAACTACAAAATGGTGCTAAGCAGTACACAGCAAGATGAATAAAAAAAAGTTTTCGTATGTATTCTGGTGGTGTTCTGCACTAAAAAGCTCCCGAAGCATAGTATGTTGAAAATTAGTATCAGTTTGGTAAGCGTTGTTCAGTCATTTAATCATGTTCTGTCTTTTCTCTCTGTGTCCTCTGGTTGCAATACATCAGTGGACCTTGCCATTGATAGGTGTCTTTGTGCCCAGCAGCTTTCTTTAAAGGTCTTGTCAACTTTACGTACATTGTCCTTAAACTGTAGGGACAGGAAAGCTGTATCTGAAGACCAGAATTTGACTTCCACTGTCCTTCTTGAAACTGCAGTTTGAGAATTTGATCTGTTTTATCTAGGGGAGATTAGTAAGCAGCATTGTTGTCTGATACATGTACATCCTTGCAGTGCCTCTTTAGCCATACGAGAGGGACGCATACAGATGAAGTGCTGCCCCAAAATCTGGAACTATCATGTTCACTTTAACCAGAAGGCAAGACAGTAGGATCAAATCTGTAGCATAAATAGGTTCTGTTCCTGGGATAGCTTTAATTTATAAGCTGAGCAATTGATGCACTTAGTCCCTCACTTGCCATTTTGTCCTTAACAACAGATAAACAGAACTCTGTGATAAATGTATGTACAGATAAGCAATCCCAGGGATCATTGCACATGACGGCGATCTTTAATGCAATGTAAGTAAGTGTTATTGTGATTATTTTAATGTGATACGTCAGTGTGTTCATGGAGTTTCCCCTTTCTTTTAATTGCTGGGGATGAAAAAAAAAATCAGAAAATGCATGTAGTAGTCTTTAAGAGCAAATGTATCTTTGCTATGAAGGCTCCAGCATCTAAGCCTGTTTCTCTGTTCAGTAAGGACCTTTGTAATGATCTTTCATATTTAAAACCAAGCAATGAAAAGTTGCTGACACAAGCTGCAGAAGTCTGCAAAACTGAGAGGGGGAAGAACCCCTGCTCTTCATAGTGTTAAATACAGACATCTAAGAAAAAATGTGCCTGCTTCTCTCTCAGTAGACCATAAAGTTAGCAGTGTTAGCTGCCAAGAATGTCTAATTGGTGTGCAATTGTGCAAACCATTATGAGGAAATTCTGTGGAAGAGAAGGGATGTACAGAAAAGTGTGGCGTTACCTGCACAGCCTGTCTTCCACTGAAGTGTACTAACTCTGCCAGCTGAATTGGACTCTTCAGCCAAGAGTGGCTTGGCACAGAAATTTCAATCACACTATTGCTGCTCAGAGTCAGGTTTAAGTAACAGAGTTATTCTTTGTCATATCAATGACTCACTTATTTGTAACGCAAAAAATGTCAGCCCTCTATATAGCAAAGAATTTTTGCCTTCCTTTCTTTTATTTAATTTGATCTAGGAGACCATACTATCTCAAACTGCACAAATCAAAGCACATAAGCTAAATCATCACTAGCATCTAGTGATTCAGGGAGAGAGGTGTGCACACTGAACACACACAAATCATATAGGAGTCATATCCTGCAGGCAAAAGGAATGATTTGGGGCATGCAGAATACTTTAAAGTTCAAAATGTAATTTAAAGATGCTAAACCCTTTCTGGTAATCCTCATGCATTTTTTTTTCTATCTATATCTACTGTTACATTCTAAAGGAATTCTTCTTTAATAAAATGCCATAATTTAATGCACTGATGGTAATGCTGATTCCATTTTCTGCTTGCATAAATATCTTCTAAATCCATATTATAAAAAAAAATCACTGGCCCTAGGTTTGTACTTCTGATCATCTATGTAGCCAGAATTAATGGTCCAGTAATAACTGTCATTTGATAAACTGATCAATCATACCTTATCTGCACTACCATAACACAATATAGGCATCCACTAGTAAAAACATTAAAAAATAAAAGATCTGTTGGTTCTGAGCATGGATTAAAGGGTTATTTAACCAGATGAAAGCAATGAGGATGAAACTATTTCAAAAAATGTGGAAACACCATTTGCTTCAAACTGAAAACTGAGATTCTGGTGAAGAGCACAAGGAATACAAACACTGGGTTGCATTATTTATGGAAGATACAATCCTAGGAAAAATCCAAAATGCAGGGAAGAAATGCCCAAGTTCTCTTTCATTTTTCATGCAAAAAAGTTTATACTGAAGAAAGATCAAACGTATTTTGTTCAAATGCATGTACTGGGACAAGCACATGGATGCAAATGTCTAAAAGTGGTCAAATAAAACATGAACAGTCATATACAACAATAAGAATGGACCACTGGCCTTTTCATTCCATTAGACTGGTATTCTTTATGTGTCTGAGTAATTACTAGTCCAGTTTAGGAAAACCTTCCCAGATTTTGTGGCTGGAGCTTTATAGCAGGGTGCACACATGAAATCATATCTCAGTTCTCTGCAAATCATTAAAAACATGCAAAGCACACAAAACAAGGTGGAACTATTGAAGAGGAATGACAAATGAACAGTATATGCCTATGTTTGCAGTCCGAAGAGTTAGGTTTGGCATCACAGACCTTTGAAGAGGTGCTTAAAGAATCTCAAGTGCATGGCAACTCCTGGTTCTGGCAATTCTGCCAACTCCATAATGCCAGCAGTCAACAAGTCCAAGGGGATGGAACAGATTACAACCCTCTTCAGACCCATAACACATTGAGTAATACATGGGGTGAAAAAGGTGGGGAAGAGGAATGTTATAGATGTAGTTTATCTGCCCTGATAATATCCTAAATTTGTTACAGTCCCGGTTGCCTGTGCAAGTTTTATCATTGGACTGCATAATTAAGATTTTAACACACACACACGCTCCAGGTGCCCTAGCAGTACAGAACTGGGAGCCGTAAAGCATCTGGCATCGTCCCTGGAAAACATATCGGCAACTCTTCATGATAGAAATTGTGTTACCACTTTTATATCTTGGGAGGATGTGACAAGAATCTCGTTCAAACTATTTAGCTGAATAGTTTGAAACTGGAAAGAACAGAATGTAAAAGTGCTGTTTCGAATCCTATTGCATATCATTCTTGCTCCTCCTGTCCTGCCTATTTGCAAAAACAGCACCAAATACATTCACGTCCGTGCCTGCATATACATAGATTGATCCACACATACATGGAAACTCACAGGCATGTACACAGGTTTACCATCATATGCAGAAGATGATCTTTAGTTCCCAAAACACTTGATTTCTTGCTATCTGCTGTCATGAGTTTGAAATGCCCCACTTTGATCAGTTTGAGAGAGGCTAATAAGGCTAGTAAATGATCTGTGAGGAAGGACTAACAGATCTGTGGTTAAGATGACAGCACTGAAGGGAAACGTAACAACAAGCCTTCATATAAAGAAAAGGCCACTAAATTTAAGGTGGCACCCAATTCTTCGTCACGTCAATGGCACACAACACAAAAGTTTTCAGTTCAAAGGTCTGAATTGCAAAAAGAGAAGATCAGGTTACAAATTTCTAATGGTTAAGAGTACCAGAGGAGAGTACCAGAATAAATTGCTGGGGAGACTGTGGAGTGTCCTGTACTGGAGATCTTTAAGAACATGGTGAATAAGTGTCAGGAATGATGCAGATACGCTTGATGCTGCCTTGTGGGAAGGGGTGCATTAGCTAACTCCTTGAGAGTCTCTTGAGATAATGTCACCCCATGTCATTTCCAAAGCTTCGCAAGTTTAGGGGATCGAGGAAGTGATGAACTAATTATTTATGTGAAAAGATTCTGATAGGATGATATATCTACTAAACTAAGATTTTGCTGGATTTATAGTTTGTTCCCTGCCATTTTCATCTCTAGCAGATGAGGTGTGAAATTGCTTCAGTAGAAGGACGCAGCACATAACAGCATCAGAGAGTATTTAGAAGAACAGAACTAAGACTCAGACTTTGGGATCATGCTGAGCTCATCACTACCTCTGGATCTGCAGATTTTTTCTTTACGGCATATTTGCTGTGGAAGTCAGAGATCTGGTCACATGCTCATTTTTTAATGGTGGACTACTCATATTTTTTCAGTCTCTGCTATGAAGCCATCCCCTAGAAAACAGCACTGAACAGCTAAACTACAAAATGGGAACACGCGTAATCCTCCTGCTTCATGTGCTTCATTCACTTTGAAACTTCTTTAAAACCATAGCCTTATAATTCAAAAGCGTTTGAAGAATGAGGCCAGATACCTCAGACACCATCTTGTTATCCCCAGCTTAGTCCAATTCTACTAAAATAAATACACCCACACACATACGAGAGAGACAACAATGCCACCAGGGTGCTAGTCACTACTCAGAAGTACACCTCCAGCAGAATCGATGAAGAGATCTGGGGCACTGTTGTGACTATTGTGTTACGGGAGGGCGAGGGATGAGAAGGTGGCTTCCCAATCCCTCAAAGGTTTTAGATATTTCTACCGACAATATCAACACTGCTTTTGCACTTTTGTACTCTTAGCTGCCAGAGGAGAAATGGGCTAAATCCACAAGCCAGGATAAGCAATTCACCTAAGTTTAAAAAGGAGAAGCTAATTAGGCCCAAATTTGCTCAGCTGTTCTCAAAATACGTGATGTCTATACAGATAGGAAAATGCACGTGATACAAATGCCCAGTAGCCAGGTTTGTATCAGAATGATTGAAACAGAGAAATTTTCCAAAGAGTATTTTCCATCCAAGTAATGCAAGTCTAAGCTAAATTTAAATCACTGTAACTTCACCAAGCAGCCTGCACATAACGGAGGGCAGAATTTGACACTGATGTAATTCTGCCTTTGTGTTCTACCTCTTAGTAATCCGTTTTAAATCTATTTGTCATACACGTCTTCCAGCTTCATAAGCTTAAAGGAATTTTTAGTACTTCCTTCTCTCTCCCCAAAGAAAAAAAGGATGCAAAGGAATTAATGAATTAAGATTTAATGCCCAACTTTAATTGCCAAGACAGGGCAATTATATTATAATTCATTAAAATAAAATCCATTCACCACACATATCCACACCCTAGGGTCTTTATGTTTCAGACACATCACGTAAATTCACACCACTCAATGGCAAACTACTAATTTTTATTAAAATACTAGTTAATTCACATCTACCATAATTGAAATACAAGACAAAACATTGTTATTAGCTCCCTACTACAGATCATGCAAAGATTTTAATGAACTTTTTCATTTAGTCAGCATGCTGAAAATTAATTTCTCAAACTGAGTTCTTATCATTGAGGAAATTACCTACATATAAGAAAGGCCTCTTACAATTATTCAGTGCCTTAAAAAAAGCATGCTTGTGAATATTTCAGACTTTAATTTTTAATAATTTCCTTTTGAAACGTCTTATTGTGCCATTGTACTGGACAAACACATGGAGGGAGACACCAAAATAGAATTTAATGTAGACATCCCGAAAATTAATAAAAATGTTCTTGTAAGGAAAACCTTTGCTCCAGACATACTTTTAAATCTTCCCTTCTTGGCCTCTCCACAGCACAGAAAGCAATATTTCCATCTTGTACTACCTTGCTCCAGCAACCTCCTGAAACCCCATCCCTTCTTTCACTGAATACTAACTAGAAGTGAGAAAAACTTCATATCTTAAGGTCTGGAGAGTCTGGATTCAGTATTTTAATTCAAAATTCAATAATTTTTAATTTAAAAGCTGCATAGAGATCACAGAATTCCAGTTCTTTCAGAAAAGCAAGCAAAAGACACTTTCCTCTTTGCTAGATTGACAAAACAGACAGCATACTAATGGACAGGTAAAAATCAGCTACGCCAAAGGACTGTCATACAGAAAAATCCATTATTAAACTATCTGATTCTTTTTCAAAGTGTTAAACATCATCTACTGCATACCTCATTTTCTCTTCTCTCAGCTCTCTCTTTCTTCCTCATCTCTTCCCAACTCAAAGGAAAACAGTAAAAGTGACACCATCATAAATTTCCAGCTCCTGCAGCCTTCACCCCAACGCACTTTTTTCCCCACTGACTATCTGGTGCTTTGCCATATTCTTAGCTGGGTAATCTTTAAATACTCTGGCCTTCACGAGGATGGTACAAATGCTTAGAGGGGTGTGTTCCAGGAGAATGCTGCTGGTAAGGGACACCTGTCATGGTTATTTAATGTCACATTTCCTCAGTTCTTTTCTTCATTTGAAAGCCTGGCAGAATTTGTTGTTCCTTAACATTTCAGAAAACATGGATAAAGCAATTTCCAAATGTCTGGTGTTGGTGTGTAAACTAACATGAGTTCTATCTAATTAGCGTAACTGTTGGTGTAAGCCTATGAACTTTAGCAGACTTTGTTTTAGCAGACGTAGACAACGTATGACCAATCTCTTGTCCCAAACAGAATGAACCTTGAATAGTTTTTTGTGCACATACGCAAAAAATCCGCTGATCATCCAGAACTGTAAACATGTTCAGAAGTGCCCTGAACGAGCACATTGTGGGCACCAACAATGGCAATAGCAAATCAGAAAATGGACCAGTCGTTAAGGAGGTATTGTCTATCCCATCCTATAACTAAGGGAACCAAAGGATTTTTGGGGAGACTCAGAGGGAAGAGACTCTGGAGGGAGGCCAGAAGAAAAGGGAAGCAGGAAACTGAAAAGAAGTGAGGACCCTGCACCAAGACTATGCACATCATAGTTGGTAGCACTACGCTAATCCACCCGACTCTTCTGCACTGCAGCATCCCTCCTGCAAAACAGGGAGGTCATGTAATGAACTACCAACAATAACCTGCACAACTTCTCTCCTGGACTGCACCATCTATTCCAAAAAGAGGTAGTTTCAATCATAAAATTCACTCAATTTGAGCTTCAAAGCCGGGAGAGCATCCTCATAAATTTAACAACCGTTGTGCTTTTGACCTCTTCTTCTCTGGGGAAGTTGAGATCACAGTGTCTAGAAGAGGTCTCCATATGCATCTTGCTTTGCTGGACAGGATCTGTGCAATGTCTGATTCCATCTGAGTTTCGCCTTCTAAAAGTTACTTAGTCTTAGCTAGACCTCAAAGTGACTTCCAGCATATTACCTATCCTGAAACATTTATTTCAGTGTCTGCTGCAAAGACAAAATGGACATCTGCCTCAGGCTAGGCATCTGGCTTTCGGATAACTGTGCAGATGAGATGAAGTTAAGCAACTATGTTCTGTTTAAAAGTGCAGCCTGTGAAAAGGAATTTATTTGTTGCATCGTTATAAAAACAGCACATATAGCTCTTGAGTACATTCCTCCTTTTGGGCGTAAGCTCTCTGCTCCCACTAGATGGGTGGCCTCTCTCTCCTCTTTCATCTCAAACCTTTTTTTTTTTTCATTTTGAAAAATGGAGTACCTGACTGACTGATACAAACAGGCCTATTTCCAAATCATATCAACAGCTCCATCTGTCAAAAAGTTCATCTTCAAAGCAATTTCAAAAGCCGAGCTATCCGCACTAGGTGTTTGCAATAGTTCCATACATCAAGCACGCTACACACGAATGCAGCACATGACACTAACAGGGAATACAACTTCCTATACAAAGTCAAGGGAGAGCAAAGTAATAGAAACTGAAAGAAGATAAAATGTTTTGTAGGTAGTGGAACACCAGCTGATAGCAATTTCTCTTTCAAGCCACAGTATACTTAATTTATTTATAGGCATTGGAAAAATGTTATTGGCACAGTCCTGTGTAGGAAAATACACTAGAAGTGCCACTTTATGAAAAAGCAGCTCAGAAGGAGAAACATAAAGAAAATGAAAAATATTTGCCTAAATACCAAGTCACATTTCTTGCAATAGAATAATGATGAAGCCAGGAGCAAAGTTAGGCAATTAGGAGTGAGAACAACTAAGTACGGCCTATACACAGCACATAGCAATGGCATATTTAGGAGTTCTATTGAGGAAAAAGTAATAACTGGTGATCTTTATGGTCTAAACTATCAAGCTTAATATATTTATGTTCCTGATACTGGGGCGTATCATCCATGTTAAAATCCTGCTGGTATTTTTCAGATAGACTTGTGCTTTACTTGAACATGGCTTTTCATGTTTTTATTTGGATATTTCAAGTGGTTTGACCTGTGTAAAAGTCGTTAGCCCAAGTGGACATTCAGATAGGTAGGATGTTTTCTTACCATGCTAGTAAGAAAATAACAAAACAAAACAAAAAAAAAGGAAAAGAAAAAAAGAAAGAAGTGATTGCTGAAAAGTTTTCAGGCTCTATCATGACTGTCAGATTTTAGCTGACACTCATGCAAACATGCAGTTTGAAGGGTTAGAAGAAGCAGTCTTCCTCTTGTGCATAGTGCATGCAGAAGGACCAGTCTCAATATAGCTGCAGATGTGCACTTTTTTTAACCTTGCATTTTTGTGTCAGCAACCTGAGAACCTCCCAAGATTTACGAAAACCCTGACATAATTAAGCACAGTTTTTTAAACACTCAAGGCTGTTGAAGTAACTTGAGCTTACCGAGGTAAGCAATTGTGGAAGATAGACACTAACAAAGACAACCTGGAAGATGAATGAGAGCATTTGGCTTTTGGTAGCCATGAAAGGTAGATTGAGAATCATGACATTAAGTTTTGTTTTCCAGCCCTAATGTCAGGTTCTTGGGAACCTAGGATGAGATCATATAAACTGAGTTTTAGTTCCTTGTGTATGGTAATTGGAATAATAATTTTTTCTTTTTCCCCTACTCCCCTGTTTAGTTTAAATGCGTGTGTGTGTGACCTCCATGAATTGTGTGCTCTATAATTCTTTACTAGGGGTGCTCTCTTAGAACTACTCCTGGGGAAAAAACAAACAGTTGCAAAAATTGTTCCCATCCCTCCTCTTCCCATGTAGTCCATCATCCTTCCAAGGTTCTGCCACCTTGACTGTCCCAAGTATCAAATCAGGATTCGAGATTCAGTGTTTAATAATCAGTATTCAATATTGAGATAATTATGAACTAACAGAAAGGAAGGAGCAGACTGACCAGTGGGCAAAAGGGGCAGGAACCTCTCCAGGTGGTTGTGAAACAGTCACTGATAAGCCAGTTACCATTTACAGCCTTACTTTTTTCCTCAGCCACATACCCGTCTTGCCCTTTACTGATCAGTACCCACAAGTTTTCACTGAGGAGGAAAACCTCCTATTTGCCCCACATCCATTTAGTTGGCTTCATTATTAATCACTGCTGATGGTCCTTCAGCTCTTTCAGCTTCATGCCACTTTGGCCATAATTGTTCTGAGATAGTTATAGTGAGAGGACTGTGAAAAAAAAATAATCAATTATTAATAGCAGTGGAGTGCATGGAAAATATTCCGTCCTTCGTGTTGAATGAATGATCCTGGAAGTACCTTCAGATACTGCCCATGTGTCCTTGGTGGGTGTCACTCTGTTTGCAGGTGCAAGGCAAAGATGTGAGATCTGCTGTGTAACAGCCTTACGCTACTGGAGTCTTCTGTAGTCTCTTCCTATTGCTCCCCCCGCAAAATATGGTATTAATTTCCACTTTTTTTTCTAAAAGCCTTTTCCTTAGGAAAGCCAGATTAAAAAAAACCATGGTGAGTACAATGGTCTCTTTACAGCTTCTTCCTCTTACACATAAGTTTTGTCTGTATTAATTTTCATCCTCCATCTGTTTGTAACATTTCTCTTCCTTTAGTTCCAGTTTTTATCCTGAATTTAGCATTTGTGTGATACTATTTTGGTTTTCTTCTGTATAGTTTTCATATCACTGGAAATTCATTAAGTCCAGCTACTATTGAACCTTATGGTGAAGAGTAGTTTGTGTGAACCGCTTCAGAGACAGAAAGCCCCTGTTGAATCTCAGAATATGACTTTCTTGAGCACATTGATTTTTTGAATTGGGTCTGGGTTTTGGCTTCATTTTTTCAGAATTCCTGTTGCATCTTCTGATGCCTTATCTTCTGGCTTCTGTGAACTTTGCTGTTTTCTCTGCCTTTTTACCTTTTCTTTCATTCTACTACTTTTTGCTCTCTCCATCCCATCTCCATCAGGAATCAGAGCTGATTGCTTTCATTAATGTTTCGCAAGTATCTTTTTGTAGGAGCAGGTATGTGATCAGACAAATCAGATTAGCCTCTGTATTGCGGGCATAACAGTTGGTGTTGAACATTTAAAGTCATCAGAGAAAAAGGGAAAGGTAAGACTGGGGAGCAGCAAGATGCTTCCATGACTGTAGGGTGATTGGGAATCATAAATGAAAGGCTTGCTTTCAAACATTGCATGTCTATATGGAGTCAGAAGATAGTAATATTAAGAATACTAAGTTTAAAAAAAAAGAGCTAAAAGGTTGACCTTTTACTCCTGGAAGTCAGAACTGCACATTCCAGGGCCAAAAAATAAGGTTGGTTCTGCAGGAGTTAAGAAAACAAAGTGAGTTTGTTTAAATATGATCTCACACAGTTATGCTCAACTAGGTAACTAGAAAAGCAATTAAGGGCAAACCATCAGCAAGGAGACCTGCCAGAACGAAAATGAAACTGAAGATTACTGTTGTTTACCTTCAGCTTCTCTGAACTGAAATTACTTTTTGTTGCTTCTGTATTCAAACACAAAGACGAGAGCAGTTTAATCTATTCTACGTCTTTTCAGAACCTCCTGATGGGAATGATCATTTTTCCAATCTGCCTTATTTGCTCATAGAGAAATAGAAAAGCGGCCAAAAGAATATGTTATTTTAATATGTTCCTTCAGTTAGTTGCAAGATATAGCATTTATAGTTTCTTTCAAAGTTTTCTTTCTTCTTCTACACCATAAGTGTCACTCCAAACATCGTCTAAAATGAAGAATGTGTATCTTTATTAGGTTGTCACTAGATTTGACAGTGTGCCATTCTCTGTAGATGGATATAGTGACATTGGCCATATTCTTATTCATTCATCATATTAGGATTGTTAGTGTTTTTAATTTAATGTACCCCTGCAATGGGATTATAACCAATTTCAACAAAACCAGATAATTAGAGAAGTAAGATATTGCTAGAAAGGTTTGAGTAGTTTTTGCAGCTAGAGTCAATCACAGAAAAAATATCCCTAATATGACTATCATACACTGATTGCATGTAAATACACATATTTATGTGTATTTAATACACATGCATTCCCAGAGCCACTATGTTTCACATTTAGAGTTAAAATATGTGAAGATGACGAGGAAAATGAGGATGAGGATGTGTCGTGTTCATACTCAAACTGGATAGAATCTTATTCCTCAAGAATAATCAGCACAGTCCTCATTGTGCTTTTATATTGAAAATTTGTAACCTCGATGTCTCTTAAGAATTCAGGCTTCCAGAAAGTCATTATTTCTTTCCAATTACAAAAACTTCTACCGTATTCATCCGGCTTGCCAGAAACAAAGCCTTTACCTTTACCAGGCTCCCTGCTTTTCATATTCTTTCCCAGTGAGTTGGGGGGTGGTCTTTCCCACTGCTTCCCCAAAGAGAGCAATTCAGTAGCAGAACCTGTGATCCTTCAGGACCAGGAAGGCAGCAAGGAATGTTTTCATCTTCTCTTCCCATCCTTCTGCTGGACGTAACCCCAACAGAGATCTCAAAGAGGTCATACAGCTCTAACAATTGTTTGCCCAGGCTAATCATAAACTTCTGAAGAAGGCAGTCTGATTTCTCATAAATTCCCCCAACACTTCACCAAAACCCCTGTGCTGTAATTTGTCTGTTGTTCCTTGTTCTGTCCTCATAGATGTGGAGAGCAATCTTCAAGGATAACTGCTTGCTTTATGACAATCATTTGCTCATTTGAAGACATATCATGGCTCCCTGTCGAGTCTTTCCTTTCTTGACTAGTTCAATCTATTTCCTTTTTTCATTTCCTTACAAGTCATATTTAAAATTTTATCAATTTTACTGTTCCCCCCTGAACTCTTATCCTCATCTTATCCTGTATATCTTGTTTTTACTTTTACCCAGACAGAACCATATTCCAACTGAGGGCATCAACAATGCTTAATAGAGCAGAATAATTATCTTCCATGTTTTAGTTAAGACTTTCCTGCTAATACACTCCAGTAAAAAGAGTTTCCTTTTTTGCAACAGCTTGACACTTTTGATTCCTATTCAGCCTGCAGTCCGTTGACACTCTGGGATCCTGTTTTGTATTATTTCCACCTAGTCAATCCCCATTTTGTGTTCATTCCTTTGATTTCTGCTTTGTAATGATGCTGCTTTGTATTTGTGTGTACTGACTGTTGCCTTATTCATTCCTCCCATTTCCCAAGATCATTTTTCACTGTAACCTCCAGAGCATGACAGCTCCTTTCCTCATTTCTGTGCTTTATAAGCCTGCTCCCCATTCCATTATCCAAACAGTTGATCTATCTTTTTTAATCTCAAAATACCTCCTCATTTAACTGAATCATGCCAATTAGCAAAAAGTCCCTCGTGAAGACAGAGTAACGTAAAAAATGAAATAAAACTCCTCAGATCCCTGTGTTCATTTCAGCTCATTTTATACTAGCTGGGTGGTTTTGCTCTTTGGTGTTTGGGGGGTAGGGAGGGATGTTGTTTGTTTAGCAGTTACTCTGAGTTATCCTGGTATTATCTACTTTCTCTGAGGATTGAGCCTCCGGAGGCTCTGAGCCTGCCCAGCAGCCCATAGCAAATGACAGATGTACCAACTTCGTGATCCGTGGGAACAGGATGCTGGTCCAGGGTAATGTTTGTTCTGTTTGGCAAGGTGATTATCAAACTGGTCAAAACCCAGGAGCCTGGTTCTCACTGTTGGAAACTGAGCTCCTTTCCTGCTGGTAGTGCCTGAACCTAAATCAAAGCCATTAGGAACAACGTACTAGTTCCTACGTACTGGCAAAGTGACAACAAGAAGTCAAGGTGGTGTTGTCAGGTTTTTTTCCTAATCAGAAACAGAGCTGTTGAAAACGTTTAACAAGAAGAGAGATATTTTGTGTAAGTAAAATCAACTGAGTCTGATAGCTGCAACAGGCATAGAACAAGAAATGCAAGTCACGTATCTCGGTATGTAAAAGAAATTTGAGAGTGTGTCCTTTGAGCGCTGCCCCTTTGTCTGTGCTGCCTGCGGGAGAACTGCTGTGGCTGGAGCCATGGGCAAACAGTATGTGATCGTTGGAGCCTGTACCGGCCGATGGTTTTGTTGCGGTAGGTAGGCAGTTGCACCACTGGATCCTGCGGTTTCTGTGCCAGCAGGTACCAGAATATTCCTTATGGCCAATCCTTCCAGCTTTAGAGTTTCTCCATGTCAGCAGACTTCCAAATCAGGGTAGTATGGTAAATAAAATCAAATGGAAATATCCTGAAGTGAATCATATTTACAGTAATATTTGATGCTTTTCTTTGCGTTTCCCAGTTTTCTTTTCGCTAGATCAGTGCATGGGGAAAAATTGTCAATGCCTCTCACACAGGCACATTATCATATGTTCTCTGCTGTGAAGTCTGAGTGTCAGTTATGTAAAATGCACTTTGATACCCATGTGGTGTCACTTTAGCCTTTAACGATAGCAAGGCGTAGATGGTATGTGTGGTAAATAGTTTAATTTGGTCAATAGTTTAATTTGGTCTGCAACTTAATGACATTTTAAAGTATGCGCTGGCATTTCTGCTAGGTTGCCTGCCATCATTTTTGCCTTGACATGGCAAATAAAGGCTTACTAACTCAAGAAGGAATTAGCATGAAACATGTCCATCAATCTCTATAAAGAAGCATTATGTAGTAGAATTTTATTAACTCTGAAGTAAAGGCGGTATAATTGAACAGAAATGTGTGCAGCAACTGATAGGGTTGTCTTGAGAAATCTTCAGCATTGCTAGTTTTCGTTCTTTTTGAGCACAATTTTAATTCTACCTTGCATTTTTTTCTTATCACTCCTCAGCCTGTGGACAATACTAAATATTTTATTTTGAGAAGCTTTGCAGAATGACCTGTGTTTCTTACCCATCAAAAGCAACTGACTGACCTGAAATCAGATAAAGTGCACACAGGAAGGTACATTCTATCACCTATATGCTGCAAAGTCACTTCTAGTTCAGCTGGCTGTTATTAGCCCTATCTAGCAAAATAGTTCACAGCATCCTATATTGATAGCAGAAGATAAATGTTAGAGTAGATGCACTTTAAAAGTTCATTCCAATTTTAGAAGCGTTACTAGTAGCTGAAATATCCAACATTTTAGGTATGAAGAGTATCACTGGAATTGATATTACCTCTGCAAAAAGATTCTGAGAATCTGTTATAAATTGGCCTGGCTATTATGAACACATTCTATTTTATAGCATTATATACTGCACAGCATGTACACTTTGGAAAAAAATGGACATAAATTAACCTTGTAAATGGTTTCATATCTTGTATTAAATGAACTGCTGGGAGTCTGATCAGAAAAGCATGGAAATAAAAGAGATTCCCAGTGATTTCAGTGGTCTTGGGTTCAGATCCTATGTATGTGTGATCTTAAAAGTCATACTGTGACACATTCAAGTTCTAAAAAAATTAACATATCTTCCCTCAGTTGGTTAACATTTAAAGCTGTATGTTTTTCATTAGTTAGATTCAGGAATACCTTATGCATCAGTATCACTCTTCCTTTCCATGCAGAGCTCCTGTTGACTGCAATGGCGGTAGGGTCAGCCTTAAAAAGGTGAGTGAGCAAGAAATGATCTGCTCAGCTTTCTTTACTCAGAGTGTATTACACAAGCTTGGTGACTTTTCAGTCATTAATTACAAGTGACATGAAATAAGACTGAACTAAGTTTTTTCTGTGCCTTCTAAGATGTTGTTCTACAAGGTTTCCTATAGGTTCTCCATGTTTGACATTTCAAAATGTTGGGACCAATTGTGCATCTGTAGCCAAATTGTTGACATTACCAAATGTTGAGAAACTCTGGTAATCACTCAATTTTTACCTCATTCCAAGCTCTCTCAAGTTCTGCAGGCCTATAGCTCTTTAGCCGAAATCCACAACACTGAAATCAGAACGAGGTTTTTAGTTGCTTGACTAGATCAATGATTTCATGATACAGTTTTTAGTGAGATTAACATTCTTAATTTACTTTAAAAGCCTCTTCAGTCCTTCATATAGTCCAACAAAATAATTGTCCTCGGTCTCTGGAAGTCTTTTCCTTTCCTCTCAAAAATACTGCATCTTTAACTACAGAATGAAGGAGCTGTGTTAACTTTTATATATTGCTACCTACCACCTAGGCATGATTTGCTGCAACTGCATCCTATGCAGAAAAAACTAACTTTGGTTGAGAAGTGTTCTAATGATACTTAAACTCAACAGGTTTTCTGTATCCTTGTACTACACTATAGTAACTTGCAACTGATTTCTTTATAAGCAGCTGAGCTATGAAAGGGGAAAAATGGACAAAAGTGCATTAATTCTTTGCAATCATTAGAGATGTGGCACTTGAAACTGCTGATCATTAAATCCAGAATATTTTTTGCTTGCGGCTTTTTGGTTGAGGTACCCCTTGCAGCTCTTTTGAGAGGCCAGATACATATGATAATTAATAATACTCAGTTATCTGTTGCATCAGTTCACTCCATCAGCTTTATACGGCACTTTGTAGAATTCTTCGTTATGGGGTTCAGGACCCCGGATGAAGCAATGCTGTGACCACCTCAGTCCTGTGAGTTTCCCCAACAGAGAACATAGTAAAGAGATTGCTAATTGCTTTTGTGAAATGCTTCAGTTTGATGATGTGCGCAAGCAACCGTCTAGATATCAAGAATCTCAGATCCCTCACAGGAGAATTCCCTGGATTATTAGAGAGACATCCTTCTCTTTTTTAATTTTATTTAAGATGCAGAATCAAATTGTACATTTTTATTACAGACCATAAAGTCTGTTTTTGCTTTGCTTGGTCTCAGTGCACCAATATTTTTAAGGCCACTAAATGCTTCTACCCTCATCACTGATGTTTGTGTGTCTCAATGTTTTCTTTCCAAATCCTCATTATTGCTTTCTTAATCCATTATTGTTTTGTTCTGGGCATGTTAAAAGCAAAAAGACATCTTTTGGTTTGTTGCAGCACACCTGTGTCTTCACTTAGTTCATTCTAAGTCAGGTTGGCAGAACTCAGCATGTCACTCAGACTTCGGATCTGCAGCAGCTTAAGCCTTTCTAATTCCTGATTTATGTAACCCCGTTCTCTTTCCCAGCCCCGGCTCTGCATTCCTTCAGCTCACTTGGACTTTATCCAGCATATCTTGATTCTTTTTTTCCTTAACTGTCAAGTGAATCTACAACTCCTCTCTGATTGTTTTCCCATTCAAAAACCGAACAGAGTTTACTCACACAAGCTACTACTGAGTGTGATAAGTAAAAGTAGAAAACTCTGGTCTCTGCTCAAATAATCTTGAGCATGAGCCCAAAATTGGATTCAATAAACAGCAAGGAATGGAAAAGAAGCTGGAGAGGAAGACAGAAAGATTTCATTAGAAGTAGTATGGCAATATTGATTAAATAGGTGCAGTATTGAGATAAACATATTTTCCTGTAGGATTTTGTAGGAACAGCTGCTTAGTACATTTTCTAGCTCAAACTGAGAAGCTTCATATGAATTGTAACATTTGGGGCTACGTAGTGAGTGATGTACGAAGGTATTACAAGGTACTTGTACGAGGTATTTGACTTATTTATTATCGATGTGGCATTAGAAGTAGTTGTTCCTAGTCATATAGCTCTAATTTTCCATGCAGATTCCCCACATTCTTCTCTATAAGTTGTGTTCTTTTTGTCCTTTCTTTAGTTAAAAGTTATTCTTTTGATTTCAATAAACAGCACTTTTTCTATAATCTGGAAATACTGTGAATTTTTTTTGAAATAAATCACTCCTGGGGTAAGCTATGGATTTAAATTACAGAAAACATTCTTTGTGAACTCAAATACCTTTTAATCACCCCAAATATAATTTCAGAGGTTTCTGTCATCTCAAATGCCATATAATTCATACACAGCCCAAATGGTACTGCTTTGCTGAAAGAACGTATGGCTTGCTTTCTACATTTCTGGGTCTTATAAGTGTAGCTGTGATTTTTTTTTTTTTCTTTTTTTCTTCCCCATAGCAGCAACTTGGGAATTAGGGATTTTTTCTAGTGTTACAGTTGTGGTCAGGCAGGCTAGTTCAGTTGCATGTGTTAGATACATTGTCAAGATACAGCTTACCAAGTGGTAAATGTGTAAATACGTAAGTCTAAATAGGTCTGTGCAAGAAAAACTCACATCGCTAAGGGTATTTCCTGGTGTTCTCTAGCAACTAAAGCTTCAAAAATGGGCTGTAGGAAGATAAGCTTTTAATTCTTTAGTGTCAGATCATTTTCCTGCTGTATAACAAGGGCAGCCAGAATGTGAGAAAATTTGAAGCTTGCAATTTTTTCATTGCTCTTAAAATTGCAGATAAAATAAATTAAAAAAGACACTCAGGGAAACAGTATTTACATTTCTTCTAACTTGGGGCCCAATTATCAAATTGAAATACTTTACTGTGTATTTTACTCTGTATTTACTTTACTGTGTATTACCACTACAGACAAAATGGGAGAAAAATTTCTTGGATAAGCCTTCAGAAAAAAAAACCAATGGAGGTGTGATAACATGTTGGGTTTGGATGTATCTATTAAGCCCATAAAGTATACTCTTTTTTGTTTTGCCTTTGTATCTTGTGCTGAATTTACTGGAAATTCATCATTGGAATCGGTGTAAAACATTCATGACACCTGTTCCTCTTGTGCATTTTTATCCATAAACAGCCCAAACCACTGACTTCCATGATTCTTCACTTGTAAACTTTCTGGAGGGGGATGAGATGGAAAGAACAAGAAAAAAACATGCTTTTTCACATTTCAGTGTGAATTGGTTCTTCAGTGTGTTGGAAATTCCAGAACTGATGCACATTCAGGACTTCAAATGAATAGATGTGAACATCAGGTATTTGGTACTGTTGAAAATGAGGGTCTTGGAAGTTGCTTATTAAGGAATTCCATAGAATTGTCTTGAGTTTCTTCTCTTCCCACTTCATCTGTTCCCTTTGCAGTGTGTAGCCTGTCCCATGGCTGGGCTGGTGGAGCTGATAGCAGCTTTCTGTACTGTTTCTGTAGGCTGCAGTGTCAGAGCAGTGGTTCTTGTGTAGTACGCGTGAGGTTGACTTGTAGCTTTCTACTAAGGTGGGAAAACTGTGCTAGAAGAAACTTCCTTGCTGCTTCATTTCAGCAGTCTTCAGACAGGGGATGAGCTAGATAGAAATTGCTGGTTGCTAGTTGGTGTGATGATCTCTTCAAATTCAATTGCAGTCCATTTAAATGATTGAATAGCATTAGCAACAGCGTTAACAATGGCTCTATAGTTCCCTTGAATATAGAAGTTCACTCTTTATTCAAAGTTACCTACTTCTGAATATGTAAAAAATGTCTTCCTGATTAGCAGAAAGGGGAGATATTAATTTGTTGTTTGAAGATCTGATAAGCATAGTGTTGAGGGCTGGAAAGAAAGAAGTTCCCAGTTAACTGTGGTAATGATAGATGGATTGCATTCACATCGCAGGAAAATTATCTGTTGCCACTGATTTAGTCTGGAATTTTTTCTTGTGTTTCTCTTGGAAAAGAGATGCTGATGTTCTACTGAAATTTGCTGCAAGACAGGCACATCATTATTTTACAATTCTTCAAAAGTCCAAACTTTTCCACTGCAATGAAAAAGTTTTGCTTTGTTGCTTATTCCATAGACATTAACAACTCTCTTCATTGAAACTGTACGATATAGTGAAAAGAATTTTTTATTATTCATAAATAATGGCAGTTGGCCTGGAGAGCAGCCAGTGAAATGAGTGATATAATGGGGCCCTTGATTTTGAACAGTTTATTTGCATTTGAGCTCTGGCAGCAGCCTTTTATTGAGTGAAAGCTGTAATGCTCATAATACATTTTGCATGATGGAAGATTGGCTCCAAACCTACCATAAAACCATTGCTTAAGTGACAAAGTTAATGAAGCTCCTGATCATTCGAGTCTCCTCAGATTTGATTAAATTAATAAAAAATAGAGAAAACATAAATACAATCAATGTTGAGAGGGGAAAGAAGCTTTATGGATAACTTCACGTTGTTTGTAAATAGATAAGGAATGACCTAGGATGACTGCATAAGCGAGTTATCATCAGAACAGGAGTAAGATATAAGCCATTGGAATCTGTTCAGCATTTTATTAATCTTCTGTGTTACTGGAACTGCTTGTTCAGGTGCATGAAGGATTAAAAAGTGCTGTCAGTTGGGGTCAGCTGTCCCAGCCGTGTCCCCTCCCAACTCCTTGTGCCCCCCCCGCCTGCTCGCCGGTGGGGTGGGGTGAGGAGCAGAAGAGGCCTTGACCCTGTGTAAGCATTGCTCAGCAGTGACGAAAACATCCCTGGGTTATCAACACTGTTGCCAGCACCAATCCAAAACAGAGCCCCTCACCAGCTGCTGTGGAGAAAATTAACTCTGTCCCAGCCAAAACCAGCACAAGTGCACACCGACTATTTCAGCAGGGAGGCAGTAAAATTGTGTAGCCATGATAATAACTTTGGAAAAACGAGTTATATGAGTTTTCTGTCATCTGCATTTTGGCTGCTATCAATCCAAAACTGTTTCATGGAGCAAAACTGTATTCTAGTGGTTGTTTTTTAGCAGTGGGAAGAAGTTGTGGAAGCTTGAGCAACATTCAAATAGTTGTTAATGAGTTGTAAAATCATGAATGGACAGAGGTACAAAATATCATTACAGGAAAAGATGCAATTTTTGCAAAACTGAAAATTGATTTATTTCGTTTTCTTCGGTTGCAGTTAGTGAATTTAAAATGGCTTGGGGACACGGATGAGTAGAATAGAAATTATTTGTTTAACTGATCTGACTTTCACTACCAGCCAGTAGTCTACAGTGTAAACAGATATCACAGCGTGGTTTAGTACCGCTGCCATAAATTGCCATTGAGGTATGGACTTTGTTTTGCTATCCTTCAACATACTTGTGCATTTTAACTTTGTTAAATCAGAGAAGGATTTGAGAATGACCAAATACTGGATCTGTCATAGAGGTCACACTACTGTAGAGCTTGAGCTCCTCAAGATGAAAGTTATAGCTGTACTTACTGGAACTAGAACCAAGTGTGTACTCTTTCCCTAGGACCAAAGTTTGCCCAACAGTGCTTTGAGAATCCCAAGGTCAGCTATTTGGACAGGTGAAAGATAAGCTGTTGCAAATACTGTTCAGATTTTCCTTTACCTTGCTCATTAGCAAAGCTTAGGTGCTTATATGACCCTCCTGTTTTCAGGAGAGGTCAGAATGTTTTCCCCCAAAGTTCACCCAAACTAAGGATACGTTATATTAATTTTGGATTGTATGGAAAGCAACAAAATTTTTCTCCTATTATTTCTTAAATGAAATTTTTCATGGAAGTTGGTACTTCAGCTCAGCAGCTGTTCTCAGCTAGTGCAGAAGTGCCTTTCCATCTACTTTTTTAGGCTTATATACTGAACAGTTCTGGAAACCTGTAATTTCTTCTGTTTTTCTTGAAACCTTTCTTTAAAAGCTATTGCTGGCAAATCCTCAAACTATTCTTTCAAGTCTTATACAAAGTAGTAAATGTCTTTGATATGTAATAAAAGGATTCAACATATGCATATACAATTATATTAGCTAAGCCAAAAAGGATGGGGCTTTCACTCTTCATGCCTCATCAGAAGAGCCCTGAGAGCATAAACCTCTTCATGGGGGGAAATTGTTACTCAAGTGCTTGATTTTGACAGATGCTATGATCTGTAGTCTTGAATGATAACCACTCTCACGGAAATCAACAGGAATATCAATAGGAAGAGATGCAATATTCTATAGAGGCTGCTCTTTGCTCTCCTAAATCAAGCTTAATTTAGGATGATGGATTTTTTACTGTTTCTGGATAGCTCTTTCTATCATTGTGGTGGAGATAAACCCACAAACAATGGGCCTTATTTCCACTTCCAGGGAAATGGCTGTTCTCTGTATCTGTGCAAGATGGATGTAGGAGATTTGGTTTTGTTAGGAACAGTGTTTTTATGCCTACTTTGCTCTGACTCTCAATAAGTGCAAATAACTTTGCATGTTTTTAGAGAAAGACTTCCTTACTGGTTCATACCCAGTTTTCATAATATACAAAATTTGTTTATTATTCTTTGGCTAAAGGCAGCATTTGTTGAGAGATCAAGTGATTGGAATCATATAGCTACTATATTCAAGTAATGTTATATTTCCCATCAAGAGCCTGCCATCGAAAAGGAAACATATTTTAAAATGCAGCTTTCTAACTAATTGTACACCTGTGTAGCCATCTGGACCAGTGGTGTCAGCCCCCGTTCCTCCTTGCAACTGTCAGTGAGATTTTGGAGACATCTTCCATTTCAACATCATACATCACTGAATCTGCTCTTACAGCTTCTTGTTAATATTCATGAAACACGCTTTGCAGATTTGTATGGCAAAAAGTCTTAATACCTACCACTGTGCACATCATTTGGAGTGAATGATTTTCCAGCTTGAACATTACTAGCCTTGTTCCTATTAAAAAAACCCCATATTTTATGTAAGCAGCTTGTTGGACAAATTGTTTAGGTGATGAAAGTTTTTCCTGTAGGCATGTTTGCTGCTTATCTTAAATTTTTAAGGATTTGGTAATGTAAAGCAGTAGAAAGCTTTCATCAAACAGACTCAACTCTTTGAGTTTATGTCTAATAACTGCCCCAGGAATAGAGAGCAGGTTGTGGGAATTACATTCCAGTCAATGCATGACCCAAACGGAAAGATTTGCTTATAAAACCTTGTTAAAGGAGTGGCTTGGGATACTGTGTCCAATTTTCAAATGTGATCTGCCACTTGATAGTTTTGAAACCAACGGTACTTAGGCTCCTAAAGACAGATTTAGTGATGTCATCTCTAGGAAATATCATATCTAGAAGATATCATCTGTAGTAATACCATCTCTAGAATTGCTCTAGGAAGCAACTCTGTTATAGATAAGAGTTTAAATAGATTATAATGATGATTCTTGTACATACTGCATATGGATCTTAACATATATATACCTTTAAAACTCTGCCTCCTGACTTCCAGGGTCCTCAAGATGAATTTTGGAAATGAGCAATCATACTTCTGAAAATGTTCCCATAGTCCAGAATTATTAAAATAATTATGATTATTAGCCAGGTTTGACTGATTTATTTTGACACTGCCAAATTCAATTAATGAATCCTTTGAAGAAAATTGCACAGAATTTAAAGGGGAAAAGACAAAAGATTCTGGACAATGAACATGAAGCATTTGCAGCCAGACTGTAACAACCAGCCCTCGGAGGTAGTTGAGCACGGAGGAAGGGTTATGGGTGGGGAACTGCAGGTCAACCCTTGGGCGAAGTGAAATCCCCTGTCAGCAGTCAAGACCCTGGCCGTGACTGTGGGGTGAACCAGGGAACCCCGCGTAGCCCCGCGTGCAGGGGGGCAGCCGGGAGCCTAAGGAGCGAGTAGGAGCAAAGGAGAAGAGGAAAATCTTCCTAAAGATTGTTAATGTAAACCAACCAAAATTTTAACTTCAGGGTTAGCTGCAATTTCCTCTTTTAACCGGAGTGTTCCGCCACTGGTACAGCATTTTGGTGAAATCTGAAACACTGTCTGCACTTCTAATGATATGCTTAGCTTATATACGTGCACCTAATCCGTAACACCTGGTAGTGCTTGTTACAAATTGTACCAAACCCAATCTGAATCCAACGCAAATAATACTTTAGCCCATCTAGAATATTTCTGAATTTTGGACTGGGAATGGGTTGCTCTGGTTCTCTCTGGAAGGTTCCATACGCCTTTGTAATAATTTCCATATTTCTAGCATTGATCTCCAGTTAATGCAGTCGACTTGCCTGACAGCCTTTATGTCCTGAAGTCAAGATTTTCCGTTGTTACACACAGAGATGAGCAATCAGCAAATCCAGTGAAATCTGACAGTCAGTCTCACGTTAGGCTGTAACGTTTTTAGAGACAGAGGTATAAATATGCATTAGTGGCTTCCACAGATTTTTGGAATATGTTGGTAGCTACTTTTCTGATTTTAGTTTGGAAGTGAACTAACTCTTTTCTGTACCTATATGTTTTTGGTCTAACAAATTAATGACAAGCAAAATGGAAAGAGGTTAGATTAAAGTTGCTTTGCCAGATCATTTGTAATGAGCTGCTTTCGTAACAGTGACAGATGAAGTGTATGGACTTTTTTGGATATGGTATATGTTCTCTCAGTATGTGCAAACCCCACATTCAGAGAAACGTTCATTCAAAGCCTTACAGGAGAGCTGCGAGGAGTAAATAGTTAATTAATAGATAAAGAACCAGCAGATGATGGTTAAAAACACGGCATAATATCTGGGTTCTGTGGGCCACAGGAAACTTGCTGGAGGTCGGAAAAGGGTTTCTTCTAGCAGCAATTTGCTTCTTTCAACAGGGAGAATTACGTTAGGTAGTAATCAATTGGGAGCATGATAACATGCCTGCTAAAGTTGAGAAGAAAAATTCTCTATGGGGAGAAAAAGCAAAGCCTAAACATCGCATGGTTTTGATCCTTCTTTCTTCTCATGCTGAGGAAAGAACATAATGTTAAAAGTGAGGCTACTCCTACAGGTACATATAAGCAAACAAAACAGAAAGATCAAACAGTATTCATGGAAAAATACCAAACTCCAGTTTTTGAGCAGATGGACATGAAATGGGATGTGTTTACAGTTGAATATTCTTCAGATCACAGTGGGTGCTGTATGAAAAGGCAAACAAAACATGAGCAGACGTACTGTTACATAGACCACCAGCAATTAGTTAGCAGCAAACAAAGGGATCCACACAAAGCTCTAGAAGCACTCCAGGAATATTTGCAAACCACAGAAATGTCACAAGAAAGATACTACACCTGTGCAATCAAGGACCTGAATAAACACTAAAGGACTATTTAGCTAAGCTGTACCAAATGATTGGCTCATGCAATTATCAAATCTTAAAAGATGAGTGAATTCCTGATAGATTAGTAATAAGAACAAAGAAGGAGACCAAATGAGCATTCAGAGAATCTAGCCTAAGTCTATCAAGATCTCTAGACGCTTATAAAATGCTAGTGAGCAGGCTTATACTGAACACAGAGAATAAAAGGAGCAGACAGAGATAATCCATTAAGTTAGGGAATTAATGAAAACAGACAGAAGAATTGAAACAAAACTAATGTAAAAATACAAATGTACAATTAGTAGATAAAAGATAATAGAATACCTGTGGGTAGTGTGGAAAATAACATGATAATGGAAAACAACCAGTGTAGGGACTCTTGCTGTAATGGCAGCAAAAGAAATCAAACTTACAGATGGGAAAACTGAAGGGAAAATGCATGTTAGCAATTTAGTTTACCCCATACTGGACATCAGCCGACAGATACAGATGCTGGAGAATGTCGTTTGGGATCAGTCTAGCAGGTGGACAAACGTCAATGCTGCAAGCAAACATACTAATAGGATGCAAGGTTCTGTATAGAAGTGATGATATAATATTGTATAGATGTGGAAAGACAGTGGATTCCACATTTTCATACAGAGAGTTTAAGCATATAGTGGCCAGGCACATGAGGAGGCCAAATGAGTATTGAATTGTTAAGACCTGATTAGAAAAAGCTATAAGAAACAAAGAAATCTCTTGGCATGCAATTACTGAATGCATAAGAATTCCAGAGGTGGCCTCAGTTGCTATCCAGTGACAGCACTTCTTGTCAAGATACGCGTCTGTGGGGATATCTCTGCCTTCAGCATCACTGCAAGCAGCAGTAGTCAAGGAGGCAATAGGCAGAAAGGAGAAGCAGCGCACAAAAGCTGGAAGCCAGTACAGTCAGCAAGGTCAGAGCCTCCCACGAACTACAACCTAGAAATCCTGTCAAGATCAAAATATTTCCTCTAAACAAGTCGGTTACTTGGAAGCAAGCTACAAGCTACATGAGCAAATAAATCCTTTTTCATATAACCTGTCAACCAGTGGGTACATTTTTCAAAAAAACACTTATACATTCAGTGACTACTAACAGAAACCAAAATTATCTACTGAAGGAGGCATTCTAGTGAGATTTAATTAGTAGGACATGAAAGGAATCCGTGGCAAAGATACCAGAGTCTCCAACCACCACCACCAAAGTGCCAACTCTAACACATTCTCTTACCATCAGAAGGAAGATTTTCCCAGATAATTGCATGAAATTGCCTGCAGGTTATACACAAGGCTTTGTGTAATGTGAAGGCTTGAAAGTAGGACCCAAAAAAACCCAGTAGAAAAAGGCTTCAGACTGAAATAAGAGTGGCGAATTTAATCGTATGAGGACCTTTATCATAATCAGTACATTTTTACCTCTTTTATGGCAGTAAGATTTTTAAGGGAGTATAATAAAATGCTGAATAAGTAAGCCGTTTATGATATTGATACTTAAGATTGCTTTTTTTAGATAAAATGACAGGTGTTTTGTGATAGAGAGCTTCCCGCTAACATATTATATAATCTGTTAATATCCTTATGCAGCAGGTAATACGTAGGAATACGGAGAATGCTAACTGCAGGGAAGTGTTTGTTGGGCATAGAACAGAAAGAGGACAGAATTGTGGGTTTTTGTACGTGAGCACCATCAAAATACGTAGCTTTTAATTCTAAAATACGTAGAATTTTAACAGCTCTGACAGGTCCTTGGACATATTTGTTATTGGCATTAGAGGGTCTACTAGGAAAAATTAACGTGTAAAATGTTTGTATCTTGTCCCAATCTAGGGAAAAAGGAAAATGAAACCTTTCTCCTTGCCCTACTGCATATCCGTATAAATTAGTTTCTCCCTAAATACGTGATGAAGGCAGAAAAATGAAACATGAGAATTGTGTGCTATAGGTGATAATACGTTTAGTCTGATGATACTACAGATACAAGTTCTAAAATGAAAAATACGTATCAAATCAATTTTCCCATGGAAATTTTGCAGGCAAATTACAGGGAGGAACAGATGAAAGTCAAACATTTCAGTAATGAGAAATCAGAAATCGTAATATGTTAGCACTAAATCAAGGGTATAACATTTAGGTTTGCATTCTGCAATTAGTGTTTTTGTATTTTTAGTCGTTTTAGAATGTTTTTTTTCTATCCTATCTACCTGCAGGATGTATTTCTGTAATACTGTGGCTTTGAGCTAGGTAGTCCACAATCCCCCTAAGGACTTTATGGGCTACTTTAAAGCAGCCTGGAAAAGGGAACAGATAGTAAACCTGCTGCTAAAAGATTCTTTTTGGTGTGAAAATCAAAAGACAGTTGAAAATTGGTGGTATTATGGTTTTGCTGTTCTCTAGTAGCAAAGACAAATTGACAAACACACCAATTAATGGAAATTAAAGTTCTATTTATATTTTGTCACTTCCATGATTATGCTGATCTCTCAAAATATTTATTTTTGCATCTGCTTTAACTAACTTCAACATTAAGTTCCTCAAAGGCATTTTATATAAAGTAATATACATTTAGTAAGGTTCAGTCAAACCCAGCACTTCGTAATCTTTTTCACCTGGTAGGAATAAAGAGTCTCTTGATACTTGGCTGAACAAATTGTTATGAAAATAGTTTTATATCCCCTGCCTGTGGTAACGGTCTTCATTTACTACTTCTATTAAATAAATTTAGAATGCTTCTATCAGTTTCCGTAAATCCAAAAGAGAAGACGTTTTCTTACATTTCAAAGTACTCTATCTCAACTTACACTGCTTAGATTTTTTTCCCCAAACCTTTGAGGTTTTTAGTAACATCGGCTTAAAAAAAGGAAACATGGAACAAATCTAGTTTAAAAAAAAAATTTAGTATTGCTGAAGCATGTTTTCTTTTTTAATATACTCTGGTAATTAATTACTTTTCTGTCATACTTTCCTAGGGTTAAGATGTCAATAGAACAATTTTTGGGGCCATTTCTGCCAGCGATAAAGTCCATTGACCTGGTAACACATACAAAGAGATTTTGAAATACTGAACATTTGTGTTCTTGCTCTCTTTTTAAAAACTAGGTTCTTCCAGCCTTTTTTTTTCCTTCCAGACCTAAAAACCATAAATACTGAGGTCAGCGGTTCAACTGTTGCTTGGTGTGAATGTTCTATAAATCATTGTGAAATACATGACTGGTTTCTGACAGACTGCATTCTTGGGTTTTGCTGGCATGGTAAAAACGTGTTTGAAAAATTTGGGAAGTTTGCTTTAATTTCAGCGTTTGGCCTTTGGTTGTGGCACAGCTTTGCTCAGTGTTTGGCTAGCCGCTGTAGGTTTGCTGGGAGCAGAAGAGAGGAAAAGTTGGGAGTCTCTATGATTTTTCACTACCTTCTCCCTCTAGCAACAACGATGATAGCTCGGTAACCCACTGTATTCAGCTGAGGCTCGCTCCTCCTCTGCTCTTTGTGGTATACACTGTGAGGTCCCACAGAATTCTTCATACTGCTGTCTGCTTCTTCCCATCATCACACAAAGCTGTTGATGTTGTTGTTGGCCATCTTTGCAGGAGGACTGAGGAATGAGCACATGCTTACCAGAATATCCTTATGCTTCACTAAACGCATGTCCCATACAGAAAGCAGACATCAATGTGTTGCAAAAGAGCAATTTTTGTCTAGCAGGAAGATTTGTTCTAAGAAGCTTTGGAAAATTCTCAGTGGATTATTTTTCTTATACAGCAATATACTCTTGGGATCTAGCTAGTTCTGCAATTACTTTACACCTCTTCCTCCTGGGGAGAAAAAAAAAAAAGGATTAGTGTAATATAACTATTGTAAGACAAGTTGATTTCATTCTTGTGATGTTTAAGTGATTGGAAGTGTCAGATTTTTCTGACTTTAATCCTTTTTGATTAATTTCCCTATTTTATCCTTAAAGTAATATCTTTCTCTCCTGTAAAACCGTTCCACAATAACCTAGAATATTTAGGGCCACTTTTCTGCTCTCAGTTATAAAACTGTAAATCCACAGTAATGCTACAGAGTTTCAAGGCTTTGCTTTCAATTTACACTGGAATAACTGAGAACAAGCAGGAGTTCTGGCTTTTACAGTAAAAGTAAAGGAAAAATAAAAAAGCTGTCCTTGAAATTTTATATGATAGTAAAACTAAAATCCCAGGGTAGCAGCAAATTATGCTGCCAGCTCTGCAGGTTTAGCTACAGATAGGATATGTGACTGGATCCTCACTGTGTGAAGGTCTTGCTTAGAAAAAAGTTCACTCCAGATTGTAAGCATCTTATTGAAGGAATTAATATCTTCCTTCTTCCTTCAGGCTGATTTCTTGTGAACTCAAAATTTCTCTATTTAGTACATTTATTGCTCTACGAAAGTGGTTGCATGATACACTAGTTCTGCATAGAAAGATGTAATAGGCAAATGCACTGCTTTTATAATATATCTCTTTTTTGTTTTGTTTTAATTCAGAAACTTTGAAAGGTAGCATTTGTGTTAAAATGATTGTCTAGATTCCCCAAAAGGGAACAGTCTTCTCCCAAGATTTTGGTATACATGACAGAAGATTTTTGTGTTTGACTTGAGCAAGTATAAACCTTCTGGTGCAATGATTAATGTTACTTTTTTCACATGAACCCCCTTTGAAAACATAAGCCATACACCAAAGAATATAAACATGCTGTTTTCAGTGGATGAATATTCCCAGTAGAAAAATTTTGTTTTCTGCTTATGACTTTTGGAAGTCTCTGGACTTGTGTTTAAATGGATATAGATACCATATTGCCCTTTAAGTTAGGGAGGTTGAGTGATAGTCATGTCAAGAAACATTAAGTTTCTTTGCTTTAAATTTATAAGTTCAGTTGTCTGGATCCACAAATATCCTCAATTTCCAGGGCTGTGAGGCCAGTTCATCATCTTTATGGATCTTAAATTTAGCCAAAACAATAAAAGCAAGTTCCATGAGGAAGCTCACTTGCTGCCAAGTGACAGTAGCCTTTAACTCCCTTCTAGAATCTGGCAGCAATACTCTGGGAGAACAGGATTGAAAAGCAACAGGTAACAGCCTCCCATTTCACCCCTCACTTTCAGCATTATCTGCAGAATATTTAAATAACTTTATTTGAATTCTTAAACCTATCATTTAGGCATCTTCAGATATTTCTCTCCAATGTTCTTCCCCCAACCTGACACTTTGATTAAATAATTTAGGAAGAATGTAGCAATAAAGACGATTCGTCGGAACCATATGAAATGGGTTCTTTTTTTCATGTATGTGTTGAAATTGGAGTTTTCCATTGAATCTCACTGTTGGCATAAAAGCTTTGTCAAAAACATTAATGTTAATTCAAATGTTTTCAGATATCTTGTGCGTTAAAATGAAAAAACATTTTTCATTTACTTTTAAGCACTGTTTAAAAAGTATTTCTGCTATAATGGGGAAAAAAAATTCAAAGCAATGTTTGGGAAAGCAGCCAAGAAAAATCCTTGAGTTAAGAAAACCCTTCTTGCTGGAAGAGTATGACACAGAATACAGCCTGTTTTTCTCTTCTTTTCAAATACTCCTTAAACAGAAAGCTTAGCCTGACATCAATAGCAGTTTTTCCTGAAAATGGATTGCATTATCAGGTCCCAAAGCTTTTATTTCACCTGGTAAAAGCATCAAGGCTTTCAGCAAAATGTTCTAGCTAGAGCCCAAATAGTAATCTGTCTGGTGACTTTTAAATGTACATAGATGTGTGCGAAGTTTAGCAAACATTGCTAAGACAGCTGGAAAGAAATCTGATAGCAACAGTCAGCTTCTCTTCAAACTTAGGTGGTAAGTAGAATGGAATGAATTTTCATTAGAGAGAATGCAGTTGTTAAGAATAAGCCAGCTATAAAAACTAGCTATAATCAGTTCTCGGAATAACACCAGCCAGGTCTGGGAAAGCTGACTTTCACCCTACCGCAGAAAGCAATCAACATCCAATTAGTCAAGTGTTTTGATTAGTTGATTAAGAAACATCCGGGTACTGAATATGTATGAGATTCCTAAATCAACATACTTAGATCAGTAGATTATTTTTTTCATGAAATCACTTGTCCAGCAAGTTTGAATGGCTTACAATTAATGACTGTTCATTCATACATTCATTTAAAAATGAAATCTCCAGTTCTGTTCCTTGGCCCTTAGTAGGAGGTGGCTGTTGATGACCAGCCAGTCAGTCTGCGATAACAAACAGCGTGTGATTTTTTTTTTTTTTCCTTTCTTGTCTCCAGCATGTTCCAATACAATCATTTTAGTCTGTGAGGTTTTTAGAACCTCTTTTTTAGTAGAGCTGTGCCTAAACAGGAACTCAGATTTAGGAAAAGGTCTTGAATGTTATCCAAGATGCTGTTTTCATAGGTACTTGTGTTTTTCTTTAAAATCAAAGGTGTCCTGGATATGTGGAATGAAGAAATTTCTGTCATAGTTTATGCCTGGTAGGTGATTTATGTAGTTTATCAACAGCTGGGGAGTGTCAGAACTCTTCCTGAAGATGTAGATTAAGGGAAGACTATCTACCCAGCTCTGCTTTTTGGGCTACAAACACCTGGAGAATTCAGATACTTGGGTCTAACCACATTCAGTCCTGATGCGTGTGAGGTGGCAGGAAAGTGGGCTGCACAGCTGCGGCATACAGAAATACATGCAGCAGGAGTGATGGGAGCGGGGGTGTTGCCCGTTCGTTTACCTTTCCTTCTTCTCATCTTCCCTGCTCCTCTCTCACCCAAAATGTTTGCACTCCCAACAAAAGCAGCTCACTCTTCTGAAATCTCTGACATCAGGAAACGTGTTGCAATCCAGTCTAAGCTCTAAGAAGCCTAATTGTGCCAGCCTTTTGAAAAAGTTGACCTTGAGGATTATTTGTCTAGTGTTGAATGAAAGAGCTGTCTGGTACTTACCAAGGCTCTTCTTTGCGGTGCACTTTCTTCATCTATAAAATGGGATTAATTATATCTTCCATATGCCAGAGTTAGAAGGGGTTTAATGTGTTCTACTGCACTTCAAAAACATCATAAACTACTCCCTACGTGTAAGCTCTGTTACCATGTCATGGTAAGCCCTTACTTCTGCTTCCGTCATATAGATTCTGACTGTGTCTCAGTGAGTTAAACCTGCTGGTCCTCCTTTCAGTCATCTAATCTAGCTGGGGCTTTATACTACCACAGTCAATCACTGGGGTTTTGGGGGATAACAATATATAACATTACGTAGCTATCAACATCAAATTTTAAGGCAGATTAATTTCAAATGATAAAATCTGAAATTGGCATCAGGTTTTGGATAAGATCCTGATACAGCTGTCTGGGAGTTTTTTTCAATAAAGCTAAGTGTATTAACAAGGGAAATATTAAAATCCCCATAAAAGGAAATTGAAATACTATAACAATACATTCTTTATAAACAAATATTACAGTGAGAGTACTTGAAGTTAATTCAGAAACAGCAGGAGACCTCATTAATGTTATATAATGCAGATAAGTATGTCTGACTCTACAGCAAACATCTTTACTTTTGGGTGCGTTTATGAGAATGTTAGTGATGTTTCAATTTTTAGTTGCAAATATTCATTATCATTATTAGTTTCCATGAAATTATTAGTATTCTATTGGTTCCTATTTTGTTGTCTTGTTCATTAGATTTTGAACACCTATAACACACTTGTCAAGCAGAACTGCCCTTTGTACACCTAGGTGACAAGCTGACAAAAGAGTTACTAAGTCCTGACTGCAATGCAGGAAAACCCCAGAGGAGGGGAAGAAAGCAATCCCATGTTAGCAATTGTAGTAGATACAAGTCCAGTGAGATTCCAAAGATTTTGAGATTTGCCAAAGAAGCCAATTTGACAAGAGTCTCATTTGACAGCGAGATTTGTCAAGGAGGGAATAGATTTTTCATTGAAAAAGTGACAGAAGCAAATTGTTTTGAAGCTGTTGGGTTTTGCCATCTTATATATAGGAGAAACTTAACAAAGTCAGAATGTTTTGTTTTGACATTTTTAAAATGAAGTGTTCCATTTGCTTATTCGAAACATTTTTTCCACTATGTACCAACCTTATTATGTAATAATAATAATAATAATAACAACAACAACAACAACAACAATAGTTATGTGTATATATAAAAGAAATAGTTAAGTAATAAACAAAAACAACCAATGAAAACCGAAACATGGAAGCACAGTATCATTTGGGGAGAAACAAAATCTCTGGCTGTGTTATATGTTTTAATTTATTCTGAAAGAATTAAGTTAGTGATAACTACTCACAGGATTAGTGGATTAATTAGCTGCTTTTGAAAAAGAACTATATTATGGTCTACATGACTCATTACAGTAGCAGCTTTGATTAAAAGATTCTTGGTGAACAAGTTCTTTTCAGTAAGATTCATGAATACCACCTATACATAGTCCTGCACATCTTGGTATTCTTTGTAAAAAATATTCATAAGTTTCCAACTTCAGTCACATCTCTATGTCCCCTTTAATGTTTGATGAGGAAATGGTATGTGTCATTCTTCTTCAAAAATTTTTCTCATGCTTTGAGAGCTTTGATGAGTTGCAGTCCACAACTCATCTTTGTCCACAAACCCCTAAAGCACTGAAGGTCTTCTGCAACCTTATGAAAAAATCAGGGGACCCATCCCTGAACTGATAAAGAAGGCATAACAGCTCCCCTGTTATTTGCTTTACTTTGTAGTAGATTCAGTTCTTTTCTGAATTGTTTTTTATTTTTAGGTTGAAAAAACACCAAGTTTATATAATATATAAAAGAGAGAGAGAATTTCTATAGATTACTTGTTTTATTGTATAGTAGGCAGTGACTGCAATGTAAGATCTCACAGCCAGTTAGTTCATTGTATGTTTTACTAAAATGTTTTTCTGAAATTTATAGCAAGAGAAACAGAACCTGGGAAAACATTTTTGTCTTTTTTTTCTGCTAGAGGGAATATCAGCTACGCTATGAATTTGCTGTGGAAGTGACCTGCATAATGAAAGCATACAGAGAAAAGAAAAGATTAAATAAATTCAGTGGAAATGTTTTGTTGGTTTTGGTGAATTGTATCAGACTTTAACTTGGAATCAGAGTTTTTCTTCTCTAACCTCTTGACTGGGTAGTTACAGTGTCTGAAAGTCCTGAATGGCTATTAAAATGAATGAATTTGAAAGTATTCCTGAGGAAAGAAATCAACTGTGGGATTTTCGCTTGCTTTAAGAAAAAAAGTTCTTAGCAAATGTTGGTACAACTAGGTGAACAACTTCAAATTTTAAAAAGTGTCAACTTCACTTATCTCAACAATTTCAAATTCAGTATTTCAAAAAATAATGTTTAGATGATAAATGCTTATTCCAAAAGTCACACGTAATGAATTCAACCTTTTATTCCCACTGCACTCTGTCAGGTAACTGTGATTTGTGGCATTTGTTTCAGCTACAAAATTCATAAAGATGTGCAGCTCAGATATTTATCTCTGAACGCAGCCACTTAGTCAGAAAGATCTACAAAGCAAGGAAGCTCAGAACAGAAAAAGGTAGAGACCTTCTGGTATTCAGCTTCCTGAAATCTTTGAATTACGGATAATTCCTTCATCAGGACTGGCATTCTGCTGCCTCCCGCTTATTCGCTTACGGTATTTTAAGTTATTTCAGCATCTAATGAAAAGAGGAGATTTGATTTAGAGAAGAATGAGAGTTGCAGTGCCAAGTGTGAGCAGTATCACAGTTTGCTCTCTCTCTCCAGAGATGGAAAATTAAACAAGTTTGGCCCATTGAGCAGAGCCCAGAGGGAGGAAAGCAGGTGTTGCAGGAGCTGGGAAAGTGTCTGGAATAAAGGAGAGCCCCACGAGATCGATGTGATGCAGCAGAATCCCGAGGGCTTGTGCCCTGTGCGTTTGAATTTTATGATGTTGTTCTGTGGTCATGAAAAGAAAAAAGAAATATTTGTGCTTGTTCCAGAGGAGTATTCAAATAATGTTGAGGTTCTCAGGCAAGTGAGTATACATTTTGAAAATACGTGCATTTGGTGATGACTCTGTAGAGTTTCAGTTTATATATTTATCCACCCATTCAGTGTTGTCCAGGCATGACCATATAACAATATAACTTCTCAAGCAGCTCATACAAATCAATTTTCTGTTTTAAATGTATTCCGTGCTATTCTGTTGGGTACAGAACATACTATTCATTTCTACAAGGGAATTCGTTTGCTTCACTCGGCATTTGCAAAGCAGAATACCATCCCTGGAGGATGAACGGAGATGAATTCATACAGGATTTTAGCACAGGCCCAGTGTTGACAGCACATTGGTGCTGGTGATTTCAGAGATACCAGTTCATCCAGATCATGATTCATCTAACAATTAATTAGCGTGAAGAAAATAACAATAAAACCAACTGAAAGTAAAGCATACATCTCAGAGGCAGATTTCAATTGTGGACTTCCAGTGTGTTAGTGATAAAATGAAGTTCTCTTCAGGGAATTAGGATGCTGATGGAGAGGAAAATGTGTGATCATTTGTAAGGCAGCAGCCTTCTCAAGGCTTATATAATGGTTTCCTTATTCCTATAGAAGAGAATTAATGTGTCCTGTCAAACACAAATCAATGCCTGTCTTTTACAGACTTTTTTGTGATTCTCCTATGCAATCATAACTTGAAGTGTAAGTTGAATTTCGCAGGACATAGAACTCAGTTACTGTGGTAATTGGTGGTATTTCTAAAAAAACCCAACATGAATCAGTAGAAAAAAAGTCAAAATGCCCATAGAATATATGTACTTAGAAAACTTCAATTGTTTTGGGTTTATTATGATGTAAACAGTATATTATAGAATAGTATAAAATAGAATTATATGAAATATAATTCTTCTTGTAATAAATTTATTTGTAAATGAATTAATTTTATTATATATTGAAACACATTTGTGTTGAGTATTGTTGAAATCTTGTTTCTGCGGAACATTCCTATTTCAGAGAAATTAAGCTCCCCATTGATACTTTTTAATTAGTTTTAATTGCAAAGCCTTCTTGGTGTAGTTTTTTGTAGCTCTCAGAGAAATTGTGTTCCAGTCCATGACTGGAACAGCTAGATGCCATCACCAAATAATCAATTATAATGAAATCTGATCTGCCTCTCATTGTGCCTAATATGAGGAATGTACTTCTTTGGGATTAAGATTGGAAACCATTGCCTAAAATGCAGGCTCTGTCGAAGCCTGCTCAGGCTGTGCGACTGGCTTGGGTTATTGGTTTTGATAGAAGAATGCGTGTGTGAGGTCAGAAACATCTGGGATGTTGTACATACAGCATGCAGTACAGCAGAAGGTGATCAGCAGCCAAGAAACACTGATATTATGGCCTGTAGAAGTATCAGAGAGCTTTTAGAATAGAGTGCTGGCTGAGAAAGCAGTTCAACAATTTTAGGCAAGGAAGCGATCGTCTGTTGTTTGATTAGTTTTGTTTTTCAAGGAAATAAGACTATTTGTTTTTTTGTTTTTTACATAAGGCTTTTACCAAAGGCATGTCTGACTGTCCTCCTCCTAACAGAGAGAAACCTGCAATAACGCGAATTTTGGCTATTAACTGTTTCAGCTTATTAAAATATGATGATTGTACGGTGTCTGTCACTGTAATATATGAATCCTTCACAGTCTATCACGCTTTTTCGTGAAATATTTTTGAAGTAGGCAAGAATGGTAATATTACCTGTGCAGAAGTGGGGTTCAGTTACCGTATCTATAGGTCTGAAGCTTCCTCAGGATAGAACCCAGGTTTCAGGGGACACAGTCCAGTGCCTCAAATACAAGATCCCCCTTCCTTCCCTTACCAGCTTTTCCACAACACATTATTGCTGTGTTGAGAAAGGAAAAAACAAAACAAAACAAAACACCACCTGTAGAAAAGAAATTAAAGATGTGTTATTTTTTATTGAATATTCTTTTAGTTTGTAAAGGATTTTTAAGCTACTCTCCATTGCAATTTTATCTTGTTAGTGCCACTTGAGTTATATCACTATTCTATACTCTGTGCATTGTCAATAAACAAATCAAGAAAATATGCATAAGTTTGGGAGCTGGGTGAAGGACATTGTGATTTTACTTATTGTACTTCCTCCTATTCAAGTGTCTTTGTTTCCTAGTTACCATTCGTATTTCCTTTCATTCTCTGCTGAACATGAGCAGAATTTACATTCGCTGCTTAAACAGCTGTGTTGGCAAGATCCTTTTGGGGCCAATTTTGTGAACCACATGCATCCCTGGTGTAAATGTATAGTTTGCAGTGGGCCTTAACATGATATTTTGAGTTCGGTGGAAGCTGTGCCTGAATAAAAAATGCAGGACTGGTCATATTTTAGACCATATTTTCAAAAAACCTCTGCTCTGATGTAAATACCAGTATAATTGGGCATTGTTCCAGTTGGGACAGTTTACATATATTGTGTACAGAACCTCTTGGCAGGACTGAAGTCTGTGTTTGAATTGGAAAAAGATCGGTCTACTTTAAAGAATGTGATGTTAATTGGGAATATACTGCAAATAGCTGTTATATATGTGGGTAATCTCTGGAGGCAAATTATTCCAGCTCCATGACATTCTGTCAACATTTGCGAGGGGATGGGATTCCATAAGCCAAAAAACAATTACATCCTTTACATCATTGTTAGTTACAATAACTTCTGTTAGTAAAACCTTTCCTGAAGTCTTTTACTTATTCTACCTCTCTTGGTCCCTTTTTCTTTCTCTTTGCCTCCCACCTTCTCTCCCTTTCTTCTTTTCATCTGAAAAGTACTTGTATGGCATTGAACACCATAATTTCCTAAGTAATGGTCCGTTATTGCTGTTTCAGCATCGACAGCAATAGGGGTTGGAAAACAGTTTTAGGATCTTCCTCTTCACATGTTCTGTTAATGCATGGTCCCACTGTGCTTAGAGCCAGATTTTGCGTGTGCAGGGAAAGGTGCCCCTTTGTGAAGCTGATCTGAATCCCTCGCAGGCAGCCCCGTTCCAGGCAGACCTTTCCGATGTTCTCCTGCCCTTCAGAAGAACTACACCTGCTCGCCTGCCATCGGGTTCTCTGCATGAGTGGAGGACAAGGGCAGGGGTGGCTCTCGCTGGGTATCGTGTGAGTGATTTGCTGTATCCCTTTTCTGTCCTGATTGGGCAGCCCTCATTGCCTTGCTGGCCCTGAGTCATGTTTTCTATATCCCCAGAAATCTCTGTAAAAAAGATTGATTTGTCATTTCACTCAAGGTTTGTAATACGCCACTCTCCAGACATCTGTTTTCATAACTACACTCAGAAATAGCTTCTACATTTAATGAAATTCAGTGAGCATTTAAAAATGACAACAAACACAAGCCACAACCCTTGGTTATTTGTGAAATACATTGTAGCGCAGTGAGTTTGATATGACAGTCCTGCCAATAATACAACACAGTACTATAATAGATATGGAGACAGAAGAGCTTGGGGATGATACGTTGGGACGGGTCCTTGAACTCCCCTCGGTAAGCCGTCATGTGTCGTTCCCAGGCTTTTAGACATTGTCATTTGCAGGAGTGTGCAAAGGTTAAAGGGCTATAGCTTTAGTAGTAGCAGCTAGGCCAATGTTGTAAGTTATAATAATTAATACATTTTTATAGGCTTTGATTGTGCAAAGTACTGTGTATCTCCTCGGGGATGCAAAGTGCCCTTAACTCCCACTGACGCTGGTAAGAGGTGAGGCTTGTTTAGCCCTCCTCTGCTCCCTTCACAAGAGCCCTTAGAGCTCTTTTGTTGCCACTCTCAGTCAAAGCATACAGTTGAGGCTTTTTGTATTCACCAGAGTGATCAAACCCAGGTGTCTGCTGGCGTTACAGAACAGGTTTCAAGCAGTGCCTCTGTTTTTGCAAGTGCCGATTACTATAGCATTCCTTTGTCGTAGCTATCTTTTCCTCTTGTTCCTGAAATGGCATTAATCCACCTACTCCAATTTCATGAATTAAAAAGGGAGACTCAATCAATTAAAGTAATTAAGACCATCATTTCATCATCTTTCAAAAGTGCGAAGCCTGTGTCCTTTGCTGTAGGTACTTGGGTAGCATGGTACTGTCAAACATTAAATCCTTCTGGAGCTGGTTTGTCACATTACACAAGGGAGAGACCATTACCCAGCAATGTGGAGCAAGAACATTTAAAATGGTTTTGGAGTGGGACAAACATGTAATTCGTTCTACCTCTGAAAGGCATGGGGAGCAAAAGATGGTGTAAGTCACCAAAAGAAGAGGTTATCATGTGCTGTACGTGTACATGTGTGAGTATATAAAAATATGTATTTACAGTCATTTTTGTTTGAAATTTCTCAGTGCTTTTAATCTTTACACTTTTTAAGCTTCATAAGTGAACAAAGGAATGTCATCTTGGGCACCAATTACTGCTAAATTTCTCACTAGTATTTGATGAAGCTCTGCTAGCTGTGTGTCAAGAAATTTAACCCTGCTTCATATCTACATGAATGTTGGCAGCTAAATTTAACCCTGCTTCATATCTACATGATCGTTGGCAGCTTTGGCCCTTATAATGCTTTAAAACTGCATAATTACTGTCATTGCTTCTCTTACCAAGAAACCAATTTGGGAAGAGAGTTAATCATGCGTCCAATAAATTGATGGTACTTGCCATGTGTGGTAGATGAAGAGTCATCGCTGTGCACCTACAGTACAGGGAAGCAAGAGGTCAGGCGGTGATGACAGACATGGAATAGTTCAGGGCCATGAGTCCGTTAATTCCAAGATTTCAGTAGTAGCTTCTTTTCTCCTTGATACGGAAATTTACATCAGGTACCAGCCTTTCAGGTGAGCTGTGGATTTACAAAAACAAAACCCTCATCCCGAGCCTCTGGTGTAATCTGTGCGCAAGCGTGGAAGCAGCCTGTGGGAGACAGCAACTGGCATGTTACAATTCTGGTTAGACAACAGTCTTGTCTTCTGTGTATATCCAACTGGAGGCTGAAGCATCGACTCATTTCTAATTCTTCCTGACTCATTTCTCATTCTTCCCAGTGTCCTCAGAAACGTGTGAAACACATCCCATTTGCTCTTGTTTTGCAGTAAGGATTGGAGAAATGATCTTCCAGCTAGACGTATCAGTTGCAAAAACTATTTAGCTCTCTCCTTCATCTGTCTAAGGCAGAGTGGGTGTTGAGGGGGGAGGGAGCTTGCGGTCAACAACCTGATAAGACTCAAGAGCGAACCAGGCAGCTACCCAACCATAACAGGTTTACATTGTCATACGTTATTTGTAGCTGTGAGAACTCATTCAGTTGCCAACTGAGTATTGGGGGATTCTGTTTAAAGCTCCCAAGTTTTTTTTTCATTTTATATTGAGTAGATGGTGGCTTTGTTTAGCAAATGCTTTGCAAGAGCAGGGTTAGAATAGTGCTGCCTATATTTGTCCACTCTCTTTCTACCAGGGGTTACAATCATTTTTTCTTTGCCATTTTTAACTATCTTGATTTATATATTTTTTTTTTTAAATTAAATATTCTTTAAGGGTTTGGGAATAAGATGGACAAATTTCTGGGAAGGAAATAGTTTTTTAGCATGTCAGCAACAAGATCATCCAGAAGCAGCAACGTAAAACAACAAAAAAGGTATTATAGTGGTATCCTGTATTAAAGATCCTGGCAGCCTAAGGGGAGGGTGTTACTTATTTTGAGGTTTGTTTTTCGGCATGATATATTGATTAGCAAACTCCATGCTAATTCACGTTATTGAGCTCTAGTTTATCTCAAATACTACACTAACTAAATCATCTTTCTTATAACTATGTATCTGATTTTTAGCATGACTACGTCTTCACACTGAGATTCCATTACTTTTATTTTTCCTTGAGAAATATTGGCTATGTCTTGTAAACCACTAAGGGCAAACAAGTAATACAATAAACTGTTTTCAGCTATGATCTGTAGTAGTTGCTGAGGTTGTCAAGTTTCAGCTATGTTTAGATAAACCAAAGTTAAGGCATATCTTACTCATGTTTAAAATATATCAAATGCATTGCCCAGGCATTCAAGTATTGAACTGTTCACATTAACTGTAGTTATTCCTTTTATGAATTTTACTCAGAGGCTAGATAAGTAGCAACATGTACTCTAATGAGCATATGTATGCTGCAGTGCTTTTCAGAGGGATTTAGTTCAGTGATTACGTTTCCTTGATCTGCCAATCTGCACATTAAAAGAAGCTATTTTGTTTAAATACTCTATCTACCAATATTAACTTCACTGAATAGGTGAAACCCCCCCACATGTGCGTATGTTTTAAAACTATTTGGGGATTATATTTAAGCCACTGTAACACTACTTGTGTCTAAAGGTACATCAGCATCTGTTGCAGCACAACATCCACAGATGAAAGGCAGAGAAGATAAAAGGCAAAGAGAATGTTATTAATTAACTGTGGATATCTAATGGGCCCTGCTTCCAGTCCAGTCTCTCCAAAATAACTGGCATGCAGCACGGGCTACAGATGGATCGACTGCAGCACGCATATGGCTGCAAATAACCAATGCACATGTCTTGGGTTTTTACTTGTTGGATGACTGGCTTATGGGAATGGAATGACTCACAGTTGTGACATAGAAACGTAAAGAGATCCTGGTGCACTGGTGCATCTGTAGTAATAACTCAGATTTAGGCCCAGATGGGAGGCCGTAGTTGCTGGCCTTAGCTGAACATTGCAAGAGATAGCGGTTCTTTTCCCATTTCATGTATCTTTGATGCCTGAGTGGGCTGTTGACTTCTTACTGCGGTCTCCAGTTGTTCTTATAAATAATTATAGGCCCAGTTACACCTGTTACTTGTTATTTTTTATTGTTTTACTGTCTCTGCAAGGTTCAGTTTCAGCCTTTGAATAAGTCAGCCACCTGGCACAGCTTATTTGGTTTTTAAATCAGCAGAGGTCTATCCCATATCTGGCTGGAAAGAACAACACAGGAAAATAGGAATTTATTTTCTAAATGACACAAACTAGTCCAACATCCCCTTTCTCACAGTGGCTTGAGGCAGATGCGTCACAAAAAAAATTTGTTAAAATTGTGCAATAAGCAAATAGGCAAGAATTTGCTACATACACAACATTGTCCTTTGAAGGCCACCTCAAAGCCACCTTCAGAACAAGAGAAATTCCCTACAGTTGCAGACAGCAGGGCCAGCAGGATGCTCAGAGAAAACAGGACCTTCTGTAGCCAAAACACACATGGATTCTTGATATGCCAGTAAGTTGTTCGGAATGCCAGTAGGCACCATGTGTAGAGAGAGCAAGTAAACCAGAAAGAAAGCACAGCTACCTTCACAATCATCTATCGCAGCGGCATAGGTCTTCCCATTAGGTCTTCTCCTTATCTTTGGCAGATATAGGAATAAGCCTTGAAATACTTAAGCTTTAAAATCCTTTGTGTGATTAATTATGATAGCTCTAAGTATTTTTGCTGTCTGCATAAATGTCCAATCCTTTGGGGACCTCGTTAAGTTATTAGCTTCATCACTTTCCTGTGGCAGTGATTCTGCAGTTCTGTTCAGGATGGGTCAGCATCAGTACTCATTTTGTACTTTTGCATGTTGATTTCCATGCAGCACCCAAAGATTTGAATTCTGAGAAGCTGAGCAAAGAATTACTGTTTTCCTGATGTTGCAGTATGTGTTCATGTGTACAAACGCCATGTTTGAAGAAGAGCGTCTTGCATACGTGGAACTGTAAGTGGTCTGATACTTCTTCACTCCTGGAAAGCTTGTTCAGACAGCCCGGGAGAAAATTCCACTTGCTGTACCAATAAGGCTTGCCTGTGCTTTTGCCTTGAAAGCAAAAAATGTTGATGCCAGCCTTAATCCTAAACCTTTCTTATGAAGGCAAATATACAGGGTAATGCAAAAATCTGGTGCATTGACAGTGCCCTGTCGTGCTGAGAAAGCTCTCTAGGGTGTTTGTTTACCACCTTCCTCAGCAAATGGGGCCTTTTTTTTCAGCGGCAACGGAGATGCTGCTTTCATGTCATCTCTGTCTTCTCCTGTGCCTGGCTGGCTCGTGGGAGCTGGCCGTGCTGTCGGACAGCAGGGACCCGTGCCTGGGCAGGTGGTGCGCTGCTGACGGTGGAATAGCTTCAACAGCAGGAGGGGTGGCAGCATGCCGCCTATTTCAGGTCTGTCTGAGGTTACTAAGCCTGATATTAAAGGCTACAGAGAATGAGCAACTTTGCTGAACCATCATTTTCATGATTTCTTCCCATTTGTTATGACACTGTCTTGATGAAGACACCAAAGCTTTTGGGTACAGAATCGAAAAGAGGATCTAAGAGACAGCTTTTCAATTGTGTTACCCATTCACATACTCCCCTGAATCAAGGCTTCAGACTCTAACTTGTGGTAGGTACTGTCCACCACCCTTCACACTTGCGTGCTTCGCACTCCCTCATAGGAAATGGCAACAGTTGGGTGCTTAAACATTTCAGAGGTGTTATTGCCAGGGTCCTGAGCATCGCAGCAAGCTCCAGTGGTTTCACACTTGCGCATTTTTCCTGCCATATTTTATCCATCCGAGAACCTGCTGTTACATAAAACGTAATTTGAAGTATGGTACTTCATTAGATGATTTTACAGTATTACAGCCACCCAAAAGCTTTGATGTAGAAGATAATTAGCAAGAAATTATGAGGAGATAAAGCATGGGTGGGCAGACAAGGCTAATGAGTCACAGTCAGCAGAAACTGTGAACTGAAATACTTTGCTGTCATTAACATCCCAAGCATATTCCTGTTGCATTTCCTCCCCAGGTATGAGAGGAAGACACTGAGAAGCTGCATTCTCAGAGCCAGAAGTCGATTCTAGTCTTCCCGTGTGGTCTGTCAGGCAGTTAGCAGTATCATTGCTGAATCACAGTGCCTTGATTTCTGAAAATCTCAGGTCATAAAAATCAGATTGATTCCGAAATAAGCAATGGTTTAAATGGTTGTTTTTCTTCATAGTCTGAAAGATTCAAAAGTTGTTTGTTTAAGGGTAGTAGTATTCATGTTAAGATGGCGAGCTTCATTGTAGTACTGATTTGAGCCTGTTTTCACACTTCTAGCAGACTGTAGGCTTCGTGATTGTGCTGGAATGGTACTGAGCTTCACCATAAATTTAAACATACGTGCTGCCTCTGTGCCCCCCAAACGAACTCTGCACTCTAGTCTCTTCAGCCTCTTTCCTCTTATCTATTGTTTCATCAAGAGAAGGGAAGAATCTGTTAAAAGTAATTATTCACTATTTAACAACGCAGGATTTCCATACTAGTCATAACCCACCAGAATAGCTTTCACCAGGGGACAGCAAAATTCTGTTGCTTTTATTTGAGGTGGCAAAATGCTCTCCATTCTTCTTCCTTTTTTTTTTTCTTTTTTTTTGAAGTGTTGCTGAAGAGTGTTTGCTTTATATAGAGTTTCAATATTTTCAGATGGTCATTTTCAGATGTCTTGTATTTTGCTTGGGTCCTGTGCATAACCTGGTTCATAGAGATAAGGTAGAAGGTGATGAGGAGGAAACTGCAGTGTATCTTGAAACCAAAGATACCATTAATTAAGCAGATAATAGTCCAAAAGTAACCCCTGGGGGCCCATTGTTTAAGGAAAAAAAAAGTGATGATATTGGAAAGACAAAATTAAGGAAAGGGTTTGGCCTTAGCTTCCTGTTGAGATTTTCTTTCCAGTTAATCACATATGCTATTAGTGTGTTCCTTTAATTCAGCAGAAGGTGGTTTCAGAGTACATCTTATTTGAATAATCTCTTCCCTGATGCTAACACTGCCTTTACCATTTCCCTTGCAGTTCATCTGTATTCTGTTGCTGACATAACTTGCAGTTATTGTCTCTTACATTCACAAAGCTGCCTTCCTGAGGAGTTAACAGGTTATCAGCTCTTGTAGTCATTTTTAATCATTGTGAAGAATCATATCTTTCTAATAAGGCAAGTGATTAATTATTGTGCCCTTTTTATCAGTGTAAAGCCTGTCAGGGGTGTAGTGGCTTTCAATTACAACCTTTCCAAGTTTACTCTGGTAGAATCCAGAATACTTAGAGACACAACCCTATAGTTAGGCAGACTTTTTCTCTGTAAAAACTATTATTATCTCCTCACTTACTGTTCTATTTATTTACAAATAAAGACCAAATATCCTCCGTGGAACATACGAGAAAATAATAAGAAATTCCATTACCCCAATACTGAAGAAAAATTTGACATCAGAAGCTTAATGGAAACGGAAATATATTATCCATTTATATGATTAGAGAATAAGAGCCCTTTGTAAGCCTAAAATAAATGAAATACCAATATGAAATTAGGAATATGTTTTTCATTTATAGAGAGTTCTGAAGCAAGATGCTTTTGTCTTTCCGTAATAGCCTCACTTCAGACTCAATTGCTGTAGATTACTGTGGAGATGTAATGGAACCCTACAGCAGTGCAGGGAGAGGGGCAGGAGAACAGTGCCTGGTAAGCCAAATAAAGCAGCAGGGAACTTTACACAGAGAGTGTGAAAGTGCTTTATGGCAAGCCATATTGCTTCCTTCTCCATAAATCTGTAGGAAGGTTTGGCAAAGGAGTTGAGGCAGTACAAGATCCAGAAGTTCTCCCCAAATCCATGTCACTTGGGGTGGCCACAAATCCCTCCATAGCAAAATCCTGGTGTTCCTCATGCTAATTGACGTTTTCCATGGGCACATCAGGTAGCCCTGGTACAGTTGTCTTCTAGCCTATGCCTAGGGAAATAAATACATATGTGCCCCTTGCTGCTTTGGGAATTTTCAAGTGGCCTTCGAATTGCTTCCATCTGCCTTTTGCCTATGCTCTGTTCCTTGAGATGCCCCTGCTTTAACACTGTACTTGACAAGCTCTTTAACCTACTCAGAGGGAATATAGACTCTGCTTTTACACTGTGGTATGAAAGATTTCCTCCACAGAGGGAAAAACATAGCCCTTTTGAGTATTTGCATAAATATCAGAAGGATTTGGAAGGACACAAATCTCCTTCAGCAGTAATCACATTTTTGTTGCTATTAGTATAACAAACTAAAAATCATTTTGCATTTTGCTTAGACCATTTGTTTTCCCAAAGGGGACTGTTCATGCCATTAAAAACTCTTTGTATGTGAAACAAGTGCATAAATAAAAAGACAACAGGAGAAGGAATGAATATTTATAGTGTCAGCATTCAGGGCATTATAGAATGTTTTTCATTTTTTTTTTTCTATCTAAAATTGAAATAACCAACAAATAATGAACTTCCGTGTTGAGGAGGTGTTCTTAGGGATAAAGCCTGCCACTAGGCATGGAGATATGGGGATGCTTCTGCCAGTCTTAAAATCTGATCCAATTCTGACTTCAAGAATAGTTGTCGGAAGGCATATTTCTCTGTCTAGCACATTTTGAAGGGATAGTTACCTAAAAAACCCAGCATTTCATGGCAGAGGGAGAAGGAAGTTTGGAATTTGATTTTAGATTGAGATCTGGAAAAGATTTTTTCCCAAGTTTGCAACTTCTATTTGTGAAATGTATTGATCACCCCAAATGTGAAATACATGTGCAATCACAGTACTTCTAAGAGCATAAATTGTCTTTTTATGGCTTCAGCAACACAATTCACTTTCTATTGCTTCCTGTAGCTGATGTCCGTTAAACTAATTGTATTCAAACCTCACTATGATTTATTAATGCCATGTGTGAATTCTCGTTTGCCTATTAATTCTAATTCTTTCCCCTGTTGATACTGGTTCTTTCACTTGTTTCTTGCAGGGAATGTAGTGTGGATGTAAGTGATCTCTTTTTTCGAGTTCTGCATATGGCTGGGAAATTCTCCCCAAACCCACCAAACTTCGCAGTTGCAGAAAATTTTCATGTCTTGCTTTTTTTTCTCCCAAACCCCAGTGCAGTCTGGCAGGCACCATACTATTCATCGCTTGGCTGGCAGTGCAAGACGTAGTATGCTCTGAAATTGCTTCACAGTACATCTCTGCAATAGATCAGCAGGGAGCTCTGAGATGAGGAGTGTAGCCTGCATCTCCTCTAAGATTTACTATGTCATATTCAGGGCTCTATTCACATTTCTGCGAATATACAGGGATTTTTCTTGTCTACAGCACAAATAAAATAATCCTCTCTTGAATCCTGTCAATACCAGTCCTTCAAATAGCCAGTAGAGGCCACTCGCCTAGTGACTGAGGTCTTTCTCATGCAGTTGCATCGAGAAGCTTCCAACCTTTGCAAATACAGAGTGCAGCATGCAATTTGGCTAATTCATAATGACAGAGAAGCACATTTCAGTGAACTGGCAGCCAGAGATACTAGAATTCTCTGTCTAGCTCTGCCTTTTATTCTCCATGTTTCCTCGCCTAAGACTGATAAACCTCTTACTTTCATTTTCCCACAGGCTGAAGTGCAGCTACTGCAATTTTATAAGGTTCTTGAAGGATTACTAAAGAAATTTGAAATCTTCCTAAGGTGCTAATAATGTTAGGCAGTATCTATCAGAACAAGCTACCAGCTCTGATAGATAACTGAAGTATAAAAGCTCAGGTTAAGAAAGTCACTCTAACTTATATAGTCTAAACAGGGAATCCACAATACTGCTTACTAGGCTTTTAAACCTCTGTACTCAAAAGATATGCAGGGACAGGTCCTTAGATTTCGGGTACAGGGCTGAGCATACTGCTTCTTTAATGGGTAATTATGATACCTGTTGATGTATTTGCTGACTTCAAAGCATAAGTGCTTTTGGAACTTTTTTGATGAGTAATTGAAGATAACATGACCCTCTCTTTCTCCCCATCTAAGAAAACCACTTTAAAAATTGCCCAAATGAAATGGCTGAAGGACAGAATTCGTGGATTCTTCACAAGTAAATTGTGTGAAGCTCCCTCTAGTTGATTTTTTTTCACGGTAGCATTCTGAGCAATTAAATATTTTTAATAGCATTACCTCAGTAATACAGGAGCCAGCCAAAGTTGTCTCATTTTCTTCCCTATGGATTATTGCATTATCAGTAGGGTGCATCATCACAGCAGCAGGGATTCATCTATCTACATTTAGGTGACTGTTACTATGGATCTGATTGTCTAGGTTCTGTTTCTCATTGGTACAGGCAAACAGATACTCTGGGGTGCAATTTGTCTCATATTCAGATAGCTGTCAAAAAAACAAGTCAGAGGAGTAGTTAGGTTTTAGATGCCTACAGTGTGGGAATCTAATGTTAAATGAGATGGTTTCCCACCTAGTACATTTATGTCTTGACATTTCTACATCAACATAATTTCCCAACTGGTAGTTGTCAAACACTGGAGAATTGTAGATTTTTTTTAAACTTAAATGGAAGTGTGAGTGAGTCAGACTGAAATGATATAAATGTTTTCATTTCTTGTCTTAGTCTCTGAAATGGAGAATCTTACACTTTCGTATTTTGTCCCTTTGAATTATATAGGCTGTAAGGAAGTGGGGAACAGAATGTATTAAGGGATTGCACTCCCTTACATGAAACAAACACCAAGTACTTCAAATTGCCTCAGCTATTAGAAAAAAGTGCTTTAGTTTGAAAGTGTGTTATTGAAATGGCAGTTCCCATCACCATTAGCAGCCCCTGCACAGAAAAGCTGTCTGTAATACCTTTCCATACAAGAGATTTCTCGAAGCAGGCGTTCAGCAAGTCACCTTGAATAAGAGTTTGAATTTGTCATATAGTTAACTGGTCCCAGCTTTGCGGTAACTTCAGCATGTGTTCATCATCACTTAAAATACTGTCCTTGGTATTTATTACCTTTTAATGAAGTGTTTCATCACTGTAACAGTTTAGAACCTTGAATGCCAAATTGTGGCTTCTTACAATTGCTGCCCAGTCCCATATTTTCATGTACAGAACTCATACGTCATGGGGGGCTAAAAACAGGAGACTTCAGGCAAGGGAAGCTGCTGAAATGCAACTTCCTCCTGTATCACTACCACATGCAAGTGCAATGCCATAGAATCCAAGCTTGCTCTTCTTTTTTTAAAATGTAAGCTTCAGTTATACACAGGAATCTATAGTAGTTGGTGTAATCTCTGTATATCACCAGAGTGTTACAGCAATAGCACGTTGCTTACAAGCTAATACTTAAAATAAGAACATCTGATCAATACATTTTTCCAGTTTTTTAGCTAGTCAATACTCTAAACATTCTAAACACCATGTTGCGTTTGAAACGAAAAATTCTGAAACATACAAAATTAAAAAATGGACCACAAGAATGTTAATTAAGGCCACATCCTGAATAATTGGGCAGTGCTAGCCACACATTCTTACAGCCTCTTATAATCTGAGTTGCTTGGAACTGAAAGTTCAATTTGTATTAATGAGGGAAATCATTCTTTATGCTGTACATCAAGATGATAAAATGTGTATTCATTGACTAGACTACAGGTAGGAACATAATGAATTCAAGGGCTCTCAAAATAGCAATCTGGCTTTACCTGCCACAGGTAAATCTGTGCCGTGATACCATGCTTTCTGTGCTTGATGCCTGCTTTGCAAATCTGGTTTTGTAATGCCTCACCAAGCCCATGCTCCCTTCCCAAGAGTTGGTGTGACCACATTCTCTAATTGGAGTTCTTGCCTTCTGGTTGACATCACCATTGCTCCCTTCCACTTTATCAGTGTCTCTTCTATGCATACTGTAATGGATATCCCATCAGTAAGTGCAGCTTATTCCGTTCATTTCCTCTTAATTTTCTAGGCAACCTGTTGATCTGAATCACATGGATTTTCAGTGGTGCATTCAGTTGACCCAACTTTTTTTTATACATCTGATCAATTATCAGAATAATAAATTCAAGGCTAAAAAGAAAGGCATTGTCAGTGCTGTTTTATACATATGGTACCAAAAAAAAATTCTGATTCTTCTATAGGTTCAAGATCCCATCACTTGAGCTTAATAGAAATCTCTGGATATTTTCACATGATCTTCAGATACTCGATTAATCCGTTTTAAGTTACTATTTGTAGCTAAAACTTACCAGCCCTCAGCTGAAACAGCATAAAGGACAGTGTGCTGCTTGTAGTCTCATACAGTGCAAGAGGGTTCATTCAAGAAGCTTTTTATTTCAACGTGATCAGTACGAGGTACTGTGGATTATAGATTTCACTGGATTGACGTATTTAGTTACACCAGAATTTGTTACCCTGCAGTCTGAGAGTTAAGATCATATTGGCCTATAGATGCTAGTTCTTGCCTTTGTGCTGTTTGCAGACTCATTTAGGAAATGTAATATCAGTGATACTTGTTCCCGCTTGGCAGAGTAAGTTGGTATGTGGCTAATTAATGAAATTCCACCCCACACACACACATTCCCTCCCCCCCCCCAATTAAACATCAGTGTTTTTTCCCAGGTCAGTATTTCAAGGCACTGCTGATGAGGTAAGATGTCAAGTTACAATAAAAGAAGATTATGTTGGTAAGTAAATTTAACACACACTCACTCCAACTGGCAAAATTATGGAACAACTAGATTTTCAGAAAGTTAATTGGATATTGAATCCTCTGAGTCATTTGAAATGAGATGAGCAAGTCTTTCCTCAAAGATGAGGATGTAACCTAGAGATAAGTTAAATGCTGGCTGCAAGCTAAATTAGCAAATGAGAGCTGGGCAAAACTTCAGTGGGGAAGATTAGGATTATTTTATGTCAGCAAGTAGACAACCTGTGATTAAGTACCAGAACATACTGGCATGCTGAAATACAGCATTTCTGTAGTACTGCAGATGTATTTGCAAGCTCTCAAGTCACGTATGAGCTAGAGATACGATGGGGTCAGTGGGCCCACAGAAGACGCAACACTCGAGAAGAATCTCTGGTACTTCTATCTCGCAGTACTTCTCTCTCTCTTGTGCATTTCCAAGGGCATTAGTTGATCGATACTTTTTAGGTTTGTTTTTTTTCACTTAAAGATGCACAGTTACCAATACATGGAGCCTTCTGTTCTTCACATAACATTAAGTATTCCTTGCGGGCTGCTCAAGTAGGTGTTCTCTGCTAAAGATTTGCCTCAGGCGTTTGTAATTTCTACAAGAGCACATATCTTTATTTCAGAGTCATCACAGGCTATCACACTGGTTGATGCTCACTCACATTCTGCTTCGTTAACTCTTCCACATTTGTTTCCTTTTCTTGCCAGCCCGCTTAAGCCAGATCCCCAGTGCCACTCCATTAAAGCCTGTATCAGTTTCAGTCAGAAGACAGATGGCTTCATGCCCTATCCCCTCCCTTTCTGTGATGTACAAATTATGTCTTGAATACTTCTTTCAAATGTTACCAAAATACTGACTACACTCTTGCTGTTCTAATCAAGTGACAAATATTACATTTTTTTTTTTTACGCTGGATTTTCATGGTGCTGGAGAGGAAGCAACCAGACATGGGAGTGTGGGCACAGCCTGAAATGTCATTAATGGGCAGCGATATTCCCCTAAGGACTTTCTATCTCTTGCCACTAAATCTGAGCCTGTGCTCTGCTTTTGCACGTTCTTAAGGTATGGCCTAGGACAGTTGATAATAGGCACACTTAATCTCAAAGAAATAGTAAAAGGAGTCTAGAAGCTTTTAAATGTTCATAGATAATGTAACTCTAATTAAATGTGTAATCTAATCTAATAAAATGGCTTCCAGTTGATCTTCTTGAGGAGGGCCAAAAGCTTCCGTTCTGAAAGACAGTGTGATCAGTTGTGGGTTTCCCCATCTCTGATTTCAGCTGCAGAAAGTGTGGGATCATTTTAGGCAGTATAATGGTATATGTTACATGGCAAATCCACATGTATGGCTGTAGCACTGGACAAATTTTAACATTGTTTTGAAGCTACATGCATTATCTAGATGTTAGTAGTTATGCGATGCTTTTAGGATTTCTTCTTTCTACATTGCCTGTGTATATGTTCTGTGTGAATGCACATTGTCATCTTTACATTAATTTGGAGAAACTGGTAAGTGAAGCATGCAACAAATCCACTATTCTTTATTAGCTAATTATCTGGTTGTGAGTCCCAGCATTCAGCAGTTGAAGCAAATAACGTAGATGTGAATTATTCATTACATGAGAACTGCCATAATGGGTAAGAATGAAAGAGCCTAGCTATTCTGGTCTCCTCTCTGATAGCCCTATCAAGCATGAGTGACAAAGATACCGGAACCATAACAGCATGCAGAGATAGGGTCATTGACCCAAACTGTCTCTGATGTCTGGCTTCCATTTTCTCTTCTAGAATATAGTGTGAGCAGTAATATGTATTGCCAGGCTATCAGCTTTACCATGGTGGCAAGAATGTTTATGTCTACTGTTGTTTTATTTCCATTTGTTTCTTCTTCATTTGTGCATTTTTTTCTCAAATGTGTCAGCAGTAGAGTAGAAGTATTTTAATCCTCCAAGTGACCAAAGCTGCTGTTTAGATAAGCCTTGAGTTTCCCTACCTTCCTATTGGTCCTATCTTATGAATCATTTAACAAAACCCATTTAAAAGCAGAAAGTGAAATCCTATTCCCAAAGAAACCAAAGCTTCCACTGGTCTATGATAATTATCTTCATTAAAAGATAAGTATCTGTAAAAATGTGGCCATTTTTAAATGTGTGCGTTCTCCGGTACAGGCACTTAGTATTTCCAGTAGAGGTAGTGGCTCTTCATGGATGTAGATATTTCTATGGCATTTTTTAAGGCTGCCAGTTAATGCCATCAGAGGAAGTTGTGGGTAAACAGCATTTTACAGGATCAGCACTCCAGCTATAACACTCCGGGATTTTAAGCACGATGAAAAAATTACTTGAGGTTACTCACAGAAAAGAGAGGCTATACGATCATTTTGTTTCACTACAAAAACATGACAGTCCACTGCCAGTAGAAATGCACATCACTGTTCCGTATTTGTAGTCATGAGCCTGCCGAGCTTCCTCTTCATTTGTTTGTTTTCTCAGGCTGCAAGTAAGAAAGAAGGGTCAGTAAAGACCTTCTAGCCATGGCCTTTTGGCTTTGTCCATTATAAAACCAAATGATCCGGAAATCCACCTGAAAATGTAGTTAAGTGATGTGAAATTCAGACTCACGAACAAATTACCGGTAGCAGAACATGCTGAGTTTCAAATCATCCTGCAGCCTGAGAGACTGCTAAATTAATTAGCTTGCCAGAAAACTTCAAGGAGGAGCTACTGAGACAATCCACTGAAGGATCTTTCTTCTGAAACAATGACATTGGCACTTGGACACCTACTGTTCTGAAGTGCTTGCCAAGCCCTTAAAGAAAATCTACCTGTATATTAATGTCAGTGTACCACCATCCACCTTGAGCAAATACTGAGAGCCAGTAGTAAAGGCTACACACATACTAATGGCCATGTCCCATATAGATTCTTCCACGTTTAAGGAGCCTATTATGCCTAATAAATATCTTGACTGTTATTGACTATTCAGCTCGCATTAAAAGACCTGATATGGTAGTCTTCCTTCAGAGAAAAAAACAAATCACGAAGATTTGTGGGCCATTTAAAAACCTATAGGGCATGAAATTGATACTGTGTGAGAAAGAGAGAAAGGAATTCCCTCATTAGGTCTTGCACATTAGTACAAAGGTTGTTGCTGTAGTTTAATCTGAGTTCTTGTGATATATCCTCATAGCTCATTTATACCTGACATGCACATGGAATAATGCATTAAGATACTGATATTTCTTTTAACTATGTTTTTTTAATGTCTTAACTTTTGTATGCATATGTATTGTGTATGAAAGAGCAAGGGACAATTGTGTAAGTAGCTATGTTAAATACCCTGAACTGAAACGTTGACTTCCTGCTTCCAAATTGTGATGTGTAACATAAACGGCTCTCAAGCATAATGGGCAGAATTACTTTTTTTACTGTACTGTTGGTGAACTTACAGTACTGAACGCTAAGACTGCCTCTGTGACAACAGCAGAAGCTGATGTGACTGTGTTTCTTTCCAAGACTTGTGATACAGTCGATCGGACTATAACTTAACTGCTGCTCAGGCTTACTAGTTTGTGCAGCTGTTCCCCACCTCTATATCTCAGTAAAGAAAGTTACTTTAATATCCAAAGTGTTGAAAAAGGGTGAGAGCACAGAACATGAAGTTCTTTGTTAGTTCTTCCACTCCTGCACACCTAGCGTATTCAAGTTGTCTGGAGTCTTTGCTCTGTCATGACTTAGAGTGGATGAAAATTTTGAGTTAGGTTTCCTGGCAGAGACTCTATCCTGGAAAGTACTATGAAATCAGCTGGAAAAATGATCTTGCCCAAATTATAAATGCAAATTCAGTCATTATGTCAGACAAACACATTTTCTCTGAACAGATTTTAATGTTTGACTATGGTAAAATCAAGCTAAACTCATTTTCCAGTTCAGTGTTAGCCCAAGTAACACAGGGGGTTATTGCAAACTCCACAGGGGAGGGAGGAGGAATCAGAAAGGAACAGAGCTAATCCCTCACTGTCAGTCCGTCTTACTGTACGGCTTGCTCTGCCCTCTTCTTGCAGTAGAGGAAACCTCTTTGTAGTGATGCACCCTTATTAAAATGTCAATTTACTGATTAAAAGCAAATAGAAATATATTCTGCAGAAGAAGCAGTGGGATGGATAAATCATGCTGAAATACAATTTCTATTCCCTTAACATCACAGCACATTTTTATAAATGGAAATGTTTTTTTTCTCCTTAATACTAAGGTCACAGTTACACTGTTTCTATCTTCTGACTGTCATTTTTCAACAAGGATCTTGCTTGAAATTGGAAAAGCATCTGGCATTATTTGGTATTCCCTCCAATCGGAGATCCACTGCTTATCCTCCTGGGTTTTCCATATTCACTGGGAATGGTGAAGTCTAGAAGGGCATAGCAGTTACAGGTAACATTTACAACTTTTCAGATCAAAACTGAATGAAGTTAATTCACTTAGAATTATGGTAGTAGTTCCTGCTAGTGTCCCTCCTCTTTCCCATCTCCTCTCTCCAAACCACTGTAACACTCTTTCTTGCTCTTCGCATTTTTCTTGTCTCAAATTTGGGGCAATGCCTCCACATATGTCTAGAGAGAGATCAGACAAGTTGACTCTGGAAATACAATATATATTCCCTGAAAGGGAGTAAAACCCAGTTTCCAATTCCATTGTTACTTTGTGTTTGAATTATTCAGCATTACTGATAGACACGGTTCCTTTTTATTAGAACTCTATGTTTTATCTTTGTTCGAATAAAAAGTAACATGTACATCAGGAACCCTGAATAATTCAGTGTTACTCCATAACTCAGGAAGCTTACTCTTTTTCAAGGCATTTCTTGCCTAGGTGTTCCAGAAATGAAGCAGTTCTCTTATGCAGTTCTTCCTCTGTTGTAAAAGTGGATTTTAGCTACCACACTGAGTGCAAAGTTACAGAATTTGTATTCCCTGAGGCAGCCTTGGCTCTTTCTCTGTGGGAAAAGGATAAAACAACAATTTTAGTTATTACAGGCAGTTACTCAAGTATCCACAAGGAACTGTTCAAACTTTAATTCTTCATAAAGGATCTTTTTTCAGAATTATTTTAGCTAAGTATTGGCAAGAGAAATAGCATTTCTCCTCTGTCAGATGATATCTTCATCAATGTATAATTTTTTGAGAAACATAAAGCATTTTAATTAAACTGTGAATCCATTCAAAGCCTTCTAAATGTTGTTTTTGTGTGTTTAAAAATTATTATCAATCACTTATCAAAAGACATATCGAGATACCCTGGAAAGCATTAATGAGACTAGAGTTTTAGCCTGGTATGCATCTGCCAGAGAACTATAAAAAGCCAACTGCAAAGTGTGTTGATTTAGCAGCAGCTCTGTAGAGGTGATCTTTTGTGATGAAAATTAATTTTGAGGTCTCAAAACCAAGAGAGGGAACTGCAGGCTGTGGGAATTAAAAGCTGATCATCAGTTTCCACACTTCTGTAGCAACTGAAGTGTAGCAAGAAAAAACCCTGTAGAAAGAACCCAATGTTGGGGTTTTTTCCTTTGGTATGTATTGTTCTGCAGGGCTGTACACGTCCTATAACTTCATATTTTCCTTGGTATCATACCACTAGACACTTCTAAATTGCAATGCTAATGCTCTTCCTTGTGACCACTTTCTGTCTTCCAGCCCATTTGACAATCTGCTTTTTCCTCTTCTGAGGTTAGCTGCTACTTTTACCCTTTCATTTCATTCTGTGCAGAAAAGTCACCAATCTCCTACTGTTTAGAAGCTCCCAGTCTCAAAATTTCTGCCTTTAGCACAATTCCAGCAATTGCTGGTCAATTCCAGCAGAGTGGAGTTAATTTTTACAAAATGATTTTGTAGTTTATGAATTTTCATCTTTATTTGTTTCACATTAGAGATTCGTGCACTGTGGAGTGAGGAATGGTATTAGATATTCACTGATTTTCACAGCACTTGTTTCTGTTAAATTGATGCTAGAAGAAGGAATTCTCTTTGCTGTATTTATATTTACTATACTTTAGAACCAGCCAGGACAGGTGTTTGTCCTTTCATTTATTTGCCATTTAAGCCTCTTCCGGATAGCGATTATATGACTAATTGATTATCTATAGAGGAGCTTCATCTTTTCCTGCTTAGGTAATTCCTCTCAAAAGCAATGAAAATTACGTTAAGCTACAATCTATTAGGTAGCCAGCCCCCAGCCAATTTACACTTTTGATGTGTTTTGTGTTGTACAGATTTCTAGATCATGTACAAACCACGTGCAGCAGAAGCAGCGCTCATTCTGTAGGGTCATGTCGTTTTGTCATGTCTCATGGCTAAAATCTCTATAACTTTAAAATCCTAGTGGTTTCTTCTGACAGTAAATTCTTTACCCTGTAAACTTACAAATCTCTGGTTTTTCTACTTCATCCCTAATCCAGAGGTGTTCTGCAGAATGCTGCCCGTCTTGCAGGGTTTCAGATCAGGTTGACGGGGACTGCTTCCATGTCATAGGACTGAAACTGCTACCTTTTCATAACGAAATCAGTCTTTGAAAAGTCTTTGATTTTTGTGTTTGTTTTGCTCATGTACACACTAAAACTAATGTAATATGGAAACAAATCTTCCTCTGTTGATGTAGAAAATAAAGTATTTTGCCTATGTTTCCATGGAGACAATCAGAGTGCCATAAATGAACATGAAACGGCTCTTAGTTCTGCAGAATTTAGCTGTTTTGAAATCATTACAAGTCATTCACAGGGGCCCTTTGCTCGTGTTCTGTGACGCCTTCCAAGAGTCCCAGGGTGATTTCTAGACAAGTATCACTATCCCCATTTTAAATACTGAAAAAGAGAGGGAGGCCGAGAGTGACTAACTCATTTATCCAAAGTCACAAAAAAGGCAACGATAGCAACAAGAACACAACATAAGGGTGTCCTTTCCTTCTTGCCCCATTGACTAGGACAGCCACTGCCCATGCGCTAAGATGCTAAGAAAAAGTGTAAAGTTGGTAGTTCTTCCATGGCATACTGTTTCAAAGAATGCTATCCATATTGCACCTTATTAATTAAGCATAAAATGAGCTCCAATATTTTATACTCAAGAGCTGATAATGTTTGGTGCCAAATTCTGTTTCATTTATCCTAGCAAATAAGCAAAGGAACTTAATGGAAAAAGTAGAGTTTTTCTCATTTCCAGGGCTGAATGTCATATCTAGTTTAACATTTAAATACGAGTAGGTAGAGATACGCAGGTGCCTGGCTGGGAATTGCTGTAACTGTAACAACATTGACATTCAGTCTGTCGACAAATAGAGCAAACTCATCAGCCTTTCAAGAGAATTCATAGCCAGAATTTCTAGTGCTTGCCTAGCTCTCTACAGTGCTTTGTTAGAAAAGAATTGTAATTATGCATACTGAAATACTGATTTGTAAAAACAGTAGTTTGGTCCTCATTTTTTACTATTTGCTAATGGAATCAATAAAAACAGTGATGCACTTTTGGGAGTTACCTCTAAAATATAAGCATTAAAAGATATGTTA